>NC_136513.1:91189054-91599054 GCF_053919585.1 Euprymna scolopes
GGTCTTTGAATTTGAGATTCATAAGCTTATAATTTTGGCTAAAGACCATCAGTTGACCAGATTGATTGTACGCGATTGCCACCAACAATGCAGGCATTTAGGTATACTCACAACATTGAATAAAGTGAGATACCACAAGCTGTGAAGGCGGCTCTATCAGAGTACTCGTTATGCCAGAACTTCAACTCTATACCTTTCTCATACCTTAAAAGGACAGATTTACCTAAACATCGAGTTAATAAGACCTTTTCTTCACACCGGTGTGGACTACACTGGTCATTTATGGGTCTTGCAAGCTCCAGAAAGAATAAAGATGTATATAAGAGTCTTCTCTTGCTTAGAAGTACACGCGGTGCACTTGGAGCTAGTCGAGGATGTTTTTTCATTTATTCCTAACAGCATTTGTACGATTTACAAACATATACAGTATACCCTCGCACGCCTACAGTGACAATGCGAAGTCGTTTGTTGCAGGATGCAGTGTGATACATGAAACCTTTACCTCTAATGCATACAAGGAATGATTTGGGACATGTAAAATAGAGCACGTTAAAATACCCTTGTACTCTCCATGATATGGAAGTGTTCGGGAGAGGCTCATTAGAAAAGTCATATTTGTATAAACTGATTGGCGAAGCCAGCTTTACTTATTTTGACCTTTTGATTATGTTGTTTGATGTCCATACTGCTATAAATGACCGGCCTTTAATTTATAGGAGTTCCTCGAACCAAGGGTTGGAAATCATAACCCCTGACCATTTTTTACACCCAGTAATTAATCCTCGGTTGATACTAAAGATAAACAAAAAGAACATCAGCCAAATTGAGCCCTGTCTAGAAAGCATCTGTTGGAGTCGTTAAGTTACCGCAATGAGACATTAAAAAGATTCAAGAGAATATAGTATCAGGAATACTTGTTAAATTTGAGAAAACAAGCCTAATCTTAATCTAAAAAAAACATCTAATCCAGTGTCTGAGAGAGAATTAGTGATGATCAAGGCTCCTAACCAGAGTCGGCCGTTTTGGGTATTAGGAAAAAATCACCCATTTGTATCCAGGCGAAGACGGATTGAATTGATCTGTTTAAGTTAAGCATGGAGATGGATCCTTGCAGGTTCACTTGTCAAAAAATCTTTACCCCTTAGAATTGTCAGCCTGTGCAGGATAACAGTGACGCTGAAGAAGACATCTCCCCAGCTATTACATTTGAGGATAACCTCGTGGAAGAGGAATTCATTGAGAGTTGCCCAGTTTGCGGTTTACCTGACGATGGTAATTTTTTTTTTTTTTTTTTTACATGGGGGATCACCACTTATCAAGGCCCGGAAGCCACTCGGGGGTAAGGTTTATTGTGTGTACAATAATCAATGGGATAATATCGTAGTAATAGTTGGCATTGGAGATTTGATAAAGTATCTTACTTAAGGGGGCAATTAATCAGGAATTTGTTTATGTTGGACTTGAAGACATCCAAGTTGTAGTCAGGTGGGAAACAGGCAAACGGAAGAGAATTCCACAGGTGTGCACTTCTCAGAAAGAAGCTTTGTTCATGGAATTTACATTTGGATTTAGGCACAGATAAAGAGTGGGTGAAATTACTGACAATGGTTTTAGCTAGACGGGTGTTTATCTTGAAAAATTGGCGAGGGGGGACTAGAGATTAGAGCTCAGATGAGCACTTACCATGGAAATAACAATAAAACAAAGACAGGCTCGCAATGTCTCTTCTGTTGGAGAGAGGTTGCAGGGAAGAGAAAAGGGCATCCCCACTAAGCTACGAAGTCTATTTTGTACTTTTTCAAAGCAGGATAGGCTGTTTTTTAGAAGTTCCAGCCAGATGTGGCAGCAGTACTCCATCCTTGGACGTACTTGGCTTTTATACAGATAGAGAATTGCATCAGTAGTGATATATTCTGGAGTGGTGGAAGGATCCCACCATTTTCCCAGCGGCTCGGGCAACAGACGTGATATACGTGTTCCATTCCAGATCAGAAGTAAAGGTCAAAACCAGGAGCTTGTGAAAATATGGAGCCTCCCCAAGACGAGAGCCATCCATTTCAATTGATGCTAGATGAGAACAGAGCGTAGATGATGTAAAGATAGGAGCTTGGTTTTAGATGCATTCAACGTAACCAGCCACCTCTTCCCACACTGTACCACGCGCTCAAGATTAGAGGAGAGTGAATCAGAGAGAACTGTCATTTACGGCCTTTGATGTGTTGCCATAGATGGTCGTATCATCAGCATAGATGTCAACGAATGATTTAAATATGTGTTTTGGGAGATCATTGATGTAGATCAGGAAGAGAGTTGGGTCCAGGATGGACCCCTGAGGGACTCCAGCATTAATACTGTGGGCCTCTGATCGCTGCCCATCAACCACTACTCTTATGAGCCTATCAGAGAGAAATGATTTCATTATTGAGAAAACATTTCCAGTTATACCATAGCTGGAAATCTTGTGAAGTAGGCCCTTATGCCATACCTTATCGAAAGCCTTTGATATGTCAAGAGCAATTGCCCTAGAAAGGAAGCCTTTGTCGAGAGATTCACTAATTCTATAAGATATAACCGTTAGCACATCAGCTGTAGATCTAGCAGAATGGAAACCATATTGCATGTCACTAAGGAGATTATTTCTGCTGAGGTGGTTGACTACTTTATTTAATATGGATTCCAGTAACTTACTCATGACACACAAGAGACTTATTTGTCTGTACTGAGAGGGAGATCACTTATCACCTGAGTTCTTAAATAGGTTGTTGGAAAGTACTTCTCCTTAAGACAACACTTAAACAGTTTTGTAAGTATGGGAGCAAGTTCTGGTTGAAGCTTTTTCAACACTATAATTGGAATGCCGTCTGGACCAGTTGCTTTATTGGAATCAAGGTTCTTGATTAGTTTGGCGACATCACGCACAGATATTTGTATGTTGGATAGTGTGTTGTCTGTTGTAGGAGGAAATATGGGGAGTTGATGACCTTCATGACAGAGGGTAGAGTTAGCTGCAAAGTTCTTGGCAAATAGTTTGGCCTTGTCTGATACTGGTGGTAATGCTAGGATTTACTGCGATAGGTGTGATCATTGGTTTCATTTTGATGTGTTGGCATGCTTCAATCTTCACCGATGGAAGAAAGTTGGTATTGTCCGAACTGCCTTGATTGTAATTTCTTTATGGAGGATTTGCGTCCTCCTATTCTAATATGTGGACATCCGGATGATGGAACTTTCATGATTTGTTGTGACAGATGCCAGGCCTGGTATCATCTCCATTACGTTGGAATCCAACATTCTTCGCCCGAACAAGAATTGGTTTTGTTGTCATTGCTTATAGCTGAAGTAGTGATAAGTGAATCGCAAAAAAAAAAAAAAAAAAAAAAAATGAATAAAATAAAAATATCCCCTCCCCCCTTAGGGGGAGCAGGGTGTGTGCAGAAAATAAATACCTACTTGCCACGGCGGATGGGATGATCAGAGGAAACAGTGGCTTCCTTTAGTACGCCTTATATTAAGTTTGTTGACATGCATGAATGACGTATTCACATAATGAAATCACATGCCCACCTCACTTGACAGGTTTAGCGCATTTCAGTCTACAACGTCTCAGAGATATATCTAGGTCGCAACAAGGCAACTTGTTGCAACGTCACTCACTTCTAAACTTTATCTTCTGGGAATTCACCATATTATTTCGATCATATAAAAAACACAATATATTTTGATTAGACACCTGGTGTTGCCCAGGTGCAAACATAAGATGTTGTTTTCGCTGTTATAAGACAAAAAAATAGCATTGTCTGGCGTCGGAAAATTTATGATTTAATATAATTTTTAAAATAATTCGATGCGATTATAAAAGAAGGATAAAAAGTGGATCTTGAGTTTATTTCCAGCAGCTGCATAACTCTCACTTCATTATTTTGTCCTTTAGTCCTCACATTCCAGGAGTGACGAGGGGGGAAGAATTGCTGTTTACTGAGTCAAAATCTATTCCATCTATCATTTATTGTTGGCAAGTTTTGTTTTTTTTTGTTTTGTTTTACTTTTAAGTACTATTAGCTCTTTACATCGAGTGACTTCATACCTTGTCTGGAGCAATCTCCATAAAGAAAAAAAAAAAGTTTCGTTTAGCCAAAAACGAAAGAAAAAGGGTAAATTTTTACGACATGCCCCAGCGTATTATAAACACCCTAACCTCCCCATATTAAGAACGGCTTTTGGAATACCCCCCAACCTCCAAAGTCGTTCTTAACATGGGGAGGCGGGGTGGTATTCTGAAAGCTGTTCTTAACATGGGTGGTTGGGGGTGTTTATACTACACTGGGGCAGGTCGTAAAAATAAAATATCAAAGAAAGTAACTTTTTTCCTTTTTTTTTCATTTATAATTTCACTCAGCGTAATCCCCCCACACACTTCAAATTCTGCTTTTTTTTTTCTTTTTTTTTTTTTACATGGAGGTCATCATTTATCAAGGCCTGGAGGCCACTCAGGGATAAGGGTTATTGCGTGTACAATAATCAATGAGATAGTATTGTAGTAATCATTAGTATTGGAGATTTCATAGTGTCTTACTTAAGGGGGCGGTTTGTCAGGAGTTTGTTTATGTTGGACTTGAAGGCATCCAAGTTGTAGTCAGGTGGGAAACAGGCAAATGTAAGAAAGTTCCACAGTCGTGCACTTCTCAGAAAGAAGCTTTGCTCATGGAATCTACGTTTGGATTTAGGCACAGATAAAGAGCGGGGAAAATTATTGACAGTAGTTTCAGCCAGACGGGTGTTTTTCGTGAAAGATTGGGGAGGGGGGAACCAGAGATTGGAGTTCAGACGAGCACTTGCCATGGAAATAACGATAAAACAAAGACAAGCTCGCAATGTCTCTTCTGTGGGAGAGAGGTTGCAGGGAAGAGAAAAGGGCATCCCCACTAAGCTACAAAGTCTATTTTGTACTCTGTCAAGGCAGGATAGACTGTTTTTAGCAGCTCCTGCCCTGATGTGGCAGCAGTACTCTATCCTTGGACGTACTTGGCTTTTATACAGATAGAGAATAGCATCAGTAGGGAGATATCTTCTGGAGCGGTAGAAGGATCCCACCATTTTCCCAGCATCCTTGGCAACAGACCTAATGTACGTGCTTCATTTCAAATCAGGAGTAACGGTCAAACCCAGAAGCTTGTCAAAACATGAAGCCTCCCCAAGACGAGAGCCATCCATTTCAATTGATGCCAAACGGGGATCCGAGCGTTGATGATGTAAAGATAGAAGCTTGGTTTTGGATGCATTAAAAGTGACCAGCCACCTCTTCCCCCACTGTACCACGCGCTCAAGATCAGAGAAGAGAGAATTAGAGAGAACTTTGTCATTTACGGCCTTTGATGTGTTGCCATAGATGGTAGTGTCATCAGCATAGATGTCAATGAATGATTTAAGAATGTGATTTGCGATTATATTTAAGCAGTCTATGAAAATATCCACAAAGAATTTTAAAAATTACATTAAGATTTTAGAGTGGGGCATCAGCATCACTACTCTAAGACTACTAGCATTATCTGGTGTTGCCTGGAAGTCTTCATTTTTATTCTATTTGGTTGGCTGTTTATGTTTTACGGCATATCAACCTTTTTCAGGTTATTTAATGCCGAATCTAGTTATTTTGAGGAACGATTTTTAATGGAGAATATTTTTTTTTTCAAGTCAGATTCTATTTAACCCATAGTTTGGGACCCTAACAGGTACTACCACTCCGGGTCAGAGTGGACCTGGGAGTAATGGCAATTAAAGGGTGGCTCTACACTCCCCACGGCCCGCAAGGTGGGGGGGCCTCACCATCGGATATAGTTTTAGGTCATATCCAGGACCTTTTATTCTATTTATTGATTAAGTACTTATGCAGAATACAAGCCGTGCTGAAATAAGGTCAAGAAAACCATTTTTAACAAGAGGAGGGGGCTTTATTTTTTAAATATTCTGTGTCGGACCTAAACGAGCTTTCCTCCCTGCCATAAAATTATCGTTGACAACAGACTTAATTTTCATATAAGCAAGAATATATATATATATATATATATATATATATATATATATATATATATATATATATTTTAAGTTTATTCAATGATTTTTAACGTAGGGGAAGATCACTTAAATTATAACGTTCTATTAAATTTTTGGTACTCATGCAGAGAGTGATCCGTGCTGAAATAACGTTATTATTCAAAAAGCCATTCTTAACATGGGAGGGGAAGGTGTTTTGTACCTATTTTGTACTTTAACCTTACAATTGAATAAAAAAAGCATAAAACTTTAATTAAACGTGGAAATACGATTTTAAATGTAGCGCGGATCGGATCACTCTCTGCATTAGCACCAACTTTTTTTTTTTTTTTTTTTGCACCACAAAGATAGCTCATTAAGGAGAGTTTTCCTGATTGACCGAAAAGTGGGGTGTCAATTTAATAGGACGTTATAATTTAAAAGTGATCCCCTGCGTTAAAAATCATTAAATAAACTTAAAAAAAAAAAAAAAAAAAAATTTCTTACTAATCTGAAAGTTAAGTCTTATTGACAATATTCCGCAGAGAAAAAAAATAAGAAAACGTGAAAAGGAATTAATATTACGGAGGGGGGGGGGAGCTCGTTCAGGTCCGCCTATTCTCCAGTACTTATGCAGTTATGCATCTATGTTACCGTGCTGAAATGTTATTTTAAAAGCCATTCTTAACATAGGGAAGACCAGGTATTTTGTAACTATTCTCAGAATAGCTACAAATTCTGTACTTTCACTTAAAAATTAAAAAAAAAAAAAAATATCGTAAACATTGAATTTAATTTGAAAATACGGTGCTAGTGCACTTACTGATCCGCCGCGCTATTTTTTTTTTAAATCGTATTTCCAAGTTCAATTAAAGTTTTATGTTTTTTTATTCAATTGTAAGGTATAGAATAGTTACAAAACACCCTCCCCATATTAAGAACGGCTTTTTAAATAATAACGTTATTTCAGCACGGATCAATAAGTGCACTAGTACCGAAAATACTATTTAAAAAAAGAAAAAAAATAGCGCGGTAACATAAATGCATAAGCACCGAAAATCCTATCTATAAAAAAAAAAAATAATAATAAAAATTACAAGCCGTATTATTCTGCATAAACTCCCGTTCCTAAGATTTAAAAATTCGTTTTTCATGTACTTTTAATTTTTTTTTTATTACAACAATCTATTAATACCGTGCAAGTGACGCAGAGTCGAAAAACACACATTTAAAAATTAGTAGCCCAATAAGAAATATATTTGCATTTATTTTTTGTATGTTTTTTTTTTATAATTAAGTTTGAACAATTACTTGAGCACTTGCATAGTAGCAGTAGTCGTTGAGCGGGGGGGGGGGGTGATCAGTTTCTGAAATCCCTCACACGTGGTTGAAAGGTTTCGTTTTATTTATTTATTTATTTTTTTCCTCGGAAAATACGGAAACGGGAAAGAAAATTTAAGAATTTAAATATAATCGTCTATAATAGTAATAACTTACCTTATGAGCCAACATACGTTCTTGGTGGCTAACCGAGGGGTTCATGACAGTTTCCACAGCCGCGATTAACCTATGAACCTCAGACTCCATTATTCTTGGAAAATACGATTTAAAAAAATATAAAATCAAAGTTAATTTAAATTGTTTGTGAAAAAAATAAATAAGAATTCCACGGAATTTTATAAATATATGTAGATATCAAAAGTCGACGTATACACAGACATCTACGACGACAGACGCAAACAACCACTTTTTGCTTGTCTACTTATTTATTTTTATTTTTTGCTCTTCCGTAAATTTCCGGCATAGATGATCCCTTTCTCCGAAGAAGACAACAAAAAGCCTACGATGGTCGCTTGTTGCCTTCTTTCTCTCCTTTCTCGTCTCTAAACAAGAGAAACGAATTAAAGCAATCCAAAACACGCCGACATGCTGCTTCTTACGCACGCGCCAAATCCGATCGACCAATCAGTTTCGACCATAACGGTGCAGCCTCCACGGTTGGCCGCCTCGTAGAAAACGTCCGGGGATTGATTTTATCTTATTGGCGTTTCTATACTATCGTAATACTGAATTTCACACGAAAACAATGGCATCTACGTATTCCTCGTATTTTTTTAAGATGGCTATATCCAAAAATTATGAAAATCGATAGAGTAAGAAAATTATTTATTAAAGAAAATAAAAAATAGAATTTGAAGAAAATGACCCTAAAACATAGGAGAGTTTAAAAGGGAGGTAATTTCAGTTTTGATTCAAACAAGATGGCGGCAATTTTTCACTTGCTAACACGATTAAAGTTGTTTTTTTTTATTTTTTCAATAATTCAGTGACATTTAGGTAATTCTGCATACTTTGGAAGCTACCATTGTAACTTATTAGAATTGACAAAAAAAAAAAAATCAGTTGAAACCATTGTTTTTTTGTTTTTTTTTAATCTGAAAACTCAATTTATCGACTCTCGTCCCAATAATGTAGAAGCCCCCTTTTATTTATTGCAAATTAATACAATTAGCAAATATATGCTACCGGTGAGAGTATATTTTTGCTCACCTGTCAGAATGCTGTAGCGGGCTGGTGGTATATTATATATATGACCCAGTCGTACAAAATAGGAAAAATGAATTGAATTGAGGAAGAAACGAACAACATGTTCAATTGAAATAAACGAACTAGAATTTATTTCATGCAGAAACAAATAAAAGAAAGGGTACAGCACATGTTTAGTTTGGCGTGCGTCTCTCGCCGTTAGCTGGTGAGAGGGAAAGTCTATTGTTGTAGAGAGAGAGGGTGAGAAAGTCAATCCAGGCCATGGAGAGAGAAAGCGTGTAAGGTGTAAACGTACTGTCTGTTGGTTCGGGCCCCACACATAGTGGAGGGATGTGAAGCGCGCCCCGAAGGAGTAGTAGGTCCTTCGACCACTCAGGTCGGGATCCGGGTTGAAAAGAAAGAAAAAGCTTAGGTCTCTTGCTTTTGTAGTTGTTTCCGGTGTCCTTCATGCATGTGTGGATTTCCTTTAAAAGGAAGTGACGTTGCCCATGTGTGCGTATGTGTGTGCGTATGTGTGTGTACGTGTGTGTACGTTAGCGTGTGTATGCACATGAATGTGAGTGTATGTATGTGAACGTGAATATATGTACGTGTGTGTACGTGCGCGCATATGTTTGTGTGCGACAAGAAAAGGCTTGCACAATGCTATCATAACGAATAAACTTACACAAAAATGCCCCACCTCAAGTAAAAGACAATGCCTAGGAGGTTTGTCCCATGACACATTACCCTCATCCCTAAAACGGTTATTTATCTCCCTCCCATGGTGGATGATTTGAGATAAGGATTAGAAAGTGGGATTAAAGAATCAGCGCTCTAGAGGAAGAGCACTCTGGGCCTGAAAAAAATGCTTAGGCAGCTTGGTTGGCATCCCTGGCAAAAGTGCTTCAGACAGTTAGTAATAAACTAGCCCCTTCTCAAGTAGAGAAGGGAAAGCCTGGGTGAGTGGACCACCTAGAATTTTTATTCAGTCTTCATCAGGGACGGATTTACCAAGTGTGGAGTCTGTAGCAGATTTACCAAGTGTGGAGCCTACACCAGATTGATTTGATGTACAAATAATGACCAGGAAATATTTTATAGATTTGATCCACATTCTTCAACAATAAAAACAAAACCAACAAAAGTTTAATGCAATGTTTTATTTACAAGCATAAATAGAAAACAAAACTTCAAAACAAAAATTTCAAAACAAAAACTTCAAAACAAAAATTTCAACAGAAAAACTTCAAAACAAAAACTTCAAAACAAAAACTTCAAAACAAAAACTTCAAAACAAAAACTTCAAAACAAAAATTTCAAAACAAAAACTTCAAAACAAAAATTTCAAAACAAAAACTTCAAAACAAAAATTTCAAAACAAAAACTTCAAAACAAAAATTTCAAAACAAAAACTTCAAAACAAAAATTTCAAAACAAAAACTTCAAAACAAAAATTTCAAAACAAAAACTTCAAAACAAAAACTTCAAAACAAAAATTTCAAAACAAAAACTTCAAAACAAAAATTTCAAAACAAAAACTTCAAAACAAAAATTTCAAAACAAAAACTTCAAAACAAAAATTTCAAAACAAAAACTTCAAAACAAAAATTCCAAAAGAAAAACTTCAAAACAAAAATTCCAAAAGAAAAACTTCAAAACAAAAATTTCAAACGAAAAACTTCAAAACAATGACATTCAAAGGTCTTTTTGCTGCATTTTCAAATCTGCAAATTTGACAATTATTTCAGATGAATTCAGTGATTTCAGGACGTCATTTTCAATATTCAAAAGAGTTAAATAGTGTATTCACTCTTGCCCTATCGTGTTTCACAAACAGTTTTAAATCAACTTCATTTTTGAAAATGATCTCTCCCAGTACATTTAGTTACCATAATATATAGATAAATGCGTAAGAAATTGTCAGTGTTAGGAAACGTGGTTTCAATATTGTTTTCTTTAATCAAAGTGAAATAGTCACGTCCTGGCGAGGAGCAGTTCTGTTGTTTGCTCAATGAAAGAGAAATCCTTCTAGACTGAATTTTTTTGTATTATTTCTATGAAGTGGTAACTAAGTTAAGTACTGAATCCCTAGTAATAAAAATTAATAATTGATTAATTTAACTTTGAAAAAAATGTAACTTTTGACTATTTAACCAGTTTTCTCCCACCTCCATCTAAAATTCAAAAGCCTAAATTTTCGGCTAACGTTTTGATATTGGAAGTCATTGTTAAAATGAAGAGGGTGATCTTTGCCAAATAATTTCTACTTTCATCTCACAATTTATGTAACCAAAAGGGCAAACCGAAAACTGTTAAAAAAAAAAATATATATATATATAGTAAAAAAATAATTATATATATATATATATATATATATATGTATATATATATATATATATATATATACATATATATATATATATATATATATATATATGACTACAAATATATTTTAAGCCCCCCTCTTTGGGTAGAGTACTGTCGTAAATAATCTCACCCACTACTTAATTGGCTAAAAAATGCGAAGCTCGTTGTTTGTTTGTTTACAAACAGGCGGTTTGAGCACTGTAAAAGTGGTGGCAGATGTCTATTTAGATAGACATTCCAACGAGTTATTTGCGGGCGTCGCTTCTGTGGTCGAGTGGGAGAACTGCCGACTGTCAACACGATGGTTCTAGGTTCAATCCTTGACTTGGGAGAGATGCTAGTCTAGCGGCACTGATGAGTTGTGATACAACGAAACAGGGCTGTATGTCGATGACTATATATATATATATATATATATATATATATATATTAGAACGTTGTATAAGAAACTGAGCACTCCCTACAATTTTTTAAATAATGAATTTTTTTCATTTTTATAAATAATCTGGTAGATTAATATCCAATCAATAATAATCTGCTGAAAAAATTGGAAAATTACGAAAAGAACAATATAGAGGTATGTGTATTGTACAGGTCTGCCAAAGTCCTTATTAATTACAAAAAGCTGTCATAATTATTTTAACACAGTTCATATTCTGCATAAGTACCCATTTGTAAAGGGCTAAGTGACAACAACGATTGCTATGATATTCATTTTCATGAATTTAGGTAAAAATGGCTGCAATAAAAATGGCATTGGTAAAAATGGCAATGGTAAAAGTGTTAACAGTAAAAATGGCAAAAGTGGATAAATAGGCAGAAATGGTAACAGTAAAAATGGCAAAAGTCGTGAAGCTGATGCCCCACTCTAAATTTGTAAATAATTGATTTTTTTTGTGTGTGTTTTTTTTTCTTCCTTTTAACTTATCATACAGTGGAATGATCGATTTAATTTTACAAAGATACAACTGAAATATAAGATTAAATATATAATAAAAATTAATTTAAAAAAAACATGGGCGCTTCTACACTATCAGAACGAAATGTCAGAAATTGCAAAACTGAATTTCATATGAAAACAATGATATCTACATGTTCCTCATATTTTTTAAATGATTATATCCAAAAATTATGAAAATTAATAAGGCAGAAAATTAGTTATTAAAGAAAACGGAAAATAGAATTTGAAGAAAATGATCATATTTGCTCATGTAAGACACAGGAGAGTTCAAAAGGGAGGTAATTTTCCGTTTCGATTCATTTTATAAAAACAATATGGCCGCAATTTTTCACCTGCTAACACAATTAAAGTTGTTTTGTTTTTTGTTTTTTTAAATAATTCAGTAATACTCAGGTAATTTCGACTGCATAATTTGGAAGCTAACGGTATAATTTATTAGAATTTACCAAAAAAAATCAGTAGAAACCATTGTTTTTTTTATCTGAAAACTCGATATATCGACTACAATATTTCGTTCTGATAGTCTAGAAGCACCAAAACATGTAAGTAATTTCTTTCACTAAAACACATTCCAAATGTCTTTAAGATAGAATAAAAATGCAGTTAGATTTTAATTTTCAAAAGTTTCAGTCTTTGTTGAGTCTTTTTACTGGGATAGTAATATTAACAACTAAACTGCCAAATGGTTTCAATTCTTATTATTAGACTAGCAGTTCAGGCCAGCTTTGCTCAGGCCCTATGTACTGTTCATAACTTTATTTGCATATGTGTATACATATTAAAAAGTTTGACTCATGTCATGGTAACTTACATCTAAAATTTCAAGTATTTAGACCCAAAATTCGCGGAGGAGTTTGGTAGAGTTTGCAAAGGTCAATTCTTTCAATTTTGACTTCTTGGCAGCCAAATTTTCGCCCAAAAACTGATTAAAAAGCTTGCTGCATATCTGAATACCCTTTATGTAAAATTTCAAATGTTTAGATCCAAAATTAGCTGAATAGTTTGCTAGAGACCGCAAAAGTCAAATCTTTTGAATTCTGACCGTTTGACAGCCTAATTTTCGGCCAAAGACCGATTAAAAAGCTTGCCCTATGTCTGAATGCATTTTATGTAAAATTTCAAATGTTTAGACCAAAAATTGGCTGAGTAATTTGGTAGAGACCGCCGAGGTCAATTTTTTTTTTACTTTGACCCCAATTTTGACTACTTAACATTTATTGTTTTGGGCTCAAATCAAATTAAAATGTTTGATCCATGTCTAAGTAACCTACATCTAAAATTTCAAGTGTTTGGACCCAAAATTGGTGGCGTTTGGTAGAGTTTTCAAAAGTCAAATCCTTAAACTTTGACCCCTTGACAGCCAAATTTCTGGACGAAAATCAATTAAAAAGATTTTCCAAGTCTCAATACTCCTAATGTCGAATCTCGAGTCTGTAGACTGAAAATTGACAATAGTTTGGTAGAGAAATGTACACACACAGACGCACACACACACATACAGACAGACAATTTCACTTTTATAGTTATATAGATTTTATAGCCTTCTATCTCCATTTAACCACCATTTATGCATTTAGAAAGTCTGTTTTACAACCAAACGTAGCAAATGAAAATTAAAGAACTGACGTCAAGTGGGTTGTCACACAGAGGCATTAATATCTTTTAATTCAAGAATTCATTTATACCTAATTCAACTCAAGACTGATCCTTTAAAAATGTCTATTTATTTCACTTTTAAGTCCTCCCATCCCTTAAGGTCCACTGAATAAATTCCACCTGGAAAAGCACAATAATAATAAAAAAAAACAATTAAAAAAAAATGGATGCATGCCCTTTAACATAAAATAAATGGATAAAAAAACTTGTATTTTACCTTTAATTTAATTATCAGTGATGTTTGACAGTATTTTTTTTTTTTTACAAAAATGTTTTATTTCATTTTTAAACATTTTTCAGAACCTTATAAATAAATTCTTTAAAGGGTTACATAGCAAATTTATGCAAAGTTTCATTTTTGGGGGGGGGGTTTTATGCAAGTATTTTGATGTTATTATGATCTATAGATTTTAGTTGTACTGATAGTTAAAAAAATTAAATATCGATCACTAATATGAGCAATATGATATTAAGTTTGAAAAAATATTAATCATTTTTGGAATTGGAAATTAAGCTAAAATTTTTCCGATTTCGATACTGATTCTGATACCCCCAAAAGTTTTGATTCCCGATTCCGATTAATTTTATAGCACAAAATAAGGAAGGAAAAAAATAGTTATAAAAAAAAGGCAAGACAGCAAAGTGACATGCAACAATTATCTCCAAAGCTTTTCGTAACCATCTGTCTGTGGCCTCCTTTTATGCAGTTGAGCGGTGAGATTTTGCGTCACTTTGTGAGACTGATTAGTTGTAAAAGTTGTGGGCTCTGTCATCTTAATTCTTTCTTCCCGACGCCTGAAAACTTGATTCCACATGATGAACACATGTGCGGACGCTTTAATGGTAAGCCATTTTTTTGGGGTCTCCACAATTTTCCCTACAGCGCTAACACTACTTATTATCCGATAATATCTGAAGTGGCAAGGAAAAAATCGTTCCCATTTTATTATTATAGAAGAAAAGAAAAAAAAAAAAATTAGCACGGGGCCTTTGTGAAGAGTAGCTGCTATATCTGCTATAATGTTAATCCGACACTGGTCTGTATCTCGTCATGAATCCACATTTTAGGAAGAGGAAGGAGTCAAATCGGCGTTCCTAAAGAAAGAGCACAATGACCTTTTAAAAACTGTTTAAGCAGATCCGTTGGCATTCCCCAATCAGAGCACCTCAGGCAGAGACAGGATTTCATTTTCTTTGTTGAGGTTGTTTAATGACTTTTAACATTTGATCGCTATTTACAAAATATATTTTTCTTAAATAAGATACGTATTATATACGTTTGAAGCCAGATCCAACATATTGTTACAAAATAAACAGATGTTTATTTTGTTAGAAATTTATTTTAAAGTCCAGTAACAATGCGTTGGATCTGGCTTCAAACGTATATAATACGTATCTTATTTAATTCAAACTCAACCGGCGCTTCTAAGGAACAAAATCTTAATGTAAATCTCACGTGACCAAATGCACCGTTCCGAGACTTAAACAACAAACGGCTAATTCTTTGCTCCAACAACAACATGGGGAGGGGGGAGGAAAGAAAAAAAAAACGAAATACTGAAGATGACGGTTTCTGTCGAAATATATTTATGGACTTTAACATAAATTTCAAACAAAATAAACATCTGTTTATTTTGTAACGATGCGTTGGGTCTGGCTTCAAATACTAATCGAGGTTGCTGACAATGAATCTGATACTCAAACCAGAGGAAAATTTACCGTTTGCATGGTATTAACCCCTGAACCCACAAACTACTTTCTGCCATTTTACAGCTTCCGTTTACGCTACGCACGCGTGGCAGCATAAACGACGGCTTGCTTCACCTAGCAAACTGCCTTCTCACATGGCGTACCAATCTTCCGTGGAAAATTTAAAATTAGCTGAAAAAGAAATAAAGCAAGAAAAGAAAAGCACACCAAGTTGTGGGGGGGAGGGGGATGTAATTTAATTTTTTTTTTTTTTGTTCCAGAACATAGTATTTTCTAATTTTCAAAAATACATTATAGCACTTTTTGGGTGGAAAATTTAAAATTAGCTGAAAAAGAAATAAAGCAAGAAAAGAAAAGCACTCCAAGTTGGGGAGAGGGGGGGGGTAATTTAATTGAGTTTTTTTTTTTTCTGGAACATAGACTTTTCAGATTTTCAAAAAGTAACGCACCGACATTTACCAATTAGAACACCATTTAACGTTTTTTGAAGTTTTACTGTTTACATTGGGGGCGCGAGCGGTGGGTGGGGGTGGGTGGGTGTGGTGTTGGGGTGATAGCCTCAGCGAAATATCGAGTATTCAGTTACCGACAAGATTTGAATTACACTACAAACTCGTGTAGTGAGTTCAATCTTGACTGCATTGGATTGGATTGGATTGGATTTATTATTATATACAATATACCAGATATGATACTGGACTATTATTATAATGACCTCCAGGCAACACTATGTAGATTTCTTGTATGAAATTATATAACAAAACACAGTGACATTGTTTTTTTCAGGCAACACAACCTTCAAAACATACCTGGCTATTGAACACTTTGGATTAGCTAACTCTTTCTCCCAACCATTTTTTCCCCTTTTTCCTTGTGATCGAGTCTACATGTTAACATGCAATGTTAAACATCTTCCTGGGCAACGCCGGCAGATGGGTCCTGCTAGTAGAATAAATCTTTTTTTCTAAATTTTAGATATTAAACATCCAAGGCAATGCCGGTCAAGACAAGACCAACTTGATGACTCTTTGTTTAGTAGATTTTGGCTTTTAGCCGGACATACAAACGTACACATACGTATAGATATGCACAGACAATTTCTCTTCATATATTAGATAGAAGAAGATTAAAGGAAGGATTTTTAACATGAAACATAAAAAAAAGAAAAGGAGTAAGTATTCCCAGTAATTGAGCGAACATACAAAGTTTAAAACGTAAAGAAGCAATTAAGAAAATAGATTTATTATTGTTGTTGTTAAAAAACAGTAAAAAAAAAAAATCTAAACATTAACCTAATTTTTTTTTTTTTCCCCCAATGACGGATTTTTATTTGAATCTGTGTTTTGTTGTTGATTGGATTTCATCATGCTATCGTATTAAGGTTAAGAATTTGTAAAATCTAGTTGACAGCAAATAAAAAATAAACAGGTCAACAGCCGTTAAACATAGATGGGTGACCATTTGGGAAGGTGAGGCGCTGTATGTACAGCAAGGTAAAATACCAGGTTGAGAAACTGGCGTGGTCTATTCTTTTCTCAAGGGTAGATGGGACTCAAGAGAATCCCATCTACCCTCAAGAGAAGGATAGACACCCCATCTAGTGATGGTATCACAATAAAAAATACCCTTGATAGCCTCAGCGAAGCATCAAGTATTCAGTTACCGACAAGATTTGAATTACACTACAAACTCGTGTAGTGAGTTCAATCTTGACTGCATTGGATTGGATTGGATTGGATTTATTATTATATACAATATACCAGATATGATACTGGACTATTATTATAATGACCTCCAGGCAACACTATGTAGATTTCTTGTATGAAATTATATAACAAAACACAGTGACATTGTTTTTTTCAGGCAACACAACCTTCGAAACATACCTGGCTATTGAGCACTTTGGATTAGCTAACTCTTTCTCCCTACCATATATGATACTGTACTATTACTATTACGACTCCCAGACAAAACAATGTACAGGTATACAACTGTTGTGTTCGGAGAAATTGTGATGTCAGGATAGCATAGTAACAAGTAGACACGTTCATTGTATTTTAACACATTTTATTTGCGGCAGAAACATTAAATTATTTACAGAACACAGAACAATATTCAGTGACCGGCCATGCTGCCATTTTGCTTGGGGCCCCTGTCAAGAACTCTTTAGCCTTTCTAAGGATCTATAAAGGGTGATAACTCTTACTTTCTTTATTTAGAATTATTCTTCCTTTTATTGCTATAGCAACAACATAATAAAAATGATAAAGAAAGACTTTCTCATAAGCAATGCTGTGTTAAAACAAACATGCCCTATTTAAAATATTGAGCATGCTTGACAAAAAACTTACTATTGATTTTATATGCCGGCCATTTCTGCCTGTGCAGTGATAAAACTTCCAACATGCATTAGTCATGTTAGGCTGTATAAAAGTGTTAACTTTAGTCAAGATCAGATTTTTTTTAATGTGATTTTTTCAATTATCGATTTTTGATACTTATCAGAAGCATTCCAATACAAAACCTATCTAAGAACACTTTAAGACACATAAAATACATTTGTGTAAAATTTTAAAAAAATCAGTCCAACCGTTTTGGAATCTATAGGAAACTCTCTCTCTCTCTCTCTCTCTCTCTCTCTCTCACACACACACACACACACACACACACACGTTCATAAGGTGCCCCTTACATATAAGTAGATATATTAAAATATGTCCTCAAATAGCATACGCACGTTGTATATATCGTTTTTGGTCGGATGGATTTGTTTTATTGAATAGTAGCATGGCCCGTTTTTTTTTTTTTAAGTAAATGTAAAAAAATCAAACAATGTAAACAGTTAAATATTGTTATATGTTAGTGATGTAATGGAATAACCTAACGTCCGTTCATAGATGAATTGAACTATAGATATATTGACCCTCTCACGTGACCGAGGGAGAGGGGGAAAAGACAGGAAGAGAATAAGAAAATATGTCGAGTAACTCTTATTTCACCTGTATTCCCTTGTAAATAAACCACTTTGTCTTTCATCCATAACCCCGTGTTTCTTGCTGTATTCTTATTTAAAGTAAGGATATAACAGTTAGCCCACCCGGGCATCGTCAAGTCACCTCAGCAGCAGCAGCAGCAGCAGCAGCAACAACAACAATAATAATAATAATCATTATTTTTGCTGCTGCTCCTGCTGCTGCTGCTGCTGCTGCTGCTGCACAGACATGTAGATGTTCCTATTTACAATGCCTCCCCACGGGACAGAGTTAGACACCAGGGTCGTTTTTTAACGTGGAGAAAAGGAACAAAAATTAAAATTGTCTCAGTCGTGAAGGATTTCTCCTCCACTGACAGAGAACAAGAAATTGAAGTGCAGCATCTGGAGAACAGATACTACACTTTGATCTTGTCCCGATGTTATGAAATAGGAAACATTCAGAGAAAATGTTCCAATAAGAAAGAGGAATGTTGGAAAATAAAACAGCTATCAAGGCCCGGAAGCCACTCAGGGATAAGGGTTATTGCAAGTACAGTACGTTAGTGTAGAGATTTAAAGAAGTGTTTACTTAAGAGGGCGGTTCATTAGGAATTTGTTAACGTTGAACTTGAAGACATCCAAGTTGTAGTCAGGTGGGAAGCAAGCAGACTGAACAGAGTTTCACAGGCGTGCAGTTCTAAGAAAGAAACTTTGTTCATGGAATCCACGTTTTGATTTAGGCACAGATAAAGAGTGGGAGAAATTTTTCACAGTGGATTCAGCTAGACGGGTGTTTTTCGTGAAGGATTGGCGAGGGGGGACCAGAGATTGGAGTTCAGACGAGCAGCTGCCATGGAAATAATGATAAAACAAGGATAGGCTCGCAACGTCTCTTCTGTGGGAGAGAGGTTGCAGGGTAGAGAAAAGGGCATCGCTCACTAAGCCACAAAGTCTATTTTGTACTCTGTCAAGGCAGGATAGGCTGTTTTTAGCAGCTCCTTCCCAGATATGGCAGCAGCATTCCATCCTTGAACGTACTTGGCTTTTATATAGATAGAGAACTGCATCAGTAGTGAGATATCTTCTGGAGCGGTAGAAGGATCCCACCATCTTTCTTTTGTTCAAGTTGTAATGGAATTTGCGATCTTTTTCGTGAAGGATTGCGATCATAGATGATAACCCAGTTTGGAATGTAAATAGATAAACAAAACTTGATTGCGAATAACAATAAGATTGACGTCTGACATCACTGAGTTGAAAAAACAAAGGGATAGTGTTTGTATATAAACGTTAGTCAGGAGTTAGAGAAAGTCAGAGAGATCAGTTGGCTAGAAAACAGGGAATTCAGTCGCTGAGGTTCATGGAAGATTAGTTGTGAACAATATAGCAAGATGTAGAAACCAAGGAAGCATGCAATTCCAAGCCAGGGAACATTCAAGGAATCATGATCATGATGATGATGATCATCATCATCATCAGGACGAGCTCCTTGCTCAGACCAATGTGACTCTTCCTTTCCAGAGTTTCCTGTCTTTCATCAGCTGCCTCAGATCTTCAGGTTCAGTTGGTGTCGTGTGCTATTTGCAGGATGTATGTGGATCTAGGTTGTCCTTTGGTTGCGCGTCTGTATCGTGGAGTCCATAGCAATACATCACTCACCAATTCATGCTTGCTCCTTGGATGGTGACTGGCAAATCGTTGGCGTCTCTCCTTGTTGGTATTAGATATGACAGGTAGGTTGCCATAAAGTTGCTGCTTCGTGAGATGATTTTGCCAAGATATATTTAATACTTAAAAAAAAATATATATATATGATTCAAGGAATAAATGTTATATAAAATATCATCTGGTCTTTGGTGTCCTTCAGAGGAAATCTTTTTGCAGCTTCACAGAACCCAAAAGAGGGATGCAGTGAAATAAGGCTTGTGCCCTCAGAAAAGATGTTAACCATTCCGGTAAAGAATTGTCTGTATTTGGTGAACTATTTATTGCATGTATTGTCACAGTATTAAATCACTGCTCCTTTGTTTTTGCAACAATACATGCTGGTTGGCAAAAACAGACATGAAAATTGACACTCTCAGAACACACATCACGGCCATGTGAGTTAAAAACAAATAGCACCAACTTTTTCTTCAACAACTAAGAAAAAACACAAAACTCAGTTTTCCACAACAAAACAAAATATCAAACCTTTTATTTTTGGGTGGAGAATAAAATATACACATGCAATAAACGCCACAGACATTTTTGCCTGTAAGAAATCCTGTCAAAAATTAATTAAAGCACTGTGCTTGCTTTTCAACACCAGTTCACTGTAGCATGAACAGCTTTCAATGAAACAAGAGGCTTTTACAGCCTGGTGGACTAATTCGCAAAAAATATAAACATTAATAATAAATTATAATAAATGCTGTTTGTGTTTGTTTACAATATCACGTCAGCTGATATTTGGGCTTCACAATCTTAAAAATAGTCTTTGGTTGGTTGGTTGGTTGGTTGGTTGGTTGGTTGGTTGTTTTTGTTTTACGGCATATCAACCCTTTTGGGTTATTTAATGCTGAATCCAGTGATTTTGAAGAACAATTTTTTAATAGAGTATATTTGTTTTTTTAAGTCGGTTTCTATTTAACCCATAGTTGGGACCCTAACAGGTACTACTACTCTGGGTCAGAGTGGATCTGGGAGCAATGGCAATTTTAGGGTAGCTCCACACTCCCCAAAGCCCGCAAGCTGGGACCTCACCATCGGATATAGTTTAAGGTCATATCCAGGACCAAAAATAATCTTTCTTCTTTCATAGATAAAAGAGAAGAATTTTTACAGGGGAATATTTTGCATTACACCAGCCAAAGTTACACCAGTGTAACATAAAATACTCCCCTGTAAAAATTCTTCTCTTTTATCTATGAAAGAAGAAAGACTATTTTTAAGATTGGATTTTGTTTTTAGTTTTCAATACTTATCGAATGAATTTCTGTACGATACATGAAGAACACTGTCAGAAATATAAATTACCTTTGTGTGAAATTACAAAAAGATAGGCTCAGCTGTTTCCGAATCTATGAGAAAGGAACTCTCTCTCTTCCTTTCACACAAACTTCTAAGAAGTGCACGCCTGCGGAATTCTCTTCCGTTTGCCTGTTTCCCACCTGACTACAACTTGGACGTCTTCAAGTCCAACATAAACAAATACCTGATTAATCGCCCCCTTAAGTAAGACGCTTTATCAAATCTCCAATACCAACTATTACTATGATATTATCCCATTGATTATTGTACACAAAATAACCCTTATCCCCGAGTGGCTTACGGGCCTTGATAAGTGGTGATCCCCATGTAAAAAAAAGAAAAAAAGTGACTTTTATTTAAGAGTGGAGATATTTTCAATTTTCTTCTACAATTTCAAACCGCTTTTTCAGACATTTGTAATTTTAAAACCTTTGCAATTTACAAGCAAATCAAAAACAATTTTACACTTTTATTTAACCAATTACTTCCACTGACACCTACTACTTTTTAAACATTCATGAAATACGAGAAACGTTTAGTTATATTCCTTGTTGCTTAACTTTTGATGAGTTAAGAAATAGTGTAAGTTTATATATTCCATCTGTTTATTTTTATTTATAAAATTAATCATCACTTTGTTAGTTTTAACTAAACAAAAAATATATGAATAAACACAATTACGTTTACACATTTATTATACACTGACAGACATTTACACAACAATAAAACACAATACAATAGAGACAGTTCGATAAGACTCACCGACTGGTGGAAAAAGTTCTCAGAGCTCACCTCGTGGTGGAACGAAGGTTCTCCTCTTCTTGAGAGGGAAAGGCAACACGTCTGCCCATGACCAAAGGGAAAAAACAACAAGCGTTAGAGCAGGGGCAGATTACTCCTCTCCGGTGTCCTCTAATTTTTAGTCCTCTACAACTTTATCAAGATAGGATCTAATATATAATAGCTACTAGACGTTTTAGCTCAATAAATATGAGCAAAAGTTATAGTCCATTGACTTAGAATGAGATGTTTATGTGAAATTCGTAGTTGAATCAGCCATTTCAGAATGTATGAGGAAGGAACTCTCACACACACTGACTTTTATATAATAGTAGAGAGTAGAGATAGATTAAGGTAGATGGTTCCCAGGTCTTTATGCCTTTGAGATATTTATTAAAAACCAACATTTAGCTTCATTTTTAGTGATTGAACACAAACCCCTTGGCATAATATAAATCAATTAAATTACAGATACGTTTCTGCAATTCATCAAGAACCTTCAAATGGAACACAGATTCATCAGCTCAAATATGACAGCAGAACTCCATACATGGTCTGATAGATTTGTAGAGTGTGGGAACATGGTGAGAATTAGCAGCGAACCGGATGTGAACGCATCCACCATGAGAGAGAAAATGAAAAATCGTCTTTTGCACATGGCTCCACGCGGCGCTTCCGCTTGGGAAGAAAAAAATAAGATAACCACAAAATAATTATCGACCAATGGCAGAGTTCCGCGCCTAAAATAAGCACCTCAAATATCACAGTCGCTGGGAGCTGGTTTGCCACTATAAAACGAGGGGACCAAGAAGTAGGAAGAGGAGATTCGCCCTGCTGCGTCAGTGAACGCACAGACGGATTCTCCCACCTGACCTAAAGAGAGGAAGAAGAAAAAGAAATAAGGCACCAGTGAACTGAAGCCGACTATGCTCTCATGTTATGGGCCAAACGCCTTCAATTCTAAACAATGCCTAATTCACACAAACCAAAGAAGAGAGGAGGAGAAAGACGACGAAGAAGCCGGGCTGCTAGCGCTGATAAAAGAAGTCACTCGCTTTCCAGTTACAAGTCAGGACACGCATCACCGACAGCAGGATGACCGCCCAACCCTAACCCTCTCCATCGTCCAAAAGATAAGTTACATTTTACGAACATTCATTACTTGTCAATTCATACATACCTACAACCATTCTACGAACATTTCACCGTAATACAAACTGTCAAATATCTCCATCGGACAATCTATTCTTCGTTAAATCACATTCCATCCTACGAACACTTTGCCTCTTCTAATACAAGTTGTTAGTAGTAAATAAAATCGGTTCTCAACCTTCAATATTCGTCTGTCTTTAATTATATGGAGTCAGAATCTACACACTTCCAACGTTGTTCATTTCATGTATGCTTTGTTGTGACCTCTATGGCATCTTTTCCCACCCCTAATCCTTTTTTTATAAATACAGAGGCCATAAGAGATAGGGAAGAGCTTCAGGTGTGAAAACTAAGTTAAAATCAAGTTCTGTACTTCTTTATTGACATTCTTCGTCAGCTGATATGCCCTGGAAAAGTCACTTTTGGTTAAATTTATCCGTTTTAAAATATTCTGTTATTCTGAAGAAGAAAAAAAAAACAGTCAAGTTCGTTTGTATATTTTGAAACTGATAAAGATTAATCAGAACTGACTTTTCCGGGGCATTCATATCAGATCAGCTGACGAAGTATTTCAACAAAGAAGTACGAAACTTGATTTTAACCAAATTAATCTACAAACAGGAGTATATACAAAAAAAAAAAAAAAAAAAAGTATGATTTTGACATACAACCAATCCGACTAACTGCAAGCTCTTGTATCCCCTGGCCGTGACCCCCCCCCCCGCCTCCTCGTCAAACCCGAAAAGCAGCAGTAGAGATCCCGGGGATCTCAGATCCCCAGATGCCAGAAAGCCTTCTACTCTAATAGTTTCTTCTCCAGAACTCCTGAACTTTGGAATTCCCCTCTGGCTTCCTGCTTCCCCAACTGTACTGACATGCAGAAGTTCAAGTGTAATGTAAACAGACATCTTGCTGCTCAACTCCCTTCATAGTATCCCTGCGATTATGTCAAAGATAGTAGCTAGCACCCTACATCAAAGTGGCACCGTGCCTTGTTTGGAGTGAAAATTTAAAAAAATCTCCCACTGTGGTTTTTTCTAGTCCAACAATGTTGGGCTAAAGTATGGTTTTATTCAGTCACAGGAGATCCGCCCTCCCAGGCTTTACCTTCTCTTGGAGAAACATTTATTGCTGAACAGTCGCGGAATGTCGACGGGGATGCCCAGGCGTTTTATATTGGCCACAGCGTTCTAATTCTAGAGTGTTGGCTTTTAACCCCCCCCCCCCATACCTGACGTTGTGTCTAGCCTCTTGGAGAAAGAGGAGGGTATTAAGCAGTATAAACTGAGCTAACGGCGGTCGACATGCCGTAAAATCCAGCAAGCAACCAATCAACCTCTTCGTTTCTCCCTCCCTTTTTTTTTTTTCTTTTTCAACGTCCACATTCCTAGCAGTAAAACTGTGTTTACTTTTTTACTTACTGGAAAGCTGGGGAAAGGGGGTATACTCTATAAACTAAATACCGTAAATAAAGGCACGTATCCCCACGTTATGAACGCATGATGTGAACGTGTCATCTAGCATCCCGTGTTTTCGTTCTTCGTTACTTATTTATTACTTTTTAACTATTCGGCGCGGCTTAACAAACTAGACCCAGACCAAGTAAGTATCATTTTTTTTTTTTAATTTTCTTAAGTTATTTAGAAATGCTTCCTACATCTAAACACATATATAAAAGTTTTTTTTTTCTTTTTACTTTGCTTGGGGCTAAAGCAAGATGTGGTACAAGACCGAAAGGTGATGGTGGTGGGGGAGCCAGTTCCCCCGAGAGGTGCCATGTATACAAAACCCAACTAACAACAAACTTGTTAAAAACAAAACAATAATATTATTGGTTTGATTGTAGATTTACCATCGTCAGTTAAATCACACTGTACAAAATAAATAAATAAATAAATAAAATACAATAAAGATACTCGTGCAGAATACGGACCGTCCTGAAATAATCACGTTATCATTTAGAAACCCATTCTTAACATAGGAAAGAGGGCGTTTTGTAACTTTCTGTACATTCATCGGTATTTTTACGACCTGCCCCAGCCAGCGTAGTATAAACACCCCAACAACCACCCCATGTTAAGAACGGCTTTTGGAATAACCCCCCGCCCCCGCCCCAACCTCTCCATGTTAAGAACGGCTTTCGAGGTTGTGGGGTGTTTATTCCGAAAGCTGTTCTTAACATGGGGAGGAAAAATAATTAAAAAATTATTATTTTAGAATTTAGAGTGGTGGATCTTCGTATGTAGATTTAACATAAAATGGTCCCCCATTTTTTAATCATTCTAGCATTTTAGGACCGTGAACCCCCAGCTTATTTGCTATAGAACAAGTTCTATGCACTTTTTTGTGAGGGCCATCTGTTGTTTCCGCAATTAGGTGTGATTTTACGACATTGCCCAATAACTTATGCTTAATGATAAAAAATAATTGGTTAACTGCCCTAAAAAGTTAGAATGGTCAGTGAATAGGGTGTAATTTATGCATTAAATTTATATACGAAACTGCTCCCCCACTTTCAATTCTAATATAATTGTTTGTTTTTTTTTGTTTTTAGCAAAGTTTTACAGGGGGTTCACAAGTAATCACCTAAAAAAGTAGAATCTCATTTTTCTTGGAAGTGAGGGTGATTTTGCTGAAGGTATTAATCTTCACATTTACTACTGAACATTATTTTAATTTTACAACGAAAGGAACTGGAGTTTTGATTTTATAATGAAATTTGCACGAACACTCGGGGATTGCCCGGAATTAAAAGGAGAATCCGGAATTCAGATAAAAAAAAAAACAATGGTTGGTATTGGTATTTATTTGCTCCCCCACCGAGCAAATTAGGCACAATGCCGACTTTTAATGTGAGGAGTGAAGGGGAAATGGGGACCAACTCCCCGGGGAGTAGGGTAGCTGGGGGGGGGAACAATGGTTTCAACTGATTTATTTGTGAATTCTAATAAGTTTCAATATATAGCTTTCAAATTATTGCAGTTGGAATCATCTGAATATGGCTGAATTATTTAAAAAAAAAAAAACTTTAATCGTGGTAGCAGATGAAAAATTGCCGCCATCTTGTTTAAATCGAAACTGAAAATTACTTCGCCTTTGAACTCTCTTGTGTCTTACGATCGTTTTCGTCAAATTCTATTTTTATTTTCTTTAATAAATAATTTTCTACCTTATCGATTTTCGTAATTTTTGGATATAATCATCTTAAAAATACGAGGAATACGTAGATACCATTGTTTTCATGTGAAATTCAGTTTTACGATTTCCGCAATCTCGTCCCAATAGTGTAGACGCGCCCAAAAAACAAAACTACAGAAAAATCATGATGATCTAATAGATTAAAAAAAAAAAAAGTATACAAAATACTGTTCGAAACTCAATCAATATGTCACAGTAACATATATGACTGGGTTTCTAACCGTATTGTGTGTGTGTGTGTGTGTGTGTGTGTGTGTGTGTGTGTGTGTGTGTGTGTTTAAGTCATGATCCAAATTTTAAATATTTAGGTGTCAATTCAGGGCCATTTTTTTTATTCTTACCTAACGGTCGACAAACTGAATAAACATTTTAAAGCAAGCAAAACTGCTAAAAACTTTTCCAGATAGGTAGAAGAGTAACTTATCTTGCGTTCAATAATATTTTTTATATTGTTGCGGAACAGGATATAAATATCCTAACTCGCTACAAAAGAAAATAATGAAACGAATGGAAAGAAGGAAACAAAACTCAATTGCTGGATGAAATAAACATGTTGTTTATTTTCTGTTGAAAAATGAATGTTTTAGGTGTAACACGTGTTCATGTCCGCGCGTGGAAAGAGGAGTGAGTAATGTAGTGGAACGAGAAATGGCAGTCCAGCGTGTAGACAAAGAAAAAGATAGACGGTTGATATCAGTAAAGCTGCGCGCACATGTTGGTACTTGTCCACGTGGAAATGTCTTCAGGCCACTAGCTGTGAGCGCGAACTTGTCTGGTTGATGGACCAAAGCAAAAGGGAAAAAAGAGTGAGAAAGTCAATCCAGTTCATGGAGAGAGAAAGTGTATAAAGTGTACGTACTCTCTGTTAGCTCTTGCCCCACACAGTAGCAGGTGGTGTGAGGCGCGTGCGCCCCAAAAGGAGGCGGCTGGTCTGTCGACCTCTCAGCTCGGGAGCCGAATTGGAAAAGGAAGGAAACAGCTTGTCTCTTGCTTTTATAGTTGTTTCCGGTGGTCTTTTGCGCATATGTGGATTTCCTTTAAAGGGGAAGTGACGTTGCCCATGTGTGCATACGTGTGCGTATATGTGTGTGTACGTTAGCGTGTGTGTGTATGCACATGAATGTGGGTGTATGTACGCGAACGTGAATATATCTACGTGTGTGCGTATGTTTGTGTGTGAAAAAATAGCTTGAGATGTGAATGTGTGTTTTATTGTGAGACTAGAAAGGGCTCGCACAATATATTTGAAATTTTTTACCATTTTTGTAGAGTCTCTATGTATTGTAAACCAAACCCATAAACAGTATTACTGGGAGAAAAAGCACCAAGAACAAACCAGAAACATTTTGGAAAGTTTTTCTTCGGTTGCAACCGTCAAAATTCAAATTAAAGTTTTAAAGATAACATTTTAAGTGAACTCCGCTTCCCCCTCGCCCCATTTTTTTAATAGGTTTATAGATTTTTTAAAAATAAACTATAATACTTATGCAAAGAAGGTACCGTGCTATATTTTGGATAATATTTTCGAGTTAAATTTAAGTTTTATGGCATCTTTTGTTTATTAAATTGTTAGGTGAAAGTACAGTGAACACCCTCCCCATGTTTTTATATAATAACGTTATGGGTAATGTTGACTGAGTCCTTACCATGGGTGTGATTCATCCCAAGGAAATAGTTCACCTTGAATTCGAATTAAGACAGTAAAACATTGAACCAGAAATAAAAATATGAAACAAAACATTTTGTATTATTTTTTTCACATTTTTCTCAGTTATTTATTATCATAAGTATATCATAAGTCAAGGTCATTAGTTACCTGACTAAGGTATTAAGAGCATATGCTGAAGTTTTGATCCTCTTCTGTCAAAGAGTTTCAAGTAGCATTCGTAATTCACATGAAAAATATGAGGACAAGGTCACTGACTCAGTAGGAAAACCGGACAACATTCGGCCAATGATTCCACCCAGATCCTTCTCCTCATTTGTCTCTTTTAGAATGCAGCAGCTTCCATCGTTATATATCATGGTGTATGAATGCTTGGGATTGTTATCACGAAAATGCATTGTTGTACACTTCTCAGGATGGAACTGCATGCACATGATGTTCGCCCAGGATTGGAGTTGGTTTAGGTTACTCTGCAGACTGCAGTGCTGAGTATCCTGCGAATCAGTAATGACTTAAAAAATCTTGGTGTCCAGCGAACATGATAATGAAACTCTCCGGTATCTCTGGGATTGGGATATCAGCAAGAAAGAGAATGAAAAACAGTAGGCCAAGAACAGAACCCTGTGACACACCGCTAGTCACATTCGCCCAGTCAGAACAAGTTTTTTGGGTTTTTTTTACATAGGTATCACCACATTATTAAGGCCAAGAGGCCACTCAAGGATAAGGGTTACAGAGTGTACAGTAGAAATTGGACCATATAGTAATCATTAGTAATGAAAATTTGGTAAATTTGATAACTTATATGGAACGGCTCATCAAGAACTTATTTACGTTAGACTTGAAGACAACCATATTGTAGTCAGCCGGAAAGCAGGAAAACGGAAGACAATTCCACAGGCGTGCAGTTCTAAGAAAGAAGCTTTGTTCATGGAATCTACGTTTAGGTTTAGGCACAGATAAAGAGTGGGGGGAATTATTGATAGTGTTTACAGCTGGACGAGTGTTTCTTGTGAAAGTTTGGCGAGGGAGGACCATAGATTGAAGCTCAGTCGAACACTTTCCATGAAAATAACGATACATCAGAGACAAACTCGCAACATCTCTTCTGTGAGATAGAGGTTGCAAGGAAGAGAAAAGGACAACTCCTACGAGGCTACGAAGTCTATTTTGAACTCTATCAAGGCAGGACAAGTCCTTTCTAGCAGCTCCTGCCCAGATGTGGCAACAGTATTCCATCCTTGGACGTACCTGGCTCTTATATAAATAGAGAATTGCATCAGCAGTGAGAAGTTCCATTGACCATGACTTTCTGTTTCCAGTGTGTGAGAAAACTACGAACCCACTGTAGTGTATAACCCCGGATTCCGAAGGCACTCAATTGTGCGAGGGGTCGCTCATGAGGGACAGTGTCAAAGACCTTAGCGTAATCCAGAAAGATGACATCACCTGGTAGATTATGACTCAGTGCCTCTGTCTAGACGTTAAGAACTTCAATGAGGTTAGTGACGGTTGACTTGCCAGAAAATCCATGTTGTTATTCGCAAAGTAAGTTGTTTTTCTTGAAGTGGTCAGTAATGTCCTTGAATATAAGCCGTTCCAAGATCTTGCAAACAATTGATGTGAGGGAGACTGGTCTGTAATTGGCCGGGTTGGACTTGTTGTCTTTTTTAAAAATAGGGGTTACAATGGCTTCCACTGACAAGGTACATATCCATTGGTGAGGCTGGTATTGAACAGGATGCAAAGAGGAGTAACAAGGATGTGGGTCAATTCCTTGAAGAATGAAACGAAACAGCTTTGTTTTTTCTTTGTTTCTTTTTTTTATTTTTATATTAGGTAAAGGGGCAGTGTCTTTCCACCCTCAAAAAATCCTTTAAAATTACTACTATTATAGGTTTTCTAAGGTGCTAAGAACAAAAATAATGTTTAAAATTCCAGGAAACATAGAAATTATAGTTTCAAAAAGTATAGTCGAAAACCTACAAAAGTGGCCATCTTAAAGAAAATTGTAGAGGTGAACCTAATGTAAAAATTTACCATTTATTTAATTCTATGTGTGAGGTTTGAAATTTACATAATCAAAAATATTGGTGCTTCTTTACAATAGTGTGTCATCCTCTGGGTTGCCAGACCATAAAAAAATTTGAAGCTAAAAAAAATATTTTCAGAAAAAAAATAGCCAAATCGATAATTATAGCCAAATTTTTCACAAACAAAAAAGGCAAATCGAAAGTTTAAATTGTAAATATAAAAACATTTATATATTTTTCATTTTACTTGTGTACATAAATTGGTGATGTTTTAAACTGACGTATTTCAGGTGAAAAAAATTATTATGTACTTATGTGTCCTGTTGAAATTAGTATTAAAAAGGTGTTATTGTAAACCACCAAGGCTTTTTTTTTAATCAAAGACACGTTCTGTTCCTTTTAATTTTATTTTAAAAGAATAAAAAATACTTATATTTTATTAAAAAAAAATCAGTACTTGTTTAGTTTAATAAAAACATTTAAAAAAATGAAAATATTGAAAAAAAAATTATATCGCACATTGTGAGATATTTCTTCCCATCTGTTTTTGCTCTAAGACATTTGCAAAAAATAAACAACAAAACATACCTCTAAAACTTAACAAAAATTTTATTCATTCTTCTTTGCAAAAAAAGGAAATGCCTATTTTGCCTCTGACTAGAGCTTGTAACACCTCGAAAGGTAGTAGTCCTTTATCTTCAGCAGGAACTGGAATTTGGGTTCAGCACTGTTTGAAGATCGGATTAATTACAGGAATGTTCATTTGAAGAAAAGTCAATTAAAGACAGGTCAATAATTCTGATCTTAAAAAGTTTCTGGCAGACATATATAATAATAACTTAGTGTAATCATTTAGGCTTTTAAAAATAAAGTCTCAAGGAGACGAAGGATAGAGGCACCCAAATGCCTCATATTCAAAGAGAATTGAGTTCCATCTTTCTTCTCTAGCAGCTGGTCCGGAACCACCTGAAAAAAGAAAAGGCCTTCAAAAGCCCGCCATTGGACGGCGGTTAAAATCTTGACCAATCTGATTGGTCTAAACAAAGACAGTGGGTGGCCAATCAGCCAATGAGGGGGTCTGCTTATAATTGTAGAATTTCTCACAATATACCAGTTATGGAATTAAGTTCTCAAAAAAGAAAAAAAAAAAAAATCACTTAAATTTGATTTTTTTTTTTTTTTTTTAATAAAAGAAAATCAAATTTTATTGAGATCAGTCATATTGCGGCATCTTGCTTATTTCACAGATGAGGAAGGAGGGTGTCTTTAAATGAAAAAGGACAAAGAAACTGTAAAATAAGTGGAAAAAAAAACAAACTAAAATATCTATCTAGGTATTTTTTCTGCCCGTTTTAAAATAATCTCGTCAAACTTTTGACAAACTTTAAGCGGTGATGGAGTTATTTCCCTTGGCGCCCACCCTCCTCCTTGTCAGCCAAATATGCATAGCTGGAGTACGATTGATTTCATTAAAACTTGATTATTTAATAAAAATCAGGAGTTTTCTTTAATGTTTTCACCTGAAATGCGTTGATTTAAAACATCACCAATCCACACAAGCATAATGAAAATATATAAATGTTTATATATTTACAATTTAAATGATCAATTTTTAGGTACGGACAAAAACAATGAAATAAAGATAGGGGGACGTAGTTTTGAAAGCAGATTTATCAATTTTTTTTGTAGGTTTCCAACTACTTTTTGATTGCATTTAAAAGATTAAAAACTAAAAGTTAATTTGCAAAAGGAAAAAAAATATTTGTACAGGTGAAAAAAAAAGTTATGAAAAATGTTTTCAAGGTGAGCTAATTCAGCTAAATTTTGTTCATTGTAAAAATCCTTTGAAAGATAAATATTAGTTTTCTGGGTCTATTTCAAAGATAATTAGTAAAGTCCTAAGGTATTGAATAAAAAACACCTTGTTTGTACAAAAATAGCTGAATTAGCTCCCAAAAAGAGAAAAATTCTCGCTTCGTTCAACCATAAGAAAACAAATTCCTCATCACATAGATTATACAGAAGCCCAAAAATTTCAGACAGTCAAAAGGCTATCTCAAAATAAGGGGGTGCGGTTTTCTTTTTTTTCTCCCAGATGTGCATCTATACATTCCTATTGTTAACGTTTGTCTAATTTTTACCATTTTTTAATTGAATTATTTTTCTATGTTCTTGCTTTCAAATAAAAAAAGTTTTATTTTTTAAAATTATATTAAAATTATTTTACGTCGAAAGTTTCACTTTCACTCAAGCAAGGAAAATATTAGAATCATACATATAAAAAATTATGTGAAACCTGTTATTCAAAAGAAAAAAATAGAAACATTTTCTGCACTTATAATTTTTTGTGTGAAAATATTAAATAAACAATGTTTAATTCAATGATAATATCTGTAGTTTGAGAAATTCATTTTTCTTTTGAGTTATATCAAATTTATTAACATAGACTTTAGGGGGCTTTTCGTAATGTTTCTGTAAAAAAAATTTTTTTTTTTTTTTTTGTTACAATTTACGATGCTTTATTTTCATAAAAAAAGCAAAAATAAATTAATGCATTTTTTTTTATTACTGAAAACTAGAGATGGGACAATTCCAGTATTTTTACCGATTCTAATTCTTTCTAAATCTCTACAAATTTAACTATAAAGTTGTTATTTTTCACAATTACCGTAGAAAAAAAACATTAAATGTGCAGATATTTTCTTAAACGTAAGGATACACTTGTGATGGATGATCTATCGATTTTAGTTTTACTAATAGGTTAAATTCAACAGATATTCACTATTTTAGTATTACTATCAGCGGTAGAATATTTTTCTTTAAAGACAAATAAAAAAGCCAATAAAAAAGAATCGTTGTTGGCACCAGAAAATAGGCACGACTTTTTCCGATTCCGATAACCCAAAAATTTCCGATTGTTTCGATTCCCGATTCCGATTAATTGACCCAACACTACTGAAAACCATAACTTTAGTAAAGATATGTTTTGTTTAAACAAAATAATACATTTCCACTAAGATTTAAATAAAAATGTGTTCATATTCCGTGATCATTATTTGATAAATACTGAAAATTTCATTAAAATTGGTTAATTTCCTGATTTTTGGTGAATTTTTAAGTAAAGGGAGGGGTCAAAATGTTTATATATTTTGAGCATCGGCACTCAATTTAAACATACATATCAATTTGTCATTTTTTGTTTGTGAAAATTTGGCAACGATTATCAATTTGGCCTCTTTTTCCGAAAGATTTGGCTTCAAATATTTTTTATGGTTTGGCAACCCCGACGCGCTATTGTAAAGAAGCACCAATATATTAATTTAATTCACATAGTCGTGAAAAAATAAAAAATAAAATAAATAAATAAAAAATAAAGAATAAAAGAAAGACGGACAAGAAAAGGTATTACAATTTTATTAATGTATAGAGATTTGAGCATTTAGAAAATTGACTTTGAAAAAAAAAAAATAAAAAATAAGTTTTCGCAACAACGTCAGAAACTTAAAGTTTCACTAAAAAATAATTTAAAAGCTACACATAAAATAAAAATGGTGGGGAGGATCAAAAAAATGTTACCCGTCTACCTACAGGGATAAGTTTTGAGTTAACTTATTTTAAGGAATTTCTTTACTGTGACACTAAAGTCTAAGTTTAAAAAAAAAAAAAAAAAAAAAAAAAAAAAAGTTTCGTTACAACCGTTTGAACCCTTGATAATCGCTCAAAAATTGAAAATTAAATAAATACTGGTAAAACATTACATTTTCGTACGATTGTAAGACTTGAGTTAGTTTCTACAAGTATTTTGTTTAATTACGAATTTTGAGAAATTATTCAGTCCACATGCCTTTAAAACCGCACTGCGCATTGGTAACATTTGTTATGGATTTGAATTTTTTATTCTTTTTTCGTTTGTTGGCTTCTCTGCTAAATCCGTAGTTATATTTTTTAATTTGGATTTTTTTTTTTTTCAAGTAAATAAACGCTGTAAAATAAGCTAAAACATGCACAAACCTTATCTATATAAGTAAAATAGTAACTTATCTTGCCTTTGGTAACATTTTTTATTATTATTTATTTATTTATTTATTTTTTTTTTACTCCTTTTGTTCTATTGGCTATTCTTTAAAAACTTTCGCAATTTAAATTATTTGCATTGCTACAGATATGTAAGGGGAGATGGTATACCTAGAGGGACGTCATAGATGGGGAGTTGTGCATCTTATTTCAATTAAGTTTGTTAAACTTAAAAAAACTAGTAATGTTTCGAATTTGTTAGTATTATTATTTATTTTTTCAATCTTGACTATCGCAGGTTGAATAGTTAGAATGTATGCCTGATGCTGACGTCACTTAGAAACTTAAAATTGCGAAATGCAGATATATGAAACGAAATATGTTTTAATAGTTTTTGACGAAAAAAAAAAAAAAAAAAAATTTTTGTGTCGTTTTTTCTTTTAAGATAATTTTTCACCGAAATCTTTTGCATTTAACGAGAATTTGAATAAAAAAAGAAAACATTACAAACGAAAAGGAAATTGTGACACGTTTTTTCTTAAATGGGTTCATCACGAGATTTGTGTTCGTTTTCGTATTTCACAATACACGAAACAAACTAAATGAAAGTAAAAGCAATTTTAATATTTAAATGAACGAATCTTTCAAAAGATTTAATAAAATATCGGAAAAAAAAAAATGCATGAAACGAACGAATTGCTTTAAAAAGAGTTCGGTAAAAAGTTGCCTGAAAAAAAAATTTTAATTTTAGTTTTATTTAGACATTTTTTTACGTCCAAAACAAATAAAATGTATTTCGTTTAATATATCAAGATTTCGCAATTTTAAGTTTCCAAGTGACGTTAGCATCGGGTGCCCATGTTTTATAGTCAACCTACGAAAGCCAAGATTGCCACCCCGCCCCCTTTAAAAAAATTTTTTTTTTACGTAACTTGAGCACCCACACGTTGACGCTCCTCCAACAAAAATTCGGCAAATGTGTATTTCAGCGGCGTAAATTCAAGTTTTACACTAGTGGTGGCCATAAAGTGGGTGATCATTATACGTTAAATTATTATAGAAAAGTGATCCCCCACTTTCTTTAAACTAACATTTCTTCATATCTTGGAAACTACACGTTTGCTGTAATTTTAAACGCTATTTTCGTTTTCAACATCCTCCAAAACTTATGTCTTAATTTTCCAAGTTTTTTTTTCCTATAGTGTGGAAAGTCGATTGTCTGCCCCTTGCCGATCATACATTCCCAATAGGTGTCGCTATAGCAGTGTATCATTCAAAAACAAGATGGCGTGAAGTTTTTCTCCGATAAAATGTCTCATATTTGATTTTCTTAAAAAAAAAAATTCTTGATCGATTTACGTAATTTTTGGAATATGACATTTTCATGCAGTGACAAGTACATACATTATAAAGATTTTTTTCAGATTTCTATAAAAAAAAAAAAAACAAAAAATCTTGTGGACCATTTATAGACTTGCACCAACTGCACAAGCATCGAAAATAGTTTCGATGCATAAAGTTCCCCCCCCCTTGTTCTTCCATCAACACGATTTTTATAAAGTGCCCATGGTTGACGGAACGAGAACAATCTACCATCGTAGATTAAATAAATGGTTCAGTTCGAAATTACTTATAGATTTCAGAATTCTACTCGAAGATTTCCAATTTTGAAACTATATCTCGGAAGATTGGAGCTTTACACTGTACGAAACTGAAAATATCAACCAAGATGGAAACACTGGTTGGAAATTAAAAAAAAAAAAAAAAAAAATTATTTAGCAGTACAAAAATAACGTTTGATAACAGATCCTTTTTACTTGCCTCCACACGAGGGCAAAGTTAGGCACAATATCAGTTTTTAATGTAGGGAATCAAACTCCCCAAAGGGAACACTTTAAATTTGAATAAAAATTAAAACTGCCATCTAGAAGGAATTCTCCACTGTAAGAGGACAGAATAGAAGTGTGTAGCATTAGAACAGGTACTACACCGTATTATTTGGACAAAATATAAAAATTAGAAATTTAACAAATTAAGCACAATGCAATCAGAAGTGTGGGAATACTGGTTGTCGGTGAGCCTTGGTCACAAATTACACTTGGTTCCTAGCACAGTTATATTATGGATTGCCCAAACCACAAGTTCAACTTGGCGATGTTAATACCGACATTATAAAATAAAATTAACGCGCCGCAAAGCCGAGTATAAAATCGATACAATTGCTGTCCTTCAGGGGGGGGGGGAAATCAGCTCATTAACTGAACCAGAACCATTATTATTAACCTCAAGTTCGAGATGGCATGTTGCCAATCCGAACTTAGGGTTAGCGGTTGGGTTAATAAAGTGACCAAGTTAATGTAGATATGTTGTATTGTTGGCATTATGAAATTTGCTTAGTAATTATTTATTTGCTTCTCAGCGAGGGCAGAGTTGGACATGGCCATTTTGCAGTTAAGACAAAATGAAAAAGTGACAAAAATGTTACAAAAAGGCAAGATAAGTTACTCTTGTACCTAGTTGGATAAGTTTTAGCGTATGTTTGTTGAGCGATTATTGAGACTCCCCAGATGACCGCATATTGTCAGCCACTTTTTATTTTTCTAACTTAAGTGTTTGAAAGTATATTAACAAGTTAACCACTAACCAGGTAGGTAGAAAAGTAACTTATCTTGCTTTTGGTAAGATTCGTTGTGACGGTTATTCACGCACGCACACTTTAACACTTTTTCGCTTGTGTTAACTGCTCAGTTTTTAATGTGGGGTAAATTCGACTCAACAAAATAGCTCTCTGAATTTGGGTAAAAATAAACATTGCCTCAATCTAGAATGATTTCGAATCACTGAGGATATGTTATTTCCTACGAAAATGGTTTAAAGAGAGGTAGTTGTTTAAGAGGAATGGGGGGGGGAGGTAATTTTGTTTTTTTTACCAACTTTCCACCTTAACTATAAAATGACAACTTTTATAAGTTCTCGTGTATGCTGAAAACGAATATCGCATTCAATGTTTCCGCAAACTAGTAGTTTTCTGATTAGGCAATGTAATCTCGGTGCTTCTTGTGCACTTTGAACCGTGCTATTTTTAAATAGTATTATCGAGCTAAAAGTTTTACGATATATATATATATATATATATATATATATTTTATATTTGTTAACTGAAAGTACAGAATAGTTACAAAACACCCCCTCTCCCCATGTTAACAATGGCTTTCGAAATAACGTTATTTCAGCACGGTTCAACAAGTGCACAACTGCACAAGTACCTAATCTCTTATGTTGTAAGTGGTGGCCATCGTTGTACGCACAAGCGTGCGCACAACAATGATCACCACTTAAAACATAAGAGATTACATTGTCCAGAAAAGTATTTGATGTTTGCTGAATATTTAAATGCGATATTCGTTTTCACCATACCTGTAAAAGTCATTTTAAAAACAAAGGTGAAAAGTAGGTAAAAAATTTATCCCCAAAATTAATGATTTACATGAATGAAATAGAAATTAAACACACAGTATACATTTCTATAGTTAGTTGTCCTTTTTCGATCCATCATTCGCTTCGATTTTAGCCTGGATCTTCGCATAGTCCTCTAACAATCGATCATATTCTCGTTTTGTCGCTTCTGCCTGACTTTCCATAGCTTTCAGATCCGTTCTGGCCGTTTCCAGAGAAGAGTTTGCGACTTGCAGTTCCTTTTTCGCACTTTTCAATTCCGACTGCAAAACTTTCACGGTGGCCACATGTTCTTTACTGTCGACCGGGGCGTCACCCGCTTCGTTATTCTTCATCGCGTCCTTCATGAATTGTTGGGCGGCATCGTTGGCGCTCATGGCTTGCTTTTTAGTTGCCACATAGTCGGCCATTAGTTGTGCCTGTGAAGTTATTAATGTCACCAAACGGCTGAGTACCAGCCACAAAAACAGGCTAAAACCAGAGATGTAGACATTCCTTTGTGCGAGGAAAAGATGCAGGTGTTGTCGTTGGTTCATGTTCCCTGCATCCATGCCGGGGTTTTCTTCCAGCTTCTCGATGGAGTCGCTGTATTTGTGGAGTCTGATGAGGGAATCGACGAAGGCCACAAAGAGGGCGACCACGATAAACTTGGCGTAAAAAGACGAATATGTCGACAGTAGAGCGAGAAGCCGCGACTTGAAACATTTTCTCCACGTCAATGGCGAAATGAAAGGCAACAGGAAAACGATGACGAGAAAGATTTCAAAATACAAAAATCCGGCGAAAAGCGTCCAAACGAGACCCATGGTTCTTCCTCCCCTATTAAGGGTTTTTTTTTTTTTTTCTTGTTTCTTTTTGGTCTTGACACAACAAGATGTACACGTCGAATTGGCGATATTTGGAATTTGTACCTCTTTTATAGTTAGAAAAACAAAACAAACAAACCGGAACGCGTTTAAGCTACGTAGAAGTAAACCAACAAAAAAAAAAAAAAATGGGTGTCTCTCCTTCCTTCCCGCTCACAATTTTTTTTTATTAATTTTCGTCTTTTTTTTAAAGAAAAAAATAAATGAATAATAATTAACAGTTTTACGGATTTTAAATAAAGTAACAAACGTTATCGTCCTAAGTTTAAAAAAATGAACTTCCGGGTCCTTGTTGTTGTTGTTATTGTTAGTATTATTATTAGTTAGTAGGATGATGATGATTAGTAGGATTATAAGTATTATTATTAGTAATAGTAGGATTGTTAGTAGTAGTAGTAGTAGTAGTAGTAGGGTTATTATTATTAGTAGTAGTACCTATTTGCTATGCCTCCCCACGGACGGGACAGAGTTAGACACCAGGGTCGTTTTTTAACGTGGAGAAAAGGTACAAAAATTAAAATTGTCTCAGTCGTGAAGGATTTCTCCTCCACCGAAAGAGAACAAGAAAAAGAAGTGCAGCACTGTAGCAATCATCTGAAGAACAGATACTACACTTTGATCTTGTCCCGAAGGCCAAGAGTAGTAGTAGTAGTAGTAGTAGTAGTAGTGTTATTAGTATTAAACCTTGTGACAATTTCTTGTTTACTTGCATCATCATCATCGTCATAATTTTTACTTTGTTTTTGTTTTGTTTTTTTGTCTTTTTTTTTTACAAAGGAGTCACCACTTGAGGATAAGGGTTAATGGGTATACACAAGTAGTGAAACTTTTGTAAATTGGATTACAAGAGGGATGGTTCATCAAGAACTTGTTTACATTGGACTTGAAAACAATCAAATTGTAGTCAGCTGAAAAGCAGGCAAACGGAAGGGAAGACAGTTCCACAGGCGTGCAGTTTTAAGAAAGGAGCTTTGTTCATGGAATGTACGTTTAGGTACAGATAAAGAGTGAGAGAAATTATTGATAGTGGTTTTAGCTAGACGAGCGTTTTTCGTGAAAGTTTGACGAGGGGGACCATAGATTGAAGCTCAGATGAGCACTTGCCACGAGTGCTTAAAAAATTGTATGTGGTTGGTACGTTTTGGAGGAAATTTTGACACCCCTAACAGAAAACTCAATTTTCTGTTAGGGGTGTCAAAATTTCTAGTTTTTTATATTTTATTCGCAGTTTTCAAAACTGCAAATAAAATATAAAAAACTCGTAATTTCTCTTTTTAAAGTGGGTTGTTTATTTTCTGTGTGGAATATACTTCCAAAATAAACTATTAAAGTTGTTTAAAAAATAATAGAAATATTATTTTTTATTTTTTGAAAAACAGTGTTTACAAAATGCCGGCGTGCCTTCATGCAGCCATTTTTTTACGTAATAAAATCAATAGAATTTTACGAGTTAAATATTTTCCAATTTTTAAACTTTAAAAATCTATCAAAATTTTTTCTATTGGTTCAATTTTTACGATATTTTCAAGATCAATGTGAAATTTTATACTCTTTCCAATAAATTAAATATAATATTCCAAAGTGTAAAACCTCTTTTTTTTTAAACCACTTTGATTTTTTTTTTTTTTTTAATGAAAGCTCATGTTATGCTTACATCGTCAAGTAAATACCAGACGCTGACGGCAAATATTTCTATTTCATTGAATGTTTTCTTTTTTTAGATATTTAAAAAAAAAAAGATTTAGTCGATAAAGAAGTATTAAAATATATCAATCAAAAACTCATGTATTTCATTAAAAGAATTTTTTTTAAAAATCGACGAAGCGGATTTTTTGTTTTAGGGGAAAAACTTATAAGTGAATGTGCGTTTCCTTTTTAAATACGGAGGATAAAAAATACTAATTTGGTTAACACACGCAATAAAAAAGAGACATTATTTATATCCCTTGGACTCATCCGTATTTCATAAATTTCATTTTAGCAGGAGCAACTTCACGCAAACACGTTGCGAAAATGCGATTTTCTACGACCCTCGTTTTAAAAAATCCGGTACTCATGCAGATAGTGATCCATGCTGAAATAATAGCGTTATTATTTAAAAAGCCATTCTTAACATGGGGAGGGGAGGGTGGTTTGTTCCTATTCTTACAATTGAATAAAAAAAAACGGGTTTGTATTACTATACACATAGATTCGAAAAGTTGTCAAAAAAAATATATAACAAATAGATGTTATCAAAGGCAGGACAAGTTACTCTTCTACCTAACTGGATATTTTTTAGTGTTTATATTTAATGTAACATGTTTATTCAGCTCGAAAAACATACAGTGTTTACCAATGTATTGGGAAATTTAAAATGGCAGCCAACTCTCTCTTTGAGGCGGTAAGTTTGGGAAAATGAGTTATAAATAAAAAAACAGAAAAAAACTTTATTCAATTTTATTCTTTAGAAAAAATAATTCACGAGTACGCCAAACACAATTTTATCAAACAAAGTCACTTTCGTTTAAGAAAAAAAAAAGAAGTCAACTTCAGACCTAATGTATAATTTGGATTTTTATATATATATATATATATATATATATATATATATATATATATATATATATATATATATATATATACATAATGTATGTATACATATATAAATAATATAAATAATATATAGTAATGAAATCAAACAGATGTAGTGTTTACCTGATATATGCAATGGTAAACTTCAAACGAATATAAATACCAGCATTTATATATAGATAATTTAATCCCAACCGAATAAAAAAGCTCAATACGCAATAGAGAGTCGAGCTTATTATAAGAGAAAGAAAATTAAAACTAAGTTGAACTTTACAATCAAAATTTATTGTTCGACTGAATACTCCAAAAAAACAATTTACAAAGTCCTTCTCTTTAAATAATATATATATATATATATATATATATATATATATATATATATATATATATATATATATATATATACTAGCAAAAAGCACCTGTCATTGACTGGGTTCAAAAACAGCCTACAGAAAATGGACTCTGATTTATGAAAGTATGATATGAAAGGAAGGGTTGTAAAGAGATAGCTTCGAGTTTGGAGGTATCAGAACCAAAGCAAAATATGATGAAAGTAAAAATAAAATAGATAAACCCCATAATTTATTATACCATATCTGTTCACACTGAAACACTTATCACAATATTCTGTGGATCTATATTAAAAAACCTTGTTAAACTTTGTGACATATTTTCATTCTATGGAGGTCAGGTGCGAACAGACACCCCATAATTTTATTATACCATATTTCTTCAAACTGAAACATAATTATCAAAGTATACTTACACAGATAGATATGAAAAGTCTTTATTAAAGTTTGTGCCTATTTCCATTCTATGGAGGCCAGGCACGAACGCAGACCCCACAATTTTATTATACCATCCTTATTTAAGTTAAAACATACTTATCAAAGTATTATTATGTACATCTGTATCAAAAACACTTGTAAACGTTTTTTTTAATTTTTTATTTCCATACTTTGTGGATCAGGCGCGTACACAGACACCATGATTTTAATGAATCGTCATTCTGCCAGATCAAACATACCAATTCCTGTGTCTCGATACATCTTCTATCATTATATGTGATCAGTTTTCTCTAATAGTCAACCATATAGGAGCCTATTCATGACCAGACACACACACAGACGTTCAGCTTTATATATATATACATATATATATATATATATATATATATATATATATATATATATATATATATATATAGTAAGTTATAAAATACATATGGCGAACTTACTAATTAATTATTAATTAATATAATTAATAATTAAGATTATAACTTACTAACTAACTCTACCTACGTATTGAGCACTGTTGAAGTAAATACTTAAAGTTTGCGCATAAATTTATACTTTCGTATATTAATTTTATGTGAGTAAATTAAGTAGTTATATATATATATATATATATATATATATATATATATATATATATATATGAGAATAATGGAAATAGTATTCTGACAAAATAGAAATAAAAAGGAATAAACCGAGTTACGTGTTCATCAACGTTTCGTTTTTATTTATATATATATATATATATAACGTCTTATATTCTTTGAATTCTTATTCTCTCTTGGAATAAATAATATCGTTAGAATTCAAAAGATTGGATAGTTAAAGGCGCGTTTCTTCATTTTTATTTACTGTTTAGTTTTTCATTTATATGTGTATATGTACTGTGTGCATGTATGTATGTGCGTACTTATATGTGTGTATATTTAAAATTGACGTGGCACCTTCTCATTGGCTATACCTCCTCCTCCTTCCTTCCTTTTCCATTCCTCTTTTCCCCGTGTATGCTCATACTTTCACTACACCGATGAAGACTGAAGGATCGGTCGAAAATTATGTACCTGTAAAAAAGTTTTTTAATTTTTTTTCATAATATTATTTTGTATTCCTGCACGTCACCAATTGAAAACGAATAAAGAAAATTTATAAGCTTTTATACTTTTTGTATCCTTTTTTATACATTTCCATTCATATATATATATATATATATATATATATATATATATATATATATATATATATATATATATGTATTTAACTACCTAGCTGCCCGGCATTGCCCAGTCATAAAATACATTCAAATACGATATTTTAATTTATACATATGGAATCAATTCTCTATCACTTATTATATATTATATTGTACCCAATATATAGTAGTGATTTCAAAAGAAAAAAAAAAAAATGACTTCGGTGCTATCAGCTAGAATTGAAACCAAAACGCATAGAGTTCCAGCCTTAGTCATTACCGTTTGAGCTATCATAAGATGGAGATGAAATAGTTAAAAAGGAACCAACTTTAATGTATAAATGTATATATTTGTGCATAGGTACAAATAACATGTTTAATCGACTTATGCCTGCCAAGTTCCAATTTTTTCAATTTTGACCCCTTAGCAGCTATTTTTACCAGCTAAAAACCCAGATAATATGGTCCACAAAAATGTAATGATTTATCCCACCTTGCACCGCTCTGTGACCTTGCATTTCAAAGGCGATGCACTTTGAAAAAAATGGAGACAGACACAAAGACATAGTGAGCTTTATAATATATATATATATATATCTTTATTAAGTAATGTGATTTATAATTTAAAATTTAAAAATTTAAAAAATTTTAAAAATTTAAAAATCAAATTTTAATTAAATTAAAAATCAGTTTCATAAGAAGGAACAACAACAAAATCAATTATCTGTACGATCGTTTCGGAAATCCGTGCTTTTTATTGTGGTATACATGAAGTTATGTAGAACAATTATATATAGTTTTTTGGTAAGCAAGGTCTCCTAACCCTCCTAAATTTGCTGATGAGGAGACCTTGCTTACCAAAAAACTATATATAATTGTTCTACATAACTTCATGTATACCACAATAAAAAGCACGGATTTCCGAAACGATCGTACAGATAATTGATTTTGTTGTTGTTCCTTCTTATGAAACTGATTTTTAATTTAATTAAAATTTGATTTTTAAATTTTAAAAATTTTTTAAATTTTAAATTATAAATCACATTACTTAATATTGAATTAGCTCTAGGACATTTAACTATCGAGCTTATTATATATCTAAATTACAACGAGCACTTTCTATTTCCTGTATCTTAATTAAACTAGTAATTTCACTGTTACATTAAAATACACTCAGCTCTTTAGACTATTGTTCTAATCTCCTTTAAATTATATATATATATATATATATATATATATATATCTTTATTCGATTGGCAAAATTTTAGAATAATTATAAAGAAGTGAACCATCGCGTAAATTCAATCAACTAAAATAAGATGGAAAACGAGGTGAGGAAAATAAAAAAAAAAAAGAAAAAAATAATGGGGCAAGTTATATGTACAATTCAATAAAATAAATAAGTCGATTAAAAACAAGATCGTTAAAATACACCCGCAGCGCTTTTCGTTCAGACTAACATTTTCCGCTCTTACCCCATACCACTACCAAATATTCTAAAAAAAAAAATAATAATTTTCAGACTTATGACCCTTGAAAATGTTAGTCTGAACGAAAAGCGCTTCGGGTGTATTTTAACGATCTGGTTTTTAATCGACTTATTTATTTTATTGAATTGTACATATAACTTGCCCCATTATTTTTTTTTTTTTTTTTTTTCTTTTCCTCACCCCGTTTTCCATCTTATTTTAGTTGATTGAATTTACGCGATGGTTCACTTCTTTATAATATATATATATATATATATATATATATATATATATATATATATATATATATATATATATTTAAAAGATTATGACATGAATATTTTGTTCAGAAAGATAAAAATCTTTTTGTCTTTTTCTTTCAGAAATGTCTCCCAGACTTTTTCCAAGTTATCAACTTTAAAACTAAAAAGACGAAAAGGAAGAAAGTTTTTCAGTGCCGTCAACATCATGGAATTTATTACAATGGAGAACTTCATGGATATGGAGATGTATCTAGAGGGAGCCAACTGCAGCAGCACTGAAGAAAACAAGGTCGGCCGGAGCCCATTATGCCAGGCTTGCCTTGACCTTGATGAAACTGCAGTGAATACTTTACTAAAATCAGGTGTTGATATCAACTTCTCCGGCAAAGATGGCAAAACTCCATTACATCTCATATGTGGAACCAACTCAGAAACTGCGTCAACTTTTGGAATCTTGAAAACTCTTTTAGCAAACGGGGCCGATGTCAATGCGAAGGATAATCACAATCAAACACCGCTGTTTCTTGCGTGTGAAAATGATAATGTTGGAATCGTGCGTATGCTTCTGTCTGCTGATCATAAGCCGCACGTACGAACATTAAATGGTGATTCGGCAATGAAGATTGCCTGCAAGAAGGCTAACTATTGGTTCTCCTATCATTGCCACAAAGACATTTCCGGTTCAATAATGGCCCCTGCCGTACAGATTGCCAAATGTCTTCTAAGCAAACACGCCAGTCTTTCCACGGAAGCAACCTGCTTACCAGCTGCAGTTCAGTTTTCACATTACAATATAATCAGAGATTTACTTGAATCTGGAATGTCTGTAAACTTAGCTGACGATAACGGTCGTACACCTTTGGGATGTGCCTGCATGGTCGATCTGGTTGAACCTGATGTTGTGGAACTTTTGCTAAAATTTGGTGCTAACGTCAATTGTGGCGGAACCTGGGGGAGACAGAAGCCTCTTAAGTTTGCGTTTGCTCATAATTCTTTGGAGAAAATCAGACTTCTTTTATCGTACGGTGCGGAAATAACATCCGAAGAAATGACCGGACTCGTGTCGGTGAGTCTCTCAAAATTATTTTTGGAAAATCCAGAAGTTATTAACTTTTATAGCAAAGATCTGCGTCCATGGCGGTTTCTTTTAGCAGCCGGGTTTACACCAAGTTTGCATGGAACTCCTGGTTTAGTCGAGGATATAATCACTAAGCTGCAGCAAGTAAGTATCCCTCTTTCCGTGTTTTGAAAAAAAAAAAATACTGCTTGGTGTGGTCGTTATTTTTAGACACATCTAAAGAAAATTACGTTTATTTATTTGTTATTTTATCAGGATAATATCGAGGGAGATACAAGGTATCTTCAATAAGTTTCCAAACTTTTTTGTACAGACATTTTTTTTTTTTTTTACACAGGTATCACCACATTATCAAGGCCAAGAGGCCATTCAAGGATAAGGGTTAAAGAGTGTACAATAGAAATTGGAAAATATAGTAATCATTAGTAATGAAAAATGCGGTAAATTTGTTAACTTATATGGAACGGCTCATCAAGAACTTGTTTACATTAGACAACCATATTGTAGTCAGCCGAAAAGCAGGAAAACGGAAGACAATTCCACAGGCGTGCGGTTCTAAGAAAGAAGCTTTGTTCATGGAATCTACGTTTAGGTTTAGGCACAGATAAAGAGTACGGGGAATTATTGATAGTGTTTTCAGCTAGACGAGTGTTTCTTGTGAAAGTTTGGCGGGGTGGAGGGGGGGGACCATAAACTGAAGCTCAGTCGAACACTTTCCATGAAAATAACAATAAAGCAGAGACAAACTCGCAACATCTCTTCTGTGAGAAAGAGGTTGCAGCGAAGAGAAAAGGACATCTCCTATGAGGCTACAAAGTCTATTTTGAACTCTATTAATGCAGGACAAGTTCTTTATAGCTGCTCCTGCCCAGATGTGGTAACAGTATTCCATCCTTGGACGTACCTGGCTCTTATATAGATAGAGAATTGCATCAGCAGTGAGATATCTACTGGATCGATAGAAAGATCCCACCATTTTTCCAGCGGCCCTCGCAACAGATTTGATGTACATGTTCCATTTAAGATCAGGAGTAATTGTCAAGCCCATGTTGTAGACTCTTAGGAATTCATTATGTTATTATTATACATTTTATGAGATGACTGACCAATTTTTATGATTTCAGGTTCAATTGAATAGTTACAGCAGAAATTCGAATACACCCTTCTAAAATCTGATTGTCATAGCTGATGAATTTCAAAAATGCAATCTTGACATGAGGACATTTTAGAAGAACAATATGCAATAAAATTCTGTTTTAAACGTGAAAAAAAAATGCCAGAAACGTATGGAATGCTTCAGACTGCTTTTGGACCATCTTGCATGAATTGAGCATCAGTTTTTTGAGTAGCATAAGAGATTCAAGGAAGACAGGGAGTCTGTGAGGGATGATAAGAGGTGTGGAAGGAGTAAGGAAGTTAGAACGCCAAAGTTGATTGGTCAAATCAAGAATTTCATGGATAATGACTGTCGTGTGTTTATAGAGACAATAAGTGCACAGTTTGATGTCAGTGTAGGAACTGTACATGCAATTATTCGTGAGGAGCTGAAGATGCAGAAGATTTGCATAAAGTTTGTCCCAGGGTGTTCCATCCTTGTCACAGACTATTTGACCAAGATGGGCATCAAGACAGTTCCTCATCATCCCTATAGTCTAGACCTTGCTTCCTGTGACTTTTGGTTATTTCCTAACCTCAAAGCAAACCTTAGAGGCTGTCGTTATGAAACAATTGAGGAGGTGAAAGAGGCTGTGACGAGGGTCATTGACACGCTAACACAGGAGGACTTCCATGGGGCCTTCCAGAAGTTATTGGAATCGTACAATAAGTGCATTACAGCCAGAGGAGATTACTTTGAAGGGGACTCGAGTTTCATGTGTGTACTATCAATAAAAGTGGCCGTATGAAAAATATCTGGAAACTTATTGAAGGCACCATGTAATCAAGAAATATTCTGGTTTCAAATTAAAAAGAAAAATCTGTATTATTATTCAGACTACTATTCGCATCACAACATTTCGGTCCACGTAACCTCCGACCTTCTTCAGGTGTATCTTGTTGAACTCAGAAATCTTTCTATTGTGGCATAATGGATAAAATATTTGGTCAAATTCAGTTGTAACTTCTGCACATTGAAGGTTCAACACTCAGTGCAAGCAACATTCAAAAAATACAATTGCGAATTACTTAGTCATGGCTGGCAGAAGAAGAGCATGCTATCCCCGTGCATTAAATAATAGGTTATATTAAAAAATGCGTGCAGATTTCTGAGTTCAGCAGAAAGGTTCCTGATTTTGACAAAATACACTTTACAAAGGTCAGAGGTTACATTGAACAAAACACTGTGAAAATAACACTCAAAATGAGAAAATCCAATTAATATGAAAAGAAAAACTTCTGAATATGTCATTTTATCGTGAATATTTAATAATTATCAAATGTACCAAAAGGTCATTTGAATAAAAATTATGAATCTAACATCTTGTTTAATACTTTTGCTTAATGTGTGTGCCGAGAAATCATTTTGATAAAAGCATGCACCAGCAAGAACAATAAAATAATTATCAAATGTATCAAAAGGTTATTTAAATAAAACTCATAAATCTGACATTGGCACTTAGCATGAAGAAACAACAAACTTGATTGATTGTCAAAAAGAAGATAAATTAAAAGTATGATGCTTGAAAAGTCATTTTCGGCAAAAGATTACACAGGTGTAATTAAAGTCAGGTCAAGTTAGTGAAATGACAATGGCCAAATAGAACGCTCTTGGGGTGTGGCAATAGTGATAATACCATCCCAAAAGGGCGTTTCAGTTTCAGGTGGTCATAAATAGTTGTATATTAAAAAGCAAAAAGGATAGGTTGATAATATTGACATGAGAAGAATCAACCTATCAAATTTTCATGTGGGCATCTCCTTTCTAAAAACCAACCATCCATAACCGTCACTGAGAATAAAGATATATTGTAATATTTTTATATATCAGTATGTCATAATTTTTTTTAACGTAGCATAAATACAGCTGTAATTATGGTTGATGAATTGCAGTCAAAGCAAAACCATTCAAAAAAAATATCAAAGATCACGCTCAGAGAAGAACACAGGAAACGATTCTTTATAGACTGCAAATGCTTTTTTGTTTTTTTTATATTAATATATATGAAGAATAATTTTCATTTAAAATCCACTTAGTATTATGCATGTAAAATTGAGAAAAAGGCCGCTTGAAATTTCATGACCAAATTTTATCTTATATTGTGTTTGCATGAACATGAAGCATATTTTTTTCAATTTTACATGCATTCATATCAACAAAATAGATCCTTCACATAACTGCTACATTACCTCCTGCTTAAGCATTTAGTTGATAATAACAAGAGAAATTTTATTAGTTGTATCAACACAGAATGAACAGTGCTGCAATAGAGAAAATATTTGTTCAGTTTGATCAAAAGTGTTTTTTTAGGGTGAAAAATATTCACAAAAATATATACCTTTTATCATATGGGTTTTTATATTACATGGGTTTTTATATCACACGGGTTTTTACATCACAGATGTTTTTATATCACATCAGTTTTTAGATCACACGGTTTTTATATCACATGGGTTTTTATATCACACAGGATTTTATATCACACGGGTTTTATGTCACACAGGTTTTTATATCACACGGGTTTTTATATCACACGGGTTTTTATATCACACGGGTTTTTATATCACACGGATTTTTATATCACACAGATTTTTATACCACACGGGTTTTTATACCACACGGATTTTTATATCACACGGGTTTTTATATCACACGGATTTTTATATCACACAGATTTTTTTATCACACGGGTTTTTTTATCACACGGATTTTTTTATCACACGGATTTTTATATCACACGGATTTTTATATCACACGGATTTTTATATCACACGGATTTTTTTATCACACGGGTTTTTTTATCACATGGATTTTTTTATCACACGGATTTTTATATCACACAGATTTTTTTATCACACGGGTTTTTTTATCACATGGATTTTTTTATCACACGGGTTTTTACGGTAATTTTAAGAAAAACAATTCTATAGCTAATTATTTAATGATTTTAAAATAATCGAGATTGGTAATTATAATAGAATTGGGAATTTAAAACGGAATATGTTATTGTATCGGAATCAGGAAAAATTTTGGAACTGTCCCATCACTAATGCATACCCATTATGGAACAAAAAGATTGTACTCCAAAAATCACATAGATTGATTAATAGGTTTTATTTTTATAAAGAAACTCATCTGTAAACAATTTAAAGTCGTTAAAGTTTTTTAGTTACAAACAAAACTACTTGATCTATTGAATAGTGATCACTACTCAACACCGTCCACGCCAGACAGTTGAAGGTCTTCAGACATTTAATGCGGGCGGATGGCTTGGAAAAAAAAGCTTGATGATAGGAAAAATCACCGGAAAAAAGAGCAAGATTAAATAAAAGGTTCTGTATGAAATTCAGTATAGATTCACAAGTTCAACAAGATAGACCTGAAGAAGTTTGGAGGTTACATCAGCTGATACGTTGGGAAAATAACAATCAAGATGAGAACAGTCGTACGAAGAATCAAAATAATATGGAGATGCAGTGTAGCCTGAAAGCAGATTCTACATTTTGATCTTTTGTATCGGTAAGACGTTTAATGGATGCTTATTCATAATTTAGTTTGGTGCTTTCAGCCATTAACAGTCGTTTGGAAGCAGTGGAGATACGTTTTTTAAGGAGAATTCTACGAATCTCATGAGCAGAAAGGAAGACAAACAAAGAAGTCATGCATAAGGTAGATACTATTCAATATTGTCCGCGGCAGATGGTTTGGAAAAAAGCTTGATGTTCAGAAAAATCACAGGGGAAAAAAAGCAGAGGAAGACAACAAACACTGACAATCTCAACAAGGTCTCTGGAAACACGACTATAGATCCTATCAGAAAGACTGGAGGCAGTGAAGACTGGAAAGGCATGATTATTGATGTCTGTAATAACTTACCTGATACCTGAAGAAGAAGAACTTTGTATGATTTTTTTAAATATGACATTTTCTTTCCTTCATGGGAATGTATATTGTACAGATTTTTTTTAAAAATTGTTTTTTGGTACTTGTACAGTTTAATCAAGGCATTAAAAAATGAAAATATCGAAAAACAAGTTATATTGTACGCATCCATTTTGGACTAAAGTCCCCCCCCCCCCCAAAAAAAAAATTCACTTAATTTGATCGAGTATTTTTTTTTTTTTTTTTTTTTTTACAGCAGAAAAATACATTTTTATGACAACACGCTCAAGGTAGCCATGTTTGGATTTTTTAAAAAATGCCATGGGGGAGATAACTCGGTCTAAAGCGCCAACCCCCCCTCCCCATGTTAAAAATAGCTTTTCTTCCTAAAAATCGAAACATGGCTACTTTTTGCTCGGTATCATAACAAATTGCTTTTTCGCTGTAAAAAAAAATACTACTTGATCAAATTAAGTGAATTTTCTTTTTTTTTTTGCGAACTTCATTCCATAACGGATACGTACAATATAAATTTTTTTTTTATTTTCATTTTTTAATGTCTTGATTAGACTGTACAAGTACGTTTTTTTTTTAATATAAGGGAAATTCTGAGCAAGAATTTTGTAAGGTGGGAAAATATATCTTTTCAGCTTATGTCTCTGCTGTATGGTTAGCTATCAGGGGAGATCACCACTGGTTACTTTCTGTTGTCAGGAACAGATAACTCTTTTACTTATACAAACCTGACAATTTTCTGGTAATTGAAGCTTCACTCTAAAAAAAGGTGAAAATAAACATAAATGAAGATTTCTACTTGGTCATGGCTAATGTGAAATAAAAAAAATCTACACTCATGGATTAAAGAGTTCACTTTGAAATTCCATCCAGATTGTAGAGTTCAACTAAAAGGTCTCCAAGATCAGAGGTTACATCAACCGAAACGTTAATATAGCAACCAATATGAGGACAGTAGCCCAAATAATCTAAATCCAATTGGATTTCATTCTTTTCATCATTTTCTTTTTGTTTTTCTTTATTTTTAGATCCAGAAATGCAGCAGCTACAATCAAGTCGTCCCCTGCATTAAATCCCTTCTGTTTCCACTACGTTCACTAAAGTGGTGGTGTCGGATCAGCATCCGGAAACACATGAAATTGAGCATCGATGACAATATTCGAAAACTTGTGATTCCTACGCAACTCAAGGAGTATCTTTTATTTTCAGAATTTACTTAAAATGAAATAAAATATGAGTCTTTCATCGCATGAAAGCCGAGTTAATCAACGTTTGTTGCTCTAAAGCTTTTTTTTTTTGTTAGTACTTATGCAGAATAAGGGCTGTAATATCACCAGAATTTTCCGGGCAGTTTATATGAAGGTTTTAAATGAAAGTTTCATGATTTTCTTTTCTTGTGCAAATGTTGGCTGAATTTTTCTATGAAAAAGAATATTATTTCTGTTATTACAAAATTAATTCAATAAAGAATTAATTGAAAAAATGAAAACGATATTCTTTTTGTTGTTAAAAAAAATACAGTGAATAATTATTGGATAATTTTCATGAATCTTTACAAAAATTAAAATTTAAATCAAGAAAAAAAAAATACTCATTGTAAGGCAAGTTTCATGAATAAATATTTATTTTGATAACAAACAACTGCTATTTAAATAAAGTTGTTTTTTTTTATTTATGATTTTTCTTCCTCTTTTTTATGATTTTTTAATGACTTTTTTTATTCAAACCAAGATATTTTTTTTATAATAAACCAATGACAGTAAACAAATGTTTTCTTAAGTTATTTTTGTATGATTTTTTAAATATTTTTAGGATTTAAGCTTCCTATTTACTTTGCCTCCCCACAAGACAGAGTTAGACACCAGAGTCGTTTTTTAATGTGGAGAAAGAAACAAAAATTAAAAATTGTTTCAGTTGTGAAGGATTTCTCCTCCTCTCACACTCTCTCAGGATTTAAGGTTAGATAAATATTTGTTTCGTCTATAAGCTTGCAATTATTCTGGAAAATGTAGCATCTGCACTAACTCTACAAAAGTTTCTTGACTTTAACCAGTTTTCAAAAAATTATTCAATTTAATTTTTCTTGAATTTTCTGTCATGCTACAATTGGTCAAGATCAAAGTGTAGTATCTGTTCCGGCAGATGCTGCACTTAAGATAATTTGTACCAGTCAATGGAGGGGAAACCTTCTATACTGGGACAATTATTATTTTTGGTAACCAGAGTGACCCCTTTTAGGGGAGCTGGTTTTTACCTCACATTAAAAACGGCCTTGTGCCTAATTTGCTCAGTGGGGGAGCAAATAAATACCATCTGTTCCGACAGATGCTGCACTTAAGATAATTTGTACCAGTCAATGGAGGGGAAACCCTCTATACTGGGACAATTATTATTTTTGATAACCAGAGTGCCCCCTTTTTGGGGAGCTGGTTTTTACCTCACATTAAAAACGGCCTTGTGCCTAATTTGCTCAGTGGGGGAGCAAATAAACACCATCTGTTCCGACAGATGCTGCACTTAAGATAATTTGTACCAGTCAATGGAGGGGAAACCCTCTATACTGGGACAATTATTATTTTTGGTAACCAGAGTGCCCCCTTTCTTTTAGGGGAGCTGGTTTTTACCTCACATTAAAAACGGCCTTGTGCCTAATTTGCTCAGTGGGGGAGCAAATAAACACCATCTGTTCCGACAGATACTGCAAGCAAAGACCATATGTGGGGGCGACTCCACATATAAGACCTTGGTCAATGTAGGGGCAACCCTTCATACCAATTGTCACTATCCAGCTCCCCTACTCCCCGGGGAGTTGGTCCCCATTTTCCCTTCACTCCTCACATTAAAAATCGGCCTTGTGCCTAATTTGCTCGGTGGGGGAGCAAATAAATACCATCTGTTCTTCAGATGCTACACTTCCATTTCTTGTTCTCTTTCAGTGGAGAAGAAATCCTTCACGACTGAGACAATTTTTATTTTTGTACCTTTTCTCCACATTAAAAAACGACCCTGGTGTCTAACTCTGTCCCGTGGGGAGGCATAGTAAATAGGTACAATAATTTGCAGGGCGGGGTCGGGGGTACTTGGTTTGTTTTGTGTTTGCCAGGGAGAGTTACTTGATTTGTCTCTGTCATGAGGATACCTCTTGAAACTGTTGTTACATCTTGAGAACGGCAACCAGCTACCCGGAGAAAATAAACGATACAAACATCAAAGATGAATCACTAGAGCTGACTTGTGGTCAGTAGGGTTGATTTGATTTCAGCTTCATCTGCTGATGGGTCTCTTCTTGACGTCATTATCAGCTTGGTTTTATCGTCATTGTTGAAAACTGTTGTACCAAAATAAGTGAACAAACACATTTTTTTATGAAAATAAAATTATTTTATTATCAATTGCTAAGGAGCATTTTAAATTCGGTGATTGTTGGCCCACGTCTGTTGTTGACTGGCATGCAAGTTTCAACTGTTCAATATAATTCTTCTCTCTTTAAAAGAGATGGAAAGAGGGTGATAAGAAAGAGAAGAACGAAAGAAAGATGGGGAAAGAGAGAGAGAACATGCATACATTTTAAAAAACCAAAGGCACTTATACAGAATAAGGGCTGTAAATAATTTTCTGGGCAAGGTGTTAAATGAAAGTTTCATGATTTTTTTCATGAAAACGTTGGCCAAATTTTTCTATGAAAAAGAATATAATTTCTGTTATTACAAAACTAATTCAATGAAAAATTAATTGAAAAAATGAAATCGAGATTCTTTTTATAAAATTTAAACGACAAATTTGAAAACTTGAAAGTGTCAAAAATAATTATAAAATCATTTTATTTACTTTTATTGTTGTTGTAAGTCCGACATATTTCGCTATAAATAGTTTCATCGGGGTAGAAAGTCCGGTATGTAGTTGTTTTTTTTTCCTTCATTTTGGTTTTCAGGAGGCTGTAATGCCTCAGAATAGAAGAGAAGAGAGATGTACATCTTATTCCGTTTGTTCCACGTGTTTTAAGCTCTAGTCTTGCGTGGGAAATTTAAAGTAAAAATATGGTCATACACTTTAGAAGACACTTATTTGGAGTAAAATTTAAATGAGAAATTTGGAAATTTAAATGTGTCAGAAATAATGATAAAATCATTTTATTTACTTTTATTGTTTTTATTTGTTTTTAATGATATTGTTTTTGTTGTTACAAAGAAAATACAATGAATAATTATTGGATAATTTTTATGAATCTTCAAAAAAAATTAAAATTTAAATCAAGAAAAACAAAAACTCACTGTAAGGTAAGTTTAATGAATAATATCATTGTTAAAATTTCTGATGGCAGCAGCCACTATGCACTCAGTTACATAAACAACTGTTAATCTGACCCAAGCTGATATGCGCTGACATTTTGAAATACCTGCCTCTGCCTGTATCTGCATATCTCCCCCATGAGTACAACAGAACAAGTTTGCTACAAGGTTTGTTAATGCAGAAGCTCCAGCTCCCCAAAAATGTGTTAGATATTGGTAAATCATGCACATGCGAACGGTTGATTCATTGTTACATTTTAAAAAGCTAAATTTGCAATGTGATAACATGTGTCGTTGTTGTCCGATCAATAACGTGTTTGTTTACGAACTTAACTTTTGCAAGTTCACGTTCACCATGTGGCATTTTTTTGAATTTTTTATTCAGTTTCGGCTGATTATATTAAAAGCATATTTGTAACCACAAATAAGACAGTTGGATTGTAGGCAAAAATATATATAAAATATCGAATTTGAAAAAAGTCCATCGTTATAAAATCATTTTAACTTAATAATTGGTGAAAATTTCATGTCAATTGGGTAATTACTTGATTTTTAGTAGATTTTTAAAGAAAGACCCGTTAAAAAAATACTTACTATCTCTTTCCGTTTCGACGGTGCCTAATGCTGTTTCAAAGAATACATCTCGAGACAGTTCACATTGTATTCTCCACGCAGATAATTGCAAACTTAGATGACATCCTCTCTTAATCAATGCTGAAAGATGTGCTAGTCAATGATTATTATGATCGTTATAATATTTGTAAAAACACATATTTACAGATAAAGTCATTTATGTTAAGATGTTTTAATAGAAAAGAATGTTAGAACACAAACAATAATTTTAAAATAGGTTGACCTCCAGAGGCTGCTATAACATTACATAGAAGTCACTTAAAGTGACATGGACTTTATGTAGAGCTTGAAAAGACATGTATCATTTGATCAGTCAAGAATTGGGAGTGAGAGCAGACGCAGTTAGAATCAAGAGAGGGAATAAGATAGGCCACGGACAGTGATGGCTCTCAATAGAAGGGATTAAAATGCGTTAATTTAGGATGAGTATTGCAGCTTCCAATGAAGAAACATCAGTAAATAAAGTTGCTGAAAAGGCAACCTGAGATTTGTTGATTCATTGGGATGAATCGTCTTTGCAGGTTTTCCGAGGATCCGTCAAACAAGATCAAAGACGGACCAGGTATGTTTCTCTGATTGGCCCGATATTAAAACCCCAGAGACTGTTATTTGTCCCTTTCTGTTGTAAATGTTACATGTCCGTTGTTAAACTGCATCTGTTAATATATCAATGCTGTTGTACATGCATCAATTCAATAAACAATAGAAAAACTAAATTAGTATATACACGCGCACACATTTATTGGAAGAACATTTTATATTACTATGCACAAAGAACAGAGAATCAGCAACTATGTCCCAAAGCCTAGCTAGAGTCCGAACACGGTACCCCCATAATAATAATAAAGGGTTGGGTTCGAGACTCCTAACAAACGGTTCCCCAGTTCGATACAAAACACCTGACGAAGGCCGGAGGGCAAAACGGCCGAAAAGTTGTGACAATAATAACCAAGATGAGGAAGTCAGTCCGACAATCTCAATCAATCTACTATGCACAAGTTTAAATGCACGTACATATTATATACTCCCCCCCCAGTATATAACAAAGGGAGCTTCCTCATTGTGTCACACCGCGATATTTTTATCACATTCGTCAATCATTGTCTAATCTAATTTGCAAAGGCTCAACATTTCAATGCCTTCCAGCATTTTATATAAATTGCCCAGAAAATTCCGACACTAGCACTGTCCTTATTCTGCAATAAAACCCTTTTTTCCTCTATATTTTATTCACACAAAATACCTGCAAAAATATTCCACAGCTTTGGGATTGAGTTATGCTTGAAAAATTTTAACATCTTTTTCATTTATTCAGATACTAACGTTTTGCCATATATACAGTGTGACCATGCACATTGTTTTTACAAACAAATCACCATTTATCAAGGCCTAAAGGCCACTTGAGGATAGACTGTGAAACACTAAGAGGAATTATAACGATGGTTATAACTGGTAGAGAAATTGGTTGTTTAAGAGAATGGCTCAGTAAGAATCTGTTCACATTGGTTTTAAAAGCAGCAGTGTTATAGTCAGCCAGGAAGCAACACCATGATACTGTATTCCACAGACAGACTGTGCTAGGAAAGAAATCGAGGTGATGAAAGTTCTGCTCAGTTCTAGGCATACAGAGAGAAAAGAAGAATTTATTGACGGTGGTTGTAGCTAGACAAGTGTTTGTTGTTAACGTTTTACAGGAAGGGGTGGCATAGCTGGGAGCTCAGTCGAGCAACTTCTGTGAAAGTAACAATAGAGCAGAAAAAGACTAGCAGCTTCTTTTTTGTGAGAAAGAACTTGTGGAATCACTAATTAGATTTCAAAGTCGATTTTACACTCTGTCATGTCAGGAAAAGGGTGCTCTGTGCTGCACCTCTCTGGATGTGGTTGAGGACGTATTTGACTTTTAAAGGATTGTGTCAGGAGTGTGATACTTTTTGGAGTGATAGAATGAGCCAACATGAAGAGGTTCTGTGATATTAAAAAAAACACTAATGACATTAAACACTAATGCTCTATATTTGTGACCTTAAACCAGACAATGTGTTATATATATATATATATATATATATATATATATATATATATATATCATCATGATCAGTTTATTGTCCAGTGAATCTTTTCTGATGTAGTTGAACGTAAGATATCTTGTTAAAGGAATAATGGCTGCATTGGTTGAAATGAAACTTATCATCATCATTATCATATTCAGTTTTACATGCTGGCATGCATGCGATAGCTTTAAGAAATTGACTTCTAAACTCTTCAATTCAATTCATCCAACATAGATTAAAACATTACATATTTCATCACCGTTAAGAAGGGTGTGAAAAGAGAGAGAGAGAGAGAGAGAGAGAGAAAGAAAAAGGAAAGCAGACAAAGAGAGAAGAAAGAGCACTGCAAATTTAGACGGTCGGAAATACAGTTGACCAGCACCTGTCCAACTTTGCCTTGAACTGATCTGGAGCCGATATGCAGATGGAAAATGTGACCTTTCGTTGGTTTAGCAAAAATCTCCGATAAAAGAGCTTCAGGTTGTGTCCTTTCAGTCGATGTTCGGGTGGTGAAGAGAAGATCCTAAGGGAAGTCGCAATGACCATGAAGGAGGTTATAAGCCAAAATTAGATTTCTCTCACAGTCTTAAGCGCTCCAGTGAAAAATTGTTAAACCTATAGACCATCTTAAACTATAAAAACTATCAGTATGACACGTACGCTTAAACTCACCATCATAATTCCCATTTTTCATGATGGTAATCGTTTGATGGCTTTTCGAAATTGACTAATATATCTCTGGCCAGGTCTTTATTTATCTCTCTTTCTCTCAAGTCTATCCTTATCACTTTCTCCTTGGCTTTCTTCTGAACTGAACCTGCTATCTCAACTGTTCTACATCTACTAACCCAAGAATTCTCATCCATTATTTCAATACAACCATACCAACAAAGTCTCCTGTTCTGCACACATCTCCCTACATACTGTCTAAATTTAATCTTCCTCTGAGGTCATCAGATCTATGTTTGTCTTTAAGACTCACATTATACATCCATCATATCAGACTTCTCATTGGCTGATATTTCTCCTCCTCTTTCTTATTTTTTCGTTCAACTATTCCTCTTATAGCTGGATCGTCATTTTTTCGCTGGCGACTGTCGACGGGAACACAATGGTTTCACAAAAGTAGAAATATAATGAGTCGTTGAACAAAGAAAGGAAAAACACAAACGCCAATATTCACATATAATTGACTGTTGAACTTGTGTGTGTGTGTGTGTGTGTATGTGTATGTCTTCTTCCCGTTGTGCCGATGTTACGTTCGTCTCTATTTCTGTTTCACAGTCAACTCTAAAACTATCCAACTCCTATCCGCCGCGATGAGCATCTAGTTGTCAACTAACTGTCTCTTCTACATTGGTATCTGAGGTACCCCCCCCCATCCCGGCTACCGGAAGCTGCCCTTCCCTGTTTTATCTGTAGGTTTCTATTGTCATTGTCAACTCTAAAAAGCTTGATCTAAAAAATACCTAGTAATTCATTGTTTGTTACTTCCTATCTATTGTTTCCTATTCCTTTGTCTATTGTACCCCCCTTCTCAGAACTTAGTGACTCAAGTCCACCTCAGGTCCACTTTATAGTATCACACTTTCTGTGCCTAGTAGTGTTCTTAGATAGATTTTGTATTGGAATGTCTTCAATAAGTATCAATAATCGAAATAATCCGATGAAAGAATGAACAGGCGATTTTAACCAAAGTTAACATCTTACACAGCCTAAGAACAAAAGTGCATTTAAGAAGTATAATTACCACACAAGCAGAAAGGCCCAACACAAAAAAATCAACAGTGGGTTCTTTGATATGATAGGGGTACGTTTAAAATGAATGTTTGTTTAGAGTAAAGTTGAAGCATGATACTTGACTTTAGCATTTTAAACTTTAATGCAAGCCATTATATAGAAAAATAATTTTATAAAATCAACAGTAGGTTCTCTACAGTATAATGTAGATTACAATGTATATTGTGAACTTAGTCCCTGCGAAAGGCATGTGAAGCTTCCCCCAAATGCATTGTGATGGGTCCCCAATTAGAGGAGGCAATTAATGTAGTTGATTGAAAAATGGGCGATTTTCATTGATTTCGATGACAATAAAAATATGGGAGTGTGAAACATTCGTTGGTCATCATTCAATCCCGGGTAACGTTGGGTCACCTTTTTCGAATCTCGCTAGATTCAGTCACTCTGATGAATCGTAGACGACGAAACACGTGTCAGTGGATAATTATATTTTAAAACTAATATATATACTGCTCCCCATGTGGGGGTACCAAGTTGGTTAAAGGGAAAATTATTCCCAACTTGCATTTAGGTAAAAATGCACTTTCGTAAATAATTGTATTCATTCAAAACATATCGCTAAAACCAAAACAAACAACATCTATATATATATATATATATATATATATATATATATAAAGAAATAAAAATTACCATAAGTTTACCAAGGTAATCAAAATGGTAAACTTAAAATATATTATAAATATTAAAGAGTTAATATTTACAAGTAAAGTAATCTCAACCAGATGTAAAAGCTCAATAAAACCGAAAAGGAAATAGAGCTTATAATTCTGCCTTTTGGATCATTTTGGACCATTTGGAACTTACCTGTTGGATTGGAAATTTTTAATTCGACCGTGTTTGGATTTTACCATTTTTGGATTTTTTACCCTTCACCGGACTATCCATTCATGTGAAATCTTTTTATCATTTTTTTCTTTTACCTCCTATTCCCCTTACCTCACCCTTTTTTTCAACCAAGTAAGATCTGTGACTTACTTGTAGTTTCATTCGAAACTCCGCGGATTAAGGACTATCCACTTATCTTGTGCTTCCTTTTTAAAATTAAATATGTTCTTAACTCTTTTTCAAGATGTCTTTTAACATGTTTTATTAATCATTTGTTCATATATATATATATATATATATATATATATATATATATATATATATATATATATATACTAGCTGTACCCTGCCACGCGTTGCTGTGGCTGAAATTGGCGCAATGGAAAAAGTTCCAAAATGAGAAAATGCATGTTTCTTATAGATTTAATTTCACATTTCGTATGGGTACACAGTTTTTGTTGTTCCATTTTCTTAGCTGATGTAGAGATTTTCTGGTTTGGTGACTCTTGAACACATAACATAAATTGTCCATGTGAAAAAACAGTCAGTGTGTAACTGTAAGCCACACAATTGTAAAGATTGTTCCCTGAGCTTTGTTGATGGTTATTGCAAACGACAATAAAATTGGAAAATGCGATTCCTCAAAGTGTAATGTTGTATCTGGTGGAATCATAGGAATGCGTAGAATGAAGATATCTTCACCCGTGAAAAGTTCTGTTAAGATTGTTCTTTCTATGATATTGTTTGTTAATTTTTTTTACTGCAAGCCATGTGTCATTGCAAAGCTTGGATCAGTTTATATTTCACAACATGATCATTGTTTCACCAGTTTTTGGTTGCAGTATATGTGCTGGCCTCCCTGACAAATCTAGCTGCTAGATAATTAACCACATTATCTGCTTCCACAACAGTGTCGATGGATGTGTATGCGACTACCTCACTTGGAATTTTACGTTGAATAATAGCGTTAAGTTCATGGACGTATTTGCATTGAGCTGCAAGAATAGCTCGTTCACTCAGTCAAATGGAAGTCGTATAATTAATTTGAATATCTGGAAAAACCTTTTTAACCAACTCTTCTTTTGATGTAATAAAATTACAGAAGTTAAGAGTCAAAGAATGTCGCCCTTAACTCGGATCAACCAGCACTTTTCCGTGCCCAATTTCCCACAAGTGATGCAAAAATTTCTGTATGGATCGAGCAGTCTGCAACTGGATATGCATATTTTGAGTTAAGTTTAATGTCTTCACATGGCACCAAAAAGTAGAGTATTTGAGGGAAGCATTTATTTCATCTTGATTGAGGAATTACAGATAGCATTTGTCTGAAATCTCCTGCAAGCAATATTACTGCATTCCCAAATAGTCTGCCATTGCCATTTTATTTTATCGATAACAATTGAACACAACTTTTCTGATGGGCAAGATTCTATAGAAATCCAATGAAGGTAATTTCTTTTGTGTCATTTATTCAAAGATGTATGTAATGTCAGTGTCTCTCTATTCAGGGATGCAACTGAAAACAAGACCCAATCCTAAGATCAAACACAACTATTTCTTCTTCTTCCTCATCATCATCATCATCTTTTGTTTAATGCCCATTTTACATGCATTGAATACTGTGTAGACACTGACTTCTATCTCTGGCCAGGTCTTTATTTATTCATCTTTTTCTCAAGTCTGTCTTTATCGTTTCCTCCCATCTTTTCTTTCACCTTATCAACAAAGTATCCTGTTCTGTCGATATCTACTTATACTGTCCAGATTTAAGCTCCTTTGATGTCATCAGTCTTTTTTATCATTTCTACTCATGCAACGCATGTCCCCAACCTATCATGGTCAGAAAACACACTTCTAGTTATAAGCGTTTTTTGAAAAACGAAGCCCGCTTTTTATCTTGACATTACACATCCTTCATATCATTCTTATATCATGTCTCTCCATGCAACACATGTCCTCAACACTACCCATTTATAATTACAAGTTTTTGTCAAGAGCTCTTTACTCCTCGATTTTGCGACCAAACACAAATACTACACTTTGATCGTGCTCAAAACATTGTTTATGGAACATTATTCTCTAGCGCTTACACATATTACAACCTTGCAATCATGACAATCACCCTCATCGTCATTGGTTTAATGTATGTTTTACATTCTGGCATATATTGGACAGCTTTTTGAAACGGATTTCCAAATTAACCTATCTTTGGCCAAGTTTTTATTTATTTCTCTTTCTCTGAAATCCACCCACATCACTTCCTCCTATGTTTTCCTTGGCCATTCCCTATGAACTGACCCTGCTATCTCAACTGTTCTACATCTACTAACAATTCTTCTTTCATGTTTTTCACAGTGACCATACTAACAAAGACTCCTGTTATGCACACATCTTCTTATATTGTCCAGATTTAATTTTCCTTTAAGATGATCAGAACTAAACATCCATTGTATCATTATCATATCACTTCTCTCCAAGCAACACATGTCCTCAACCCTCACTGACCAGGTTTCACTTCTATAATATGTCTGATGTGATAACAGTTTACTCACAAGTAAAATGCATACGGTATAATCACGTTCATACACTGGTTATCATTAGATCACTGAAGTTAAGCAATGTTGTGCCTGGTCAGTACTAAAATGGGTGACCATTTGGGAATTCTGGATGATGTATGTGCTTATCTCCACATTGTTTTCAGTCGTCCTCCTGAAGGACTGAAAACAATGCCAAGATAAGCAGTGTCGACTCAGGAGAGGTGTGGTTGGTAATTGTGCAACCCTTGCATCTCAATTACATGTGCACCTACCCTTACAGAGAGTATCCATTGTGTTGCAATATTTTGGTGTTATAATGGGGTATGATCCCACACAGTCGGACGATTCTATTTATAAACGATGCTGCTAAGAACTGACGAATCAAATTAATTCACGTTCTGCTACCAACCAATCAGAAACCAGAATTGTTTCATAAATATTAAACCTTGTCTGGAGCAATTTCACATGTTCTTTTCCGTCTCGACACGGTAAGAATATTTTGTTCTGTGGAACTGTCTACTACAAACAAGTCACCTCCCAGGACTTGTGTGTAATAGCGAACCATCTGAAACTGTTCTGAAACTAAAAAATGGCTTACACTTCTAGACATTGTTTCTTGAGACTGAAAGGCGGCATCGACAAGCAAAATATGATGAAGAATCAAATACAGTGAAATAAAATTTATTCGATAAAAAATAACAAAGTCATGTAAAAAAGATAGAAGATATGCGTGATGATATGGAGTCTGCAACTTTATAAACTGGAATATTTGAGATAATGTCAGCATCTTCTCTGGTAGCATGTTCCATGGAGATAAAACACTGACGGAGAATGGTGCCTTTCTTTTATTAGGTTGAGAAAAAGTTCTTGTATGATTTTACATTTTGATTTCATATTATGTATTTTCAAATGTTTTTGTCATAATCCCTTTATCTTTTTTCACTCTATTTAACCGTTTGAATTACAATCGTTTTAAAACAATTACGTCTTTTTATTTTAATTGAACATAAGATGGAGAAAAAAAAAAAGCAAATTTCCACAATTTGCTTATTTCAATTCAAGCTTGGCTAAAAAGTTGCTGAAACAGCTTGCGATATCAACAAAGTTTCTGGTCCAGAAACCACTACTGAACAAACAGCACAATGGTGGTTTAAGAAATTTTGTGGCGGTGATGAGAGTCTTGAAGATAATGAGTGTAATGATCGGTACTCGGATGTTAACAACGGTCAATTAAGAGCCTTAGTCGAAGCCAATTCATGCACACCTGTTCGAGAACTTGCTTTTGAATTATATGTAACGTACACGACAATTTCCAATCACTTGAGAGAGACTGGAAAAACAAAAAACTTGATAAATGGGTGCCACACGAGTTGAAAGACACTGAAAAGAAATGCAGTTATGAAGTGTTATCTTCCTTTATTTTATGCAACAAAATAACCTGTTTCTCGACCAGATCGTGACTTGTGATGAAAAGTGGGTTTATTACAAGAACTGGCGACACTCGGCTTAGTGGTTAGACACCAATGAAGCTCCACGACACTTCCCGGAGCCAGAGTTACACCAAAAGAACGTCATGGTTGGCCAATCTCATCCATTACAGGTTTTCGAATGTAGGTTAGACCATTACGGTAGTGAAGTACTGTCAACAAATGGATGAAATGCATCAGAAACTTTGACAACAACAACCAGCATTAGTCAACAGAAAAAGGCTAAACTGACTCTGCAGAAGTTGAACGAATTGGGCTACGAAACTCTGGCTCATCCGCCATACTCTCCAGACCTCTCACTTACCAACTACCACTTTTTCAAGCATCTCAATAATTTTCTGCGTGAGAAATGCTTCAAAAACCTAAGTGATATCAAAAACGCCTTCAGCAACTCCATCGCCACCAGAACGCAAGATTTTGATGTTACCAGCATAAAGACATTTGTTTTGCATTAGTAAAAGTTGATTCTGATAGTGCTTTAACACATTTCGCCAAATCGTTTAGCTTGACGTCGCAGTCATGAGGAGCACAGAACAAGTACAATGCTTTCTTTTTATCTTTTAAAAAAAGATTCTTCGCAAAAATTCCATCAACATGAGAAACGTGAGGTAGAGCTTGTTCAACGGTAAAAACCTGTGAAATAAAAACAGGAGATTTTTGTACTTAAAAACAAAGCAAGACGAACAGAATATTTAAATTTTCCATCATAATCAGAAATGTCATTAACTATTTCCAAACTTTTAATTACACTTTTCAATCTAGTCAGAAATGCTGTTAATTACTCCCAAAATTTAAATTAAATTTTGTCTAGTAATCCCATTAATAATAAGAAATTTTCAATCATAACAAGTTAAGCATGCATGGTCCTCCGTTAGTGCACAGTGAATGAGGCATAAAAAAATGACTAAGTTCAGCATTTGCCCCCTCCCTCTATTTAGTCCCTAAAGTCCCGAGGGGACATCAAATCCTGGTGAAAATGAACAAACAGTGCAGTTTTAGGCCTTAACATATGTAAATTTGAGTTCTGCAAAAAAAGAAATGACTAAGTCCATCATTTGCCCATCCCCCTCTCCCCATTTAGCCCCCAAAGTCCCCAAGGCCATAACATTTAAATTTGAGTTCAGCACCATGCAAAACTGCTAATAAATAGACATACACGCAGAAAATTTTGGACAAATATGGTAAAATAGTCCCAAAAATGGAGTGTTTTTATTAGCCCTAAAAGAGCCCCTGGGGCTCACCCAAGAGTTATCATGAAGTATAGACAAACAAAATTATATAGAAATTAGTTACAACTTTTCAGAAAGTTTTATAAAAATCGAAGATCTCAATTTTTTTTTTTTTAATATGCACAAAAGTGTCAATTTTAGCCATTTTAACGTGAAAGGCACCCCTAGGGGGGCAAGCGGAGTTTTCCTGGAAAATTCGTTCTGTTAATTTTTTACTCATATCATGTTGAATGTTTGTGCAAGATTTCAAAAAATTCCAAGGTGTAGTTATTGAGAAAAGTGCGGACAGACGAATGGACAAGAGTGAATCTACAGGTTCACCCTCCTTTTGGCGGCGGACCAAAAACATTTAATTGGAAATTTTTTGCATAACTTCCAAATTACATAAGAAAAAGGAATATATATACTTAATTTTTGGACATCACAAGTACTGTTGTTTTTGCTTAAAATGACATATTTAAGAAATTGATCTGTCAACTCTAACAAGCACCTTTTTTCATTTTTAACTTTTGTTCACTCACAAGTGTAAAAGAACACTGTGATATGGGCCAGATTTTATGGGAAAGGGCAACAACCTGAGTGATGGGTTGAGCTGCAGCATATTTGGACATTGGTAAGTCAGAAAGTGAGTGATTATTTTACGTTAAATTTATATGTAAAACTAATAGCCATTTTAAAATCAATGCATCCCCCTACCTGCATGTTTCCAGGGCGTTCACTGTTCGAACATAATCGTTTAAAAAAGTAGAATCTAATTTTAGGATGGGGGACAGAGTGCGTATCTAAAACAATACCTCTTTTTTACGCAAGTTGAAAGATATTTTTAACAAAAACCAATAAAATAAAAAAAAAGGCGTTACAAATAAATATAAACAAATGTTACCAAAGTCAAGATAAATTACTTTTCTACCTGTCTGAATAAGTTTGTTTTAACTTATTTTAAAGTGCTTATTTACTTCAAAACAGAAACAGTGTTAACTCTTTTTAGAGATGGTGGACCTTTGATAATCGCTGAAAAATACTGATAGATCATTACATTTTCCCACAATTGGTGACATTTATTGGATGTGTTCCTTTTTTTTTTTTTTTTCAAAGGAATCCTCACTTATCAAAGTAAAGAGGCGACTCGAGGATAAGAGTTAAAGAGTGTACAGTGGTCAAAGGAACAATATCATAGTAATCGTTAGAAGTGTAAATTTGATAAATTGGATTACTTAAGGGGAACGGCTCATCAAGAACTTGTTTACATTGGACTTGAAGACGACCAGTTTGTAGTCAGCTGGAAAGCAGGCAAACGGAAGAGAGTTCCACAGGTGTGCAGTTCTAAGAAAGAAACTTTGTTCATTGAATCCACGTTTAGGGCTAGACACAGATAAAGAGCGGGGGAAACTATTGATAGTGTTTTCAGCTAGACGAGTGTGAATGTTTGGCGAAAGAGGACCATAGATTGGAGCTCAGACGAGCATTTGCCATGAAAATAACAATAAAACAGAGACAGGCTCGCAATGTCTCTTCTGTGAGAAAGAGGTTGCAGGGAAGAAAAAAACTAGGTTAAGAAGTCTATTTTCAATTCTGTCAAGGCAAGATAAGGTCTTTTTAGCAGCTCCTGCCCAGATGTGGCAACAATGCTCCATCCTTGGGCGTACCTGGCTCTTATATAGGTAGAGAATTGCATCAGCAGTGAGATAGCTACTGGATTGATAGAAGGATCCCACCATTTTTCCAGCGATTTCAATTGATCCCAGTATTTTGTTTATTTTTTTTGTTATTTTGGAGCGATTATTGCGGGTCTAAATGGCTATAAGAAAACTGCCATTTTTTTTTTTTTTTTGCTCTTACTTTACAGATTTGATACTATTTTTGTTTTGAAGTAAATAAACGCTCTAAAATAAGTTAAAACACGCACACACAAAAACTATTTAGGTAGGTAGAAGAGTAACTTATCTTACCTTTGAAAATATTTATTTGTAGTATATTTGATTTTTCACCTTTTTTCTGCTTTGTTGGCTGTTGTTAAAAATGCAGTTTGAAAATCTCTTATTTAGGAGTAAGCGAAATTAAAAATAAAAATACAGAAAAATCTTTCTGATGTACATACATAACCGTCACGGAATGAAGATGTCATATTCTCTAAATTACGTAAATTGATATAAAGTAGTTTTATTTTTTACTAAGAAAATCAAATTTTATGAGTAAGCAAAAAGGGACTATTTCTTTTTCACAGAAAAGACGTTGCGAGCCTGTCTTTGCTTTATCGATATTTTCATGACACATGCTTGCCAAACTTTCACAACATAACACTCGACTAGTTATAACCACTGTATACGATTTTCCCTACTCTATCTGTGCCTAAATCTAAACGCAGATTCTATGAATAAAGCTTCTTTCCCAGAACTGCTCGTCTCTGGAACACTGTTCCGCTGGCTTGCTTCCTGGTTGAATACTACATAGTAGCCTTCAAATCCAATGTAAACAAGTTCTTGTTGAGCCGTCCCCATAATTAATAAAATTCTATCCAATTAACACCATTAACGATTACTAAACTATCGCCTTACATTCATTACCCCTTATCCTCGAGTGGCCTTCGAGCCTTGATAAATGGTGACTCTTAAGTAAAAATAAAAATAATAAGACTACTCGATTCATTTACATGATTTTTTGGAATATGACGTTTTCGTTCCGTGACTTTTCTGTAATTTTTTTGTGGTACTTGTACAGTTTAATCAAGACATTAAAAAAATGAAAATATCGATAAAAGGTTATATTGTACGTATTCGTTTTGGACTGAAGTTCTCCGAAAAAAAATAAATCACTTAATTTGATCGAGTAGTTTTGTTTTGTTTTTTACAGAACACGTTTTTACAGCACGTTGAATTTTTTACCACGCACAGGGAGATAACTCAATTTAAAGCGCCGACACCCCCTTCCCATCTTTAATACTAGCTTTTCTTCCTAAAAATTGAGCCTTTTGCTCGGTATCATAACAAATTGTTTTTTCGCTGTAAAAAAAAATAAAAATAAAAAAATAACGACTTGATGAAATTAAGTGAAATTATTTTTTGTTTTACAGCGAAAAAACAATTTGTTATGATACCGAGCAAAAGGTTCGATTTTTAGGAAGAAAAGCTAGTAACAAAGATGGGGAGGGAGTGTCGACGCTTTAAACTGAGTTATCTCCCCGTGGTGTTTCTAAACTCCAAACAAAAATTTTATAAATCCAAGATGGCTGCCTTCAACGCGCTCTCGTAAAAACGTGTTTTTCCGCTGTAAAAAAAAAAAAAAAAAAAAAAAAAAAAAAAAAAACTCGATCAAATTAAGTGAAATTTTTTTTTTCGGAGATCTTCAGTTCAAAACGGATACGTACAATATAACTTTTTTTTTTCGATATTTTCATTTTTTAATGTATTGATTAAATTGTACAAGTGCCAAATTCTAGATAAGAACCGAAATATTTTCTACACGTCTTAAGAAGTCTGCATACGATGAAATTAGTTGTTTAGAGACGTAAACATTAACATTGTTGTTTAGAGACGTGAACATTAACAGATGTTGTTGACTAAATGGGGTACGTTTTGACTTGAAAATAGGAATTGAATTACAAAGAAGTGGAATATTAAGAACTTCAAAAATATCGTTTCCTTATTTTTTTAATTTTTTTACCTCCGGGTGTTCTATGTTATCATATTCAATGTTTAACTCCGCCAATTTCTGTAAGAGTTGTTGCTGCCCAACACGTGGCAACGACGCCATTTCAACTAGATTATCTCCCTTTATTAATAAATAAACCTAATTTGTTTACAATGCATTATCTCCCTTTGATTTATGAACTCTTCATTTTTTTGCTAATGAACGGCGCGATTTCTAAATGTAAACATGAACTCGCCCAACTTTTTCTCATTTTATTTTGCTATTGTTCGTTAAAAGAAGAAAAAGAAAGAAAATAATACGAAACTTCTTTTATTTATTGTGTGACAGGAAACGTAATAGTAACTGTTGTAAGTTACGCATTTTTCTTTTCTTTTTTTTTTTTAATTATATTATTATTGTTTTTAATTTTCTTATTTTGATGAGTAGGCGCCTCCAAAATTCACCACAGAATTAACAATGTAACACGATGTAACTTTATTATGAGTTAATATTATCAGTATAGCTTTTGTGCCATTTAAAAGAAGAAGAGAAAAATAAACTAGTAATAATTGGTTTAAAAAAAATTTTCATCGTACGAAAATAATGAAATTGCGAGACGAAAATCTTGTTTACATAATTGACGCTTTGGTTAAAAATAACGTTCCCATGTAGTAAGCATTCCGAACGTGAAAGCGGATCCATGTTTGATAAATCTAGCAAAAATCAACTAAAGGTCAGATTTTCGTGAAATTTTCGATACTTATCTAGAATGAAATTACATATGAAATGCAGTTTCCGTAAAATATATAAGAGGAATTTTTTTTAGTGCGTGCCCCCCCCCCATATTTATTTTGTCGAAATTTGAACAAAATATATTTAAATCTATCGAAATTTCTATTTATTATGAAACATAAGAGTTCAAATAAGTAAAAAAAATTTTTGGTAAATATCCAGATACGCTACTACAGAACACCGACCACTCTAATTTGTTTTTTTATAGGTAATTGAGGTCGCTGACAACGAATCTGATAGTCAAACTTGGGGCAAATTTACCGTTTGCATGGTATTTACCCCTGAACCCACGAACTACTTTCCACCATTTTGCAGCTTCCGTTTATGCAATGCTACGCGCATGCACGCTGTAGCATAAACGACGGCTTCACCAAGCAAACTACGTTGGGAGGAGGGGATTTTTTTTTTTTTCCAGGATATAGAATTTTCTAATTTTCAAAAATACATTATAGCACTTTTTGGGTGGAAAATTTAAAATTAGCTGAAAAAGAAATAAAACAAGAAAAGGAAAGCACTCCAAGTTGGAGTAGGGGGGGGTAATTTATTTGTGTTTTTTTTTTTTTTTACCTGGAACATAGAATTTTCAAATTTTCAAAAAGTAACGCACCGACATTTACCAAATAGAACACCATTTAACATTTTCCGAAGATTTTACTGTGTACATTGGGGGCGCGAGCGGGGGGGGGGCGGATGTGATGTTGGGGCGCGCGCGCCCCAACATCACATCCGCCCCCCCCCCCGCTCGCGCCCCCAATGTACACAGTAAAATCTTCGGAAAATGTTAAATGGTGTTCTATTTGGTAAATGTCGGTGCGTTACTGACGGAAAAACGTTTAACTAAACTGCAAAAGCACCTATTAAGCCACAAGTTCTATAATTGAATCCCCCTCCCGCAAAAAAAGAATGAAAAACAAAGATGTTTGGTGCTTATGTTTTTGTAAACCACATTAAAAACTACGTGAGACAAAAAACAAAAAAAAAAGTCCCAATTTTTTGTACTTTTCTTTAACTGTAAGTCATTAAAAAAATGTCAGTCCGTAATTTTTTGATTGGTACGCCATGTGAGAAGGCAGTTTGCTAGATGAAGCAAGCCATCGTTCATGCTGCAGCGCACGCGCGTAGCATAAACGGAAGCTGCAAATGGTGGAAAGTTATTCGTGGGTTCTGGGGTTAATACCATGCAAACGGTAAATTTGCCCCAAGTTTGACTATCAGATTCGTTGTCAGCGACCTCAATTACCTATAAAAAAACAAATTAGAGTGGTCGGTGTTCTGTAGTAGCGTATCTGGATATTTACCAAATTTTTTTTTTTTTTAATTTAAATACACGTATTGAACAAATTAATGTGAAAAAATTAATTTCCAGAAAAAAAATCAATGACCGCTCAGATCGAGAAGGGAGCATTCATTGCACTTACCTTAGGTTGCGAAAGAATTGCCCCCTTCCGCGACGTAACTGTATCTTCGCCAGACGAAAGTGGAAAAGATTTTCTTTCAATCGCCGACAACCGAATTAACTTGTAATGAAAGAAAAAGAAAAAAGACAAGGGAATTTTCCCTCTTATATAATGTCGGCGATTGGAAGGATCAGATGATTAACTATCACATGATCCGGAGCTCTAAAAAAAACTTTAAAAGGGTGAATAACAACAACAATTGTTCTTGGTCTGTATTCTCAAGCAATCATTAATCCTTTTCTTCACACGATTCCCAAGAAAGAGAAAAAAAAAAAAAAATGCGTGAAAAAGCAATTACTTAATATAGTTAACGTATTAGTATTTTTTGTTTCATTTTTTTTTTTTTTTTGAGTCCCTAACTATTCTAGGAGGAGGCTAGGCCTACCTCGTCGTCGTCTCTTAGGTGCACAATCCGTACAATACCACTTCTGCCTTTCCGGAGGTGGAGAAACAATTCCCACACACCTGAAGTGACACCAGTCATCACAGCTGTCACAACAGATCATATCCTGATCACCTTGTGGGGAACTGCATACACGACAAAGCCAAATCACTTCTTCTTCCTGGGAAGGAGTCGATTGAAGGGAAACTGCACCATTGACCGATGCAGGTATGGAGTGAACCTGACTCTTGCTGTTTAAAGAGAGCTCAAGTGGAAAGAGATTCTTCAATGAGTGAATATGTGCTGCATTGCTCCCCTGCCTTACCTTTGCAGACCTTACTACACCATCCTCACCATATAACATTTCCAGTATAATACCGAGAACCCAAAAAGGTCTTGGTTTAAGAGGACTTTTAACTAAAACGACATCTCCGACCTTAAGCTTGTTTCGGAAAGGCACCCTCGAATGACCCAGGGGCTTCTCTCTGAGACTTAAGAGGTATTCATCATACCATAGTCCCCTGAACTTCTCCAGACACTGGTTTCGTGCCTGCATGGTCCTGAGAAGCTTCTCCCGACTTGGAGGGAGTTGGGAGTAAAAATCTTTATCATTTAAACTCAAAAGTAGTCCGGGACTCTTATTGGGCCTCAGAAACATGTTTGGAGTTACTGCCTCCAGCTGAGTCTCCACGGATTCTCGATAAGTTAGAGGGCAGTTGTTAATTGCCCTTTGTATATCCGATACTATGGTTAGTAATGAGAAATAATCTATCTCATCTCTACCAACCACCTTATGCAGACAATTTTTAATTGTCTGAATACTTCTCTCCCAGACACCTCCTACCCAACGCGAAAATAGAGGGATAGGACAGAATTTAATCAGACAAGAGCCAAACTTCTGTTGATAATCGTGGCTCAACATCAACCTCTTAAATAACCGCCCACCTCCTATGAAGGTCTTAGCATTGTCACAGTAAATGGCTGTTGGAACGCCATGGAGGTTTCTAAAACGTACCAAAGCCTGCAAAAAGGCCAACACGCTCATGTCTGGTACCACCTCAACATGTACAGCCCTGATACTGAGACAGGTGAAGATGAGTAGATACATCTTCACCACCTTAGCCCCTTCCTTAACCCAAAGGTGGCCCGTAAAATCTACTTCTGTGTGTTTAAAGGGAACCTCCAGTTCAACGCGTGAAGCTGGCCACATTGGGGGGGCAATACCTGTCTGGCATTGTACTTGCGGCACAGTGCACATGAAGCCAGGGCTGTTTTCACTACTTATCTCCCCTTGGGCACCCAGTAATCACACCGTCTTAACTCTGCCAGAGTGGATGCAACCCCCAAGTGTTGACACCTTGTATGCACATCCATTATTATAAGCCGAGTTACTGGATGATATTTTGCTAACAGAACAAGGTGTTTAACTTCCGGGTCGAAGTGGAGAGACCTTGTAATTCTGCCACCTGACTTGATAACACTCTCACCATCAATGAACAGGTCGAGGTCACGCATCAAACCCAGAACTGTCCTACCTGAGGAATCCAGCAGGAATGCTAGTTCCTCAGCATATGTCTGGCGCTGCATCGTTTTCATCAGCAGAACGGCTGCAAGCCTTTCCGCGTGAACTTCTAACCAACACAGCCGATGAATGAATCTGAGGACCAAGGAAGTCACTCTCAATAGCTTGGTGAAGGAAGAAAATCTTTCAAGGGGAAGAACTGTAGGTGGTTCCTCTCCCTGTAGGATCGCAGCATTCCAAGAAGAACGGGCCACCACTTGGCTGTGCTGGCTGAGGCATGGCAACTGCTGTGCAGCCCATGGACTGATCCTGCTACTTAACCAATCCAGACCAGAACACCAGAATTGGAGGCAAGCCTTGAACCTTTTCAAAGTTAACCCCCTAGTGATCTAATCGGCAGGATTCTCAGTCGTTGGGACATAACAAAATGAGGGCGGGAAACCTAGTGTGGCTTCCAACTCGGCACTCATCTGTTGGATGTCCTTCAGTCTATTCCGGGCAAAGAGGTTTCTGCTTACAATTGTTCCGGAAATCAGCCAAGAGAGGACCACCTGCGAATCTGTGGCTACATGAATCTCAGAAGGAGAGAACTCTCCAAAATTCCTCAACAAAGTAGGCAGGCACTGAAGAGCCAAAAACACGGCCATAAGTTCTAAGGTGGGTAGAGTTTTCTTTTTTAAGGGAGCCACCCTAGCTTTTGCAAACACCAGACCAGATTGGCAATTTTGCACTACATATGCTGCGAAGCCATATGCCTCTGGAGATGCATCGCAGAAAAGAAAAAGTTTGCCAGCTTCATTCTCACTGAGTGCTCTTCTGGGGAAGGAGACGGTCTCCAGCTCAGAGAGATCAAGGGAAAGCTTCTTCCATAAGGACAAGTATTCTGGTGGGACCGTTACATCCCATCCCAATCCCTTCTTCCAAAGTTCACTCAACAAAATACGGCCACGTAACGAAACCGGTAGGCACAATGATAATGGGTCATAGACTCTAGCTGTCTCGCTGAGGATCCGTCTCTTTGTAAAGGCACTAGAGTCGAGCTTAACAGCTGCTACACAAAAAGTGTCTGAGAGAGGACAGTATCTATATCCGAGCACCTTCTCCCATTTGTTGCCATGGTCACTCAGGGAACCATGCTCCCGAATTTTGTTTTGAATCGCCATGTGGTTAGAATTACAGGACTGCAGTTCGAATCCTCCCTGACGCAATCGTTCCCAGGTGAGTGTATATAACCGGCACAGTTCATCGGGATCATCGTGCGACATAACCAAATTATCCACGTAAAACCGATTCTCCATCATGGATCTACAATTATCCATGGGAAACTGAGCTGCATGGTATTTAAGGACATAATTTAATATAAATGGACTAGAGGCATACTCAAAAATAATTGTGTTATATCTGAAGCAGCATAGACGACCTCCTTCTTTTAGGAAAAAACAGAACTTATTCCTGTCCGATTCAAACTTCAGACAGATCATTAAGAAGGCCTTCTTGATATCTGCTAACACGACGTGCTTATTAACATGAATGGTAAGTAACAAATCTAGTAGGTCACTAGTAAGATTTATTCCCTGGTAGGTAGCCTCGTTAAGGGAAGGAGAGTCACCAACTTTGAGGCTGCAGTTGAACACTGGCCGAATCTTAGTGGTGGAGGTAGGGTCCGATTTCAGGATAGGCCTGTGCGGAATCCAGAACACTCTCCGAACCGTTGAGGAGGCACGAAAATCTCTATAATTCCATCCCGTTCCTGCTGATGGAAAACCTTCAAATATTCATGATAAAGTTGCCTCTTCTCCAATCTCTGCACGACACGTTCCAATATTCGCAGAGCCACTGCATGGTTGGAAGGAACATAAGAGATCTTATCGTCCTCCCATGGCAACTGAACGTAATATTTGTTATCCTTAAATGAAATAGACTGTCGAAAGAGAGCAATCTTCTGTTCATCATAATTAGACAGTTCCTGTTCTTCAATACCCAGTGACTCTACACTGAACATCTCCAAACCCCTTTGTACATCACTTTCAGGGAAGAAATCCTTTAGAGGGTCTTCATAGGTGCCCTGAGACTCCAGCACAAAACATAGGTGAGATGGGTTGACCTCAGCAGTCGATGCAAGTACAGCATCGAAGGTAAAGCATTCTGAGTTCTTGTCCACAGAATTGTCAGTATGTAAAAACTGCTTTACTTCACCGAAGGGGACGAATCCTATTAGTGTCAAAAAGGCCTGTCCAAGCAAACAAGGAACCAATTGAAGGCTCAAACGTCCACCATTTCATTGGGATGCGGTCGCCGTGTAGTGAACTGTTGCTATGCAACAAAGGGATCCATACTTCGGGCCTTGATAAATGGTGAACCCTTGTAAAATATAAATATATATATATATATATGTTTTTTTTTAATTCAATTTTCACCCCAAACAAGGCACAGTGCCACTTTGAAGTAGGGGGCTACTATCAGTGACTTAATTAGCGGAGTCATTATGAAGGGAGATGAGTAGAAAGATGTTTGTTAACATTACACTTGAACTTCTGCATATCATTGCAGTTGGGAAAGCAGAATCCCGGAAGGGAGTTCCAAAGACCCGCAGTTCTGGAGAAGAAACTATTGGAGTAAAAGGCTTTCTTGCACCTAGGGATCTCTACTGTAAAGGGATGAGACTTAGTAGCTTGTCGGGTTTGTCGGGGGTAGTTATGTTGGGGAGGTACAAGTGTTTGCAGTTCGTCAGAGCATTCACCATTAAAGTATTTGTAGAACAGGCAGAGGGATGCAACATCTCGTTGATGGGACAGAGGCTGAAGCCTAGATGACAGTTCAGGACCTATCAGGTTGGCGATATATATATATATATATATATATATATATATATATCTTTATTAGTATTATCTCTTCCTTTAATGTTCTGCCTATTATCATGAAAATGTTATTAATTTTATTTTTACAAACTTTATTTTAGGACATTAAAAACTTGCAATGAATGGTCCAAGTACCAGTTCGCAAGGTGGCGGTTACACGAGAGGTGGCAGAGGAGGAGGAGGGTATGGTAGATGGACGAAAAGAGGAAGAGGCAGATGGCGTGGTGGCAGTTACTATAACCATTACGGCAACAACCGTGGAGGGATGCAGCAATCAGGTGAGTATGATGGTGAAGAACGACAACGGCAGATTTGTGTTACATCACTTAAGGGTTGCCAGGTACAAATCAGTATCGTGCTGTGACTTGCTTCTAGTCTAATGATGATGGTAATAATAATCAGCTCCTTCTATAGTTCACCATCTTAGATTTGAAAGGTACATATTTTTTGCCAGTTCTAAATCAGCACCATGCTCAAGGTTCACACCAACTTAATAGTTCTTGAATTTCGACTTTTGTCTTAAAAAGGCCTTATTTCTATTTTTACCTTAAAAATTCTTAAAAATATGGAAAATGTCTTGAAAATTTCTTAAAAAAGGCCTTGAAAATTGTATTCTTTATGACCAGTAAAAATTTGTCAAAATATTAAAATTTAAATAAATTCTATTGAATTATATTAAAAGTATTATTAAAAAATACCATTAAAATATTTTTTTTAAATATGAAAAATAAAATCAAAAGAAATTATTCTGAAATTGCATCGGATTATTGTAGATACAAGAGTTATGCCCCTTTTTCACAAAACTATCTTATGAACATGTAGTTTCGTGATAAAGGGATGTCTTGTATCCACAATACCGTAAATTCAAAATTTTAAAGTAAAACGAACACAGTGTAAACCAATCTACAATGGGAAAAATGATAACATTTAATCACGCTTGACTGGCCAAATATAAGTGAGTCAGAATGTAAATATGATTGCCAACAGACATTTTGTTGGTTATGTAAAAAGACATTTGCTTTGAGAAAAATGGGTGAAAGTGCCTTGAAATTGCACATGGCTGGCACTAAACACAAAACCAACAAAAGCCGTAAATAAGTGACCGGTTTGGTTGCACATTAAAGAACTACATGTAAATAACTGCGTGACCCTTTAAAACTACTTCAGTGGAATAAAGAGATAAGTGAAAATGACTTTTCCTGTTGTTCCTATTTACTTTGCCTTCTCACGAGGGCAGAGTTAGACACAAGGGTCATTTTTTAATGTGGAGAAAAGGAACAAAAATAAAAATTGTCTCAGTTGTTAAGGATTTCTCCTCCACTAACCGAAAACAAAAAATTGAAGTGTAGTATCAGAACAGATACTACACTTTGATCTTGGCCCGACCTGTTGTTTGTTAAGTTTTTTTGTTTGTTTGTTATATCATAGTTTATGTACAAAATTTTATTTTGAAAACTGAAATTTTGTCTGGAGAAAATCTTCTGAAAAGTCCTTGAAAAAAGGAAATTGAAAATCTGTACAAATCTTGATTTTGCTGCGACTTGTTTCTAGTCTGAAGGTGGTGGTAGTAATAATCTTGGATTTGAAGCGTCCTGCTTGATCTGTAAATAATTCAGAAAAACCTGTTCTTACGTATGCATTGCATATTATTGTGTAGAGTGTACAGTAGTCAATGGGACAATGTCATAGGAATCGTTTGTAGTGTAAATTTGGTAAATTGGATTACTTAAGGATAACGGCTCATCAAGAACTTGTTTACGTTGGACTTGAAGACAACCATATTGTACCTATTCACAATGCCTCCCCACGAGACAGAGTTAGACACCAGGGTCGTTTTTTAACGTGGAGAAAAGGTACAAAAATAAAAATTGTCTCAGTCGTGAAGGATTTCTCCTCCGCCGAAAGAGAACGAGAAATGGAAGTGCTGCATCTGAAGAACAGATACTACACTTTGATCTTGTTTATATATTTTATTGCTTTTAAAAATTTTGAGAATACAATTAAGTAAAAAACAAAAGATTTTTAAACAACAAAATTAGGCACAAGGCCCTACAAGAGATTGGGGAGGGGAAGGGTTCAGGGTCTTTGTGACTAAAGTGATTAAAAGTAATAAATGTAGACTTTGGAGTCTTACTCTTGACTGACAACATTTACCAAAATACCTCATTCACTCTATGGATCTTAATCTAACTAATAAATCCCCAGCGTTTAAGAGTCAAAAACATATTTACAATTTATAAACAGTTGTCTGTGTGTTTGTGTATGCATTTTTTAATTTTTTTTTATTTTGTGTGTGTGTGTGTGTGTGTGTGAAAAAATAAAATTCAATTTCATTAGATTACTACACTTTGATCTTGGCCAAAAGGCCAAGAATATTGTAATCAGCTGAAAAGTAGGCAAACAGAAGAGAGTTCCACAGGCGTGCAGTTCTAAGGATGGAATCTACATTTAGGTTTAGACACGGATAAAGAGTGGGTGAAATTATTGATAGTGTTTTCAGCTAAACGAGTGTTTTTCGTGAATGTTTGATGAGTGGGTGACCATAGATTGGAGCTCAGACAAGCACTTGCAGAGACAGGCTCACAACGTCTCTTCTGTGAGAAAGAGGTTGGATGGAAGAAAAAAGAGCATCCCCTACTAAGCTAAAAAGTCTATTTTGAACTCTGTTAAGGCAAGATAAGGTCTTTCTAGCAGCTCCTGGCCAGATGTGGCAACAGTACTCCATTCTTGGACGTACCTGGTTCTTCTATAGGTAAAGAATTGCATCAGAGATATCTACTGGATCGATAGAAGGATCCCACCATTTTTCGCACGACCTTGGCAACAGATTTGATTTACATATTCCATTTCAGATCAAAAGTAAAGGTCAAACCCAGAAACTTGTCAAAACATGAAGCCTCCCCAAGACGAGAGCCATTCATTTCAATTGATGCCAGATGGGGATCAGAGCGTTGATTACGTAAAGATAGAAGCTTGGTTTTAGATGCATTAAAAATAACGAACCACTTCTTTTCCCATTGTACCACGTGCTCAAGATCAAAGGAGAGAGCATCAGAAAGAACTTGGTTGTTTACATCCTTTAATGTGCTGCCATAGATGGTAGTGTTGTCATTATAAATGCCTACGAATGATCTAAGGATGTGTTTTGGAAGATCATTGATGCAGTTTGTGTGAAAGAAGTGTACGGCAATGGAGACAGATGAGAAATCAGATGTGGAGAAAGTATATTTCAATGGCAAAGCTATTGAAGTTCAGATGTTTCAATACGTTGGAGTACTAGTAAGCTCAAGTGTGAGTGTGAGTTCATGAGTTTGTCATGAATGGAGTAATTGAAGGAATTAATGTCATTACTAACCAGCAAATGATTACCGTTCTTGACCGGGGGAAGAAATACAAACTGTAGGGAAAATTGTGGAAACCAAGAAAATGGTTTACTGTTAAAGCGTCCGTGTGTCATCAAGCTGTCGGGGGAGGGAAGAAAAAAATCACGATGGCAACACTTACAACTTTTAAAACGAAGCAGTCTTGCAAAGTGATGCAAAATCTCGCTACTTGTGTGCGAAATCTTGCTGCTTGAATGCATAAAAGGAGGCCACAGGGAAAACCCAGACAGACAGTTACAAGAATCTGTGGAGATTGTTTTTGTGTGTTACGGAGTCACTTTGCTGTACTGCCTTTTTTTATTACTTTCTTTTTTCTCCCTTTTTTTTTTTTTGTGTTACACCAACAGCCATAGTAGAAGTAACAGCACATTTAGTTTCAGCTTTAACAAGAAAATAGGAGTACTGAGTCCATTACTCCAAATTATTGAATCCAAAATTCTATCAGTTTGGTACATCGGAAGTGCAGTGGTACGTTGAACGATGATTTTTGAGTTATTTGATACTGAATCCAGTAATTTTGGAAAAAGGTTTTATGCTTCAAGTTCTTTGTATCTTCAAATATTTATCTATTTATTTGTTTATTTATTTATTTATTTATTTGTTTATTTATTTGTTTGTTTATTTATTTGTTTGTTTATTCATTTGTTTGTTTATTCATTTCTTTGTTTATTTATTTGTTTGTTTATTTATTTGTTTGTTTATTTATTTATTTGTTTATTTATTTGTTTGTTTTTTTATTTGTTTGTTTATTTATTTGTTTATTTATTTGTTTATTTATTTGTTTATTTATTTGTTTATTTATTTATTTGTTTATTTATTTATTTGTTTATTTATTTATTTGTTTATTTATTTATTTACTTGTTTATTTATTTATTTATTTATTTGTTTATTTATTTATTTGTTTGTTTATTTGTTTGTTTGTTTGTTTATTTATTTATTTGTTTATTTATTTATTTGTTTGTTTATTTATTTGTTTATTTATTTATTTGTTTATTTATTTGTTTGTTTATTTGTTTGTTTATTTATTTGTTTATTTATTTATTTGTTTATTTATTTATTTGTTTATTTATTTATTTGTTTATTTATTTATTTATTTGTTTACTCGCGCTCACCCAAAAGAAGGCATATTGCCACTTGGATGTAAGAGGCTACTATTTGGGACCTTTCTACGAAAGGTTAACAAGATGCTGGTTTACATTACATTTAAACTTCTGCATATCAGTACAGTTAGGGAAGCAGGCAGCAGGAAAGGAATTCCAAAGTTTAGCTGTTCAAAGGAAGAAATTATTGTAGTAGAATTTAGGGATCTCAACAGTGAAAGGGTATGATTTTTTTTTTCTAAGTGGGTTTGTTGAGGATATGTACATTGAGGGGGCACAAGTGCAATGAGTTCATCAGAACACATTCCATTAAAATATTTGTAAAACAGGCACAGGGATGCAACAATGCAGTGATGAGACAGGGGTTGGAGTTTAGTTGACAAAGTTGGAACCTATTAGATTGGAGACTCTTTTTTGGATCCTATCCGAGAGAGAGAGGCTAGTGGTAGATGCATCAGCCCAGATGTGGCAATAATACTCTATTTATAGGCGAATGGTGCTTTGTAGATACAGGATACTCTCAGGTATGAGTAGTTTTCTAGCATGATAGAGAGAATCCAACTTCCCTGCAACAGCATTCACAATCTCCTCAATATATTTGTTCCAGTTCATACATCCTGTGAATGTTAAGCCAAGGAGTTTGAAAGAAGAATTCTTAAGTAGGCTGTTATTTGTCATGGATATCGGTGGTTGGGGAGGTTTCTTGTAATTGTTAAAGGAGAGCAGCTTAGTCTTACTAGCATTAAATGTTACCATCTATTTATAGCTCGATACCATTTATGGTGCTTGGTTTGGGGTTTTGTTTATTGACATGTTAACTCATTGTGGGTTATACTGTTTGATTTGGTTGTTTTGTAAAAGAAAATTTTTGATTTTGCAGAACATGATTGAGTTTTACAAACGGAAAAGCGGGGAAAAAAGCGATAACATCAGTTTGGGTGCTTTTTTAGGTCAGGAAGCCAGTACCTTCAGACAGCCTGATCTGGTAGCGCCTGTTTGGGTGATGATAACAAGTTTGTGTGCAGCATGTTTAAGCCGATGAAGATGCATGAGAATTTAGATGTGGAGAAAATATATTTTGATGGCGAAGCTCTTTAGGTTCTTAAGAAATTTTGGTATTCGGATTTACCTATTCAATATCTAACAATACTTTTATTGTTTGAATTCTTCCGACTCCCGTTCTCATCTTGAGTGTCACTTTCACAATGTTTCGGGAGATGTAACCTCCGACTTTCTTCAGAGGTATCTTGTTGCACTCAGGAATCTGCATGGAATTTTGAACGGAACCCTTTATTCAATTCATAGGGATAGCATGTTCTTGTTCCATCAGCCATGACTGGATAGAAGTCCTAAGTAATTCACAGTTGTATTTTTGGTTGCCCACACTGAGGATCTAAATGCAATACAATACAATATACAGTGAGAAGGAACACACCTTAATACACCCGAGATTACAGTCTCTCAATACACATCATCTCTAGATTTGTAGTCAAAGCAAAGTGGATGATTCCTCCAATATTTGTCGAGTTTGGCTTTAAAGGTATTGAGTGACTCTGCGGATATTATTTCTTCTGATAGCTGGTTTCATACATTCATCATACGTTGGGAGAAGAAGTGTGCTCGAACAGACCCAGCTGCCCCCCTCCGATGTCGCTGCTCATCCAAACATAAGGAATGTCCATGGGTCTCACAATCTTGTTTCAAAGGAAGCATCTTGAGACATGGATGGTATCCCGTCTCATTCGATAGAACACCAGAATTGGAAGGTCCAGTTGCTTCAGATGCTCTTCGTAGGACGGATTATGCAGATCTGGGACTAATTTCATAGCTCTCATCTGTATGGCTTCTGTGGTTCCAATGTCATGCATATATCCTGGTGGTTAATCAGAAATCTAACACTACAATTTAAAACTTAAGTGTGGCCGACCTAACATCCTTATACGGATACTGGCCCGATCGGTGGGGCATTAGAATACGCCGACTGCCCCCCTGCAGAGGGTAAAAGTCCCTCAATAGGGGTCCTGGATATGACCTTAAACTATATCAAGTGGTGAGGCCCCAGCTTGTGGGCTTTGGGGAGTGTGGAGCCACCCTTTAATTACCATTGCTCCCAGGTCCACTCTGACCCGGAGTGGTAGTACCTGTTAGGGTCCCAACTATGGGTTAAATAGAAACCGATGTGAAAACAACAAATATATTCTATTAAAAAAAATTTTCTTCAAAATCTTTGGATTCGGCATTAAATAACCCGAAAAGGGTTGATATGCCGTAAAACAAAAACAACCAACCAACCAACCTTATATGGATACGTCTAAAAATTAATTTGAATGTTGTTTATTGTTTTTGACGATACATGAGAAAGTCTTATTTTTATTTTTTTAGGTAGTTCTTCTTCCCAGCGTTCAAGACCAACGCTTGTCCAAAGTCAGTTATACATTGCTTCTCCGTACAAAGGATGGATTCTATATTTTCCAGATGAAGGTAACATTGATATTTCCATTTTTATCTTGCTATTGTTATCGCCATTTTTTTATTTTTTTTCGAAGCGCAAAAATAATACAAAAAGCAACCGTAATATTTAATCCAGCAATGGAAAAGAACTTTCTATCCACCTGACTTATTCGTTTTTTTAGAAGGAAATCACCACTTATCAAGGGTCAAAGACCACTCAAGGATAATGATTAATGAATGTAAGGTGGTAGTGTTGTAATTGTTAATGGTGTAGATTGAGTAGAATTTGGATTATTTAAGTGGACGGCTCAACAAAAACTTGTTTACATTGGACTTGAAGGCTACCACATTGTAGTCAGCCAGGAAACACACCAGTGGAACAATGTTTCACAGGTGGGTAGTTTTAGGAAAGAAGCTTTGTTCATGGAAGCTGTGTTTAGATTTAGGCACAGATAGAGAGTAAGGGAAATTGTTGAGAGCGGTTGTAGATAGTCGAGTGCTTTTTGTTTTCTGAAAGTTTGGCAGGCAGGGACCATAGATTGGAGTTCAGACAAGCACTTGCCATGTAAATAATGATAGAGCAAGAGATGTCTCTTTTGTGGGAAACAGGTTGCAGGGAAGAATAAAGGGCATCACGTACTAAATTTTGAAACCAGCTTTGAACTCTATCAAGGCAGGATAATGCACAGCAACAGTTCCTATTCAACATGTTTACATATATAATGAGTATGCTTGTATATATATATATATATATATATATATATATAATGATAGGTATGTTCACATATATAATGAGTATGCTTATATATATATATGATAGGTACGTTCACATATATAATGAGTATGCTTGTATATATGATAGATATGTTTACATATATAATGAGTATGTTTGTATATATATGATATATAGGCATGTTTACATATATAATGAGTATGCTTGTATATATATGATATATAGGCATGTTTACATATATAATGAGTATGCTTATATATATATATATATATATATATATATATATATATATATATAATATATAATGATAGGTATGTTCACATATATAATGAGTATGCTGGTATATATATGATAGGTATGTTTACATATATAATGAGTATGCTTGTATATATATGATAGGTATGTTTACATATATAATGAGTATGTTTGTATATATATGATAGGTATGTTTACATATATAATAAGTATGGTTGTATATATGATAGGTATGTTTACATATATAATGAGTATGGTTGTATATATATATGATAGGTATGCTTACATATATAATGAGTATGCTTGTATATATGATAGGTATGTTTACATATATAATGAGTATGGTTGTATATATATATGATAGGTATGTTTACATATATAATGAGTATGCTTGTATATATGATAGGTATGTTTACATATGTAATGAGTATGCTTATATATATATATATATATATATATATATATATATATATAATGATAGGTATGTTCACATATATAATGAGTATGCTTGTATATATATGATAGGTATGTTTACATATATAATGAGTATGCTTGTATATATATATCATAGGTATGTTTACATATATAATGAGTATGGTTGTATATATATATGATAGGTATGTTTACATATGTAATGAGTATGGTTGTATATATATATGATAGGTATGTTTACATATATAATGAGTATGGTTGTATATATATATGATAGGTATGTTTACATATATAATGAGTATGCTTGTGTATATGATAGGTATGTTTACATATGTAATGAGTATGTTTGTATATATATGATAGGTATGTTTACATATATAATGAGTATGCTTGTATATATATATGATAGGTATGTTTACATATATAATGAATATGCTTATGTATATGATAGGTATGTTCACATATATAATGAGTATGTTTGTATATATATGATAGGTATGTTTACATATATAATGAGTATGCTTGTATATATATGATAGGTATGTTTACATATATAATGAGTATGCTTGTATATATATGATAGGTATGTTTACATATATAATGAGTATATTTGTATATATATGATAGGTATGTTTACATATATAATGAGTATGCTTGTATATATGATAGCTATGTTTACATATATAATGAGTATGTTTGTATATATATATATATATATATGATAGCTATGTTTACATATATAATGAGTATATTTGTATATATTTGATAGGTATGTTTACATATATAATGAGTATGCTTGTATATATATGATAGGTATGTTTACATATATAATGAGTATATTTGTATATATATGATAGGTATGTTTACATATATAATGAGTATGCTTGTATATATATGATAGGTCTGTTTACATATATAATGAGTATGCTTATATATATGATAGGTATGTTTACATATATAATGAGTATGTTTGAATATATGATAGGTATGTTTACATATATAATGAGTATGCTTGTATATATGATAGGTATGTTTACATATATAATGAGTATGCTTATATATATGATAGGTATGTTTACATATATAATGAGTATGTTTGAATATATGATAGGTATGTTTACATATATAATGAGTATGCTTGTATATATGACAGGTATGGTTACATATATAATGAGTATGCTTATATATATGATAGGTATGTTTACATATATAATGAGTATGCTTATATATATGATAGGTATGTTTACATATATAATGAGTATGTTTGAATATATGATAGGTATGTTTACATATATAATGAGTATGCTTGTATATATGATAGGTATGTTTACATATATAATGAGTATGCTTGTATATATGATAGGTATGTTTACATATATAATGAGTATGTTTGAATATATGATAGGTATGTTTACATATATAATGAGTATGGTTGTATATATATATGATAGGTATGTTTACATATGTAATGAGTATGGTTGTATATATATATGATAGGTATGTTTACATATATAATGAGTATGGTTGTATATATATATGATAGGTATGTTTACATATATAATGAGTATGCTTGTGTATATGATAGGTATGTTTACATATGTAATGAGTATGTTTGTATATATATGATAGGTATGTTTACATATATAATGAGTATGCTTGTATATATATATGATAGGTATGTTTACATATATAATGAATATGCTTATGTATATGATAGGTATGTTCACATATATAATGAGTATGTTTGTATATATATGATAGGTATGTTTACATATATAATGAGTATGCTTGTATATATATGATAGGTATGTTTACATATATAATGAGTATGCTTGTATATATATGATAGGTATGTTTACATATATAATGAGTATATTTGTATATATATGATAGGTATGTTTACATATATAATGAGTATGCTTGTATATATGATAGCTATGTTTACATATATAATGAGTATGTTTGTATATATATATATATATATATGATAGCTATGTTTACATATATAATGAGTATATTTGTATATATTTGATAGGTATGTTTACATATATAATGAGTATGCTTGTATATATATGATAGGTATGTTTACATATATAATGAGTATATTTGTATATATATGATAGGTATGTTTACATATATAATGAGTATGCTTGTATATATATGATAGGTCTGTTTACATATATAATGAGTATGCTTATATATATGATAGGTATGTTTACATATATAATGAGTATGTTTGAATATATGATAGGTATGTTTACATATATAATGAGTATGCTTGTATATATGATAGGTATGTTTACATATATAATGAGTATGCTTATATATATGATAGGTATGTTTACATATATAATGAGTATGTTTGAATATATGATAGGTATGTTTACATATATAATGAGTATGCTTGTATATATGACAGGTATGGTTACATATATAATGAGTATGCTTATATATATGATAGGTATGTTTACATATATAATGAGTATGCTTATATATATGATAGGTATGTTTACATATATAATGAGTATGTTTGAATATATGATAGGTATGTTTACATATATAATGAGTATGCTTGTATATATGATAGGTATGTTTACATATATAATGAGTATGCTTGTATATATGATAGGTATGTTTACATATATAATGAGTATGTTTGAATATATGATAGGTATGTTTACATATATAATGAGTATGCTTGTATATATGATAGGTATGTTTACATATATAATGAGTATGCTTGTATATATGATAGGTATGTTTACATATATAATGAGTATGTTTGAATATATGATAGGTATGTTTACATATATAATGAGTATGCTTGTATATATGACAGGTATGGTTACATATATAATGAGTATGCTTATATATATGATAGGTATGTTTACATATATAATGAGTATGTTTGAATATATGATAGGTATGTTTACATATATAATGAGTATGCTTGTATATATGATAGGTATGTTTACATATATAATGAGTATGCTTGTATATATGATAGGTATGTTTACATATATAATGAGTATGTTTGAATATATGATAGGTATGTTTACATATATAATGAGTATGCTTGTATATATGATAGGTATGTTTACATATATAATGAGTATGCTTGTATATATGATAGGTCTGTTTACATATATAATGAGTATGCTTATATATATGATAGGTATGTTTACATATATAATGAGTATGTTTGAATATATGATAGGTATGTTTACATATATAATGAGTATGCTTGTATATATGACAGGTATGGTTACATATATAATGAGTATGCTTATATATATGATAGGTATGTTTACATATATATATATATATATAATCTTGTTTTTCTTTCTTCTTTCAGTTTACTCTGACCAGTCCTTGACTGTTAAAAGAGTCAAAATATTTGAAAAATATTTTAACAATTGGGCAAACGTTTATGATCTTGTGAGTATTTCTTTACATTTTTGGTAATTTTTTATGCTCTGGATGAGAATTCAGATGTAGAGAAATTATATTGAAGGTCAAAACACTTGAGGTTGTTCAAGAAGTTTTTTTTTTTGCCTTGGTGATACCATTGTAGCACAGTACAAAGAAATGTGTGCAGAACATAAAACTCCATTTTTTTTTTTTTTTTTTTTTTTTTTTTTTACTTAGAGGAGATCACTGCTTACCAAAGTCTGGAGGCACCACTCTAGGTTAAGTGCTAGGTTGATGGTGAGACAATATGATCAGTTATGGTGGAAATTGGATAGAGCCTACATTATTTAGGAGAAAGATGGCTCAATAGGAGTGTAATCACATTAGATTTGAAGATGATCATGTTATAGTCAGCTGGGAAGCAGACACAGTATTGAGTTCCACAGACGGACAGTTCTAGGAAAAAAACCTTGCTCATGAAACTTCCATTTAGTTTTAGGCGCAGATAGAGACTGAGGGAAGTTGTTGGCGGCTGTTGTAGCTAGACAAATTGTGCAGAAGAGTAGACTGTGATGGTATGGTCACATTGAAAAAAATAAACGAGAATTCTTGGGTTAGTAGATGTAGAACAGTTGAAGTAACAAGGTTCAGTTCATAGGAGAAGGACAGAGAAAAAAACATGGCAAGAATTGGTAAGAAGGGATTGGAAAGAAAGAGGGATAGATAAAGACCTGTTCAGATACAGGTTAGTTTAGAAATCAATTTCTAAAAGCTGTCCAATACATGCCAGCATGTAAAATGGATTTTCAACTGAATATGATGATGATGATGCTGGTTGTTGTGTTGTTGTTGAGCATCAAAGTCAAAATTGTTGGCATTCATTTCCCTGATATCTTACTCAATAGAATTCTTTCTAGAAAGACATCGGATGCATACAAGAGGGACTACTAATCCTAACTTGACTGGATTCGATCTTGACACGTCCAGGTTTTCAGTCTTCAACCTCTTCGTCACTGTCACCTCCCTGTTGTTGTTGATGATGATGATGAAAGGGACGAGAGTACATAGGTTTATAAATGTAGAAGAGTTGAGTTATCAAGTTCAGTTTATGGAGAAGGCCAAGGGAAATATGAGAGGAAATGATATAGATGGATTTAAGAAAGTCGGCTGGCCAGAAAGAGGGATAAATAAAGACCTGGCCAGAATTAGGTTAGTTTGGGCATGAATTTTTAAAAGCTATCCAATGCATGCTGGTATGTAAAACCGATGCTGAATTAAAGATGATGATATTTTATATTTCATGGAATTTTTATCAAATAACAAATCACAGAAAAAAGAAGTGCATGATTTAATCTTTTTTCAATATTTTCTTTCTTTTTTTCTTTCAATATTTTCCCTTTTTTTCAATATTTTTTTCCTCCTTTTTCAATATTTTCTTTTTTCACTATTTTTCAATATTTTGCTTTTTCCTCTATTTTTCAATTATTTTTTTTAAAATATTTTTTTCTCTTTTTTAATATTTTCTTTCTTTTATTCAATATTTTCTTTTTCTCTTTTTAATTTCTTTTTCTCAACATTTTCTTTTCTCTCTTTTTTCAATATTTTCTTTTTCTTCTTCAATATTTTCTTTTCTTTCTTTTCAATATTTTCTTTTTCCTCTTTTTTTAAACATTTTCTTTTTCCTCTTTTTCAATATTTTTCTTTTTCCTCTTTTTCAATATTTTTTCCAATATTTTTTTTTTCAATATTTTCTTTTCCCTTTTTTTCAATATTTTTTGCTCCTTTTTCAATATTTTCTTTTTTCACTTTTTTTCAATATTTTCTTTTTTCCTCTATTTTTCAATATTTTGCTTTTTCCTCTATTTTTCAATTATTCTTTTAAAAATATTTTTTCTCTTTTTTAAAATTTTCTTTCTTTTTTTCAATATTTTCTTTTTCTCTTTTTAATTTCTTTTTCTCAACATTTTCTTTTATCTCTTTTTTCAATATTTTCTTTTTCTTCTTCAATATTTTCTTTTCTTTCTTTTCAATATTTTCTTTTTCCTCTTTTTCAATATTTTTTCCAATATTTTATGTTTTTTATCTTTTCAATATTTTCTTTTTCTCTTTTTTTCAATAGTTTTTTCCTCCTTTTTCAATATTTTCCTTTTTTTAATATTTTCTTTTTTTTCAATATTTTCCCTTTTTTTCAATATTTTATTCCTCCTTTTTCAATATTTTCTTTTTTCACTTTTTTTCTATATTTTCATTTTTCCTCTATTTTTCAATTATTTTTTTTTAAATATTTTTTTCTCTTTTTTAATATTTTCTTTCTTTTTTTCAATATTTTCTTTTTCTCTTTTTAATTTCTTTTTCTCAACATTTTCTTTTCTCTCTTTTTTTAATATTTTCTTTTTCTTCTTCAATATTTTCTTTTCTTTTTTTTTCAATATTTTCTTTATTTTTTTTTTTTTGTTGTAGGCTGAGATTGAAAGAAAAGGTTCTTTTATTGTCAACTTTGAAGATCTGCTTGCAGACAAATGTAAGTGACATTTTTGCTTCATACTAGACGACCCCATGACCTTTCGGGTCAACGTTGTACATTAATATCTGCAGTTAGTGTTCATAACCCATAGTGAAGGTACTGATTGTGTGAGATCTGCTGTTTGAAGATACTTAAAATGCACAAGCTCAATCAAATTTTGCAAAGTAAAAAACACTTTTTCTCTTCAAAACAACCAAACATTATGAAGTCCTGGATATGACCTTAAACTATATCTGATGGTGAGGCCCCAGCTTTGTGGGCTTTGGGTAGTGTGGAGCCACCCTCTGACCTGGAGTGGTAGTACCTGTTAGGGCCCCAAGTATGGGCTAAATAGAAACTCACTTGAAAAAAAAAAAAAAATATATATCCTATTAAAAAAATTTCTCTCCAAAATCACTGGATTCGGCATTAAATGACCTTAAAAGGGTTGATATGCCGTAAAGCAAAAAGGTGAATTGGTATTACCCGGTGCATGCAACAGCGTTACAGTATTTAAAAATATAAAATTTTGCACATTTCGAGTATCAAGTCAATTAAGATATGTTTTGATACCCACACATTCTCTATTAACACGCTCATTCTGGTTTGTTTTGTCTCTCGTTTCATTTGACTTCAGTCAGTAAAAGATGCTAACATTTGATCTCTAGATGAGAAACATAGATATTAATATTCCATTAAAGTTCTCTTTTATCTATCAAATACTGAGTTGGTAAAGAAGGTGAAAACGTAATTTCTTTCCCCCTTAACCATTTAAATATGTTACGGTTTTCTTGTGGTCTTTTGGTCTTACTGGATTCCAGGACAAAAATTTATCTTGTCTGGTGGAGTATCCAGTTTTGTGCTGTTACTAGACGTAATATCACTTAGAGAAGGTGCACCATTCTTAGTAAAAGCCAGTGTAGGTTAGCCATGCTGAGAAGATCTTATTTGGGTCATGAATACTATGTGATTTTAAACAGTGGGGGAACGGTAGGAACTGCTAATGAAGTGTGGAGAGCAATAAATTGATTTTTATTTATTTATTATTCTTTCAATTTTTTTGGAGTAGAGGAGTTCTGCTGTTACCTGGAGTTAGATGTAAGGTTTCAGTGCTTTTTTTGATTAGGGGGTGAGGACTATACATAAAGGCTGAAGGCATTGGTATATTGGGTATATTTATGAAATATTAACTGGGGACTGTAAATAAAGACTGAAGGCATTGGCATATTGGGTATATTTATGAAATATTAACTGGGGACTGTACATAAAGGCTGAAGGCATTGGCATATTGGGTATATTTATGAAATATTAACTGGGGACTGTAAATAAAGGCTGAAGGCATTGGTATATTGGGTATATTTATGAAATATTAACTGGGGACTTTACATAAAGGCTGAAGGCATTGGCATATTGGGTATATTTATGAAATATTAACTGGGGACTGTAAATAAAGGCTGAAGGCATTGGTATATTGGGTATATTTATGAAATATTAACTGGGGACTGTACATAAAGGCTGAAGGCATTGGCATATTGGGTATATTTATGAAATATTAACTGGGGACTGTACATAAAGGCTGAAGGCATTGGCATATTGGGTATATTTATGAAATATTAACTGGGGACTGTACATAAAGGCTGAAGGCATTGTCATATTGGGTATATTTATGAAATATTAACTGAGGACTGTACATAAAGGCTGAAGGCATTGGTATATTGGGTATATTTATGAAATATTAACTGGGGACTGTAAATAAAGGCTGAAAGCATTGGCATATTGGGTATATTTATGAAATATTAACTGGGGACTGTAAATAAAGGCAGAATGCATTGGCATATTGGGTATATTTATGAAATATTAACTGGGGACTGTAAATAAAGGCTGAAGGCATTGGCATATTGGGTATATTTATGAAATATTAACTGGGGACTGTACATAAAGGCTGAAGGCATTGTCATATTGGGTATATTTATGAAATATTAACTGGGGACTGTAAATAAAGGCTGAAGGCATTGTTATATTGGGTATATTTATGAAATATTAACTGGGGACTGTACATAAAGGCTGAAGGCATTGGCATATTGGGTATATTTATGAAATATTAACTGAGGACTGTAAATAAAGGCTGAAGGCATTGGCATATAGGGTATATTTATGAAATATTAACTGAGGACTGTAAATAAAGGCTGATGGCATTGGCATATTGGGTATATTTATGAAATATTAACTGGGGACTGTAAATAAAGGCTGATGGCATTGGCATATTGGGTATATTTATGAAATATTAACTGGGAACTGTACATAAAGGCTGAAGGCATTGGAATATTTATGAAATATTAAAAGAAGGTGCAAGGAAGTAGTAGGAAATGATTTTTGCCGAAATGGAAGAAGGTAGGTTATGTCTTTACCCAAAAACGGATACAAATCAGAAATCTGCAAACAAAAAAATCTGCCAAAAAAGGTCGGGTTTTGAAAATTTTGTCTTCACAATTTATTTGTCTGCATATCTCAACAAGTTCTGTAATTTGTCGGCGAAACTTGGGAATCTCTTAAATTCTTAAATAACTATTCTACATTTGCACGAATTTAATTTTCATTTTATTTCATTTTTATTTCATTTTTATTTAATAACAAAACTTCAAAACAGAAAATTTGAGCGCCAAAGTCTCCATGTACATTTGTTAAAAAAAAAAAATCATGTTTACTGATTTTTCTCTGTTTCAGTCATAGAATCAGACTTACCTGATTTAAGGTCGGCACTTCGAGATTCACCAGAGAAAATTCTAGCATGTCTTGGACTTGCTATGCATCAGGTAAATGGTACCAAATTTTTTTTTCTTTGAAAGCAAAAAACGTTTTGATTTCCAAATCTTAATCAAAATAAACATATATTCTTGTCACTATTCTTTATTCTGTTATTCCCTTATTTTATGATTATTATTCGCTTAGTCTATTCTATTATTCACTTAGTCTGTATTCCCTTATTCTATGATTGCTCATTCTGTGATTCCCCTTTTCTATTATTATCTTATTCTATAATTCACAGTCTATTATTCTTGTAGTCTGTTAAAACCTTATTCTATCCACATATTCTTATATATGTATTCCTTTAATCTGTTATTCCTTTAGTCTGTTATTCCATTATAAGTGTGTTTGTTAATCTATTATCTTCTTATTTTGTGATTCCTTTAGTCTATGCAACCTTGATTATATGATTCATTTATCCTGATATTCCTTTATTCTTTGATTCCCTTAGTTTGTTATTCCCTAATTTTATGTTACTTTATTATGTTATTTTCTTATTCTGTTATACTATTGTTCTGTTATTCCCTTGGTCTTCTATTTTTCTCAAAATTGGTTCATTTATATAAAATTTTATGCTTTAATTAAACACAACTAAAAAATATCCAGAAAAATTATGGACAGTTGAAAGTGTATTTTGGATTTATTTTCGACAGCTTTGTTACTGTTGCTGCCTCCTTATGTTATCCTTTAGTCCTCACATTCTGTAATCAATGGTTAAGATAACGTGAGGGAGAATTGCTGTTTTTGGGTTGGTTGTTGTTTAAAGTTGGTGGTACATGAAGATTTCAAATCCTCTCATAATATTCAACAACATTCAACTATCAATCTATCTATCTCATTAACTCTTGTCCTCAAGTGGTTTTTGGCCTTCATTAGTGGTAACTCATTAGTAAAAAAAAAAGAGAAAAATTCAAATGAGATTTTGTTTTTTTATTTTTGTGTGCAATTACATGTCAACATCCTGCAAATAATTAGAAAAATCGTAAAAGAAAATAGAGAATATTTCAGGTTTTATTATGGGGCTTCACTATATCATATAAATGTAACTTAAAATGATCACCCACTTCCTGACGAGAAAACATTAGTAATCATTCAGTTCTTGACTGCATAGCATAGGACAGAATGAGTAACCACTTTTTTGTATTTCCAAAATAGTTTCTATTTTTAAATGAGGTCATTAATCATCACCTTTGACTTTCCAGTGTTGACTCTAAGACCTTTTGCTTCCATGATATTCTTCTATATTTTCAATCTTTCTTTCATTATCTTTGGCATGGAGACCATGTTTGGAAATTATTAGAGACAGCAGTGAACAACAAGGACTAATCTTGGTAAACAGGATATCAAATATTCTAATTTTACACGGTTAATGCTTTGTCATGACGGATAGCATTCTACCCATGAGCCCAGCATTTAAATTCCCTAGTCTGACATTTTCAGGCAACACGAATTGGAATAAATAAATAGAAGATGCTGTCAAGTCTGCTGCACAGACGGTAGAATCCTTATACTGGGATAGAAAACTTTTTACACATGCCGGTATCCTATTTCTCTACAAAACCACCTGTTAGGGCAATTATATGGTCAAAGGGAAATAACTCTTTTCTGGAAAGGCAAAGTTGCTTCCACTGCTTTAATTCTGAGATAGCAGTTATTGCGTCTTCACACAAAAACAATGCGAGATGAGATGCGAGGAACGGCAGACATTGAAGATCATGCCACATGAAAACCTTTTTGGACTGAAATTAAATTATAAAAATAAACTTTTAAGAATCTTTCTCGGCTTACAAATTAAAGGATTTGAATGAGTCATTACTAGGGCTATGACAACTGCATATTCTTTTCATTGTTTTGACTCTTGAGTATATATCCGACACAGTTAGACACAATTAATCAACCGAGAACCACATCACTCTACATAAAAACATATAAGATATCAATGGATATATACCTGAGAATCATAGCCTTAGTCGTTACATTACTGTTAATTTATGCATGGAGTATTGTTGTATATAGGCTGATGCACCAACCACTAGTCTCGCACTGTCTTCCAGGCTCAATCCCCTATCCCATCACTGCAGTCATACACCATTGTGCTTGTTTTACAATTACTTGCAGGGAACATGCCCTGGCAAACTTGTTGCACTTGTACCTCTTCAACTTAAAAACTTTTTTAAAGCATCCTATATTTTTTTTGGTGGGGGTCGTGGGATTAATTGTTGAAGAAAATCCCACCAGTATACTTGATTTATTTACTCACACTTTTAAAAAGATTTTTTTAATTTTCAGACAATAATGATTAAAAAGAAAACAGAGCAAGACTCCACCATTAACGATGGACCTGAAGATTATATTCCGATCATTCATGCGAGAATACTTGGTTACGATACCATTGTTCCTCTTAAGAACATTAAGGCCAATTTCTATGGTGCGTAATCACTTCTTTTTAGTACACGTTTACACACACGTTAACATGTAGACATTTCAGGACCCAACACGTTGTAGCAGAATATGTCGCAAGAAACAGAAGACAAGTAATAACTCAGCTCACTTTTTCTGTTAAAACAACATTTATTTCAGGGTACTTTCCCAAATAAAATGTGATCGTGATGCTTCCCTCTGACCTCTCAAATGTCATCGCTTGTCTGTGCACACGTTTTTTTGATGGCGAGAGATTCACTAATCCTTTGTGATATAACCGTTAGCACATCTGGTGTAGATCTTAAAGAACGGAAACCATATTGCATGTCAATAAGGATGTTACTATGCCAATCTGACATCAATTGGAATGAATAGCTCTCATCTTGGGGAGGCTTCATGTTTTGACAATCTTCTGGACTTGACCATTACTTCTGACCTGAAATGAAACACATATATCAAATCTGTTGCCAAGGTCGCTGAAAAAAATGGTGGGATCTTTCTACCACTCCAGTAGATATCTCATTCCTGGTGCAATTTTCTACCTATATGAAAGCCAGGTATGGCTAATGATGGAGTACTGTTGCCACATCTGGACTGGAGCTGCTAGAAGCAGCTAATCCTGCCTTGACAGAGATCAAAATAGACTTTGTAGCTTAGTGAGGGATGCCCTTTTCTCTTCCCTGCAACCTCTCTTCCACAGAAGAGACGCTGCGAGCCTGTCTCTGCTTTATCGTTATTTTCATGGCAAGTACTCATCTGAGCTTCAATCTATGCTTGGTCCCCCCTCGCCCAACTTTCACAAAAAACACTCGTCTAGCCAAAACCACTATCAACACTCTTTATCCGTGCCTAAACCTAAATGTAGATTGCATGAACAATACTTCTTTCTTAGAACTGCATGTCTGTGAAACTCTCTTCCGATTGTCTGCTTTCCAGCTGACTACAATCTGATTGTCTTCAAGTCCAATGTAAACAAGTTCTTGATGAACCGTTCCCGCCTAAGTAATCAAATTTACAAAATTCCCACTACTTATGTTTACTACGCTATAATCACATTGATTAATGTATAACCATTAACCCTTATCCTCGAGTGACCTCTGGGCCTTGATAAGTGGTAATTCCTGTGTAAAAAAAAAAAAAAAAAAAAAGTACTTAAAGAGAGTGTGCTCTGATGAACTCATAGCACTTGTGCCCCCATCAATGTGCATACTCCTGATTACCCCACCAAGCAGCAAAGTCCCATCCCTTTGCTGGTGACGTCCCTACATGCTAGAAAGTCTTCTACTTTAATTGTTTCTTCCTTTGGACTGCTAGACTTTGGAATTCCCTCCCTGTTTCCTGCTTTCCTGACTGTACTAACAGAAGTTTAAATATAATGTGGACAGACATTTTGCTGCTCAACTTACTTTCTTTAGGCATTAAAGGTAAATTTGTGTGCGTGAAGGTTAGGGTTGGCAGCCACTGAACACATTTTAGAGAAATGAGATGCACGTCTATATAGGACTGATGTAAAGAATATGAATTTAGATGGGTTTTTCCATATTTCCACGTTTCAAGTGGCAATATGCCTTGTTTGGTATAAATAAGAGGTAAAAAAAACGTACAAATCAAAGTATGTAATTGTTTTATTCATTTACTTATTTTTTATTTTTTTCCTCCAGGTAAATTTGTGTGTGTGAAGGGTACTGTGGTTCGTGTTAGCAACGTAAAGCCGTTGTGCACTAAAATGGCTTTTGAGTGCAACTATTGTTCGACAATTCAGGTTCGTCTTTTTTTTTTTTGCAAAATATTTCTTTTTACTATCTCAGTCAAGGTTTCCAACCTAAGAGCCATTGTTTTTTTTGTTTTTTTTTTATGTTCACACAAATATACAAATATTTGTTGAGTAAATTTGGAGGAAGGGAAAATTCTTTTTCTGCATGTTATTACTTGATAATCGTCTGGCCTAATTTATTACTTGAGGCGTAGTAGGAAGGTTGGCAAGGTAGGTGATTCCCAACCAAGGGGCCATGGATTTTTTTTTTTTTTATGTTTATAATGTAAGAGAGCCATTGACGCTGGTAGCAGCAGGAACCACATGAAGATATGCAAATGACCAAGCCGACAGCACAAAGTCATATTACAACAAAGATAAAAGACACGCGTAGATGGAGAAGTGGTATTCGAGCTGGAGAAGGAGAAATGAGCTGTTTGAATATTTAGAAAATATGCGTTGTTGGAAATACCAGTAAAAAAAAAGAAAGTGAATCGAGTTTTTTACTTTCTTCTGTTTCCTTGCACCGTGTTAACGTTAACAACTATCGCTGCAATGTTTCCTTGCACCGTGTTAACGTTAACAACTATCGCTGCAATGTTTCCTTGCAACATGTTAACGTTAACAACTATCACTGCAATGTTTCCTTGCACCGTGTTAACGTTAACAACTATCACTGCAATGTTTCCTTGCACCGTGTTAACGTTAACAACTATCGCTGCAATGTTTCCTTGCAACATGTTAACGTTAACAACTATCGCTGCAATGTTTCCTTGCAACATGTTAACGTTAACAACTATCACTGCAATGTTTCCTTGCACCGTGTTAACGTTAACAACTATCACTGCAATGTTTCCTTGCACCGTGTTAACGTTAACAACTATCGCTGCAATGTTTCCTTGTAACATGTTAACGTTAACAACTATCACTGCAATGTTTCCTTGCACCGTGTTAACGTTAACAACTATCACTGCAATGTTTCCTTGCACCGTGTCAATGTTAACAACTATCACTGCAATGTTTCCTTGCACCGTGTTAACGTTAACAACTATCACTGCAATGTTTCCTTGCACCGTGTCAATGTTAACAACTATCACTGCAATGTTTCCTTGCACCGTGTTAACGTTAACAACTATCACTGCAATGTTTCCTTGCACCGTGTTAACGTTAACAACTATCACTGCAATGTTTCCTTGCACCGTGTTAACGTTAACAACTATCGCTGCAATGTTTCCTTGCAACATGTTAACGTTAACAACTATCACTGCAATGTTTCCTTGCACCGTGTTAACGTTAACAACTATCACTGCAATGTTTCCTTGCACCGTGTCAATGTTAACAACTATCACTGCAATGTTTCCTTGCACCGTGTTAACGTTAACAACTATCGCTGCAATGTTTCCTTGCAACATGTTAACGTTAACAACTATCACTGCAATGTTTCCTTGCACCGTGTTAACGTTAACAACTATCACTGCAATGTTTCCTTGCACCGTGTTAACATTAACAACTATCATTGCAATGTTTCCTTGCACCGTGTTAACGTTAACAACTATCGCTGCAATGTTTCCTTGCAACATGTTAACGTTAACAACTATCACTGCAATGTTTCCTTGCACCGTGTTAACGTTAACAACTATCACTGCAATGTTTCCTTGCACCGTGTTAACGTTAACAACTATCGCTGCAATGTTTCCTTGCACCGTGTTAACGTTAACAACTATCGCTGCAATGTTTCCTTGCACCGTGTTAACGTTAACAACTATCGCTGCAATGTTTCCTTGCAACATGTTAACGTTAACAACTATCACTGCAATGTTTCCTTGCACCGTGTTAACATTAACAACTATCACTGCAATGTTTCCTTGCACCGTGTTAACGTTAACAACTATCACTGCAATGTTTCCTTGCAACATGTTAACGTTAACAACTATCGCTGCAATGTTTCCTTGTAACATGTTAACGTTAACAACTATCACTGCAATGTTTCCTTGCACTGTGTTAACGTTAACAACTATCACTGCAATGTTTCCTTGCACCGTGTCAATGTTAACAACTATCACTGCAATGTTTCCTTGCACCGTGTTAACGTTAACAACTATCACTGCAATGTTTCCTTGCACCGTGTCAATGTTAACAACTATCACTGCAATGTTTCCTTGCAACATGTTAACGTTAACAACTATCGCTGCAATGTTTCCTTGCACCGTGTTAACGTTAACAACTATCGCTGCAATGTTTCCTTGCACCGTGTTAACGTTAACAACTATCGCTGCAATGTTTCCTTGCAACATGTTAACGTTAACAACTATCACTGCAATGTTTCCTTGCACCGTGTTAACATTAACAACTATCACTGCAATGTTTCCTTGCACCGTGTTAACGTTAACAACTATCACTGCAATGTTTCCTTGCAACATGTTAACGTTAACAACTATCGCTGCAATGTTTCCTTGTAACATGTTAACGTTAACAACTATCACTGCAATGTTTCCTTGCACCGTGTTAACGTTAACAACTATCACTGCAATGTTTCCTTGCACCGTGTCAATGTTAACAACTATCACTGCAATGTTTCCTTGCACCGTGTTAACGTTAACAACTATCACTGCAATGTTTCCTTGCACCGTGTCAATGTTAACAACTATCACTGCAATGTTTCCTTGCACCGTGTTAACGTTAACAACTATCACTGCAATGTTTCCTTGCACCGTGTTAACGTTAACAACTATCACTGCAATGTTTCCTTGCACCGTGTTAACGTTAACAACTATCACTGCAATGTTTCCTTGCACCGTGTTAACGTTAACAACTATCACTGCAATGTTTCCTTGCACCGTGTTAACGTTAACAACTATCACTGCAATGTTTCCTTGCACCGTGTCAATGTTAACAACTATCACTGCAATGTTTCCTTGCACCGTGTTAACGTTAACAACTATCACTGCAATGTTTCCTTGCACCGTGTCAATGTTAACAACTATCACTGCAATGTTTCCTTGCACCGTGTTAACGTTAACAACTATCACTGCAATGTTTCCTTGCACCGTGTTAACGTTAACAACTATCACTGCAATGTTTCCTTGCACCGTGTTAACGTTAACAACTATCACTGCAATGTTTCCTTGCACCGTGTTAACGTTAACAACTATCGCTGCAATGTTTCCTTGCAACATGTTAACGTTAACAACTATCACTGCAATGTTTCCTTGCACCGTGTTAACGTTAACAACTATCACTGCAATGTTTCCTTGCACCGTGTCAATGTTAACAACTATCACTGCAATGTTTCCTTGCACCGTGTTAACATTAACAACTATCATTGCAATGTTTCCTTGCACCGTGTTAATGTTAACAACTATCGCTGCAATGTTTCCTTGCAACATGTTAACGTTAACAACTATCACTGCAATGTTTCCTTGCACCGTGTTAACGTTAACAACTATCACTGCAATGTTTCCTTGCACCGTGTTAACGTTAACAACTATCGCTGCAATGTTTCCTTGCACCGTGTTAACGTTAACAACTATCACTGCAATGTTTCCTTGCACCGTGTTAACGTTAACAACTATCGCTGCAATGTTTCCTTGCAACATGTTAACGTTAACAACTATCACTGCAATGTTTCCTTGCACCGTGTTAACATTAACAACTATCACTGCAATGTTTCCTTGCACCGTGTTAACGTTAACAACTATCGCTGCAATGTTTCCTTGCAACATGTTAACGTTAACAACTATCACTGCAATGTTTCCTTGCACCGTGTTAACGTTAACAACTATCGCTGCAATGTTTCCTTGCACCGTGTTAACGTTAACAACTATCGCTGCAATGTTTCCTTGCACCGTGTCAATGTTAACAACTATCACTGCAATGTTTCCTTGCACCGTGTTAACGTTAACAACTATCACTGCAATGTTTCCTTGCACCGTGTCAATGTTAACAACTATCACTGCAATGTTTCCTTGCACCGTGTTAACGTTAACAACTATCACTGCAATGTTTCCTTGCACCGTGTCAATGTTAACAACTATCACTGCAATGTTTCCTTGCACCGTGTTAACGTTAACAACTATCACTGCAATGTTTCCTTGCACCGTGTTAACGTTAACAACTATCACTGCAATGTTTCCTTGCACCGTGTCAATGTTAACAACTATCACTGCAATGTTTCCTTGCACCGTGTTAACATTAACAACTATCATTGCAATGTTTCCTTGCACCGTGTTAACGTTAACAACTATCGCTGCAATGTTTCCTTGCAACATGTTAACGTTAACAACTATCACTGCAATGTTTCCTTGCACCGTGTTAACGTTAACAACTATCACTGCAATGTTTCCTTGCACCGTGTTAACGTTAACAACTATCGCTGCAATGTTTCCTTGCACCGTGTTAACGTTAACAACTATCGCTGCAATGTTTCCTTGCACCGTGTTAACGCTAACAACTATCGCTGCAATGTTTCCTTGCAACATGTTAACGTTAACAACTATCATTGCAATGTTTCCTTGCACCGTGTTAACGTTAACAACTATCGCTGCAATGTTTCCTTGCAACATGTTAACGTTAACAACTATCATTGCAATGTTTCCTTGCACTGTGTTAATGTTAACAACTATCATTGCAATGTTTCCTTGCAACATGTTAACGTTAACAACTATCATTGCAATATTTCCTTGCACTGTGTTAATGTTAACAACTATCACTGCAATGTTTCCTTGCACCGTGTTAACATTAACAACTATCGCTGCAATGTTTCCTTGCAACATGTTAACGTTAACAACTATCATTGCAATGTTTCCTTGCACCGTGTTAATGTTAACAACTATCATTGCAATGTTTCCTTGCAACATGTTAACGTTAACAACTATCATTGCAATGTTTCCTTGCACTGTGTTAATGTTAACAACTATCACTGCAATGTTTCCTTGCACCGTGTTAACGTTAACAACTATCGCTGCAATGTTTCCTTGCAACATGTTAACGTTAACAACTATCATTGCAATGTTTCCTTGCACCGTGTTAATGTTAACAACTATCACTGCAATGTTTCCTTGCACCGTGTTAACGTTAACAACTATCACTGCAATGTTTCCTTGCACCGTGTTAACGTTAACAACTATCACTGCAATGTTTCCTTGCAACATGTTAACGTTAACAACTATCATTGCAATGTTTCCTTGCACCGTGTTAACGTTAACAACTATCGTTGCAATGTTTCCTTGCACCGTGTTAACGTTAACAGCTATCGCTGAAATGTTGCATCCCTATGCCTGTTTTACAAGAACTTTAATGGAATGTGCTCTGATGAACCCATAACACTTGTATCCCCTCAATGTGCATACTCTTGTATGCTGAACCATAAATAGGGGACCATGTTATGGATAGTTAGGCACCATTCCTTAGACATGTTAAAGAAAGTGCTTTATTAATTGGATGAAATACACAAGTTAGAATTTTAATATACTTCCTTTATTGGCTTACTTTCCGACAAACAAATTTTTATGACACGGGTAAGAATTTTGTCCCTGGCCGTCAAACACCAACCATAAGTACGTACACAAAGGTGTGCATAGCTGGTCTAATGTATACTGTTACAGACTATGGAATCAGCTGTGTCTAGTTCAGTCATTATCGGATCTATTCTGTTGAATTATGCATGAATAATGTTAAGAAAGGTATGAACCTACAGTTTTCCCCTCTCCACCCAGCTATTGTAACACACTTGTTGGACGCTTTTCTCCACCACAATCTCTGTTATGTTGAATATGTTGTTATCTGCAGATGTCACAAGGTTACTACGTAAATGAAAGATCCACACTATATCCTTCTTATATCATTTCTCTCCATGCAATGCATGTCCTCAAACCTCACTAGCCAGGTTTCACTTTCATACATCATGACTAGGGCTATGACAACAGAATATTCTTTTCATTGTTTTTACTCTCAAGTATATATCTGACACAGATGCAGTTAATCAACCAAAAACCACATCACTCTATATAAAAGCATATAAGGTATCAACGGATACACACTCGAGAGTCAGAACAATGAAAAGAATATGCTGTTGTCCTAGCCCTAATCATCACACACTGCATACATGCCTTAAACACTTTCCTTGGTCAACCCGCGCACAAACTCTCTAATCTATTAATAACAACATGTACTACTATTAAGAGAAGTCAATATTCCTGCTGACAGTCCTAGCAGTCAAACCAAACAGTTTTAAATTTAATAAAATAAGTACCCCATTTTATGGTGAGTCATGCTCAAACCAACCTATTTGCGAAAAGTAATGTCCAAGATTATTTGCAGATAAGCCCCTTCAAATGAATACTGTCTAGCTGTTAATATCCAGATCTATAAATAGTAGGTACTGCCTGCTCTTAAGTGAAGTCAATATTCCAGCAGACATCCCTGATGGTCAAACCGAACAGTCTTGGCAGTAATCCTCTCATTTGTATATGTTTTTTGTTATTTTTTTACTCAATTTTTTCTTGTGTTTTCGTTTCTGACCTCTAACAAGGTCACAACATAACCTATGAACTCTTGTCCATTTTGTTTTAATGTGGCCATGAAGTTTTGTGTTCTGTAATGTCCGGATTTAATCTTCCTCTGAGGTCATCAGATCTAAGCCGGTTTTCAAAACTCACAGTATACATCTATTGTATCACTCTCATATCATTTCTCTTCATGCAATGCATATCCTCAACTTCCATGCTTGACACACTGTTTTCCTTGGTCAACAGCTGATTATTATGTAATTATGCACTGGGTTGCATGTTTGGGTGGTGCATATGAATGGCAGATCTTGTAGATGATGGCTACTCAGCCAAAGAAAGGGAGGGCATGGAGAATCAAACATATCTCTGGTTGGAGTCTGGTCACCGAAGAGATATTTTCTTTGTTTTAAATAAAATAAGTGTCTCATTAAATGATGAATCATGCTGTGACCAACATATTTGAGAAAGATAATGTCCAAGATTATTTGCAGATAAGCATCTTTGAATGTTGTCTATCTATTATCTACAGTGGATCTTGAGTAGTTAACTTCTGGATAGTTGAATGGTGACCACTAACAAAGGCTAGAATCTTTCAGGAGTAAAAATTTGGAGAAGCCGTGGTGCAGTCATTAAAGTAGTTGGAAAAATCAATTGTAAAAGTGATATTCTCCTGAAGATTGAAGGTTCAATTCCCAGTGTGGGTGACCAAAAAAATACAATTAAGAATTACTTAGAACCTCTATCCAGTCATGGCTGACGGAATGAGCGTATGACATCCCTGTGAAGTAAATAAAGGGTGCCATTCGAAATTTCGTCCAAATTCCCAAGTTCAACAAAAACATTCCTTAGTTTGACATGATACACCTGTAGAAGATCGGAGGTTACATTAACTGAAACGTTGAGAAAATAACACTCAAGATGAGAACAGTAGTTCGGATAATAATAATAATATTAATAATATGAATTTTCTGCATTCTTGGTTTTAACTTTGATGACACAGCATTGGAGAAAAGATACTTTGGATTGAAGCAGAATACTCTTAACCTTTGATACAATGACTTCATTTAGCCTCTTTATACGAGTTGCATCATATTTTTTATGAGTACACGATGGTCTTCTCAGGAAAATCAGATCGTATGGTATCACTGGACGAATACTTAACATAAATAAATCCTTCTTAAGAAAGAAAAAGAATTCTTTTTCTCGGTTCAAACAAGAAAGTATTACATAAATTTTGTTGTTCAAAATTATTTTGTATTTTTTTTTCTTCCAGACGATTCTATTTCCGGATGGCAAGTACGTATTACCGACCAAAGTAAGTAAATTTTCTTTTTTTTTTATTATTTTAGTCTTGATTGTTGTTATTTTTTTTTATTATTTTAGTCTTGATTGTTGTTATTTTTTTTTATTATTTTAGTCTTGCTTGTTGTTATTTGTGTTTGTGTACCTATTTATTTGCCTCCCTACAAGGGTAAAGTTGAACATAAAATTAGATTTTGATGTGGGGAAAATTCAACTCTCCAAAAACCTAAAAAGAGGGGAAGTGTAGAGTGGATTGGTTGGTTGTTTTTGTTTTAAGGCATATCAACCCTTTTTGGGTTATTTAATACTGAATCCAAAGATTTTGAAGAAAAATTTTTTTTAATAGAATATATTTGTTGTTTTCACGTCGGTTTCTATTTAACCCATAGTTGGGACCATAACAGGTACTACCACTCCGGGTCAGAGTGGACCTGGGAGCAATGGTCATTAAAGGGTGGCTCCACACTCCCCAAAGCCCACAAGCTGGGGCCTCACCACTGGATATAGTTTAAGGTCATATCCAGGACTCCCATTGAGGGCCTTTTACCCTCTGCAGGGGGGCAGTCGGTGTATTCTAATGCCCCACCGACAGGGCCGTGTAGAGTGGAACGTGTCGTAACATTATAAGTCAGTAATAATTAAAAAAAATAAATAAATAGTTCTCAGCATTCGTGCTATTTTCTACAGTTCGACCTAGTCAGTTTGGTTCCAAGAGCTTGATTCCCCTGCCTTCTGGACAGATTTTTTTATAACATCTTTTTTTTTTGGGGGGGGGGGCTCATTGATATGCAAAATCAATGTATATCAAACTACATTCCCCCCCCCGTGATCTTTAAAGATCATCTCACATAACCCTCGTGCCCTCGTGCCTAGATCAGCATTCACATCAACTTCAAACACCACTAGATACTACTAGCTTCTCAAACACTGCTAGATTTCTCGATTTAATTTTTTATAATGTCTTTTGGGGGGGGGGAGTGAAGCCCCATTGATATGCGAATCAACGCCTATCAAACTGCTACGATTAGCAAAAGTATGTTACAGAAGTACACATCATGTCTCTGGAACCATAACTGCCACAAATCACCATTCAATAGCATGCTAAATGCAAGTACATTTACGGTCTCTGGATAAGTCCATTATTCCAGCAATAGATATATCAGCTTACACACTAACAGAAACAAAAAATAAAAAAATTGCCTTAGCTTAAAATAATTTCTTCTCTACTGACAAAAATAAAGAACAGATGAAGTGTAGTATGAAAACAGATACTTCATTTTGATCTTTAGTTGCGATTTGATATTTAATTCACGATTTTGTTTTCCGCTTAGTTTTATAAACAGATTTTCTTTCTGACTTCAACTACTATGTTTTTGAGATGAGGACCTATGGCGTAGTGGATAAAGTACTTAATAAAATTCAGTTGTAAATGTTACACTCTTATGAAGGTTAGAGGTTCAATACTCAGTGCAGATAATATTAAAATACAATTGCGAATTACTTTGGAGTTCTACTCAGTCATGGCTAATGGAATGAGAGCATGTATGAATACAAAGATTTTATAGTTGGCATTGGTTTCCCCGATATGTTTTTAGTCAGAATTCTGTCTAAAAAAAGATTGGATACTTATGGAAAGGACGACATGAAGGTTGCCAACATCCCTAAGTAAAAGTGATTTTTGTGGAATGAACTAGACACCCAGGTCGTCAGTCCGTGTCATTAACCACTGCACCACCATTACTTCCCTCAGACTTTTATATAGGTAGAAAATTGCATCAAGAGTCAAGAACATTCTGGAGCAATAAAATGAATGTTAATGTTGGTACAATTATTTGATAAACACCTGGCCAGAGATGGATTAGTTTGGAAGTTAGTTTCTAGAATCGCTAAACCAAATATAATGATTAAAAATCTCTCAGGTGGTAGCAGCAATTCAAATAATCCAATAACATTCAGTATTTCAGAATGCATAGCTGACATGATGACATTCAACATAGTTTTGGTTACAGATAAACACACACCAAATCTTTATTATAATGAGATGAATTTCTTTTCTCTTTGTAACAAAAAATTTTTCCTTTTCTATTTTTTAGTGTACAGTTTCTGAATGTCGTAGCAAAGTGTTCATTCCACAACGAAATTCTTCCCTAACAGAAGCCATTGATTGGCAAAAACTAAGGTAATTTTATTTTATATATATATTTATATAACTTGGAGAGTTAGAAGAGAGTAAATTCAATTCTATAAGAGGAGACTTATCGGGATAATATAAAGCTCAACAAATTTCAATGGAACCAGGTGTCACATCCCCATTATGTTACCTAGCATCTTCTCTACTCTTCTGATGAGAAGCATTAGGCTTCGAAATACCTTGGTATAAAGTATTCCCTTTATCCCTCAACTAAATGTATGTACACTCTTATTAAATAAATAAATCATTCTATATTCACTAATATATATAGTTTTTGCGACTTCATTTTCCACTCTTATTGTCTCATATATATATATATATATATATATATATATATATATATATATATATATATATATATATATTGGTGTTGGGATGATTCATTGGAATTCTAAAAATCGGAACTTTTGGGAGTATTGAAATCTAAAAATTTTCTGCCTAATTTCCAATGCCAAAGCCGATTCTATTGAATTGTTTACTTTTTGAGTTGATTTTGTTTAAAACTTAATTTTCCATCGCTAGTACTAACAAAAAAAATAATAAGTTTTTAATGATTTTTTAACTACCAAGAAAATTAAGTGTATTTTTACGTCATCAAAAATATATGCATATATTACATAGGTTTTTACGGAAATTTGAAAAATAAAAATAAAGAAAAAACAACTCTACAACTAATGATTTTAAAAGAATCGGAATTGATAATTGTATCAGAAGTGGGAAAAATTTTAGAATCGGCCCATCACCAGTTTGTATATATATATATATATATATATTTTACACAGGAATCACCACTTATCAAGGCCCAGAGGCCACTCGAGGATAAGGGTTAATGGGTATACATTAGTCAATGTGATTAAAGCGTAGTAAACATAAGCAGTGGGAATTTTGTAAATTGGATTACTTAGGGGGACAGTTCATCAAGAACTTGTTTACATTGGACTTGAAGACAATCAGATTGTAGTCAGCTGGAAAGCAGGCAAACGGAAAAGACTTCTGCAGGCATGCAGTTCTAAGAAAGAAGCTTTGTTCATGGAATCTACATTTAGGTTTAGGCACAGATAAAGAGTGTGGGAAACTATTGATAGTGGTTTGGGCTAGGGGAGACCATAGATTAAAGCTCAGATGAGCACTAGCCATGAAAATAACGATAAATAATCAGGTTAATGGCATTTTCACCAGGACAGTGCACCAGTCCACAACTCCAATCTTGTCGCAGTTTATTTGACCAAGACAGTTCCTCACCCTCCCTATAGTTCAAAACTTGCTCTCTGTGACTTTTGGTCAATGAAAACCTTAGAGACTGTCGTCATGAAACAATTGAGGAGATGAAAGAGGCTGTGACGAGGGTCATTGGCATACTCACACAAGGGGACTTCCATGAGACCTTCCAGAAGTTGTTAGAATGGTACAACAAGTGCGTTGCAGCCGGAGAAGATTACTTTGAGGGGGACTAGAGTTGTATGTATGTACTATCAATAAAAGTGCACATACAAAAAAGTCTGGAAATTTATTGAAAGCACCTTGTATGCTTAAGATAAAAAATGCTGCCTATATATATATATATATATATATATATATATATATATATATATATATATATATATATATGTATTGTTCATAACTTTATGTGCATATGTATATATTAAAAAGTGTGAATATGTATGCTAATGCTTTCTATATCATAGACTTCCTTAACTAGCATAGAGAAAAGTTGGTAGAGACCGCAGACGTCAATTTTTTTAAAACTTTGACCCAAATTATGATCCCTTAGCATTTATTGTTTTGGGCTCAAATCAAATTCCATGTTCAAGTAACTTATATCTAAAATTTCAAGTGTTTAGACCCAAAATTGGCGGAGGAGTTTGGTAGACTTTTCAAAGATCAAATCGTTGAACTTTGACGCCTTGACAGCAAAAATTCTGGTCGAATCCCGATTAAAAAGATTTTCCACAAATCTCCATACCCCGTATGTCAAACCTTGAGTCTGTAGACTGAAAATTGACAGAGTTATTTGGTACAGAAATGTACACAGACAGACAGACAGACACACACACAGACATTTTCACTTATATATATATGTGTGTGTGTGTGTGTTTGATCTGTGAAGGATACAAGAATTTCTGAAAGAAATCTTCAGTAGGAGAACTCGATGTAATAAAAGTTTAAAAGAAAAAATGAACACATTTTATCATTTCTTATAATTTTTTCATTTCCACAAGATTGACAAGATTTCTCGGATTAGGTCCAGGCCAATAGTGTTTGTAACTGAAGAATGAGAGTGTCCACACCATCTTGGTGTTGTTTATTGGTGGGTTGATGGAAGAAAAGGGGAGTGGGATAATAGTGACTGAGATGTTCATTCACTCCGATTGCAGCAGTGGAGTTGGTTACCACCTTGAACATGGGTGAGATGCAACCTTCCCACTCTATTTTATCTTATGTATTGAGAATTTTGACCTAGTTATTTCGAATTATAGCTATTTATATGAATAAATGCAAAAGTTTTATCATTTAAAAATTTGGTTTCAAGTATATAAAAAATTTAAATTTATAGGAGCAGAACAATGTAAAGATGTAACAGATAAACTCAAGCTGAAGAAACTTAAGGTAATTTTACGACCAGGTAATGCTGGGGGCCTGCTAGTAAGTTACTTTTTCTCTGTGTCTGCATGTGTGTGGAATGGTTTTTACCAAACTACTCTATCAATATTTGGTCTACAGACTTGAAACTTGATATATAGGGATTTGGACCTTTGGAACAAATTTGGTTTGTTTTTTAGCTGGTAAAAATAGCTGCTAAGGGGTTAAAATTGAAAAATAAGAACTTGAAAGTGCCCCTTGACGCATGTGCAAATATATATTTATATGTTTAAGTTAGTTAATTTGTAAAATTTTGATATGCATGTGGACTTTAGCTCAGATGGTAGGGAATAATGCTGTTGGCACCCAAGTCTTTTCTTTATTTTTTTTTTAACCTTTGAAATCACTACTATATATTGGGTACAATATAATAATCAATAGAGAATTGGCTTTGTGATAATAAAATACGAAATTGTGAATCTATGCTTGCCTCCTCAGCAGCCGCCAATGTGAGAGACAACGACATGGCCAGAAGAGATGACAGAAGAGAAGGGAACCACAGCACACATTAGGGTGTGCGATTTTTGTTAAGCCAGAGGTTAATTATTTATTAACTCTAGTTTTTTTTAAATTTTTTTCCAGACTGCAAGAGATAATGGGTGACGATCAAAAAGAATCGGGGCGAATCCCTCGTACCATTGATTGCGAACTCACCAATGATTTAGGTAAGAGAATCATGTTACCATTTTTTAAAACTTTTATTCAATCCATATTGCCACTTGGACATTACTATGTGAGATAATGCTTAAATGTGCGCTATGTAGGGAGTTGAGCAGCGAGATATCTGTTCGCATTACATTTAAATTTCTATGCCTTAAAGAACACAGGAAAGAGGGAATGAACTCCAAAGTCTAGCAGTTTGAATGAAGAAAGTGTTAGAATAAAAAAGCTGTCTGGTATTTAAGGGCCTCTACAGTGAAGGGGTGGGATTTTGCTGCTTGTCAGATTATTTATGTTGAGAGAGTACAAGTGCTATGAGTTAATCAGAGCACATTTCATTAAATTACTTGGGATGCAACATTGGTGTGATGGAGCAAAAGTTAATACTTGGGCAACAGCGTAGGACTTATTCACTTTGAGATGCTTTATTGAACCCTGTATAACACGATGAAGACCGTAGTGTTCACCAGTATATAAGTGTAGTCCTAGATGGTTTCAATTCGCACACCCATGGAGGTCCAATAGTGTATGCTCTGACACTTCTAAGATGACAGGGTTAGATTTCCTGTACCTTTTGTCTCAACAGCGACTTGCAGGGAAAGAACAAAAATAAGGAGAAATATCAAATAAAAAAAATTCTCAAAAGGCCCAAATTACTCAACTCAAATCTCCAAGGAAGATGCGCACTGCGGATCGGATGTACGGTGTTAGGTTGGCTACTCTCGCCTCTTGCTTGCTACTCACAGAAAGAGATTACTTCAATTTGGTATCATTCATCTGCAAGTTAATCACAAGTTTTGTAAGTGACGAATGACTGACTCCAGACACAAGTTTGGGTTTTCGTTTGTATGGATTAATTATTGAAATAAATTCTGATTATAAGAAAAATATTATTTTTGTACAATTATGAACAGGAGGAAATAAAAATAGATGCAATATCTTTTCTTTCACCAGAAATCTGCTTAAATAGTAACTCAAACGTGACTTTTTTCGACAATTGATTTTCTATTCTCCCTTTTATCGGATGGTCAGTAAACGGGGATGTGGCACAAGTGGTGACAGACCCAACTTTTAACTCCAACCGGGGTTTTCTACTCTCGACTCGACATGAAAATTACTTCTGTGCCTCCTTTTAAAGATAGGTAGTGGGTGAGGTTTGGTGAGTATGGGTTTCTCATCCAACCAATCCCTCTTCATTACGTCATACTCTGATTCACCCAGATTGGCTAATTGGCCAAATCACCTGTGTATATTAATTAGATGATTCCTCAACAAATTCTCTATTATCCATTTTACCACACAGCCAAAATTAAGGTCTTGACCTTTAAGGTCAAATCGAAGGCAAAACATCACTCGACAACATGTAATGATTCTCTTCACAAAATAATATTATTATTAGTGTTCCCAAAATTATTTTTTTCTTCATGTATTTTGCATCAGCAATCCAACCATTATTAACCAGCAGGGCCACCCGCTGGTAGCCCGGGATCGCTCACATAAACAAAAGCTCTAATTCAGCTCTCATTCGCCCCCCTCCCCCTTCTGGAGCAATTTTTGATCACTATAGGTGGTTAGGTCACATACTGCCTAAGAGTGATAAACTAGTGGTAGATGCACCAGTACAGATGTGGCAATAATACTTTCTGTATGGGCAAATGTGAGTAGTTTTCTAGCACAGTAGAGTTTACAGAGTTTAAAAATATGTAACAGGTTTATGATGGTAACCTTCTGTCTAATGAGACTATTGCATTTTGCATCTAATCTGATGCATTGCAGTGTCTGCTATGGTTATAAAATCGAAGCTGGAGTTGCCTTTCCAGATATAGGTCTGGGTAGGTGATAAGGAGATCTAGGTTTGCCGAGTTACATGAGCCCCCCCCCCTCTCAGTGTTGCAGACAAAGTCCGACAGAAAAGCAAGCCAATATGGTCGGAGGCAGTGCAGCAGCAGGAGTTGCCGGAAAGGTGTTGTAGTACTTCATCAATTTAATTGCCATTGCTCCCAGGTCCACTCTGATCCGGAGTGGTAGTACCTGTTAGGGTCCCAACTATGGGTTAAATAGAAACCGACTTGAAAACAACAAATATATTCTATTAAAAAAATTTTTTCTTCAAAATCTTTGGATTCGGCATTAAATAACCTGAAAAGGGTTGATATGCCGTAAAACAAAAACAACCAAACCAAACCCTTAGCCTTTGTCTTTCCCAAGGCATCCACAACGCAGTGAAGTTACTTGCACATAGTTGGTGAAAATTTGAAAATATTTCCAATTTTGACGAAAATAATAAAGATCACCATTGGAGTTATGGCTGTATCAAAATGAAAGCGAAATCCTTAAATGCTTCTCCTTAAAAAGACTCTGGTGAAAGACATGCAAATTCTGTAATGGTGAAAATTTGAAAATATTTACAATTTTGATTAGGTTACATCGGTGGAAATTTTGTTAATACAATAACGAGAGTCGTAGTCAGTCTAAATCCTTATCTTGATAATATCAAAACACATTTCTGTAATTTTCATCTTCGGAGCCGACATATGCATTTAGACAACAGGAATGTGAGAACTTTTTTGTTTTTTTAATGGAATTTTTTTTTTAATGGAATTTTTTTGTTTTTTTAATGGAATTTTTTTTGTTTTTTTAATGGAATTTCATTTTTTTTTTTCACCATTTCTTAAAAATCAGCAGATTTCAATTTTTGTCTTTAAATTAAAAAAAAAAAATGGATTTCTGTCTGTTATGGATCAAGCTGATCTACCCATTTCAGTAATAAATGGACTCACCTACAGACAATAAATACAGTTTCATCGAAATGTCGTGTTAGCACTTTGTGGCAGTTATGGTCCCAGAATCATGACGTGTACTTTTACACAGGATTCGAGACTTACATTGCTTCAACATATAATTTTTTGATGTGTGTCAATAATAATAATTTATTAATACTTTTGTATGTTTTCTATATTACAGTTGTGCTAAAGAGATAATTATTTACACTTGTTTGGGATAATAACGAAAATCAAAAAATTGAATTTCAACTAAAAACAATGGTATCTACTGATTTGTCATGTCGAAATTAGTAACATATCCAAAAATTATGTAAAAATGATAAAGTAGAAAAATTAATTATGAAAATTGCAAGCTTTACTTAAATAAACAGAAACGTTTGTAACTGCATGAAGTCAGGGGAGATAACTGAAGCTCGTCTTACTGCAAACAACCCATTTGAAAATATCTTCAATTTAATTAAAGAACTTTACCCAGTTATTTTATTTTATTTTTTATTCAATTTTCACCCCAAACAAGGCACAGTGCCACTTTGAAGCAGGGGTCTACTATCAGGGACATAATTTGCAGGGACATTATGAAAAGAGATGAGTAGCAAGATGTTTGTTCACATTACACTTGAACTTCTGCATATCAGTACAGTTGGGAAAGCAGAATCCTGGAAGGGAGTTTCAAAGACTTGCAGTTCTGGGGAAGAAACTATTGGAGTAAAAGGCTTTTTTACACCTCGGGATCTCTATCGTAAAGGGGTGGGACTAAGTTGCTTGTCGGGTTTGTTGGGAGTAGTCATGTCGAGAAAGTATAAGTGCTTGCAGTTCGTCAGAGCAGCCACCATTAAAGTATTTGTAGAACAGGCAAAAGGATGCAACATCTCGTCGATGGGACAGAGGCTGAAGCCTAGATGACAGTTGAGGACCTATCAGGTTGGTGACTCTCTTTTGAACCCTGTCCAGAAGTGAGAGATAAGCAGCAGATGCACCAGCCCAAATGTGACAACAGTACTCCATACATGAGCGAATGGTGGCCTTATAGAGGTACAGGATACTTTCAGGCGTAAGTAATTTTCTAGCACGGTAGAGAGAGTCCACCTTCTTTGCAGCAGCCTTGGCAATGTTCTCAATGTATCTATTCCAGTTCATGTTCCCTGTAAACGTTAGGCCGAGGAGTTTAAAAGAAGTACTTTCACGCAATGTGTTCTTGGCCATTGCTATTGGTGGTAGAGAAGGTTTCTTGTAATTATTGAAGGAAACAAGCTTAGTCTTGGCAGCATTGAATAGAGAGTGGTGTCATCGGCAAATATACCCATCTCTGAAACAATTTTATCAGGGAGATCATTTATGAATATCAGGAATAATAAAGGTCCAAGAATAGACTCCTGAAGTACTCCTGCATTTATATCATATTATAAATAAAAAATAAATCAGACAATTCAAACAGTCATTTTTATTAAAAAAAAAATCAAAAAATTATTTTGATAAAACAAAATATTTGTTTTCTTGATAAAAAGAAAAAATTCAACAGTTATTTTGATAAAATACAAAATTCAACAATTACCTCAAAAAAGATGTTCACTTTGTTATTTCATGTTTTGTTTTTATTTTAATGAATTCTCCCTTGCTTGATTCAGATTCTGAACTAAGAGTTACTTCCCTTGTCTAAGTTACATTTCAAAAATAATAATGGCAGATTAGTGGATCGTAAAATCGTGAAAGTACATGTTTTATGTAATAATGTAGTAATATGTTAGTAATTTTGACAGTTAAATAGATAAAATTGCTTTTAGTTGAAACTGACATGACAGTTAAGTAACGTTGTTTTTTCAGTTGAAATTCAATTTTTCGAGTTTCGGTTTTCGTTCTTAATCTGAACAAGCACCTAATTATTATATGGATATTTAAGCCTTTTCTATGAATGAATCTTGTTTTTTTCGTTTTTCATCTATAGTTGATAGCTGTGTTCCAGGAGACATTGTGTCAATATCTGGAATTGTGAAGGTCAATAATTCGGATGAAGGTAAGTTCGTAACATAAGCAAATTCTTATCACATGGTGAGGTAGGACAAACAATAAAAATGAGGATGTGATGTTATCAGCGTCCTTTTCTCCCCAACCCCTCTCGCTAGTGTTAGGAAGAAAAAAAAAGGGGAAAAAAAATTTTTAAAAGAGGAAATAAGTTTATCAGTAAAACAAATGTATAGGAAATTGTTCACCAAAGTACACAAAGTCGAAAAGTAAAGTATAACTAAATAGGAAATAGGTTTATCAGTAAAAAAGGCATAGGAAGTTGTTCATTAAAGTACGCAAAGGAGAGCTGAGCTGAGATTGTAATCAAGGTGAAACATTAAGACTGGATATATTTTTAGAATTAGTTTTTTAGGCGTGACTGGGTTTTACAACAGTTGGGAGCGGTTTGCTATGATAGTCAAAGTCAACAACAGTTGTGATGTTGGACATAATGAAAGCTTGATCATGACTTAGACCAGGTCAGGCAGGCCTTAGCATGATGGTGCCACACACGCATACAGAATACGACTTATATTTACAGAAAGTGTCGGAGTCTGTTTTCCTTTTGAGTTGTTTTATTTTTTTTAGATACTTGTGAACCTGTGCGCACTCCATTCGATAGTCGCCAATGTGAAACGCGATAATGTGGCCATAAGTAAAGATGGAGAAGAAGAAATCCACGGCGCACATCAAAAGGACCTGAGATATATTTAGATTTAGTGTGTGTGCAGTTTTTAAGTATGGCTGAAAATTTTGCGATAGTCTTGTGTCCAGTTTGAGTTAGTTGGCAGCTTGGAGGTCCTCTGAGAGAGATTAGAGTCGGGCAAGTGAAGATCAGACCAAGAAGGAAATCAGTAGTGATGTATCCCTCTTCCTCCCCCCCCCCAATGGATTCCAGCTAGTGATGTCACTGAATTGAGCCATTTTGAATCCCGGTTGGTATCTTGATGTTTTCAGCGGTCACTCTGACGAAGGTGTTTAAAGGTTCTGTCCAACGAATTACCTCTATATTGTAAAAAGAGGGAAAAGGAAAATCATCTAGCGCAGGTCACCAAAGTCTGTATGGGGAACAAAGATCATTTCAAGTCAAAAGAAGAAAGAATAACACTTTGATGACTGGTCGGGTTATTTAAAAAATAGCGCGGATCAGTAAGTGCATTAGCACCTTTTTTTTTTTTTTATTATTTATTTTAACATCTTATCCAAGCTGGGGATGGCGAATCCTGCTGGATGTTAGACATTCACCCACCATCACATACATCCCAACCGAGAGATCTTTTTAAGGTTTTAACTGTCCCTTTAAGAGCAATTGCTTATATCTTCCTTGCACTTGGTTCACCGGGTATATTTTATAGGTAGTTTTTTTTTTTTTAATTCTTTTTCATGAATCTGTTTGTTCCTATAATTAGTGAAATGGAGATCTTCCTAAGATTCCAATTTCTTTACATATCATACATAAGACCTGTCTTATTATTCATGTCTGAACGGCACTCTGTGGCAGAGTTTGGGGGATTTTCAAGTTTAGTCATCAACCTTAAATCTGAGGATGAGTTTCTTTGTTTGGAACTCTCGATGCATCAGCCTATCTGGAGAATTTGCTGGGAAGTGACTCTGCCCCTCATTTCTTGGTTATCGGCAGTTTTTTTTAATTAATGTGTGGGTGTGCTCCTTTCAGCTTTTTTTTATAAGTAATGCAATATTTGACATACTTAGTATTTAGTTTGTTCATTCAATAATCACTTATTGATTATCATTGTCTTGATATCAGTCAAGGAAATCTTTGTCTGGACATGGTTCTGTGACAAGGCTATCTTTCATCAGAAAGATGTTTCATAGGGCCTTTAAAAATGTCAACCAATTTTTATTTCACAAATCCTTGGGGGAGTTTTATGGCCCAGAAAATGACTCAAAATGACTTTGAAAAGACCCAGATTAGTTCTTATCAACCCCTTTACTTTGTGGTGTCTGTGAGCAATTAACACAGTTCCAACTGTCTCCTTCTCTCCTTTTCTTTTTCTGTTTTTTTTTCCCCCCTTCTTTTCTTTTCCTGCCCTTTTCTTCACCTCTTTTCCACCATCTGAATCGTTTGTCTCCATATCACCCCTTTTTCTAACCTTGTTACTATTGTCACAGTGACTGACATGACCAGACAGTTATCAACCGACAACATTTGGGGTTTCTATTTCTAGGTTCCACAACATTATCATACATCAAATACTTGTGTTGCTTATCATGGCACGATCACGATCACCACGAAGGGTTACAAGGATAACTGTTTGAGTGCTTGTGCATTATGAATAGATAAAAAATGCATTTCAAGTAAAAACACTCCCCATGAATCCAGTTTACGACCCGATCTCCAAAAGTTATTTAGATGAAGAGGATCATAAACTGGATAAGTATCTCAGATGGGAAGATGGGTCTTAAACTGGATAAATATCATTCATAGGGTGATTAAGTCATAAACTGGATTTCAGATGGGGGTGGTCAAGTTGTAAATGATGTATCAGTGAGGTCAGGTCGTAAACTGGATAAGTATCTCTTAGGGAATATTGGTTTATGAGATTCATGAGATTGGGTCATACATTGGATTATCAGATTCATGGGGAGATCTGGAGTTTAAAGTGGATGGGAAAGGTTGTAAACTGGATAAGTATCTCAGATTCATCAAAAGATCAGGCCATAAACGATAAGTATCAAATTCATGGGGCGATCATATACTGGATAAGTATCTCAGGGAGGGGAGGTTGTGTTGTAAACTGGATACTTATAAATCTAGTTTATGACCCAATCTCCTTGCTCTGAATCTGAGATCAATCATCCAGTTGATGACCTTATTTCACTAAGAATATGAAATATTTATCCAGTTTATGTCTCAATTTCTAGCATGTCAGCATCTTCTAGTTGGTTAAGTAAGGAACAGGATGCTGAAGCAATTATCCAATCAGCTGTCAACAATATTTAATGAAAGTATTAAATTCAGTAAATTTTGATAAAAAATGTTTTAACTGAGTAGCAATGATAGATTGAGTTCCCAGAAGAAGAAAGGAGCGGACTTAAAAACCCTTGGCCACTCAGGGTCAGGATTTGTGCTGGTAATCTGATACAGTGGAGTGTTGAGAATGAAGTTAAATTCTATTGGTATATGGGCGGAGTCATTCTCCAGGGGTGGAAGTGACTCCATCCCTGGCAGATTCTCAATTTAGATTTGTGCATTGAAAGAGCCAGAAAGAGAAGTCCGAGCAAAACTCTCTTTTGATCTCCACTGTATGCCATGGCGCAGAAAGACTGATCCACTGACTAACGGTTGCTGACTGAACTTGTAAATCGTCCAGACTTTACAAAGGGGTGCTATTCAGACATGAACATTAAGAGCCATAGTTGAGACTTGCGAAGAATTAGAATGTATAACTTTTTTCTATTAATAATTATTGTTACGTTGTCCAAAACACCAGTTGTTGACGTGTTATTCTTTCTTCTTTTGGCTTAAATGACCTTTGCTCCCCAGTGATACAGTTCTTGGCGACCAATGCCGGATAATTTACCCTTTCATTCTTTGATAATATGGGGAAGTGGTAATTTGCCAGACTGAACCCTTCAACACCCAGGGCTAGCACCAGAAGATCAACTGGTACCCAGAATACTCAAATTCGGTGAAATCACTCGCTGGAGGAATGAGTCGAATACATCTTGAAGAGAGAGTGAACAGGATTGGTCAAGCGGTCATTGATGAATTCTTTAGATTGTGGCTTTGTATTTATGACTTCCAATCAGTAGTGGAATGGGGACAAAAATGGATGGTCACGTTCAATGCCGCCAAGACAAAACTGGTTTCATTCAATAATTACAAGAAACCTTCTCTACCACCTATAGCAATGGCCAACGACTCTTTATCTGAGAGTACGTCTCTCAAGCTCCTTGGCCTAACGTTCACAGGAAACATGAGTTGGAACAATTACATCGAGAGCATTGCCAGGGCCGCTGCGAGGAAGGTGGGCTCTCTCTACCATGCTAGAAAACTTCTAACACCTGAAAGTATCCTGTACCTCTATAAGGCCACTATTCGCCCATGTATGGAGTATTGCTGTCATATTTGGGCTGGTGCATCGGCTACTAGTCTCTCGCTCCTTGACAGGGTTCAAAAGAGAGTCGCAAATCTGATAGGCCCTAAACTGGCATCTAAGCTTCAGCCTCTGTCCCATCGTCTAAACGTTGCATCCCTCTGCCTGTTCTACAAGTATTATAATGGTGAATGCTCTGAAGAACTGCAAGCACTTGTGCCCCCACGACGTGAACACCCCCGACAGACCCGACAAGCTGCAAAATCCCACCCCCACACTGTAGAGATCCCTAGATGTAAAAGATCTTTCTACTCCAGTAGTTTCTTCCCCAGAACTGCTAGACTTTGGAATTCCATTCCAGGTCACTGCTTCCCCAACTGTACTGACATGCATAAGTTCAAGTGCAACGTGAACCAACATCTCGCTGCCCAAATCCCTACATAGTACCCCAGTAGATGTTTCCCCTGATAGTAGCCCCCTACACCAAAGTGGCAATGTGCCTTGTTTGGGGTGAAAATGTAATAAAAAAAATAAAATAAAAAATAACTAGCAGGATTACCCAACGCTGCTCAGGGGTCATATGAAATTAAACAGAAGTTTATTATGTACACCATCTTTATATATAAATTTTCTCTCAATCTTAAGTAATCCAATTTACGGATTACTACGATATTGCCCCACTGACTATCATACGCTCATTAATCATTATCCTCGAGTGGCCTCTGGGCCTTGTAAGTGCTGACTCCTTTGTAAAAAAAAAAAAATGTAATTTAGATACTGGAGCTATTCCCTTTAAATGTAATACTGTCATCTCATATCTATTGCTCCTGGACAATGCAAAATATGACATTCTTGATTCCGGGTAATTCTGTTACCTCCACTAGCTTTTACAATAATATGAAGAGAAATAATGTTGATAATGAAATAGTCCAAAGAGATTATATTTTGCTACCAACTGAATTGTTTTTGACTTTTTTTGTGGTTCTTTTTTGCAGGTTATTCCAAGAATAAAGACAAGTGCATGTTCCTTTTATTCATTCATGCCAATTCCATCTCGAATCCAAAAGGCAACAAAAATAGTACTGAATCTGGATCCGGTCTTGCCATGGATTTCACTATAAAAGAGCTTTATGCTATTGAAGAAATCCAGAGTGAAAAAAATATCTTCAGACTTCTTGTTGGGTAATGACTGTTTTTTTTGTTATTGTGTAATGATTTTTTGTTGTAATGATTTTTTTTTGTTGGGCAATGAGTTTTTTTTTTGTTGTGTAATGAGTTTTTTGCTAGGTAATGAAATTTTGTTATTGGGTAATGATTTTTTGTTAAGTAAGGATTTATTTGTGTTATAGGGATAAAAGGGAGAATAATTCTAAATAAAGAAAATAAGAGTTATCGCCTCTAATAGATCTTTAAAAAGACTAGAGAGTTTGAGAGAGGAGGACAATGTGGCAGCTTTGCTGATATATGAATATCGTTCTGTAAACGATGTAATGTTTCTACCACAAATAAATTGTGTTTAAAGATATGAGCTTATCTGCTTGTTATTAGAATATCCAATAATTCTGACTTCCTGTTTCTCAAAACACAACAAAACTTGGCGACAAGATGAGATTGGATTTAATATCAGATCTCAGAAACAAAAAAAGCGCACATGGTCTAAAAACACTTCAGAGAAATCTTTTCTATATGAACGAAGAAAAAATCATTTGTACAATTGTGAAAAGAAAGATATTTTTCCACAATAATTTTTTGTGAACAAAAAAAACCCCCAACAAAAACACTTAGTTCTGATCTATTGCTGACACACTACAATATATCATTACTGTTGTGACGGATGCTTCAGACTATGGAGTCGGAGCAGTGATATCACATATTTTTCCTGATGAAAGTGTAAAAGCCATTACACATGCATCAAAGTCGTTGACGCCTACTGAACGAAAGCATAGCCAAATTGAGAAAGAAGCCCTAGCAATTATCCATTGCTAAAGAAATTTCACAAATGGCTATATGGTCATTATTTTACTTTGATCACAGACTACAAACTTTAATAAATATTTTTGGTTCCAAGAAAGGCATTCAAATTTATACAGCAAAACGCTTACAAAGATGGTCAACTATGCTTTTGGATTATGACTTTTTTATAAAGCACCAACCAGGCAGATGCATTATCCAGACTCATTTCTTTTCATCAAAAGGTAATGAAAGACGCAATCGTCGCTGCTATATCTGTGGAACCTGAAGTTGTGTCTGCGCTTGTTTCCACAATAAGATCGTTATCTGTCACTCCAGAGATGATCCAGGAAGCTACAGCCACGGATCCATTATTACAGAAAGTTCGACATTTTCATATAACAAGTTGGCTAAAAGCATCCACTGACCAGCAACTTTAGTCATTTTTTGAGAACGTGTTGTTGCCGCATTCAAACTCCAGAACAGAGTCCTCATGCAATTCCACTATGCACATCAGGGAATTGACAAGATGAAATCCTTGGCATGTGGCTATATATATTGGCCAAACATGGACAAGCAGTCAGAGGAACTTGTAAAAAGTTGTGCCAAATGTCAACTGGTTGTGAAGTCTCTTCAGAAAACAACATTGCATGCATTACCTAACCCAGAAACCCCTTGGTCACGACTACACATGGACTTAGTAGGATCGATTAATGCACATTACTTAATATTTGTTGATGTTTAGAGTAAGTGGCCAGAAGTCTCCCGGATGAACCATACTACCTCAAATGAAACTGTAAAGAAATTGCAAGAAATTTTCAGCAGATTGAGCTTCCTTAAATCTTAGTTTCTGATAATGATACTGCATTTACCTCAGCAGAATATTCTGACTTCTGTAAACAAAATAGTATTCAGCATCTCCGATCTCCACCTTTTCATCCACAATCAAATGGCCAAACCAAACGTTTTGTTGACACATTTGAGAGCACTCTGGAAGTTAAAAGAGGAAGGAACTAGTCAAGATATCATAGAAATATTTCTAAGTAGCTACCCCAAATCCAAATTGCCCAATATTACATATGTGTGCCAATCATAGCTCGTATGGTCTAGGGATTTATCAGCACCCACATGTAATAAAATTAAAACAAAAGAAAAAGATTTAACGAAAAAGAAATTTATTTAAAAATAAATTAACAAGGAAAAATAAAGAAAAGATATACCATGTTTGAAGGGCGACAACTCGCTAATAAATTGTCTCCCTTAGATCATAAAGATCGTAATTCTTAATGTATTGTGTTTTGAAATGGTTTGCTTTATATGTATATGTGCTTCGGTCAACAAACTCAAAGAATAAATAAAAACTTTACCAGAATCCAGACAGCAGTTCTTCAGAGAGGTTTTTGTTTTTACGGCCTTAATGTGGAAGCCGGAATTCGGATGTTGGTTGCCTCTGTTCGCATCCCAAAATATGTCCCGAACTGACTTTACCCCCCAATAGCGTTTCTTTTATATGAGTTTTAAAAGGAACTTCCTAGAACCTTCTAGAGACTCAAAAAAGAACAAAAAGGCGTTCTACGCCTTTTTATATTTATAGACGCCGATTATTATTTATTTTTATGAATAACGACATTCTAGAAACGTCTTTATGTTTTAATTAATATATCAATAAACATATTTATATATTATAAGAAATATTTATATATTTCTTAATCCAATCATAGGAGAAAATATGTTCTCCTATGACACCAAATAGAAAGAGCTACCCCAAATCCAAATTGCCCAAATGGAAAGTCTCCTGCTGAAGCACTGATGAACAGAAAAATATGTTTGCCAGTGGATGCTATTCGTTAATCATCAAATAATCTTCCCAAGAAAAACAGGACGATGGAAAACCAGTTCAATCGTCATCATGGAGCAAGGTCACATAAATTCCTACCAGGACAACTTTATTGGCAAAAGACTGCTACAATAGTAAAGAAAAATGGACACAAGGACACATAGTACATTGTTCTGGTAATTTATGATGTGGATGTACAATTATCTATTTGGGTCAGACATGCAAATCAACTTTATCACTCATATCTTCCAAAGAGGCAATCAAATAACTCAGTCATTCCATTAAATATTTACTGGACGCATTTGTAATTGCCTCAAAATGTTCAAATAACATGCAGTAAACAAAGCAAGTCTGAGAAGAAAGGTCCAACCTGAAGGACGCAACGGAGATGCAAACCAACTTCAACTCAACAAATAGACCCACATGAAACATCCTACAAGAATTATATTTTAAAGGGGAGGTGTTATAGTGATAAAAGGGGAAATAACTCTAAATAAAGAAAGTAAAAATTATCTCCCCTTACAAATCTTTGAAAAGACTAGAGAGTTTGAGAGAGGAGGACAATATGGTGGCTTTATAATGTTTCTGCTACAAATAAATTGTGTTTAAAAATACAATTAGCTTGTTTGTTTGTTATGAGAATATCCAATGATTCTGACATCCCATATTTCTGAACGCAATAATTTGTTGGATAAGGATTTATTTGCTTGTTGAGTAATGATTTTTTTGGGGAGTAATGATTGTTTTTGTTTTTTTGTTGGTTAATGATATATTTTTTTGTTTTTGATTAATGACTCTTTTCTTATTAGGTAATGATTTTTTTGTCGTTATGTAATGCTTTATTCTTTGTTGGGTAATGATTTTTTTGTTAATCAAATATAATAATTACTGCCTCAATTTAATTTCAAAGTTTATGAACTGTGCTGAAATAATAATGTTATTAATTAGAAATCCAGTCTTAACATAAGGAGAGGGGAGGCTTTCTTAACTGTTTTGTACGTTCAACTAAGAATTTAATAAACAAAAGATATGGTAAAAATTGAATATGAAAATCTTATCTAATAAATAGATCTGTAAACTGCATAAACAAAAGATACCATAAAAATTATATTTACCTTGAAAATCTCATTTGAAAATAGCACTATTCATAAATTGTAGAAGTATCCAGAATTGATTGTTTATGATTGATTTTGTTGTTGTTTTCTTTTTTATACTTCTATTTTGGTATGTATGTAATGCCTAATAAGCATACTAGTTTTATATATATATATATATATATATATATATATATATACGAGTAAACAGTTAATAAAACATGTTAAAAAACACTTTGAAAAAGAGTTAAAAACATATTTAATCTGAAAAGGAAACACTAAATAAGTGGATAGTCCTTAATCCGCTGAGTTTCAAAGAAATACTTTCCTTCTCATCAGAGGGTAGGAATTAGCAAAATGTGAGATCGGATTTTGCATGCAAAAGTATTTGATGAAACAACAAGTAAGTCAAAGATCTTACTTGATAACAAAAAAGTGAAGCAAAGGGAATATGGTGAAGAAAAAGGTGATTACACGTGAATGGATAGTCTGGTGGAAGATAAATAATCCAGTGACGGTAAAATCCAAATATATAACTTCAAGAAAGTTAATTGAATTTCCATTTGCACAAGTAAAATCCAAGGAAATTATAATAATCGTATTATAAGCTCTATCTCCTATTTGGTTTGATCGAGCTTTTACATCTGGTTGAGATTACTTTATAAATATTAATTCTTTAATATTTATAATATACTTTAATTTTACCATCTTGGATCATTTTGGTGAATTTAATTGTAATTTTTATTTTATATATATATATATATATATATATATATTGCAATTAGGAAAGGAAGACTTTTATGATTCATGATTAAAAGTAAATTTGTATATATACAAATATATATATATATATATATCTTCTCTCCAAAAAGGTGGGAATGAAGGGGAAGCAGGAGAGGAAAGAAAAAAAAAAAATGGGGAGCCAGCTGACCGGTTTCGACCCTCGCTTCTCAAAGCTGTATCGAGGGAATTAATTTTAAAATAAAGAATGAAAGCGATTAAAATAGCGTTTTATTAAATTTACAGGGAATAAAAAAAAAAAAAAAAAAAAAAGTGGGAAAACGATTAAAATAAAACGACGTTATGGACGAATACCCTAGAGATTAATCACGTTCAACCCCAGGAGGCATTCCCTTTGCTTGCAAAGAGAAGGTTTCCTGAGTCGAACGTGAATGGTCTCCAAGATCTTAAGATGGTATAATGAATGAGCACGACTAATAATGGTAAAAGAGTCCGTGCTAAAGTTTGCTGCACAAGACGGGTTTTTAAGCAAATGATCAGTAATTGAAGACCCGTATGTGTTAGTAACGACATCAGTTGCCCGGTAGGTTCCATTCCTAATTTTACTGGGTACATGTTGTTGAATTCTTCCATCTAATGTTAATGTCGTTCGACCCAAGTAGTTGGCACCGCAACCACATTTAAAATTGTAAATAACATTACTTTTATGGTGGGGGGGTAAAACGTCTTATTTTAATCGTTTTCCCACTTTTTTTTTTTTTTTTTTTTTTTATTCCCTGTAAATTTAATAAAACGCTATTTTAATCGCTTTCATTCTTTATTTTAAAATTAATTCCCTCGATACAGCTTTGAGAAGCGAGGGTCGAAACCGGTCAGCTGGCTCCCCATTTTTTTTTTTTCTTTCCTCTCCTGCTTCCCCTTCATTCCCACCTTTTTGGAGAGAAGATATATATATATATATATATTTGTATATATACAAATTTACTTTTAATCATGAATCATAAAAGTCTTCCTTTCCTAATTGCAATATTTAAATTTTGTATCTCTAAAAACATCATGAAATATATATATATATATATATAATAAAAATTAAGAGAACCTAATGTGGATTTTATAAATTATTTTTATACATAATTGCTTGAATGAAAGTTTAAAATGAAAAAGTTAAGTATCATGAGGCAATTGTAGTTATATAATTCAAACCAAAAATTTACAAATCCTACAATATTGAATTAGAAACGTATCAGAATTTTTCAGATGCGATTTAATAGTTTAGATTCTTGTTCTCACAGTATTTTCGGCTGATGTGACCTCCAAACTTCTTCAAGTGTATCTTGTTAAACTCTGGAATCTTTTTGTCAGACTCTGTGGTGAATTTCCAACAGATCCTTTTATTTAATCCACAGGGAGTAACATACTCTTGCCATGACCAGGTAAAAGTCTTATTTATTTTGCAGCTGTATTCCTACACTAAGGATTGAACCTTCAACCTCCAAAATAGTGTCACAGTGGATGTAAAATTACGGAAGATTATCTCTCTTCTAATAATATGACGATACCATTCGACGTTTCTTTATTATTTTGGATTAAAATTCTACTTGTTTATTTTACGTAATTTTTGGTGGACACTATTGGTCTCCCGATTTATCAGAGAGGGACCTATGTTTTCAGTGTGCGTCCGTGCGTCCAGATGATTGCGAGAGAACCATCCATTAGTTTTTCCTAAAGTTTTGCCACAAATTGTATTTCATTAAATAGATATGCGCAGTAAAAAAAATTTTTTTGTGAAAATTCCGTTGCGTCCCCAGGTCAGAAATGCCTCAAGATGGCCAAAAATGACATGTTTTGCCCCATAACTTTTGATCCATCCATTAGATTTCTCTGAAACTTGGCCAAAATATGGAGCCCATTGTTCTTAATATAAATCCAGTATGGGTGACCCTGGCAAAATTCTGGTTTGCGTCCCCAGAGATTTATAGTGCTAAAAACGCCCCTTTTTGTGGTTCTTTTTTCATATTTCTCAATAAAAACTTGATATGTCTGACTATATGGTGGTTTTTCATGGTAGTCAACTCAAATATACACTTTAAGGACTGAAACTGCACTGTTTTCCATTTACACTGGGATTCAGTGTATCCAGGGGCTCAAAAGAGGTAAAAAATGCCCCAAAATTACACTTTTTGTCCTATAGCGTTTGATTCATCGATTAGATTTTACTGAAACTTGGCCAAAATGTGGAGGCCATTGTTCTTCATATTAATTCAGTATGGGTGATCCTGGCAAAATTCTCGTTTGCATACCTCTGGTTTTTTACCTTGATGAGCATATCTAAAGCATTTCCTTTTTTTCAACTGCCACATTTCATATTTCAATTGAAGTAAGCTCGAAAGATCTTTTAAAGATGTGTGATGCATCGCTATCAATTTGTAGTCAAAAACGTGGCGCAGAATAAAACAAAACCTCTTTTAACAACACATCAAAAGGTTTAGTTTGCCAGCAGAAAGTTGGACAGTGTCCAAGTGAGGAAAAGGAAAAGTTGAAAGTTCTTCAGGCGAAGATTGTCAATACTGGAGTGTGCAGTGGACAGGAGAGAGAGAAAAGAGAAGTCTTTCTTCGATGCTTGTTGGGTTCTTTCTGCTGACCAACCGTGATTCCCAAAGGGGCTAATGAAGTTCTTTAGGGGATGAATAGAATTAATGCGACTTGCAAGCTGATTGGTCAGTGTGTGGCCAAATCACATAGCATGGACATTGATTCACGATAGGAAATAAATCTTTATTTTATTTGTGAGTGCAACAACTGTATGTTCTTTGGCTCCCCCTCACAAACATATACTGTCTGTCTGTCTCTCTTCTGCTACTGTCTTAATGGTATCATGACTTGTAACAATATTACTTCAAGGATAGGAGAGATAAGAGAGGTCTGTCTTCAATGCTTGCCCGGTTCTCTTTATTGACCGATCGTAACTCTGAAAGGGGATAAAGAAGTTCCTTAAAGAACATATGGAATCAATATGTCCTTAAAACTGATTGGTCAGTGTGTGTCCAAATCATTCAGCGGGGGTAGGGTGGGGGCATTGATTCACAAGAGAAAAAAAGATCTTTATTTGTGACTGCTACAGAAGCGATGTCTTTCTTTAATGCTTCCTGTGTTCTCTCTGCTGACCAACTGTGATTCCCAAGGGAGCTAAAGAAGTTCCTTAACAGATAGCTGGAACTAACACGTCCTGTAAACTGAATGATCAGTGTGTGGCCGAATCACTTAGCAGGGACATTGATTCATAAGAGAAAATAAGTATTTTATTTGTGATTGCTATAACATCGACCAAAATATTGTGCGAATAAAATTCAGGATGAGAACAGTCGTCGAAACAATTTAAATAATAGAAATTTTTAATTAAAAAAGTTTGACATTTAAGCAATACTGCTAGATAAAAATGTGAATGTGTTTTGAATTAAAAAAGTTTGACATTTAAGCAATACTGCTAGATAAAAATGTGAATGTGTTTTGAATTAAAAAAGTTTGACATTTAAGCAATACTGCTAGATAAAAATGTGAATGTGTTTTGAATTAAAAAAGTTTGACATTTAAGCAATACTGCTAGATAAAAATGTGAATGCGTTTTGAATTAAAAAAGTTTGACATTTAAGCAATACTGCTAGATAAAAATGTGAATGTGTTTTGAATTAAAAAAGTTTGACATTTAAGCAATACTGCTAGATAAAAATGTGAATGTGTTTTGAATTAAAAAAGTTTTACATTTAAGCAATACTGCTAGATAAAAATGTGAATGTGTTTTGAATTAAAAAAGTTTGACATTTAAGCAATACTGCTAGATAAAAATGTGAATGTGTTTAAGAAAATTTAATTTTATCATTTCAGCTCACTGTGCCCTTCAATATTTGGACATGAAGTAAGAATTTATTTTTTTCTTTTTTGTTTTATCTTTTTTTTTTTTTTAAATATTTTTTTAATGTTTTTTTTTTTTTTATAGAGGTGGCCAACTTTAAATTAAAATAAATCACAGAAAAATATCTTCATTACACAAATATGTGATTTATTCCAAAGATTAATTTTTTACATTTATAATTTAAATACAATTTCAGGCATATGGCCCCTGTGGCTTGTGCATATATGGCGTAATCTAGAATTATACTTTTCACAAACTCTACGCATCAAATTAGACTTATATCTCAGCAATAACGCATCAAATGTTGTTTAACAAGTTGTCTATTGTGTCTGCTTTATCAATTTAGATATGGGATGTTAGATATCCCCAAACAAAATAACCTAATGGGGTTAAATTGCACGAACAAGGTAGCCAGTTGACAGGCCTATTTTGTGAAGTTATTCGTTCGTCAAATGTTTCTCTTAGTAAATTGATTATATCATTTGCAATTTGAAAACGCTGTTCAGGTGTCAATCTCTTCATGATGAATCGACAAACCAAGCTGAACTAAAAATAACCAATAGTTGCCAAATCTGCAATTAAATAAAATAGAGTTGTATAGGGGATATTTTAAAATAAAACTCTACAAATTCCATGTTTTCCATTTAAAAAAAAAAAGGTAAACACTTGTTATTATAATGGGCAACAAATATTGACTAGTGATAGGCTTGTGTTACATGGAGAGAAATGATACAATAGGTGTGTAATCTGAGTCTTAAAGACTGACATAGTTCTGATGACCTCAGAGGAAGATAAAATCTGGACAGTAAAGAGAGATTATGTGCAGAAGAGTAGACGTTGATGGTATGGCTGTAACTACTAACCATAAAAGAAAAAAAATGGTTGACGCTTCATACTCATGTTGTCAACATCATTCAATAATCACCGTGAAAATTACTGAAGAAGAAATAGATAACATTCAAATAGGAGGCAAGAGAAAGCATTTGAATAGGAAGCTAAACATGTTAAGTTGAACAAAGATGGCGGCGTAGTTCAGATCAGTAACCAAGATGGCGACCAAGAATCAAATGCGGTCCGTGGCGTAGTTAACCTCTTAAGTTCTGAGATATTGTGTTCAACAAAGATGGCGGCGTAGTTCAGATCAGTAACCAAGATGGCGGCGTAGTTCAGATCAGTAACCAAGATGGCAGCCAAGAATTAAATGCGGCCCATGATGTAGTAAACGGCGAACTGATTGAATCTAAAATTCGACAATTTTTATAATAATTTTTGGACGTTTTCATTGGTTGTTTAGCACAGCCGTTGGTTATAAAAATGATTGGCAAATCCATTCGTCTCATACCCCCATTAGAAGTCAAAACCATTTTACAAAACACGAAGAGGATAAATTTAAAAATGGTGAGAGAGTATAATTACTGTGTTGGTTCCACCAGCAGTAATTTGAATGAGGAAGGAGGCGCTATTCATCCCTTGATCTCATTTCATGTTCGAGTCAAGTCCCGCAGCAAACAAAAGGTAGGTAAAACTGATAAAAAAGGGGTTGATTATCAACTTATCGAAACTATTCTAGTGACTAGCTATAGACGTTAAACATTTGATAAAAATGTATATAATGATAATAACTAGGGCTATGATAACAGCAGATTCTTTTCATTGTTTTGACTCTCGGGTGTGTATCCGTTGATATCTTATATGCTTTTATATAGAGTGACGTGGTTCTCAGTTGATTAACTATGTCGGATATATACTTGAGAGTCAAGACAATGAAAAGAATATGCTGTTGTCATAGCCCTAATAATAACTCACTAAAAAGTCTATTGACTGTTATAATGGTCACGTTGAAAAAAATCGATGAGAGTTCTTGGGTTAATAGATGTAGAACAATTGAGGTATTAGGCATCAGTTAATAAAAATTCTTTGTGGTATTTTAAAGCGTTTTTCAGGGAATACTATGGTTACAAGCTCCCATATGTATGTATGTGTGTTCGCTTTTTCTGTATGTCTACAAAAGGCTTTTTTCAGAGAAGTGGTCGGTCGGTCGGTTCACAACTTCTTAAAACTTTTTATATCACATATAAATCGTAATATCTCACAGTTAACAACGGAGCTCGCCTGTCTATTTAATTTGCTCGACTTCGGGAAGATAAATATTCAACATTTGTCTCTCGCCGCATGTGGGTTAGTCTTTTTCCTATAACATCTTGGGAAAATAAAAATAAAAAAAAGCGTTCCCGCAGTAAATGAAATACTATCCCGCAGTCAAAAGTTGACCTCATTAAGTCATTAAAACGTGCACCTGCCAAATCCAAGTAATTAAATAAATTCAAACGTGCTTCCGCTAGCATCTTGCGGTGGCTCAATGGTTAAAACCGTCCCACTCTTTTTTTTTCAAACTTTAATTTACAACTTTGCCTCAAGGCTTCGGGTTCGATCCTCATACTTACCTACCAAAACATTTTTTTTATTATTTTAACCCCCCCCCCCCCTTCCCCCCGGAGTTTTGATTTACCCAAAACCACACACACCTCCAAACACCCGGGCAACGCCGGGTACCCCTCGCTAGTATATTTATAAAGTTACGTTTATATAGTCATTAGTAGGGCTGTGACAACAGCATATTCTTTTCATTCTTTTGACTCTCGAGTATATATCGGACACAGTAAGACACAGTCAATCAACCGAGGACCATATCAGTTTATATAAAAACATATAAGATATTAACGGATATATACTTAAGAGTCAAAATAATGAAAAGAATATGCTGTTGTCGCAGACCTAGTCATTAGACATTAATTAAGCAAGATTTCTTGAATTTAATTTTATTTTCTTAAGAGTCCTTAGTCTTAAGCTTTAAATATGAGACATTTGTAATGGATTTTCAGTTCAATTCAATTTATTTGGCAACAAAATAAAATAATCGTGCTTCAATTACCATGAAAGGGAATAGTGATAGAAATTTATGCAGAAGAGCATACAGTAGTCCAAATTCACTCAAGTTGTGTTGTCGGTGCATCTATTACCACATTTTTCCAAGGTATAGGAATCCTCATTTGATTTAATCAAAATTAGCGGTGAAATAGTTTCTGGTGGTGGAGATGACCTCAGGATTTAGATCATAATTAGACTTAGAATTCTAGACATAAGGTTTAGTGTTGCAGACTGATCTATATAACATGGATGTATATAACATTTTGTAAGTGTATGTGTATAAACAAAAAGTGTCCATCATGGTTAATGTGTGTGGGAAGCGTCTGTCTTGTGCAACACATACAATAAAGCAGTTCATTAATATCAGCCTGCGAAGCACACAAGCAAATATCATACCTCTCTCCATTGTGTCGTCTTCTCTTCTCATTATCCAAATTCATCTTCCATCAAAGGAAACCAACAACAACAGGTTATATATTTGATACGACTTTATTTGTGCTTCGAAGTTTGCAATTGCATTTTATCTGATTCTTACATTACGCTATGGTCATATTTCTCTCAGCTCCCAAACATGGAGACGATATCATCTGTGCCCTTGTCCAACTCTCTCAGTCTGACTCTCAACTCTAAACTAAAACTTACGTGTCTCTTCTATACTATTTCATTACGTCATTAACGTAACATCACCTGATGTCATCGCTAAATCATCTTTATTGTTTATTTTCTAACATTTCATGTTAGCATTCGCGATACATTTCTATCATAAATATTTTTATCTGTGATCTCGAACGAGTGGTTCAGTGGGGGAAGACGTGGCTGGTTACCTTTAATGCATCTAAAACCAAACTTCTATCTTTAAATCATCAACGCTCTGATCCCCATCTGGAATCAATTGAAATGGATGGTTCTCGTCTAGGAGAAGCCCCATGTTTTGACAAGCTTCTGGCCTTGACCTTCACTCCTGATCTGAAATGGAACACGTACATCAAGTCTGTTGCCAAGGTCGCTGGAAAGATGGTGGGATCCCTCTACCGATCTAGGAGATATCTCACTACTGATGCAATTCTCTATCTATATAAAAGCCAAGTACGTCCAAGGATGAAATACTGCTGCCATATCTAAGCAGGAGCTGCTAAAAACAGCCTATCCTGCCTTGACAGAGTACAAAATAGACTTTGTAGCTTAGTGGGGGATGCCCTTTTCTTTTCCTTACAACCTCTCTCTCACAGAAGAGACATTGCAAGCCTATCTTTGTTTTATCGTTATTTCCGTGGCAGGTGCTCGTCTGAACTCTAATCTCTGGTCCTCCATCGCCAATCTTTCACAAAAAACACCCGTCTAGCTGAAACCACTGTCAATAACTTTCCCCACTCTTTATCTATGCCTAAATCAAAACGTAGATTCCATGAACAAAGCTTCTTTCTTAGAACTGCACGCCTGTGGAACTCTGTTCCGTCTGCCTGCTTCCCTCTTGACTACAACTTGGATGTCTTCAAGTCGAACGTAAACAAATTCCTGATGAAACGCCCCCTTGAGTAGACACTTTAAATATCCACACTAACGTACTGTACTTACAATAACCCTTATCCCTGAGTGGCTTCCGGGCCTTGATAAGTGGTGACCACCTTGTAAAAAAAAAAAAAAGAAAGAAAAAAAAGATACCTAATTTGTCTCAACATATATTTTCTAGAATTCTGATTTCCAAATTCCATTCTATGAAATAACATTCCTCGCTAGCATTCCCGATACATATTTCCTAACATTCTATTTTCCAAATATAAACAACAATCATAATTATAATAGTAATAATAATAATAGTAATAATAATAATAGTAATAATAATAATAATAATAATAATAATCATTCAGGTTACTTGGCAGGGCTCTCTAACATTAGAATCATTATATGTTGATTTTAATTTTTGTAAATGGGATATAAAACTGGGAATTAATTTAGTTTTCTTTTTTAGTTTTATAAGAGATATATATATATATATTTTTAAAACTATAACTACTTAATTTACTCACATAAAATTAATATACGAAAGTATAGATTCATGCGTAAACTTTAAGTATTTACTTCAAAAGTGCTCAATACGTAGGTAGAGCTAGTTAGTAAGTTATAAAATATATATGGCGATTAAGCTACACTGAATATTCCGCGTTTCATCCACTCTAGGACTCTTCAGGCTTAGGCACATAAGCCTGAAGAGTCCTAGAGTGGATGAAACGCGGAATATTCAGTGTAGCTTAATCGCCATATATATTTTATAAATTACTATATATTTTTATACGAAAATATTCTCATGCATTTTTTTTTTATTTAGAAACTTGAAAGAAAATAGGGTGCTTATCCTGAATTTCTACTATATTTAAAAACCAAAATTTTCAACCTTAGGCTCAGACAAGCAAGGAGACCTGATGTTGCCTGGCATTGAATGAGAATCGACAAATGTTCGACACTTCCAATAAATTGTAAATCAGCAAAACAAAAAAAGAACTATTGTGTATTCAGACGTGTTGAAATGTGTCTCGCATTGATACGATCATGGCTTAATATTTACTAACATATGCAAATAACTATGTGACTAAAACTAATCTCACTCTAACCAATTAAGAAAAAAAATTATATAAATAATTAAATAGCAATGATTTTAACTGATATAAACATGGATAAAATTAAAGCATACTATAGCTTTAGTTTTTGCTGCGCTCCTGTTATTTCTTGTCTGCGGTCCTGTCTTTGGAAAGGTGGTTATCCTTATTTTTCATTCATTTAGCAGCTTCACTTCTGCATTCCTTCCTACAATATGGTTGTCTTCAAATCCAACGTGAACAAATACTTGATAAGCCATTCCCTTAAGTAAACCAACTTACCAAATTTCCACTACTAATGATGACTATGACATGTTCCTGTTAATCACTGTACACTCATTAAACCTTATCCTCGAGTGACTTTCGGGTCTTGATAAGTGGTGACTCCTTTGTTAATAAAAAAAAAAGGAATTCTAAAATATATTTTTTAAAATTTTTTGCAGATGGTCAAAGCTGGTTTGGTACTTGGACTTTTCGGTGGAACTCCACGTTTTATGAACGATAACGTAAGAAAATGTTCATAATGATTTTTAATGCATTAAGTGTGATCAAAAAGTATCCGGATTGGATCTCTATTTACCCAGAGAGAAATTCTAGCATGGTACGTAAGGTGGATGGGGGGGGGGTGATTCTTCGATTTCAACGGACTGGTTATCGTTTTCATCGTCAACAGAAACAGCTATTTGTTTCTCCGGAAAAGTGTGAAGTGAAATTGTTTTTTTTTTTTTTCCAAAAAAAAATTTACAAATATAAAAAACCGTAAGAATGAGCCAAATATTTTCTAGATGAATTTACCCAGGACTATAGACTATAAGGAAGACTTTGTAGACTGGATACTCTGATTAGGAGAGGATTATAATGGCTGTCCAAGATCAAGGCTTGGTGATCAGTGCTTTTAAAAAGAAGGCAACAAGTGTGGATTTGGATGCACACAAGTAAAGGGTCTAAACCATTTGACATCCAGCTGTAAGGTTCTGCTGGGTGGAGTGGGAGGCTATTACACAATGCGACACAATGGAGAGTGTAAATATCTGTACTGGACCATCCGTAAAATTGTTATGAAAAGGGAAAGACCCCAGTAAGTAAGAAGGCAAAACTGGATGAGTTTGAAAATGATATTTGGAAAAGGTTAGAATCGAACCCAGTGGGCAAGTATTAAAAGATGATAGATATCGAAATCCTAGGAATGCAGTCGATTATTCATTCTTTTAGAAATAACTGGATATTAAATATGTCAGTTAAAAGAATGGACAATGCGAGTTTAGAAATAGTAATTAACAAAAGAGGTTGAAAACTATACAATTCAATTTAGGAATTTCTTTTGTTTACCAGAGGCGTGTGGATGCATGTGCAAGTGCACGTGTAATTTGAAACATGAGAGAATCACATTGTTCACCATGCCTCTCACGTCATCACAAAGGAGATTTCCAATATATGGAGACAGGGCTCAAAGTTAGGATAGTCAGTCATAGACAGTCAGAGATAGTCGGTCAGATTGGGAGCTGATGCCCCTTAGAGATGAAGGGGGGAGTAGGAGGCCATGTAGTCGTAAAGGCTTGAATCCCTGACCACTATCATCAGCCAGCTGGATGAATAAAGAATCATTTTGTAAACTGTCTTCGTGTCGTCATTAAAACGGAGAAGGTAAATGTGTTTTATCTATCATTGACCTGAAATGAAACACGTACATCATTGCCAAGGTCGCTGGAAAAATGGTGGAATCCTTCTACCACTCCAAAAGATAACTCACTGCTAATGCAATTCTCTATCTATATAAAAGTCAAGTACGTCCAAGGATGGAGTACTGCTGCCACATCTGGGCAGGAGCTGCTAAAAACACTCTATCCTGCCTTGACAGAGTACAAAATAGACTTTGTGGCTTAGTGGGGGATGCCCTTTTCTCTTCTCTGCAACCTCTCTCCCACAGGAGAGACGTTGCGAGCCTGTCTTTGTTTTATTGTTACTTCCATGGCAAGTGCTCATCTGAGCTCCAATCTCTGGTCCCCCCCCTCGCCAATCTTTCATGATAAACACCCGTCTAGCTGAAACCACTGTCAAAAATTTTCCCCACTCTTTATCTGTGCCAAAACCAAAACGTAGATTCCATGAACAAAGCTTCTTTCTTAGAAGTGCACGCCTGTGGAATTCTCTTCAGTTTGCCTATTTCCCACCTGACTACAACCTGGATGTCTTCAAGTTCAACATAAACAAATTCCTGATGAACCGCCTCCTTACGTAAGACACTTTACCAAATCTCCAATAATAACGATTACTATGATACTATTCCATTTATTACTGTACACGCAATAACCCTTATTCCCGAGTGGCTTCCAGGTCTTCATAAGTGGTGACTACCTTGTAAAAAAAAAAAAAAAAAATCTTGTAAAGGAATTTTGTATAACTCCCTCTGCAGTCTGTAATAATTAATGTATCCACCTCCTCCGCCACCATCGTAAGTGGAGCTGATAAAAAATAAAACATGATTGAAAAATCTTAATTTTAATACTGTTAATCTTTATTTTATTATTTTTTTATTTTTAAGAACCGGATTCCTGTCCGTGGAGATCCACATATTCTTATCGTCGGTGATCCAGGTTTAGGGAAAAGTCAGGTAAGTTCCCTATCCCCACCTGTTTATTTTTTTCATTATTTAAAAAAAAATTTTTTTTTTTCTGACGCATGTGTATATTGGTGATCTTTTAAACCAATGCATTTCAGGGGAAAACATTATTACATACTTACATGTCATGTCGAAATTATTATACATTTCAAAAATGATGAAAAATATTCCAATAGATAACATGAAAGATTTGTGTGACCAATTCGGTATAACAAACAAGGGAGATAACCATTGGTTTAAATTGACAAATTAAGGGTTAGCCGTTTTTAAAACCAACACATTTCAGAATGTAATTGTTGCGAAATTTTTTGATAAAAATACATCTAGCACATCTTTTACTGGATTGTTTTTTGTAATTTTTGGAATTTATACTAATTTCGCTGCAACATGTGAGTCCATAATAATGCGTTCACCTGAAATGTGTTGGTTTAAGAGATCACCAATGTAAACAAGCATCTTTTTTTATTTTTAATGAATTGATGTTGATTGTTAATCTCAAAAAATTTGGAAAAATCGTCAACTGAACAATTCAAATAAAAAATAATGTTTATTGTAGTGAAATTCGAAAAAATGAAATATTGAATTCCAAGTGAAACCAATGGTATATACTGAATTGGCATGTCACGGTAATAAACATATCCAAAAATTACGAAAACTAATAAGGTATAGAATTAATTATTAATGAAAACAGTTTTTGAAAACAATTAGCAAAAATTAAGTTTTGCAAAATTGGCCAAAGATTTTCAGTTTTCAGAAAAGATTTACCTCCCTTTTGTTACAATTTTAGAACTCTCCATTTTTTTTTTTGTAAGATTCAATTTTCGCTAATTGTCTTCAAAAAAACGATAAGACAGAAAATTAATTTTTAATGAAAATAGTTTTTGAAGACAATTAGCGAAAATTGAGTTTCGTAATGGTGGCTTTGTACAGACATAAGATACTCTCAAGTATGAGTAATTTTCTGGTACAGTAGAGAGAACTCACTTTCTTTGCAGCAGCCTTGGCAATGTCCACAATGCATTTGTTCCAATTCATGTTTCCTTTTCTGTTGCATTAAATCTGTAAAGCAGTTTATTTCCTTTCCCAGATGTTGCAATCCGTAACTTCTATCGCTCCAAGGTCAGTTTATGTCTGCGGAAATACAACAAGCGCTTCAGGATTAACCGTAAGTCTCCGTTTTCCTTTTCCATATGCAGATATATGCACATATCTTTACAAGAGGCTTTCTCTGTTTTGTTTTGTTTTTTTTTCCAAGCACTTCTGCCCCCATGACGTAAACATCCTCGACAAACCCGACAGGAAGCTAAATCTCACCCCCACACAGTAGAGATCTCTAGATGTAAAAGATCTTTCTATTCCAGTAGTTTCTTCCTCAGAACCGCTAGACTTTGGAATTCCATTCCGGGTCCCTGCTTCCCCAACTGTACTGACGTGCAGAAGTTCAAGTGTAACGTGAACAGACACCTTGCTGCCCAAATCCCTACATAGTACCCCAGTAGATGTTACCCCTGATAGTAGCCCCCTACACCAAAGTGGCAATGTGCCTTGTTTGGGGTGAAAATGCATTAAAAAAAAAGGGGAGTCATCACTTATCAAGGCCCAAATCTCAATACACCTTATGTTAAATCTCGAGTCTGTAGACCAAAAATTGATGGAATAATTTGGTAGGGAAATCTACACACACACACATAGACAATTTCACTTTTAAAGATATATAGATTTTCAATTTTTGGGCTCAAATCAATTCTTTAGGTGTATCTTGTTGAACTTGAAGATCTGCACAGAATTTCAAACAGAAGCCCCCCCCCTCCCCAAAGTGTTGGGAAGTTAAAAAAAGGAAGGAAAGAAATATGACAAAAGACAAGAGGAAATAAGTTTATCTGGAAAAACAAATTTATAGGAAATGGCTTTATCAGCAGAACAATGGCGAGGAAGTTGTTCACCGGGTTGCACAAAATAAAGGTGAATGGGATTGTTGTTCAGGGTGTGGTGAACAAAAGGACCTGAGATATTTTTAGAGTTAGTTTCAAGAGTGACTGAGTTTTACAACGGTTAGCAACAGCTTGTGATGGTTAGCAACAGTTAATGTTGAGGGTAGTGTCCGGTTAATGATAGTTGCAAGTTTGATTTGGTTAAAAGCAGATTGTGGTTTGGACTAGGTCGGGAGAGCTTTGGTTGGTTGGTTGGTTGGTTGGTTGGTTGTTTTTGTTTTACGGCATATCAACCCTTTTCGGGTTATTTAATGCCGAATCCAAAGATTTGGAAGAAAATTTTTTTTAATAGAATATATTTGTTGTTTTCACGTCAGTTTCTATTTAACCCATAGTTGGGACCCTAACAGGTACTACAACTCTGGGTCAAAGTGGACCTGGGAGCAATAAAGGGTGGCTCCACACTCCCCAAAGCCCACAAGCTGGGGCCTCACCACTGGATATAGTTTAAGGTCATATCCAGGACCCCCATTGAGGGACTTTTACCCTCTGCAGTGGGGCAGTTGGCGTATTCTAATGCCCCACCGACAGGGCCAGGAGAGCTTTGGGAGATCAAGACGAGCTGACTTCAACTGATGAACTCAACCTCAAAAAAAAAAAAAAAACTAAGATGTGGATGTTTGCGCTTATTCTATTATGGTCTCACACACACTAATATTTACAGAAAGTGTCGGAATCTGTGTTTTCTTTTGTTTCTTGTGTTCTATTTTATTTTTATACTTGTGAACCTGTGCGTGCCCCTCAACAGGCGTCAATGTGAGAGACAATAACATGAGAGGGAAACAAATCCCCGGCAAACAATCTTAGGGTTGGTGATCATTCTCGAGCATGGAACATGGTATCACAGATTTCTATATACCCTGAAGAAACCTTACCAAATCGTATAACCTAATCTGTTCGCAGACACCATATTGGGTTTGTGCTGCTCTTCAAGGGAAGCTTTGTCATTATTGTCAGATTCGGTTTCTGAGTCGCAAGTCAAAAAATCTTCCGAATAATCTTCGGGAGATCCTGAATGTTTGCTGCTCGAAGACAGTGCTACCTCCTCGTTGTCTTCGCTCGGTCGATAGGAGCTCACAGAATCTGTGTGAATAGAACCCTTTTTTGCGAGAAGTGGAAATCTGCGGGTCCTTGGAGTAGGTAGGGGCGTTTCAGAGAGTCTAGAACTTGAACTCGCATTACTCTCTTGTAGACTGAGACCCCGACTAAGAAAATGTTGGGGTGTTGTTGCCGGAATCGGAACTAACGGGGAAAAATTTGGGTGTAAGGATTTCTCGAATGATAATACTTTGTTGCTGTCTACATCTCCTTGATTAGGTTCCAATCGATCGTCTTCACTGATGGATCCGGTCGCCGTCAAAGAATCCTGTTTTCTCCAAGACACTGATTCTTTACTTTGGTTTTCTTGAAGATCCACAAAACTTTCATTTTTATTTTCTTGGATTTTCTCATATGATTTGTCGTCATCGGAAGTAACAAATTTGTCGTTCTCATCGGCAGTTTCATTTTGAAAACTTTCGACTGATTCTCCTTTTGAATAAACTCCGACACTTACCAATCCATTCTGTTGTATTCTGTCCACTAGACTTTCATCGTCAATTCTGGTATCCGACATAATTGAAGATTTTTTTCCTAGATCAGTTTCTTTTTTTGTAATCATTGTCATTGTTCTCCATGGATCCGTCTCCTTTTGTTTTTCGCGCATGGAAATCTGCCCGTACTTTGTTGCTCCATTCTTTGGAATCTGTTCTTGTACTTCGTTTTGTCCTTGCATGATGTTTACCTCATTCCCAACATATCTTCCTTCCATTGTAGCCTTCACTTCAACCCCAACTTCTAAATTTCTATTCACTGTATCATTTATTTCATTCGCAACATCGTTTCTTTCTTCTGTCATAACATTTCCCTCATTCCTTACATTCTCGTCTCTTTCTGTTGTAACATTTCCCTCCCTCTGAATGTCTTCCTCTCTTTTCATTGAAACAGTTACCTTATTCCTTACTGCTTCTTTTTGTTTCATCAAAACATTTACCTCATTCTTAACGACGTCCATCCTCCTTCGCAAAAAATTTACCTCGTTCCTTCGTTTTTCATTTCTCTCTTTTATCATATTTACCTCATTCCTTACAGTTTTGCTAGATTTTTCTTGTAACATTGTATGATTAGATTTCAATGTTTCCGAGCCAACTGTGTCCATTTTTAATTTCTTTTCCATCTTTTGGATCTTTTTAGTCGTGTTTACATTGTCATTAGGTAAGTTTAATTTATTCAAACGTAAAATATGCGTTTTTGTCAATCCATATTCTAAGGACGACTTTCTTCCTGAAAATTGCTTGGTGCATCGAATCCAACTTTTGTTTTTGGGAAGTTTTTTCTCTGCACCACCATCGTTCATTGGTGCTTGTCTTGCGGTTCTCTCAGCATGTCTCTGTTTCGATTTTGCCCTTTGATGATCACTGCTGGCACCTGAAGACTTCTCAGAGTGCCGTTCTTTGATATGCCCAATAATTTGTTGTATAGCACCAGAGATATCGATTAATGACAATTCTTTTAAAATGCCGCACAAATACGGATACTTATTCAAATCCTTTGTTGAAAGTGCATCAACCGTTTTTGTTTCGGCATTGTTTTGAAGAGTTCCAGACATTTTTTCAAGTGTTTCCTTTTCTACTTTAATTGGAGAATTATTTTGTTGGTCTTTGATTAAATCTCCAGAAGATAGTTGTTCATCTGTTTGGTGGACCTGGTCGATATTCACATCGCATTCCTGGTTGTTTAAAAGCTCTGTCTCTGAAGACAAAATCTTAGAGTTACATTTCCGATAAAAAATTGGTGGAGGACGGTACAGATGATGCGGATCTTTTTCTTTGGGTTCAATTTCCAGATCGTCCAAATTCTGGATCGGTATTTGATTGTCATGAATTGGAACTTTCAAATATCTCGACTGATGATCCACCCGAGTTTTTGATACCTGTTCTGAAATAACTAAATTAGCATTTTTGTTGGGGTCCATGTTTTCGACAGACCTTTCGGCTTGTGATATTGCTCTCTGAAGCTTTTGCGTATTCGAAATGATTTCAGGAAACTTTTTACCATCTTTCAGAGGATCGGACATCAGCATGAGCTGTGAAACTGTTTGCACATTCTCAGTGTGTTCCGTGCTGCTATTCCACGCTTTCACATTTTTGCCAACGTTTAGATCTTGCCTCAATGCTTCTTCTTTGTTTTTGGATTCATTCTCAACAGTCATCTCCAGATTCAAATCAATTGCAACATCTTTCTCATCATTTTCTAAAATACCTGGCATCAGCATCTGTTGTGGGGCATCTTCTGATTCCATCTTCGATTCATCCACAGTTATGTGCGGGAGAAGAGTTGACCCTAAATACAAAAGCCGATACCCGAACGTCATGTAGCCGATTTCTTTCCCCATTAAATTATAAACACGTAGCAGACCTGTATCTTTGTAAATCACGGGTATGTCAGGTCCATTTTTGTTAAGATCTTTGCATATCTTTCTGATAGCAACATCCAAGGGTACAGACGCATTGCCAGTTAGTTTTGGGGTATTCGGCAAGGTGTCCAAGATCATGACATACATGGGAACATTCAACAGAAGTGACTTCAGAGTTTGTGGACAGATTTTAAAGAGACAAGATTTTCCATGCTTGAAGAGAAACGTGTCTTCGGAGCTTTTAAAATTTTCAAATTGGTCAGGAAGAGTCCAGTCTGGTTGGGATTTTACCTTATTCCTTATGGACTCTGCTGTGCTCTTTTCCAACAAGTCTATGGTAATGATTGGAAAGTCTAAAAGTTTACAGGCAATAGTTGGGAAGCGGCATGATATGTTTGGTAAATATAACTTTTCGACTACGATTTCCAGAGAGAACAAAGAATGAGTTTCCATCTTGTTTTTCTGTTTATCAAATTAAATACATTCTTTGTTTTTGTTGTTTGTTCTTTATGAATAGGTATCACAAACTAGCCTAGTTAGAATCCCAAAACGGCTAAATACAGTAAAATTCCTATGATTATATTCTATTTACTTTTTGGTGTTATTTGGATTAAATTTAGATGTAAACAAAATTTTATCTTTCTCTTTATAATTTATAAAATTCTTTCTCTTGTGTCATTAATAGTTTTTTTTTTCCAGGCTACATCAAGTAAGGTTATTATTTTAGGCAATGGGTGGTGGAAGTGGGGTATTTTTTTTAGGTGAAAATAAAAATGTTGGTATTTTTTCAAATTTGTTGTATTGCGATATTGTGTATTTCTAAACATCAAGATGGTTCCATCTTAAGGAAAAAGGGTCACTTGTCAACATGGTGGGCTTAATGTAATGGTTTTAAGTTTTCTTTTCATACAAAAAATCCAAGTTGAACATTTTAGTAAATAGAATATTATAGAAATATTTGCACTTTATCAAATTATGTTTCTGTCTTTTTTTTTTTTTTTTTTTTACACAATCTAAATTTGATTTTTTTTCTTAAATAAATTTTATGTCAACAATCAAAATTGTGCTTCCATATATTTTTACATGTTTTTCAAGGAATAATGAAATTTTTCCCAATATTTAGCTTAGTTTAACCAAATAATAATTAATTAATAATTTTCATATACGACAATAGCCTTAAGTGCAAGATAACATTATATTTGCAAGGATTTTTCACTCGTTTGAAGCGTTCATTTTAAGTTATACACTTCCAGAACCAATAGCACACAAGACAGCAAAATTTTCAAATTTCCAATAAACTTTAAATGCTTATAAATCAATGGCTAATCGAGCTACCAAAATAAATTTGGTATCATTCAGGTTTATGTTTAGCAAAGATCTATGTGCTAACATTAAAAGATTTTAGATATAATGAAAATAAAATTCGGGTTTGGAATACATACTATGAGCATAATATATATTTTAATAAGTATTTAGTTTTTCGGGTATCCTGTCAAGTAACGCCTTGGATAACCCAACTGCATCATTAGAAGAGGGGCGATAGGACCGTCTGTTAGACATCTATCATTTCATAGTTTAGGAAAAGGCATCTACGATAAAAAGTCGTCTCCAATGGATACAAAAATTAAATCGTCTACAGTGATAATTGTGTATCTTTTGCATATATATATATATGATTTCTCAAGTATAACAATGTAGAAATGTAACCAGTTGTAAGAAAAAGAAAACTCCTTCTATCCTCTACAGGTAGTTGCAGTTTTTATGGCAATGAGTGAAAAATGATATCTCAACAGAGAGAAAATGGCAGAAATTTCCAAAAGGTGTCAGCACTGATAACCGACAGTTACTTTTGGTTCTTCTGTTTCTGTGTCTGTTGGATAACAGGGTAAGACTGAGGACTCTTCCCTTAATTAAATTCGCACAGCACTGCTCTCTTATGACCGACACAACATACGAAACTATGAATCATGCTTGGTGTCTGCTATTGTACTCAATATGATGGTCTCTCAGGCGGCAAGACTGATGATAAGTTTGCAAAGTACCAATGAATCGTTGAAATGGAATGTAGGTGGCAAAATATATCATGGATTTACAAATGTATTTTATCTGGAAGAAGGTGATGTAGTTTTCTTCAAGCATTGTGTGTAGTGTACATATATATAGAGAGAGGGAGAGAGGGGGGAATTGATAGAATACAATAAGAATGCAGAAATATTAAGGATCATATGAAAAATAAAATTGAATATTGAATAGCAAAATTACTTATATGCTAGACTTTATAGCCCATTAAAAACTGGCAAAAGTTATAACCTGTTGACTTAGAATGAGTACTTCCTGCTAAATTGATGGTTAAATATGGTTAAATTTGTGCTCATTATTGCATTAAATACTAATCCCTATTAATCCGCAACTATGCATCAAACAGATAACATAATAATTAGTTCTCTTCATCTTATAACAAAAGTCCATACAAAATTTCAACCAGATCGTCCGAACAGTTTCCAAGAAAACATCTCGAGTAAACATGATATTGTGGTGACAAGTAATCTGTATTAATTCCCAACTGTACATCGAACGGATACTATAATACTTAGTTCTCTGTACCTTATCATAAAGTTCCACATAAAATTTTAGTGAGATCGTTCCAGTAGTTTCTGAAGAAAAAAATTGAATGGACACAATGACGGATTAAGAGAAACATGATATAATTTTTTTCCTGCATCTCTTGGATAATCTTCGGCATACAAAAGTGTCACAACAAAGTAGAAATGGGAAGTCTTTCCTCAAACAAATTCTCACAACAGACACGTCTTTTTATTATGTTCTTATAAGATGTGGGCTGATCCGTTCTACGGCTTTCTTCAGGGATAAACAAGAAAATGTCTTTGCGGGTGTCTTTATTTTAATCTGTAGCAGATGGTTTGTGCCAAGTCCAATGAAATCATTTTATTTATTGCACCAATGATAAGGTTAATCCTGATGAATCTTGCTTTTTTGTTAATTTGTTGACCAACAAATCCTTTAAGAAAAAGAAAAGAATATTTGTATCAATAACTTGAATAATTGTGTCAATTTCTTTTTTGTGTCAATGTGTACAAATTAAACACTTACTTTTCAATAGTTGATTTTTAGAAGTATATAGGTCTGTTATGAATGAATATCAGATTTAAAATTGTCATCGACAAGTAGTTTTTATTATATTAAAACCTTTATTAGCGAATATATTCTTTAATGGCTTTCACTGGTCGCCATTTTGGTTTTAAATTAAGACATTCGTGTTTTGGTTTGTTTTGTATCGTCTGCAATAAAACAAAAATGGCGACCGCTGAAAGCAATAGAGTATACATTGGATAATAAAGGTCTTAATATCATAAAAACTAGTTGTTGGCGACAATTTTAATTGTGACAATTGTTCAAAACAGACTCGAATACTCCGAAAAAATCAACTTTTTAAAGGTAAGTCTTTAGTTGGTACACGTTGGCTGTTTGATCGTTTTCTTTTTGTTTTTTGTTCAACAAAAGTTTTTGAAAGCTTACAATTTTCAGTGATTAAAAAGTGTTAATTATTTTGAATATAAACAACATCTTGGTAGTCGAATTGAATTGTCGCCTTTGAATTTTAATACAAAATTAGCGGCTCCCAGATCGCCGTCTCGCTTCTTCATAAAATTTGATTTTCTTAGTTGGAAAAAAAACAAAAAAAACAAAAAAAAAAACAAAGCAAAAATAAACTACTCGATCAATTTACGTGGTTTTTGGAATATGACATCATAAAGGTGTTTTTGTATTTTCTTTTTTAAATAAGTGTCTAAATAAGCACAGATTTTTTTAAAAAGTATTAACTATATTTTTTAGTGTTTTGTTTATTTTAAAGAAGTTATTTAAATTAAAAAAAATAAAGCACTTATGTATTTTTGGCACCGTGCTGAAATAATAACGTCATTATTTCGAAAGCCATTCTTAACACGAGGAGGGGAGGGTTTTTGCAACTATTCTGTGCCTCTACCTAACAATTTAATTAAAAAAAAAAAAAAAAGATATCGTAAAACTTGAATTTAACCTGAAAAAATATTTAAAAATAGCGCGGTACCAAAAATACTTAAGCACTAAAAATTTTTTTTATTTACCAGTTCCATTTTGTTTGAAAGACAATTCTTCTTTTCCTCGCATTTCAGTTACAACTTTAGTTTGAAAACGTCGCCGACGATTCGCGATTTGTCCGCCAATAAACGATTTTTTTAAGTTTTTGTTCCTCAGCAACAAATAAACAAATCTTAAGTTAAACAGAGTGACTTCCCTTGGATAGAAATTCCAATCACTGAATTTTTTTTTTCTCTGTTCATTTTTTGTCCCTTTCTCTTTTTCCTTTTTTCATTTTTATTTTCTTTTTCCTAATTTTTTCTTTTGTTTTCTCGTCTTTTCTTTTTTTTTTAAGTTTTCTTTTTTTCATTTGTTTTCATTTTTATCTGCACTTTTTCATTTTTTCCTTTTTTTTATTCATTTTTCTTAATTTTTCCTTTCTTTTTCTTTTCTTTTTCTATTTTCCTTAATGTTTTTTTTTCATTATTTTTTCTAATGTTTTTTGTTTTGCTTTCTTTTTTCTTTTTACTTTTCACTTTCTCTTTTCCTTTTTTTCTTTTCCTTTTTTTCTTTTCATTTTTTTCTTTTCATTTACTCATTTTTTCTTTCCTGTTTCTTTTTCTTTTTCTCTTTTCCTTTTTTTCTTTTCCTTTTTCTCTTTTCCTTTTTTTCTTTTCCTTTTTCTCTTTTCCTTTTTTCTTTTCATTTACTCATTTTTTCTTTCCTGTTTCTTTTTCTTTTTCTCTTTTCCTTTTTCTCTTTTCCTTTTTTTCTTTTCCTTTTTCTCTTTTCCTTTTTTCTTTTCATTTACTCATTTTTTCTTTCCTGTTTCTTTTTCTTTTTCTCTTTTCCTTTTTTTCTTTTCCTTTTTCTCTTTTCCTTTTTTTCTTTTCCTTTTTCTCTTGTCCTTTTTTTCTTTTCCTTTTTCTCTTTTCCTTTTTTTCTTTTCCTTTTTTCTTTTCATTTACTCATTTTTTCTTTCCTGCTTCTTTTTCTTTTTCTTTTTCTTTTCTGTATTATTATTTTTTTTTTCGTCCTTTTTTACTTGGTGTCGTCTCTTTTTCTTTATTTTCCATTTTTTTCTTTATTTCGACCAATTTTTCATATCAACCAAGGTCTATTCTTGATATCATGACGTTAACGTAGTTACTGCTTTTAACCATCAGTTTTCTTCATCAGAACAAAGTATGATTTAACTCTCTCTTAAGAGGTGCTCTCCTAGGCATTACCTCCTGCTTTGCGAGGGAGAGTTGGTCTTTTCCCGGTTACGTGAGGCCTCCCTACTGGGAATTCCTGTTGCCTTTTCTTTTTGTTTTTTAACTAAATACAATGCCTGCTGGAAAACTGCTTCTGTGGTACCAGTTTTCAAGAATTCTGGTGAAAGAACTGACCCAGTAAATTACCGCCGCATTAGCCTCCTCCCACTTTTCGCCAAAATATTTGAGACCATAATTAACAAGACTCTAGTCCATCACCTTACAGATGCTAAACTTCTGACCGACCAACAATACGGATTTAGGCAAGCCCGTTCCACGGCAGACATCCTAACTGTAATCTCTGAGCGTATATACCATTCACTTAACAAAGCAGGGGAGGGTAGAGAGGTAGCTCTAGATATATCTAAGGCTTTTGACAGGGTATGGCATGAAGGTCTTCTCTGGAAAATCAGATCATATGGGATCACTGGAAGAATCTTTGACATAATTAAATCCTTCTTAGATAAGAGAAAAATCCAGGTTGTCATCGATGGTCGTACATCCAAACAATATGATATAAATGCGGGAGTGCCCCAGGGATGTATCCTTGGACCTTTATTATTCCTAATATTTATAAATGACCTCCCTGACAAATTTGTCTGTGAGATGGGTATATATGCTGATGACACCACGCTCTATAACAGACACGACAGGAAAACAAATGAACACATATCTAAAGAAATGGCAAAAACACTAAAGGATGACCTCCAATCTGTAGTGGAATGGGGACAAAAATGGATACTCACATTCAATGCTGCTAAAACTAAACTTGTTTCCTTCAATAATTACAAGAAACCTTCTCTACCACCAATAGCAATGGCCAAAGACTCTTTATCTGAAAGTACATCTTTTAAACTCCTCGGCCTAACATTCACAGGAAACATGAGTTGGAAAAATTACATTGAGAGCATTGCCAGAAATGCTGTGAAGAAGGTAGGTTCTCTCTACCGTGCTAGAAAGCTACTAACGCCCGAAAGTATCTGTACCTCTATAAGGCCACCATTCGCCCATATATGGAGTATTGTTGTCATATTTGGGCTGCTACTAGTCTCTCACTCCTAGACAGGATTCAAAAGAGAGTCGCCAACCTAATAGGTCCTGAACTGTCATCTAAGCTTCAGCCTCTGTCCCATCGGCGTAATGTAGCATCCCTCTGCCTGTTCTACAAGTATTTCAATGGTGAATGCTCTGACGAACTGCAAGCACTTGTATCCCCTCGACGTAAATACCCCCGACAAACCCGACAAGCAGCAAAATCCCACCCCTTCAAAGTTGAGATCCCTAGATGTAAGAGAGCCTTCTACTCCAGTAGTTTCTTCCTCAGAACCGCTGGACTTTGGAATTCTCTTCCGAGTTCCTGCTTCCTCAACTGTACTGACATGCAGAAGTTCAAATGTAACGTGAACCGACATCTTTCTGCCCAACTCCCCACATAGTATCCCTGTAGCTTATGTCCCTGATAGTAGCCCCCTACAGCAAAGTGGCAATGTGCCTTGTTTGGGGTGAAATTGCAATATAAAAAACGAACATCTTCAGAAAATGTTTTTCACTTTTTCCAGAGACGTTTGTCATGGTTTCAAAATCACTGCCTCCATTTTTTTCTTTCTTTCTTCACTCCGGCTGTTTCTCTTCGCCTTCCCTTCCCTTAAACAAAGGACGCAATAGGTTAATGCAAGCTAAACATCTGAACATATCCGGGTTCAGCGGACACATTCACCTTCCCTTTCATTCCATCCTTGACTCCTCTACGCACGTTGGAATCCAAATATACCAAGCAAAACGCCAATAATTCAGACAATTGACTTTTTACTACTATATATATATATATATATATATACTCTCTCTATTGTTGCTCTCAACCCCCAAATCATATTTATCCTGATATATATTTTACTCTAAACTTGTATTCTATTAAATAGGAATTAATTATTTATTAGAATTTTAACTTTTTTTTTATCTTCATTACTTTTTGTTTCATTGCCACCTGATGGCAAAAAAAAAAGAAGAAAAAAAATAGGAGGCTTTACTTTTGAAACAACCCTCAGGCTCTTTTTCATTTGTAAAATTATAGCAAAAATTAGGCCCATCATTAAGACGATAACAATGATGACTTTTTGATTGATTTAACAAAGATTCATCTCTGTTTTGTTCTTTCTTTTGTTATTTTATTACAGGTTACCCTTTGTAAAGATGGTGGTTGTAATGACCATTCTTTAGAGGCCGGAGCATTGGTCTTAGCTGACCAGGGATGCTGTTGTATTGATGAATTTGATAAAATGGGCGCTCAGCACCAGGCTCTACTAGAAGCGATGGTAAACCATTCTTGCATTCTTACATCTGCTCTTATTTCTATCATACTAGCTTGGGTGCCCGGAATTGCCCGGGTGTTTGGATGTGTGTTAAGCAAAAAAAAGTGGAATGACAAATGTTTAAATTAAGGCTAGTCAATCGAAAAGAGGGGATGACTTTCCAAAATATCGGCAAAAATGCGACCCCTCCCTGTAGAAAAGTGCCCAGTTGAGGATGAAGGAGTTAATGTTTTTGGCCAAGTTTTCGATATTTGTCATCTGAAAGGTCGAGCTTCACAACGATATTGATCTCGTGAAAATCTGGTGCCTCTGTCGAAAGTTTTAAGCAGACATACAAACATACATGATGATTGCAACGTCTTGTCAGACGAGTGTCGTTCCCAAAAATGACTTCCATCTCCACAGGACCATTTTAATTAGACAAATGCCTGAAGGAGTATCTATACACAGATGATGTTACAGAGTCTTAGCTTTGTACGACCGCTATGTCTCTCTCTCGGTTCAAAATTTTGAGATCCAGCAATAAGCAAGAGCAAGATAGCCAGCAACAAGTTAAACTGCAAACCAGCTTAATGCGGGTACTGGTCATCCACTTTATGGTTTTTTAAATCAGAGATTTGCTTCTCCTAGAAAGGTTGCCTTCACCATGACTTACGGGAGCCCTCTCCACCCCAGCACACACATACATACACACAAAGACACATGGTGCTAGTTGGCCGTTGACCCCGAAAAAGAGTTCATTCACCCTTGGAAAGGTCTTGTTTTTAATCCTTCAGGGAGACTAGCCGCCCTCCATCCATCCATCCATACATACATACATACATGTAAACAGACAGGTGAGATTTATATTATAGATTAAAATGGCGGTTGGGTTTTCCGTTTCTTTGTTTTTTATTTTTTTTTTACCAGAAATTAGAAAATGGAGATGTGAATTCTTCAGAAAAAGTGCATTTCTAAATAAATCACTCTTACATTTTGGTTGGAATACAATTTTTTTAAGCTGATTTATGCCTGAAGTCTTCAGTTTTTCATCTCTATTTGCCTACATTTTATTTCTTTGTTTTCTTTCTTTCTCTTGCTTTTATCTTTCTATGTGTTTTCCTTCTTGTTTTTTCCTTTTTTTTTTTTCCTTTCCTCTCTCGGTCTCATCTTGCCTTTTCTGTCTTATAACAGTTGACTCTGAAAAACTGAAAATGTTACTTTTGCCTTGGGGACTAAGATTTCAAACAATTCATGAAGAGTATAGTGAATTTAGATGACTTTTGTTACATTAAAGAATGACTTCCTGTCTCCTTCCCCAGTATATGCACACAGTGTTTTTCTCTTCAATTTTGATTTTCTTAGTTGAAATTGATTGGAATTATAAATGAAAATTATGGAAGGCAATACAATGCAGACGTGTGACGGGATTCGACACAAACTGAAGCAAATTAAAATATAAATAATGGAATAAGCTATTTAGATTCACCTTTTATTAATACAATGTTTTTGTATTTTTTTTATTCTTGCATTGTATTCTTACTTGTGTCAGCATGGTCAGTTTTTACTTGTGTCAGCATGATATGATATTTCGGGAAAATATCCCTTCCCCAGATATGTAATTTTAGTTTGGACGTGCATATGGAGCTATTGTAAATGTGAGTAGTTTATCAGAAATTGAAAAGGGCCTGAAATTAATTTTATTTTGGTTTAAAATCTGCTATTATTTTTTTTAACTTAATAATGTAGGTCTTATGATTGGAATTATTTATGAAAAAATTGTTTTCTGTGTTGCTCTCTCTCTCTCTCTCTCTCTCTCTCTCTCTCTACGTGCTGAGGATAAGACTTCAAACCATTCATAAAGAAGATAGGGGTGTTATATGACTTTTGTTTCATCAAAGAATGAGTTCCTGTCTCTTTCCTTCCACATACATGCTTGTTTCTTTCTCTTAAGTTGTTTCATACTTGATGTTTTTTCCACTGTTATTTTTCCGCACGTACCCCCCCCATCCCGACCCTAATCATTTCGATTTCAGCTTTTTATTTTCATTGATTACTAGCATTCTAATAATACTAATAATTACAAGGACACCATTTTGCTCTCCTCTGTATTAAGCTACAAGAGAGGCTCCTTCAATCTTTCACAGACTATGGATACCCACGAAAGGGTGCCTGCATGTGAAATTTTTGTAGCAGGAGGTGAGCATTTCCAACTATACCTCTCCTGAGTCAACATTGTTAAATACCAGTAGCAAGTGAGTTGGATGTACAGGACAACTGGAAACAAGTGCTGAGATAAGCGGAGAGCACATACAGTGCCTAGAATTCCCAAATGGTTACCCATCTGGTACTAATAAGGCTCAACGTTGCTTAACTTTGGTGATCTGATGAGAAACCGGTGTGTCAACGCGATTATGACATATAAGCTACAACAACCCCTAATATTGACTATTTCTGTGAACAAAAAGAGAAAAAGATTCTTTTTTAACCCAAACAAGATACATTGCCACTTGGACGTAAGGTGCTACTATTTGAGACCATATTTACAAAAGTACTTTGCAGGGAATTGGATAGTGAGATGTTTGTTCGCATTACATTTAAATTTCTGTATTTTAGTATAGACAAGGAGACAAGAAGAGAAAAGCAAATAATTATATTTTTAACCAATCAGAATTTTCTGAATTTATTCAAAATGGCCTTTCTGGGAGCCACGTCGATCCTTTAAAATGCCAGATTTTTCTTTAATAACTAGATGAGTCAAAGTTCCCAGACCAGCGTCAATCAGTGCCCTTCCATTTAGCCTTGGGCGTGCTGCAATGCCTCAACTAATACAAACATTGATGAACACACAGACACACACAACTCATTGACTCATTATTATTTTGCCAACTGTATAAGCTTATTGCAATATTCCCAATCTTTCTTATTGAAATTTCCGTGTTAAATATGAAAACAAATCAACAAATGAACTCTTATTCACAACTTTTAATGACATATTATCTGTATAATTGAGTTGAAAAGTTTGGATTTCAATTTTCAGACCCATGTAACGCACGATCTTTAATTATCGACTGACTTCTTCGATATCTCAAGTAAAGAATCCCCCTTGTTTTACAAAGACTCTAAAAATATTCACAAACATTCTGTTTTCCCTATTGCTATAAAATTCCATTTTAAACATATATAAAACTAGCGGGGGTGCCCGGCATTGCCCGGGTGTTTGAAGGTGTGTGTTGAGCACCAAAAAAAAAAAAAAGTAGTAGGTAGGCAGGCGGGCAGGCTCGAACCCATGATGCGAAGGCGGGAAAGAAAGTAAAAGAAAACCTGACATTTTACCGTTATGCTATGACGCGACAGGAAGTGAAAAGTGTTCAAATTTAGCGATGTCGATCAAAAAGTGGACTTGCAGAAGTGAATGAATTCATGCAGACGCAGAAATGAATGTCTGGCTGAAGGCCAGTTAAGCTTTCCACTTTCTGTCGTTTTATTTATTTGTTTCCCCAACGATGTTGGGGAAAACCAGCTCCCCTCAAAAAGGGGGAGCTCTGGCAGTGTCTAAATGAATAGCAATTGTCTGACATGAAGGGTGTCCCCCTACATTGATCAAAGCTGATTGCCTTTCTGGACGTCCCGACTGGAAGGCCAAGCAGTTGCATTTGCTTCAATAAGTTTCGCTTTATTTATACGAGAAAGACAAACAAACATGGGGAACCAGGGATTTTTTAAAAAGTTGATCAAAATAAAGATAGAGATGACGTCCGTTCTCGAATCGTAGATATTACAATCTAGGAAGTAGAAGGAAAGTTCTCCAAAATAGTAACATTGTCGAGAAGCCTAGCAAAAAAAGCCTGTTGTCAACATACAAAAATGCGCGCATCCATTTTGCCTTTTATATGATAAATATCTCTTTTGTGAAGTTATCCCTCTGATCTTATTATTTTGTTTGTTTTACCATATGACATGTCTCTCCTTCTCTCACGTTTAATTATATACCGAAAAACAATTTTCACTGAAAATATTTCTCTGAAACCGGCTCATCCCAAAATACTTTGCTCAAATCAAACCCCCAAAAAAGGGATCCTCCAAGGGAGAGACTTGTGGTAAAAGCACCAACCCAGACGTAACAGCAATACTTTATGTATGGGCAAATGATGTGTGTATTATCTTCCCTGTGATATTATTGAATTGATTAATAAATAAGTGAAATAATTTATAGCTGAGAACACTTACCAGTGATGAGTATTTGGATAATAACTCATTACTTTTTGTGTTGCCGGTGCTTAATATAGAAGTGGCCAAAATGATTGGCATCATGTGATATTCAGACTTTAAAACTTTATTGAGATTTAGAGAGTTTATATTGTTAGAATATTTCCTCACTCTTGTAAAGTGAACTTAAAAGTCCACCGAAACTAACACGGAATTTATAACACCGCATGACGACCGGTGTTCCACTTTTTTCCGATCCATCTCAGCTGTCGTTCCTATTCTCTACAACTCCTAAATGGGTTGATTTTTAAAAAAAAATAATAACCTTTCTAATGCTGGTTTTTACAACAATTACTGTTTTTATCTTTCTTTTAAATTTCCCTTTTTTAATCTCTCTTTTTAACTTTCTTTTTTATCTCCTTTTTTGAAATATCACTTTTTTAATCTCCCTTTTTTTAAACTCTCTTTTTAATTTTCTTTTTTATCTCCTTTTTTGAAATATCACTTTTTTAATCTCCCTTTTTTTAAACTCTCTTTTTAATTTTCTTTTTTATCTCCTTTTTTGAAATATCACTTTTTAAATCTCCCTTTTTAGTCTCTCTTTTTAAAAATTCCTTTTTATATATTCCCTTTTTAAAAATCCCTTTTTCATCTCCCTTTTTTTAATCTACCTTTTTACTTCCCCATTTTTACAATTTTCCTTTAATAATTTCCCCTTTTTCTTTCTTAAAGGAGCAGCAGAGCATCAGTATTGCAAAAGCTGGGATTGTTTGCAGGTAACAGGACAAGATGGCGTTAAATATTCTTTCGCATTTTTCAGTTGTTCTTCATTATAAGTGTGACAAGGACTGTGGACCGGACAACGTCGGGTTGTCTTGCTTATTGCGGCAAGAAGCGATCAGTTTTCTGGGTGGTTCTTTAGACACAAGTTCAGGGATTTTACATTGTTGGATATAACAGTGGTCATGATGACGATGAAAAGAATAAATCTGTTTTCTTAACAGATAATCAAAATGATCCCCCCCCCCACAAGCTGGGCCTTAGTTGGGGTCATAAAATGAAAAAGATTGTGAATCTGTGGAGATTGGCTCTTGAGTTTTATTTGAAGGACCACCAGAAAATCAAGTCAAGTAGGTAAACTGTCCAGTGGCTTTAATTGTTGGATTGACCATAAAATCATTTTGGAAGGAGGGTTAACTATGATGACCAATTCACTTATCCTACTTTATACATATGGTCTCTGGGACCCCCCACCCCCACCCCCACAAGTGATGTTAAAGGGTACAAAGCGAGATAGAGACAGACAGAGGCAGAGAGAGAAAAAGAAAGACAAAGCCCCAAATAGAAAGGGGACATAAACTAGATGTTATAGAGAGGCATGTTTTTTGGCAAGTTTGGGAGAATTCGTTGGTGAGGAGAGTTTGTTGACATGTCGTCGGACGGCCTGGGTGAAAAAAGTTAATTTAAATCATTATAATCCTGCACCCAGAAGTCAGTCTGATTTACCAAGCTTATAATGGCTCCTAGCTCATGTCCTTACTGAGACTATACCTGTAACAACGTTGAATAATTAATTTTACGAAAAAGACTTTGTGATTTCTTTTGTTGTTTGCCTGTGGTTGTGAAATGAATTCTTCCCTAGACCGATGTTTCAAGATGCAACAGAGGAGAGCAGCACACCTGCCTGTGAAAGAGGACCTCCTTCTCAACGTCCAATATCAGATGACCAGCCGAAGGACCATTGTGGTAGGTTTACCGACCAGTCACCATGAGAGCAGAATTGCCACATGAACTTAGGGTTATGCACAAGTTGAGTGTTCAAGTAGAAAAGCGATGAGTTCCAGCAACCAGTTAGCGTCTGGCATAGATATTAAGGTCCTAACCACTAGACGAAGAAAAGATGAAGACAAAGATAAAAACTAGACGATCAAATCACGACAAGGAGTTATAAATAAGTCTTTGCCAGTTCAAAGACTTTTAGTTTGCAAGGCGTTTGAGAGTTAAGGCTTTCAAAAGCTTTTGAAAAATTTTGAAGAAGATTAAGTCGTTGGAAACTTGAAAGGTCCAGATGCAAAGTTATTGAATTTTATTTGATAAGTTTTCTATTTTATTTTTATTTTTAAAAATGTAACCTCGAGCTGTTGGGAGTGGGGTTACCTTTAAGGTGTGACCCAACTCTGCTCCTGGCGATGGGCGATACAGAATTCGAAAATCAAAATATTAAATTTCAAGCAAAACCAATGGTATTTACTTAATTTTCATGTTGCAATAATGAAAATATTCCAAAAATTATAAAAAATAATAAGGTTGAAAATTAATTATTAATGAAAACAGTTTTTGAAGACAATTAGAGAAAATTGAATTTTGCAACAAAAAAAAAAAATAAATAAATAAGAAGCCGGAAAATTCGAATCATAACAAAAGGGAGGTAAATATTTTTTTACTAATTGTCTTTGAATAATTGTTTTCATTAATAATAGATTTTCTACCTCATCGTTTTTCGTAATTTTTGGATATGTTTATTACTGTGACATGACAATTTTCGAATCTTGATATTATAACGAAAAAGAGCATATTTTTCTTATGCAGTATATTGCCACTGTGTTTTTGTTGTTTGTTTTTATACTAATATGTCACATTGTTTGATGGTCTGTGGATGACAACTCTCTTCTCCTACCTTGAGAAGATGCAAAATCTTGATATTTTACTTGCCAATTATCATTCCATTGCTCTAACAAGTTGTATCTGTAAAACAATGGAAAGGATGTCGCATTTAGAAAAATACTAGCATGGGTGCTCAGTGTTGCCTGGGTGTTTGGAGGTGTGTGTTGAGCAAAAAAAAAATATGGTAGTAGGCAGGCAGGCTCAAACCCGTGACGCGAAGGCAGAAAAGAAAGTGAAAGAAAATCTGGCGTCTTATTGCTGTTCCATGAAGCGACCGGAAGTTCAGAGCATAAACATTAGGCAAAGTCAATCCAACCGATACGATGACTTGCAAAAATAGCTTGCAAAAAATCGATCCCTCCTTGTAGAAAACTGCCCAGTTGAGGGTGAAGGAATTAATGTTTTTGGCCAATTTTTCAATATTTGTCATCCAAGACGTTGAGTTTCAAAATGATATTGACCTCATGAAAATCCGTCGCCTCTGTTGAAAATTTTAGGCAGATATACATACATTTAAACAGACAGGTGAGATTTATATAATAGACTAGCTTGAGTGCCCGGGTGCTTGGAGGTGTGTTTTGAGCAAAAAAAAAAAAAAGAAAGTGGTAGTAGTCAGGTAGGCTTGAAACCATACCACAAAGAAGGAAAAGAACGTAAAAAAAAAAAGGTGATATCTTTGCCGTTGCATCCATTGTTAATCTGTAAGTGGCGAAGGTTTAAATTAAGGCTAAGCAATTGAAAAGCGGGGATGACTTTCGAAAATATAGGCGAAAAAAGCGACCCTTCCTTGGAGAAAAGTGCCAAGTTGAGGGTGAAGGAATTAATGTTTTTAGCCATTTTTTCGATATTTGTTGTCCGAAGGGTCGAGCTTCAAAACGATACCGATCTCATGAAAATGCATCACCTCTGTTGAAAGTTTTAAGCAGACATACATATATATATACATTTAAAAAGACAGGTGAGATTTATATTATAGATAATATCATCTCCAGACAACAAAGACAAAACCAAGGTACTAATGACCAACTTATTCGACTAGAAACATTCATCTGTAATGATCTAATAAGAAACCACCATGTGGTCTCAATCTTTTCTGATCTTGAAAAAGTGTATGACACCGCATGGAGGTACAGCATCCTGAAAGATATTCATAATATGGGAATCAGAGGAAACCTAGCAATGTTTATCCAATAATTCCTATCTTACAGAACGTGTATAAAGTATGCTTGGGGAACATAAAATCAAACGAATACAGACAAAAAACAGGGGTACCACAGGGTAGGGTATTATCCATCACCCTATTTCTAATTAAAATTAATGATATAACTAAAACCGTTAACATGGGATTTGGAAAAACACTATTTGTTGATGACTTCTGTATAATCTGCTCATCACCAAACATGCCAACTATTGAAAGACAAATGCAACATTGCCTCAACAAAATAGACCATTGGATTAATCAAAATGGATTCCAAATATCCAAAAGCAAAACCATATGCATCCACTTCTGTAGGCAACGAAAATACCACCTCGACCCACAATTCAAACTAGATGGACAACTAATGCCAGTAGTACAACATACCAAATTTTTAGGAATCATTTTTGATAAGAAACTGAACCTCAAGGAGCATATCAACAACTTAAAACAAAAATGCTTAAAAGCAATAAACATCTTAAAAATAATATCCAAACTAGACTGGGGAGTAGACCAGGCTACAATGCTCAAAATATACCGTATACATATCAGTGTAGAAAATTTTATATATATATATATATATATATATATATATATATTTGTCTTTACATAAGCAGTAGTTTGTTGCTACACAGTCATGAGCATGTTTTGGTCTACCAGTATTTACAAACTAGAGACCTCATCAGGCAACAACCCTTATTTCCGAAAACTGATGAGGTCTCTAGTTGGTAAATACTCGTAGACCGAAACACGCTCATGACTGTGTAGCAACAAACTACTGCTTATGTAAAGACAAATGTAACTTGCTCTACTACTTCTGTATTGAGCACTCTTGTATGAACCTCGTTATATTTCACTGGTTAACCTACCTTTGGAAAATAGCAACCTCAAATTATATATATATATATATATATATATATATATATATATATGCATACATGAAGATAAAATACACAATATATCATAAAATAAAATGCCGTGGAAACAGGATGTGTAAAATAAGACAAAGGGAAAAACAGATTAAAAACATAAAAAAACAAGAGCTTTACTGGTTTTGTTCAGATTAAAGAACTTGTTGCGGGGCCGGTTGTCCAGGGACAATCAACCCAACAATTAACAAGGAAGACACGGCCCAAAAGTAAACAGCAAAAAGGCAAAGAAGAATGACAGACACAGGTTGTTTGGTTAAAGATGAGGGTTCGCCTTTTATTTGCAAAGGAAGCGAAAAATCGTATCATCTGGATGCTGGTTGTCCGGAAAGTTGCACGTCACTGAAGGCTAAAGTCTGGAGAGCTGGAACAGCTACTCTAGACATAGCATGGTTTAGGGTTGCTTGCTGGGTCTAGAACGATCGGTGGACACTGAAAACATGGGGGCAATGTTAAGGAATGGACGGTAGACACTGAGAACGTAGGGTCAGTGTTTTCATATCAGATCCAAACTGGATTATAGTTGTGCCATATACAGCTCCACTCACAAATCCTTCAAAAACAAACTACTAACCGTACAGAATCAAGGTTTGAGACTTTGCCTATCGAACCTCATCAATGGAAGCCCATGAACCACGTCTACATTTTAGTAAACGATAACTGGAACAAGTGCAGCATATACAGATGGGCAAAGCCAATACCAAATACAACTGCCCAATGATACCTCAATATATACAGCTGAACTACAAGCCATCAAAATGGCACTCAAATACATCAAAAACAATAACAAACAAAAGTTCATCATATACAGACTCCCTATCCTGTATCTTGAAGAGGAAACAACTAAATGCTCTTTCATCACAGAAATTATACAGGAATATAATGAAGTAGCCAAAAATGGTAAAATAATTGTAATTGGATACCAAGCCATGTTGGCATCCCAGGAAATGAAAAAGCAGACAAACTGGCCGGAGAAGCCACAAACTATCAAATCAAAACAATCAAAATACCACAGACAGACCTGAAAAGAAAAATTAATGAATATCTGGAAAACAGGTGGCAAGAGGAATGGAATGAGTGTACAGAGAATAAATTGCATGAGAATCAGCCAAGAATCAGAAGTGGAAACCAAAAAGCTTTGAAGGGAAGAAAAGAGGAGATTGTACTAAACTGAATACGAATCGGACACACAAAACTAACTCATTCCTATCTAATCAAATTGGAAGAAGCACCAAACTGCACACTCTGCAACGAACAAATAAAAATCAAACATTTACTGACAGAGTGTAAAAGATGCAAACACATCCGGAAGAAATATTTTAGAACAGCAAGCAAGAATTGGAACCTCAACAAACGTAAAGTACTTAAAAAAAAAAAGAAGACAAATTTATTCCAAATCCTGTAAACTAAACATGTAACAGTTTAATTTAGAAAAACTAATTTTTTAGTCCTGAAAACAAACTATTTGGGAAATTTAAAACATCCTGCTTCTAAAGATAAACTTTTCAAGAAATTTAATATTTTCTATATCAGCAAACCTTTCCTTGACATTAAATGACCCCCCCCCCACGAGAGGTTGAAATGCTGTTAAACAAACAAACTCATTCATTTAATTCACATTAATATTGTTTTATTGCTGCATTTTACACGTGTTTCATTGAATGGCATGAATATACCAAACAAATCATCCGACACTTACATAAGTTTCTCAGGAAAAAACCCCCATAAATATGTGATTCTTGTAATGTTGTTAGTTCACTATTGATTCGAATATGGTGCAATACACGGATTTAGTATCCACAAGGGGGTCTAAATTAAAGTGTACTTTTTTATATTTGGTAGGTTTCAATATTTTTCTATGATAAGTAAAACTTCTTATTAATTTTTTTATGTTTTTAAGTTCTTTGTGTCAAAATAATTGACCCTTGATTTTCATGAAACAATTTAACAAGCTGAGCACATTCTGCGACGCTATACTTCTTTGCGATTAATTTCCATTTTCGATGGTTCTGGATATGACCTTAAACTATATCCGATGGTGAGGCCTCAGCTTGCAGGCTTTGGGGAGTGTGGAGCCACCCTTTAATTGCCATTACTCCCAGGTCCACTCTGACCCGGAGTGGTAGTACCTGTTAGGGTTCTAACTATGGGTTAAAATAGAAACCGACTTGCAAAAAATATATTCTATTATAAAAATTTGCTTTCGAATCACCAGATTCAGCATTAAATAACCTGGAAAGAGTTGATATGCCGTAAAACATAAACACACGAAAACCATCCGTTTTTGATACACGATTTGAAATGGAAATAAAAAGAATTATTAATTTTACAGTGACTTTCTTGACCATCCAATATGTTTACAAAATCTGCTTGTAACATCGCCAGATTTCTTTTCTATCTTTTCAGCCTACCTGCCAGGGCATCCATTATTGCAGCTGCTAATCCTGTAGGAGGGCACTATACAAAAGCAAAAACCGTATCGGAAAATCTCAAGTAAGTAAAATCTATATACATTTTGTATGAAATCATTTTTTTTTTATTTTACAAAAGAATATTTTGAAGAGATCTGCCAAATTATATGTAACATCATCAAATGATATGTAACATCATCAAATTATATGTAACATGATCAAATATGTTTCAAAATCCTGTTCAGCACTTTTCTTCAGTCTTTCCTTGGTTTCATTTGTTGTGACATTGCAAAGGCAGCTAAATCTCACCCCCACACTGTAGAGATCCATAGATGTAAAAGATCTTTCTACTCTAGTAGTTTCTTCCTCAGAACCACTACACTTTGGAATTCCATTCCAGGTCCCTACTTCCCCAACTGTACTGACGTGCAGAAGTTCAAGTGTAACGTGAACAGACATCTTGCTGCCCAAATCCCCACATAGTACCCCAGTAGATGTTACCCCTGATAGTAGCCCCCTACATCAAAGTGGCAATATGCCTTGTTTGCGGTGAAAATGTAATTTAAAAAAAAAAAAAAGTCTCCCAGTTCAATGAAGATCGCTTACTAAATGTCCATTGTTTTAAACTTTATTTTGTTAAAGGAATTTGTATTTATCTTGTTGAAGGAATATAGAAACGGTATTGCTTGGATTATTCGGGCTATATTTCTCATCTGGTATAATATTCTCATAACGTTACACCCAATATAACCTCCGACCTTCTTTAGATGTGCCATGTCAAACTAAAGGAACCTATACAAAATTTTGAACAGAATTTTTTATTTAATCCACGCTGGTAGATTGTTTTCTTTCTGTCAACTATAACCTAGTAGCTATCTTAAGTAGTTCTTTTATCATGGCTGAGGAAACAAGAAAAATCCACCCCCATAAGCTAAATAAAGGGTTGTTCAAAATTCTGTACAGATTCCTGAGTTTGGCATAAAGATTACCGAGTTTGACTAGATCCACTTTAAGAAGATCGGGCGGGGGGGGGTTACATTGGCAAAAGCATTGTGAGAATAACATCCACGGTAAGAACAGTAGTCTCCATTATACAAAATCCTTGTCTTAAAAATTTGGGAAAGATCAAAGCAATGATATAGATATATAACTTACTGTATCTACTCGACATTACTCAGCTGTAAAAATAAAAATGACTGATGTGTTTACAGAAAAACAGAAATTAAATTTAATGAATTTAATTTTGTAATTAAATTATTTTATGAAACAGGAATTTTTCAAAAATTTGTTTTAGTATTTGACACTAATTAATTAATGGCAAAGAACAAATAATAATTAAGTGTAGAGACGAGAAACACAATAATTTGTAATTGATGTGGAAACTTCCCTTTAATCTTTAAAAATATAACCTGTTTTTAGATATTTATTTTTTGTCAAAATCATCACAAATAACTTCTGACATGATGAAAACTATTTAGTGAGGTAAAATGTATCCACTTTAAAAGTTTTCTTAGTTAGGATAAGTATTTTTAGAAAGAAACTGACTTGAAATAAAATATATTAACATATTAGAAACAAAAAAAAACAAAAAAGTAGGTCAGTCTGAATCAAATATTGCTATTGTAGATTGATTGTTGTTTAGATGTAATTTTGAAAATACAAGATAATTTTATATCTCTACTTATATATAAAGACACTTTGTGTGTGAGTTCATGAGTTGATTTTTTTTTTTTAATTTCACGCAAATGTACTTTATGTGTCTGGGAGTGTTCTCAGATAGGTTTTGTATCAGAAAGCCTCTGGTAAGCATCAGTAATCGAAAAAAAATCTTATTAAAAAAGGAACAGTATGATTTTGACCAAAGTTAATCATCTACCTGTCAAACACAATAACCATTATCCTCTGTTGGCTTGTGGCCCTTATAAAAAACAAAAGATAAATTGTGTTTAAGCATTAAAGGGGTGCATATGCCGCAAAATAGAAAACCCAAAGTTGAATTTTTTTCTTCTTTTCTTGCAGAATGAGTTGTGCGTTGTTATCACGATTTGATCTTGTGTTTATTCTTCTCGACAAACCGGATGAGGTGAGAATTACAAGCTGGTTGCTAGAAAAACAGAAAATTTGAGGTCATAAATTTTTGTATTATTTGAATTAATTGGACAATTGCTCTCATCTTGAGTGTTACCTGCACAACGTTCCGGTCAATGTAACCTTCGACCTTCTCCGGGTGTAAAAGTCGCCATGATTTTTTGTAAGAAAAAACGGTGGGGTTTAGCTCTGCACTCTAAGGTTTCATATTCTTGGATCTAATCTAGTTAAAAGTAAGTTTAAATAAACTATAAAGACAAATTATCAAGGAATTCTAGGGAGGATATTATTTCTAACTTATTAAGATTAAATTTTTTTTAATTAAATTAATTTTAATTAAATGAATTGAAATAAGAGCCTATCCTTGTTTTATCGTTATTTCCATGGCAGGTGCTCGTCTGAACTCCAATCTCTGGTCCCCCCTCACCAATCTTTCACGAAAAACACCCGTCTAGCTGAATCCACTGTGAAAAATTTCCCCCACTCTTTATCTGTGCCTAAATCAAAACGTGGATTCCATGAACAAAGCTTCTTTCTTAGAACTGCATGCCTGTGGAACTCTGTTCCGTCTGCCTGCTTCCCACCTGACTGCAACTTGGATGTCTTCAAGTCCAATGTAAACAAATTCCTGATGAACCGCCCCCTTAAGTAAACACTTCATCAAATCTCCACACTAACGTACTGTACTTGCAATAACCCTTATCCCTGAGTGGCTTCCGGGCCTTGATAAGTGGTGACCACCGTGTAAAAAAAAAAAAGAAAAAAAAAGGTTGCTTGTTAAAATATGTTTAACCATGTGTGTATCTTGTGTTATCCGTTTTTTTTTTTTTTAACAATTTTTTTGATTTTTGATAAATTTTATTGCGACTGATATGAGATAAAAAGGAAAGAAAAAAAAAGTATTGCATTCATTCTTTTTGCGGACTGTTATCTTCATCTTCATAGTTATTGTTGTTGTTTCACCACGTTTCGACCAACTCATCCTCTGGCCTTCTTCAGGTGGTTAACCGCAATGGGATAAGAATGCTGAGTCTCGTAATTGTATCTCCAGTAATTACTGCCTTCCATAGTTATTGTCTCACCACGTTTTGGTCAAGTAATCCTCTAGCCTGCTTGAGTAAGATCAAAACCACTATCTTCAGACAATGCTCACCTGGAACTGTAGAGGCTCAACACCTTTATCCACTGCGCCATGGGCTCCGAAGGATAACAGTCTGCAAAAAAGAATGGAATGAAGGCACAAATTATGAAGCCTCATCTCAAAGGATTCCAAAAATAAAAGAACAAAAAAAATTTATTATTTAAATTTTATTGCATCTATCTTATTTACGTCTTCAATTTTGATATCCATATTATGAACGGAGTCAACTTTCAGATTTTCAAAAGTAAAAATCTGACTTGGGGACTGACATAATGCTTAGCAATGTTGCCGAAGCTGCTTTTGATGATTACAACACATCAGTTTGTTAATGTTATCGAAACTTTGAAACGAGAACGTCCTGAAGCAATTTCTACTCGGCAAAAAGAAACAGGTCCCAAAAAACAAATTTCCCGCTTTTCTAGTGACCACCCTGTATATTTGTAGCAAAAAAATTTCCATCTTCTACCCCTATTCCCTGTTGATTTTTATTTTTTTTACTTTTATTCACTCGAAATAAGGCATATTGTCACAGAGGCATAAGGTGGCTGTGTGAATTAGGGGCATTCTAAGTGGGTAGTTCTACAGGAAGCGTAACATTTGAGATGTTTGTTTACATTACATTTAAAATTCTGCATGTTGATACAATCAGGAAGTCGGGAGAGAGTTCCAAAGGTTAGTGCTTCGAGGCAAGAAGCTATTAGAATAGAAAACCTTTTTGGAATTTGGGGACTTTTACGGTGAGGAAGTGGGATTTTGCTGATTGGCAGGTCGGTCAGTGACAATAATTTTTTTAGCATTAAAAGTATCATAACACATATGTGTCCCTTCGTTTATTATTGTCCTTATTGTTACGTGCTGAAATACAAAATCTTATTGATTTTTGATAATAGAAAACTTTGATGAATACTGATTAGAAAAAGAAAAATCTGGTCAAAATATTTCATCAATAAATTCTTAAATTGTAAAGGGATTTTCTAGATATTCTCCACCCCCTTCTCCAGTTTTGGTATTTCTGGACATTGAGGTGTGCAATACCAGGCAACGACTCATTGGCCTTTGGGACAAGATCAAAGTGTAGTATCTGTTCCGACAGATACTGCAAGCTATGACTAGCTATGACTAGCAAAGACCAGATGTGGGGGCGACCCCACATGCCTGACCTTTAACCAGCTCCCATTTCCCACCTCTCGGGAGCTGGTCCCCTTTTTCCCTTCCCCCTCCCTTCACTCCTCACATTAAAAATCGGCCTTGTGCCTAATTTGCTCGGTGGGGGAGCAAATAAATACCATCTGTTCCGACAGATACTGCAAGCTATGACTAGCTATGACTAGCTATGACTAGCAAAGACCAGATGTGGGGGCAACCCCACATGCCTGACCTTTAACCAGCTCCCATTTCCCATCTCTCGGGAGCTGGTCCCCTTTTTCCCTTCCCCCTCCCTTCACTCCTCACATTAAAAATTGGCCTTGTGCCTAATTTGCTCGGTGGGGGAGCAAATAAATACCATCTGTTCTTCAGATGCTGCACTTCTATTTCTTGTTCTCTTTCAGTGGAGGAGAACTCCTTCACGACTGAGACAATTTTTATTTTTGTACCTTTTCTCCACGTTAAAAAACGACCCTGGTGTCTAACTCTGTCCCGTGGGGAGGCATAGTAAATAGGTACTCTCCATGCGATCCAGTCCATAGAGTTGATACCAGTCATGTTTCAAGCAGTCAGATCAATTCTGTATGCGTTCAAGCCCTGTTTTCCCACACACCATTGTGCCTGGTGTATCCATGTTATTGAGTTAATCAGTTTTTTTTTCGATGGAAATTGCTCTAGACAAGGTATGAAGCCACTTGATGTAAGGAGCTAAAAAAACATACTATTCACAGTAAAAAACAAATAGTCAACTATAAGTGTTAGATGGATAAATTCCGACCCAGAAAACAGCAATATTTCCCCCTTTGTCAGAAACATCACTCATACAATGTGACGGCTAAGGGATAAAATAAGTGAAGTTATTGAGTATTATGTTATGTTTTTATTTTCGTATTATGACATGGAAATAATTTATTTTGGTACTAGAAGGCCTGCTGATCATGTGACTGTTATTTGAAAACGAGGAACTCTCTTTTAATGTTAGCTCTTTCATTCAGGGTTTACTACCCCAAATACATTTTGTATTGTATTTTCACCATGCAGTATATTTTTTTATTCTGATTCTCACATTTTTTATCTTTGTATCTACATCAATATGTTCAGTGTTCGTATATCATAGATGTATAGCAGTGACCAGCGTTTTTCAGATTCGCCAGTTGATATTACAGCTAATGCTCATCTTTTATTTCTTTGTTTGTTCCCATAAATATTTAAAGGATCAATTAAGTTTCAAGGATCTCATAAAATAAGCAAAGCAAATGAAAGAATTTATAAAAAATAAGCACACAATCTTTGTTTTGTAAATAAAAAAATGCATCCTACATTAAACAATAAATATCCCCTTTTCCCTATATTAGGTGTTCCTTTTATTTTGCTTAGTTTTTTGGGGTTCTTGAAACCTAACTGATCCTACAATATTCAGACAGTGTAATGCTATTTCTGTATTTTTTCTCTCATAATTATACATACGCGTACTTTTTGATCATTATTGATATTATTTACTGTTTTCTATATTACGTTAGGTATGAAGCATTTATTAATTAAATATATGTATATATATGTATAATTAAATATATATATATATATGTATAATTAAATATATGTATATATATGTATAATTAAATATATGTATATATATGTATAATTAAATATATGTATATATATGTATAATTAAATATATGTATATATGTGTATGATTAAATATATGTATATATGTGTATGATTAAATATATGTATATATATGTATGATTAAATATATGTATATATATGTATAATTAAATCTATGTATATATGTGTATGATTAAATATATGTATATATATGTATGATTAAATATATGTATATATATGTATAATTAAATATATGTATATGTATATATATGTATAATTAAATATATATATATATATATATATATATATATATATATATATATATATATATATACATATATTAAGTAATGTGATTGATAATTTAAAATTTAAAAATCAAATTATAATCTTACTCTATTTATTTTATATCTCTAACCCATATTAATTTTCTTATAAATTTTAAATCCAGACCTTTTATTTCAATTTTTTCAGATTCATCTGCCTTACTTTTAATGCTAGGTTTATTTATGGTGTCTTTTAAATTCAATAAAAACCCTTCAAAATTTGCTGACGAGGAGACCTTGCTTATTAAAAAACTATATGTAATTATTGTACGTAACTTGATGTATACCACAAAACGATCGTACAGATAATTGATTTTGTTGTTGTTCCTTCTTATGAAACGGATTTTAATTTGATTATAATTTGATTTTTAAATTTTAAATTATCAATCACATTACTTAATATTGAATTAGCTCTAGGACATTTAACTATCGAGCTTATTATATATCTAAATTACAACAAGCACCTTCTCTTTCCTGTATTTTAATTAAACTAGTAATTTCACTGTTACATTAAAATACACTCAGCTCTTTAGACTATTGTTCTAATCTCCTATATATATATATATATATATATATATATATATATATATATATATATATATAGATATATATATATATGTAGTACATATACAAACTACAATGGACTCCCATTTATTCAATAAATGCTGTTTCTTGCATAATATTGTATTCTTTTTTTCCTCCTAAACAGATAATGGACAACATGCTTTCAGAACATGTGATGGCTTTACATGCTGGCAAGAAACGGTTAATATTTCTCATTTCTGTTCCAATCTTGATATTATAAATAAACGTTGCAAGAAAAATACAAACGAAAAGATTAAATTTATATACTTTTATTCTCGGTTTGTCATCGAGGTGTTAATAATGCATTCCTGTATAATGTATAATGTATTGTTGAATTGTCTGTGTTAATGCTTGTCTGAGCTCCAATCTCTGGCCCCCCCTCGCCATTGTAAACATGATAAACACCCGTCTAGCTAAAACCACTGTCAATAATTTCCCCCACTCTTTATCTGTGCCTAAATCAAAACGTAGATTCCATGAACATAGCTTTTTTCTGAGAAGTGCACGCCTGTGGAATTCTCTTCCGTTTGCCTGTTTCCCACCTGGCTACAAGTGGGATGTCTTCAAGTCCAGCATAAACAAATTCCTGATTAATCGCCCCCTTAAGTAAGGCACTTTATCAAAGCTCCAATACCAACTATTACTACGATATTATCCCATTGATTATTGTACACAAAATAACCCTTATCCCTGAGTGGCTTCCGAGCCTTGATAAGTGGTGATCCCCATGTAAAAAAAACAAAAACAAAAAAAAACATGCTTTCAGAACATGTGATGGCTTTACATGCTGGCAAGAAACGGTTAGTATTTCTAATTTCTGTTCCAATCTTGATGTTATAAATAAACGTTGCAAGAAAAATACAAACGAAAAGATTAAATTTATATACTTTTATTCTCGGTTTGGCATCGAGGTGTTAATAATGTATTGCTGAATTGTTGGGCTGTCTGTGTTAGTGCAGTTTTTTTAAATGATGTGGTAGTTGGCTTTTAAGGAGTTTCTTTCGGCTGGATTTTCATGCTAGAAACATTACTGGAGTTATAACAGTAAATCAACAATGTAACAATTTAACGACTGATGCGATTGCTAGTGCAGCGTCTTTATATAGGTTTCTGCATAGAATTTTCTTGATTATTCCAGATTGTTCCGAAACGTTCTAAATAGAATATTTAAATATTCTATTAATTTTTATAAGGAAAATGCCTTTTCAGAACATATCACAAAACGACATAATAGAGCTTAATAGGACAAATGTGGATATGATCTTTAAGAGATATTTTATGAAACAAACTAAACTGCCGATTTGCTATTGTTTTTGTCCAGTAAAACTTTTGGAAAAAAATAAAAATGCACCAACCTAATTTTTAGTAAGCATATAGGTTTGGATGTCAGGATGAAGGCAGCCATTTGGTCGAGTTTACCATATCTGGACGCATTTGAGTGGAATCAAATATTGAATATGAAAAGCAGTTATAGTCAGCTAATGTACTTTCAGTGTCGCTGTTCTTCAGTATTTGTATTGTAAAGTGATTTATTGGAATAAAGTATTAAAAAAAAATCGACATTATTGAAAAATATACAATAAAAACTAACAAAATTATACGAATAAAAATAACACAGTTATTCTTTTATTTGCATTTTTAATAACAAAATGAAAATTATAAAATTTTAATTGAACTTTTATAACAAATATATGTTTATGAAATTATAAAAACACATTTTCTTTTTTTTTATTTAAAAAATAAAGGTTTATTTTTATTTGAATTAATACAATAAATATATGAAAGTATAGAAATAAAACTAATGAAATCAAAATAACAAATGAAATTATTGGAATCAAAATGATAAAATTTCAAACATCATAAAAAAAATGTATCCAATGCATAGTATTCCAAAAATAGTTTAAAAAGATTTTAAAAAGTGTTTTTAAATAATTCTTTAAAAGAAAAAGAAACAGCGCAAAAAACGTTTTCAATAATTCTTTAAAAAAATAAAACTGATTTCAATAATTCTTAATTAAAATAAGACTGAAAAGACTTTTCAATGATTAATAAAAAAAGAAAGATTGGAAAAACATAATAAAAAAAGGGGTACATGAACAGGGGAGATATAGATGTGAGAGAAAAAAATGAAGGAACTGATTTGCCTTGTCACCGCTTCCGGTAGCAGCCATGCCGAAAGTTAGAAAGTGCCTTAACTGACTATAACTGAAAAGGGTCACCATCTCCACTATTCAAAGAGAACACTGGAATGTAAAGAGAGTTGTTTTGGCAGGCTGGCTTTTGCTAAAAACAGAATGTAGTAACTTGGAGTTTCATCTTATTGTGCCGCTTCTGCCAAAGGGCAAGAACAGTAACAGTTTTGTCTAAACAAAATCTTATCAGAAACTGAGTCTACACAAAAGTGTTCTCTCACCTATACAGTTATATAAGTTTTGCCATTGCTGCTCATGCACAAATAAAATAGATCTGTCATGCAACTGCTACATGACCCCCTGCTTAGGCTTTTAGCTGATAAAAAACGAGATTCTTTATTGGTTTTAATAAAATGTAATACAAGTCGACTGGTATTTTTTCTATATTTACGGAATTCGTTTCCTCAAAAGACGGTCAACCAGAGAGATGGAAGTTAAACTTGTTTAAAAAAAAGCTGCAATAATTATATACTAATACAATATATTTTATCTATAATATAAATCTCACCTGTCTGTTGAAATGTATGTCTGCATGTATGTATGTCTGCATGTATGTATGTCTGCATGTATGTATGTCTGCATGTATGTATGTATGCCTAAAACTTTTGACAGAGGTGACAGATTTTCACGAGATTGGTATCATTTTGAAGCTCGATGTTTTGGATGACAAATATTGAAAAATTGGCCTTAAACATTAATTCCTTCACCCTCAACTGGGCAACTTTCTACAAGGAGAGGTCGATTTTTTGTGAGCCATTTTGCAAGTCATTGTATCAGTTGGATTGACTTTGCCTAATCTTAACATTCCGAGCTTTCAGTAATGTCATGGAGTAGTGATAAGATGTCAAATTTTCTTTCACTTTTTTTTCTGCTTTTGTGTCACTGGTTCGAACCTGCCTGCCTACTACCATTTTTTTTTTTTTTTGCTTAACACACAATTCCAAACACCCAGGCGGTCCTGGGTATGACCTTAAACTATATCTGATGGTGAGGCCCCAGCTTGTGGGCTTTGGGGAGTGTGGAACCAGCCTTTAATTGCCATTGCTCCCAGGTCCACTCTGACCCGGACATGTAGTACCTGTTATCCCAACTATGGGTTAAATAGAAACCGACTTAAAAAAACAAATATACTCTATTAAAAAATTGTTCTTCAAAATCACTGGATTTGGCATTAAATGAAAAGGGTTGATATGCTGTAAAACAAAGACAACCAACCAAACACCCAGGCTAGTCTGAAATAAAATGAATTCCAAATATTCCAAGCATCTCTTTCTTTTTTTTTGGGGGGGGGGGTTACAATGATTGCTTTTGTAACTTTTATGATATCAAATTCTAAAAAAAAAAGCAAAATTTTAAATAATTTTTCTTTTTAATTCTAGTGGTTTATCTGTTACTGTCCAACGATCACAACATGGTCTATTTGATGTAAGTATATAAGATTTAAACATCCAACATATAAAGTTATCTTGTCGAATTTTCAAAGTCAGACTTAAATAGCATTTAAGCTGGCAAATCAAACTTTGTTGTTGAATAACCAATTTTCAGTTGTTATTGTTGTACCATGTTATCATAATAAAATACTTTGCTTCTGAAGGACTGACTTTATCCATTTTTAAGTTGTATGTTAGAAACAATCCCCCTCCCTACCAAACATGTACACCATTATCCAGAAAAACAGTCAACAATTTTAAACTTTTGCAATCTTCCTCTGAGGTCATCAGATCTAAACCTATCATTTCTCTCCGTGCAACGCATGTCCTCAATCCTCATTTCCTCTGAGGTTATCTTGCCGAATTTTCAAAGTCAGACTTAAATAGCATTGAAGCTGGCAAATCAAACTTTGTTGTTGAATAACCATGTTGCATTATTTCATGACTTCTCAAGATTTAAAAGGAATTTGGAAGTATTTAAACTGTTGTGTAGAAAGTCATTTAAACTGACTTTAAATTTCTCAATTCAAATTATGAATTTATTTGGAAACTATTTAGCACTTTCTACACACACAATCTTGAGGAGTATTTTTTTTTTAATAAATATTATTTCAGCTTCCCCTCTTTCCACAATAATGTTGAAATTTTAAAAAGATAATTATTTAGGTTAACCATAAAACTCTCAAGCAAAGTGGATACATTAGTAGGATAGAAATGATATGCAAATGATACAATGGATGTATAATGTGAGTCTTATAGGCAGGTTTAGATCTGATGACCTCAGAGGAAGATTAAATAGAGAGATTTGTGCAGAAAAGTATATTTCTATTATATAGCCATGTTGAAAGAATAAGAGTTCATTGGTCAGTGGATATAGAAGAGTTAAGATGTCACAAGGGAAGGCCAAGGAAAATATGGAAGGCAACAAAAATGGACTTGATAGAAAAAAGGAATAAATAAAAACCTGGTCAGAGATAAGTTTGGAAGTCAATTTCTAAAAAGCTGTCCAATATTTGCTAATTATTTAAGACAAACATTAAACTGAATTTTGTTGTTGTTATGATTATGATGACGATTTTCATAATTTTTAGTTTCATTAATAATTTAGGTGCCTGAAATAGGATTTCTCTTCCTGCAACAAATATTTGAGATACGAATAAATGTAGATAACAAGATTACCTTTTATTATTTTTCTTTGCAGGAAGAAAAACATCAGAGTCTACAAGAACGGTTAATAATCAAAGAACCAATGGATTTTATTCCTGCTCCACTCTTCAGAAAGGTAAAAAGGAGACACACACACACACACACACCTTCATTTTAGCGGCATTTAGCTTTATATATAAGAAAAGCCCAACTCACTTTACGTCTTTTTGTAATATTACCAATATCAATAAAAGAATGAACAAACTTTAAACAGAGACGCACATGGGCAAATGCGCACCCGTGTGTTATTGCCGTCTAGCTGAATCCACTGTCAAAAACTCTTTATCTATCCCTAAATCAAAACGTAGATTCCATGAACAAAGCTTCTTTCTTAGAACTGCACGCCTGTGGAACTCTGTTCTGTCTGCCTGCTTCCCACCTGACTACAACCTGGATGTCTTCAAGTCCAATGTAAACAAATTCCTGATGACCCCCCCCCCTTAAGTAGACACTTTATTAAATCTCCACACTAACGTACTGTACTTACAATAACCCTTATCCCTGAGTGGCTTCCGGGCCTTGATAAGTGGTGACCACCTTGTAAAAAAAAAAAGAAGAAAAAAAGCGATCAAGCAACAATTCAATTAAATAGAAGTCTTTAATACATGTGTAATCTTTGCTTTTTCTATCGTTGCTTCCTTCTGTTGGTTTGTATTGTTGGCTCTTTGATTTAAATCTTTGAACTTTTCTAATATTGCTTAATAATATTTGGTTTTGTTTTACGTGGTGTTGTCAGGCAGCAATAAAATTGTCTTTATTTATATTACTGTATTTTATTTGGTAAGTGAGTGTAGGGACCAGGTAACAGAACTTTTTGTTTGACTGGCCGTTGTACACAATCAATAAATGTTAAATTACGATATAATATTTTATCTCTTTGGACTATTTTCATTATTAACATCATTTCTCTTCGTATAATTGTGAAAGTAGCTGGAGGGAACAGAATAACCCGGAATCAAGAATGCCATTGTTTTGTTCTGTTCAGCATTGCTCAAAAGTAACTCCAGTATCTGAATGACATTTTTTCAGCACAGTGAGACAAGAATGAATTAGACAAAGAATAAAAAGAGAGTTACAGATAAAGATGGTAAAAGGGGGGAAAAGAAAAGAGAAGAAGATACAGAGATGGCTGGAGAGAGAGAGAGAGAGATAGAAATTTAAATATAAATATGTTACACACATAATTTCACTTCTGTTTCATTTTATATGACCCTGAGAAATGCCGGGTAGTCCTGCTAGTTTTCTTCTAAAAGATATGCTACTATTAATTTGTTTCTTACTTAATTGTCTTATTTAATTAAAACTCGGTCGATAAACGGACAGGTCTTGAGGAAATTTCCCTTAAGTTTCTATATTTTTGGAATTTCAAGCAGAATTCTTTATTTAATCCCCGGGGGAGGTGGGGGCATGCTCTCATTCTATGAGCCAGGACTGGGTAGAAGTCCTAAGTAATTTGCAGTTGTATTTTAGGTGTCATCTGTACTGAGGATTGAACCTTCAACCTCCAGAAGAGTGTCATTATTACAACTGAATTTTACCAAGTATTCTATCCACTGCGTCACGGATCATGTCTGACAGAATGAGAGCATGCTATACCTGTGGATTAAACAAAGGATTCTGTTTGAAATTCCGTACAGATCTCTGAGTTTGATAGATTTAAATTAAAATAAAATTTAGGGCATAAGTCGCCCTGGATTGTGCATATATAACATAATCAAGAGGTCCAATTTTCCCAAACATTAAATTATGCTGTATTTCATCAATAATGTGTCAAATGTTGCCTTTCAAGTGGTCTATTTTGTCTGGTTTATCAGCATAGACATAAGACTTTTCATATCCCCAAAGAAAATAATCTAATACGGTTAAATTGCACAAGTAAGGTTGGCAGTTGACAGGTTCATTTCATGAAATTATTCAATAAATTGATCGTATGATTTGCAATTTGCAAACACTGCTCATGATAAATTGCCAAAGCTGAGCTCAAAATAACTAATGGTTGCCAAATCTGCAATTTAAGAAAATAGTTATCAATTTTTTTAAAAGTTCGCCGCCTCTAAAAAATAAAACATCCATTACTAACCTCACTTTCTATACTGTTGATCAACTACTTCCTCTTTTTCTGGCCCTGTCGGTGGGGCATTAGAATACGCCGACTGCCCCCCTGCAGAGGGTAAAAGTCCCTCAATGGGGATCCTGGATATGACCTTAAACTATATCCAGTGGTGAGGTCCCAGCTTGTGGGCTTTGGGGAGTGTGGAGCCACCCTTTAATTACCATTGCTCCCAGGTCCACTCTGACCCGGAGTGGTAGTACCTGTTAGGGTCCCAACTATGGGTTAAATAGAAACCGACATGAAAACAATAAATATATTCTATTAAAAAATTTTTCTTCAAAATCTTTGGATTCGGCATTAAATAACCCGAAAAGGGTTGATATGCCGTAAAACAAAAACAACCAACCAACCAACCAAATCCTCTTTTTCTATAATTTTCCTTCTTTTTTTCTTTTCACTTCCTAACATTTTTTTTGAGTGGAGGAGGTGTTCATAATATTACAATCCAACCATTTTCTCAGTGACGATTTCGGATCAGTTAAGTTTCAAGGACCCTAAAAAATAAGCAAAATAAAAGTGACGATTTTGGATCTATATCAGTTTCTTCCAGTTAACCTGTGCACAAACTAATAAACCTGTATGGTTTCGTTTTCGTCTCAAGATCGGTTTTTAATATAGAGGAAAGATTTATTTTAATTTCTTGTTTATTTAAATCTTTTCTTTTGTTTAAAATACACTTTAACAAAAATGGAATAATTTAGTATCTCGATATTAAAAATTGACAAAAAATAAAGCAACTGAGGCTTTTTATCTGTTTGTTTATTTTTTTTTATTTTTATTTATTTTTATTTTTTACACAGTGGTCACCACTTATCAAGGCCCGGAAGCCACTCAGGGATAAGGGTTATTGCAAGTACAGTACGTTAGTGTGGAGATTTGATGAAGTGTTTACTTAAGGGGGCGGTTCATTAGGAATTTGTTAACGTTGGACTTGAAGACATCCAAGTTGTAGTGAGGTGGGAAGCAGGCAGATGGAACAGAGTTTCACAGGCATGCAGTTCTAAGAATGAAGCTTTGTTCATGGAATCCACGTTTTGATTTAGGCACAGATAAAGAGTGGGGGAAATTTTTTACAGTGGATTCAGCTAGACGGGTGTTTTTCGTGAAAGATTGGCGAGGGGGGGACCAGAGATTGGAGTTCAGACGAGCACCTGCCATGGAAATAACGATAAAACAAGGATAGGCTCGCAACGTCTCTTCTGTGGGAGAGAGGTTGCAGGGTAGAGAAAAGGGCATACCCCACTAAGCCACAAAGTCTATTTTGTACTCTGTCAAGGCAGGATAGGCTCTTTTTAGCAGCTCCTGCCCAGATATGGCAGCAGTATTCCATCCTTGGACGTACTTGGCTTTTATATAGATAGAGAATTGCATCAGTAGTGAGATATCTTCTGGAGCGGTAGAAGGATCCCACCATCTTTCCAGCGACCTTGGCAACAGACTTGATAGTGTGCGCACGTCAACCGAAAGAAACTGGTGTAGACTCAAAGTTGTCTCTTTTGTTTTATTCATTTTCTGGCATCCTTAACTTAATTGATCTGAGATATTTGATCCGAGATTTCATATAAGTCTTCCATTTTTTTTATGTATCTGACTCTTTTGCTATTGAAATATGTCTGATGCATTTTTTTTTTTATAGTATGTCGCTTATGCACGGAAATATGTCCATCCACGAATTGGAAAAGAGGCTGCCCATGTATTACAGGTAATTAATTTAACTTCCTTTTCATAACTCTCAGATGATTTTTTTTTTTTTAACTTGAGGGTCACTGCTGATCAAGACCCGGATGCCACTCTAGGATAATGGTTGATGAATATTAGGCAGATGGTGAAACAATTCCATGTTGATCAGTAATGGCGGAGCTTGGGTAGGACTTTGTTAGTGTTAGGCAGACAATCTGACAACGCTGTAATGATCAGTAATCCTTGCACAATTTTTCTTGCCAAATGTCAGGAAAAAAACTAATTTTAGATGACGTTTTCTCACTTAATTCAAGTTGTATAAATCAGGTGATTCTACTGTTGGTATCAGTTTCCCCAATATCTTTCTAGTCATCAGGGACCATGTGAAGGTTGCTAACATCTTACGTTAAAGTGCTTCTGTGGCTCAAACTGGACACACCTATGTTGTCAGCCCATGTTATTTACCACTTAGTCATCATCATCTACAAGATAATAGATATGTCCTTAGCAATCATTCCCATGTATAAGATATCCTTAGCAATCATTCCTATGCATCTGACATCCTAGGAACTGATCTTAACCATCAGATCCTTCCTTTTCGGGCCCTGTCGGTGGGGCATTAGAATACGCCGACTGCCCCCCTGCAGAGGGTAAAAGTCCCTCAATTAAACTATATCCAGTGGTGAGGCCCCAGCTTGTGGGCTTTGGGGAGTGTGGAACCACCCTTTAATTACCATTGCTCCCAGGTCCACTCTGACCCGGAGTGGTAGTACCTGTTAGGGTCCCAACTATGGGTTAAATAGAAACTGACGTGAAAACAACAAATATATTCTATTAAAAAAAATTTTCTTCAAAATCTTTGAATTCGGCATTAAATAACCCAAAAAGGGTTGATATGCCGTAAAACAAAAAACAACCAACCAACCAACCTTCCTTTTCGGGGTGAGATATGATTCCGATTGCTCCTAAGCATTGCTTCCTCTTTTTTATAGTTAGAATTCTTTCTAGAAAGACATTGGGTATTTATAAGGACCGCATAAAGGTTGCCAACATCCTAAGCGAAAGGACTTCTGTGGAACAAACTGGATACACCCATGTTGTCAGCCATGTCATTTACGACTTATCCACCATCATCTGCAAGATAACAGATATTATTCCTACACATCCAACATCCTAGGAACTGATCTTAACGATCAGATCCTTCTTTTTCGGAGTGACATATGGATCCGATTGCTCCGAGGCATTAGTTCCTCTTTTTTGAAGGGGAATTGGTTTGTTGCTGATTTTTGGTAAGCCCCCCACCTCCCCCTAATAATAAGTCACATATCTAATTTGATCACCTTTCTAATTGCACCATGATAAACAACACAAGACATAAATGTAAATCAGTTAAATTTTGTGTGTGTGGGTAGGTGCACATGTGTGTGTGTGTCTGTGTATATATGTGTGTGTGTGTGTGCGTGTGTATGTGTGTGTGCATGTGTAATACTGTTGTGTAGCATACAAACAAAAACTGTGACGTTGCCCGTTGATAACTGCCTGGTTGCAATCAGGTTCCAGTGACCTTCTTCTCAGCATGATCTATTCTCACCTGGTTTCGATTCCAATTCTCTCTTGGGGACTTCTGAGTCACCATTTGTCGTCTTCAGAGTTCAAACTCCAACTGTTCATTCAACTCTGACTATCGTCGACCGTTGCCAAAAACCGTTCCTAACCGTCGCTAACTGAACACTATCATAAAACGTCATAAAACCCCTTGCCAATCCTAAACATATCTCTATTGTTCAGTTCTTTGGTTAATATTCAATAACTACCACATCTTGCTTAACAGTCCCTTGGTTCTTTTATTCCCATCATCTTAATTACAACTGCACCTTGGCTCTCCTTTGTCTGTGTTAAGGAACAAACTTCAATCCATTGCCTACTGATAAACCCGATTTCCTATTTCTTTTGTTATATTTCTTTTCTCTCTTTTTTTTTTTTACTTCCCAACAGATAGGGATAAGGGTGGGGGCTGATGCCGATTATATTCCCTACACGCATTTTATGGTTTTCAATTATTATGTGCTATAGCTGAACAGACTAAATCTGCGTTGATATACATTTATATTAGAACCTCTGTATAATCACATCGGTGTTTGCTCAGAGATGGATCGGCGATCTCCTTTCGTATTGTGTTCTGCAGTCCTGAACATGCTGCCTCAGAATTATGTGAATGAACATGTATCACTGTCACATTTTCAAAGTTTTGTATTGTGTTGCAATATTTTGGACGTGTAATGGAGTATGATCCCACACATTTGGACGATTCTATTTATAAACGATGCTGCTAGGAACTGACGAATCGAATTAATTCGCGTTTTGCTACCAACCAATCAGAAACCAGAATTGCTTCATAAATATTAAACTTTTTCTGGAGCAATTTCACATGTTTTTTTCCGTCTCGACACGGTAAGAATATTTTGCTCTGTGGAACTGTCTACTGCAAACAAGTCACTTCTCAGGACTTGTGTGTAACAACGAACCATCGGAAACTGTTCTGTCTACTGCAAACCAGTCACCTCTCAAAACTTGTTTAGAACAACGAACCATCTGAAACTAAACATGGCTTACACTTCTAGAGCTATCATGATATTCCTAAGTTTTATGCATTCCCTAATTAGCTTAGTAGCCTCTGTCTATTGCTAATGGTTCTATGACCATGGCTTAATAATAATAAGGGGAAAAATGACAAAGATAAATGAAGTTAAGCAACGTTGAAGTCAATATCAGATGGGTGATTATTTGAGAATACCAGGTGCTTATTTGGGTGAATAACGCCGCCATGGCAAAAGTTAATACTGTCAAAATGGTGTCTGCAGTTGACAGATGATCCGAACCCTTAGTCAGTGGTGGCTGCAGAATAGTAAAAAAATTTTTGTTTGTTTTTTTTTACAAGGAAGTCACCATTTATCAAGGCCCAAGAGGCCACTCGAGGATAAGGATTAATGAATATAAGGTGGTAGTGTAGTAGTAGATTAATGGTGTAGATTGGGTAGAATTTTGATTGTTTAAGAGGACAGCGCAACAAGAACTTGTTTACATTGGACTTGAAGGCTACCATATTGTAGTCAGCCAGGAAAAAATGTTCCACAGGCAGGCAGTTCTAAGAAAGAAGTTTTATTCATGGAAGCTGTATTTAGGCAGAGATAGAAAATGGGGGAAATTTTTGATAGTGATTGTAGTAGTCAAGTGTTTTTTTTCTGAAAGTTTGGCGAGGTGGGACTGTAGATTGGAGCTCAGACGAACACTTGCCATGATTGTGGTTTCTTTACTATGAGGGTTAGTGTCTTAGAAAAAAAACCTGATAGAAATTATTGGCAGGGTTTCAGCACTGTACTTATCCCAGAAAAGCTGTAATAATACAGAACTAACTGGCCGAGATGCGACTTGAACTGAATGATGGGTTGAAAACTGTCAACTCGTTATTGTTTTTTTCTCTCTTTATCTTTTCATTTAATTGTGTCGTTTTAACAAGCAGTGATGTCCAAAAGATTTGTTAATAGATTTGTTTACTGGTATTTTTGTTCTAGACAGATTGTCACCTTGAGGAAGATGGCCTTCTGCCACATATTGATGTAGTGGAAGGAAAATAAATAAAAACATTTTTCATCTCATGAACAATCCCTAGAACTGCTTAAATATTTCCGAATCATTTCACATGCTGTGAAATACAAACAAAACGAAATGAATAGCAAAACTTTTAGCGTTTTGTTTTTATTTATTATTTAGAAATTCTATTTGGATTTGCGTCGTCAACATCAAACTCAAGACTCCACGCCCATCACAACGAGACAATTGGAATCGCTCATTCGTCTCACAGAAGCACGAGCCAGAGTGGAACTCAGGGAGGAAGCAAACAAGGAGGATGCAGAAGATGTGGTGGCCATTATGAAGTACAGGTAACAATAGTAGGGGCATACGCATACGCATAAATACATGTACACACACACATGTGCATACATACACACACACACATGCATAAATACATACACATAGATAAATACGTACACATACGCATATATACATATACATACACACACACACACACATACACAGACATGACAGAAAAAATATAAACACCCGTAGAAACAGTTTATTTCAATGAACATATAATTTATAGAACAAAAGAAAAAATAAATGGTCACAAATTTGATAACTAATACTTGGTTGACATTCCCTTTGCTGTTTTTAATGATAGGATGCTTCAAGGCATGGCATTGAATCAGTTGACGAGTATCATCTTGAAAAATTTCTTGCCATATTTGACCCAAAAATGCTAAAAGTTCAGATTTAGAAGATGGCTTCTTTTTCTTTTCGCGAAGGTTCCGGTCTAATATGCCCCAAAGATTTTCAATTGGGTTCATATCTGGGGATTGACTTGGCCATGGAAGTTTATCAAACCTATTTTGGCTCAACCAATGTTGTGTTGCCCTAGCAGCATGACAAGGAACTCCGTCTTCCATAAATAGGGAGTTAACTTGGTTCATTTTACCACTTGAGAATATTGGTAGGAGTCCTTCATGTAATATTGAAACATATTTAGCAGAATTGATGTTTCTTCCTTCACAGAGAAAATGACATTGGTCTAAAACAGGGGTTCTCAACCAGGGGTACACATGGATCCTAGGGGTCCATGGAATATTTCTGGGGGTCTACAGGCAAAACATAACAAAACTAATCATTATTGTTATAGTTATTGTCGAATACTTTATTTGCATTAAATTAGTTTTCATTTAAAAATAAAGCTTAATTATATAATATTTCTTTGATTATTAAAACCTCAAAATTTATATGAGTAAAAATAGAAGATTGTCTTATGACCAATAGTTATGAAGGAGTCCACCAAGATAAAAAAAAAAGGGAAAAGAGGTCTATGAGTAAAAAAAAGGTTGAGACCCACTGGTCTAAAGGGTTATAGGTCTCTCCACCATCTCATGAGCCTAATTTTTTCTGGATGTTGGCAGGATGAAGAAAAGGTTTCCTTCTCGCAGCTCTACCATAGTAGCCCAGCTTGTGAAGATACCTAACAGCTGTTCTGGGACTGATACCAGCTTGTGTTACAATGTCAGAGGCTTTGCACTGAGGGTCCTTTTCTAACATTTCTTTTCACAAGATGCAAGATTCTTTCAGAGGGCCCGGGGTGACCTGGATGAGGTTTTGTGCACTCTTTGTCCTCTCTGGTGAATTGTACGATTACTCTATTAACAGTAGAAAGGGGTATTGAAAGATTTCCTGATATTTTGCATTGACTAAAACCACCTTCATATTAATCCATGATTCGTTCTTACAGAAATTCAAATAGGTCCTTTGGTTGGTGGCTTCAGTGTTGTTAGATGCAATTTAAATGAGATACTCTAAGTTATGCCAGCACTATTCTTATCTTAAATATAAATTAGCATATAATTATCTTGGCAAAAATATTTATCTTAGTGTCTATTCTTTTCTGTCATGTTTGTGTATATACATACATACAGACACGCATGAAGTACAGGTAACAATAGCAAAGCACATACACACATACATGCATGCACACACATACACATACATGTATACATACATATGCACATGCATAAAGTACAGGTAACAATAGCAAAGTACATATACACACACATACACATACATGGACACATAAATATGCATAAAGTACAGGAAACAATAGTAAAGCACATATACATACACATACATGTACACATACATATGCACATGCATGAAGTACAGGTAACAATAGCAAAGCACATATACACACACATACACATACATGGACACATACATATGCACATACATAAAGTACAGGAAACAATAGCAAAGCACATATACACACACATACACATACATGGACACATACATATGCACATACATAAAGTACAGGAAACAATAGCAAAGCACATATACACACACATACACATACATGGACACATACATATGCACATACATAAAGTACAGGAAACAATAGCAAAGCACATATACACACACATACACATACATGGACACATACATATGCACATACATAAAGTACAGGTAACAATAGCAAAGCACATATACACACACATACATGTACACATACATATGCACATGCATAAAGTACAGGTAACAATAGCAAAGCATACATGCACGCACACACATACATGTATACATACATATGCACATGCATGAAGTACAGGTAACAATAGCAAAGCACATATACACATACACATACTTTTTGTTGATGTCAATAAAGTTGGTATATTATGTTCCAATAAACTTTGTTGTTTCTTTTGGTGATGCTTAGTTATACGATGATACCAATAATTTTCATGATTCTGATACAATTAACAATTCTTTTCGTGAAGGTTCCGGTCTAATATGCCCCAAAGATTTTCAATTGGGTTCATATCTGGGGATTGACTTGGCCATGGAAGTTTATCAAACCTATTTTGGCTCAACCAATGTTGTGTTGCCCTAGCAGCATGACAAGGAACTCCGTCTTCCATAATTAGGGAGTTAACTTGGTTCATTTTACCACTTGAGAATATTGGTAGGAGTCCTTCATGTAATATTGAAACATATTTAGCAGAATTGAAGTTTCTTCCTTCACAGAGAAAATGACATTGGTCTAAAACAGGGGTTCTCAACCAGGGGTACACATGGATCCAGCTTGTGAAGATACCTAACAGCTGTTCTGGGACTGATACCAGCTTGTGTTACAATGTCAGAGGCTTTGCACTGAGGGTCCTTTTCTAACATTTCTTTTCACAAGATGCAAGATTCTTTCAGAGGGCCCGGGGTGACCTGGATGAGGTTTTGTGCACTCTTTGTCCTCTCTGGTGAATTGTACGATTACTCTATTAACAGTAGAAAGGGGTATTGAAAGATTTCCTGATATTTTGCATTGACTAAAACCACCTTCATATTAATCCATGATTCGTTCTTACAGAAATTCAAATAGGTCCTTTGGTTGGTGGCTTCAGTGTTGTTAGATGCAATTTAAATGAGATACTCTAAGTTATGCCAGCACTATTCTTATCTTAAATATAAATTAGCATATAATTATCTTGGCAAAAATATTTATCTTAGTGTCTATTCTTTTCTGTCATGTTTGTGTATATACATACATACAGACACGCATGAAGTACAGGTAACAATAGCAAAGCACATACACACATACATGCATGCACACACATACACATACATGTATACATACATATGCACATGCATAAAGTACAGGTAACAATAGCAAAGTACATATACACACACATACACATACATGGACACATAAATATGCATAAAGTACAGGAAACAATAGTAAAGCACATATACATACACATACATGTACACATACATATGCACATGCATGAAGTACAGGTAACAATAGCAAAGCACATATACACACACATACACATACATGGACACATACATATGCACATACATAAAGTACAGGAAACAATAGCAAAGCACATATACACACACATACACATACATGGACACATACATATGCACATACATAAAGTACAGGAAACAATAGCAAAGCACATATACACACACATACACATACATGGACACATACATATGCACATACATAAAGTACAGGAAACAATAGCAAAGCACATATACACACACATACACATACATGGACACATACATATGCACATACATAAAGTACAGGTAACAATAGCAAAGCACATATACACACACATACATGTACACATACATATGCACATGCATAAAGTACAGGTAACAATAGCAAAGCATACATGCACGCACACACATACATGTATACATACATATGCACATGCATGAAGTACAGGTAACAATAGCAAAGCACATATACACATACACATACTTTTTGTTGATGTCAATAAAGTTGGTATATTATGTTCCAATAAACTTTGTTGTTTCTTTTGGTGATGCTTAGTTATACGATGATACCAATAATTTTCATGATTCTGATACAATTAACAATTCGGATTTTTTATAAATCTCTAAATATTTAAATATAAAATCGTTATTTTGTCCCGATTACTATAAAAACGCATTGAATGTGCATATTTTTTTTTTCAAACATAAAAATATGTTGGGGGTGATCTATAGATTTTAATTTTACTGGAAATTTAAAATCAATGAATATTTATTATTTTATTATTACTACAAGATTTACTTTAATTTGCTTGAAACAAAATCAAAAAAGATAATTTAAGTATCGTTTTTGCCATCAGAAATTAGACATAAAATTTTCTGATACCCCCCCCCAAAAAAAAAATTTTCAATTTTTCCAATTCCTGATTTCAATTGATTATCCTATTATTGCCCCTTTTTCTGTACAATAACATAGCAACAGCTTATACACATTCGCATGAATTAATTTATTTGCAAGTCCACACACATACGGATAAAATAAAACAATACTCCTCTTGGTCTTTTGAACTCTTCCTATAATATATGAAAGAAAAATTTAAAGAAGGAAATACAATACAAAACTGTAATGGATCCACATTGTTCGTGTTTATCCGTTACACCTCTGCATTGTATTGCCTTCTTTAAATTATTCCCATTTTATATACACATTAAACAATGCTTGAAGCAAACTACATTAACCTCTCTTTACTTTTTGTTGTTTGTTGTTCTATTAAAATGTAAATAAAGTTGATACAGCTTTTTCTTTTTTTATGGAAATCGTTCCAGAATAGGCATGAAGTCACTTCTTTTTCTTTTTTTTTTAATTACATTTTCACCCCAAACAAGGCACGTTGGTGTAGGGGGCTACTATCAGGGGCAGAAACTGCTGGGGCACTATGTTGGGATTTGGGCAGCAAGATGTCGGTTCACGTTACACTTGAACTTCTGCATGTCAGTACAGTTGGGGAAGCAGGGACCTGGAGTGGAATTCCAGAGTCTAGCGGTTCTGGGGAAGAAATTACAGGAATAGAAAGATCTTTTACATCTATGGATCTCTACTGTGTGGGGGTGGGATTTAGCTGCCTGTCGGGTTTGTCAAGGGTGTCTACGTCGTAGGGGCACAAGTGTCTGCAGTTCGCCAGAGCATTCACAATTAAAATACTTGTAGAACAGGCAGAGGGATGCAACATTTCATCGATGGGACAGAGCCTGAAGCTTAGATGCCAGTTCAGGGCCTATCAGATTGGCGACTCTCTTTTGAACCTTGTCTAGGAGCGAGAGACTAGCAGCAGATGCACCAGCCCAAATGTGACAGCAATACTCCATACATGAGCGAATGGTGGCCTTATAGAGGTACAGGATACTTTCGGGTGTTAGTAGTTTTCAAGCACGGTAGAGAGAGCCTACCTTCTTCGCAGCGGCCCTGGCAATGCCTTCAATGTAATTGTTCCAACTCATGTTTCCTGTGAATGTTAGGCTAAGCAGTTTGAAAGATGTACTCTTAGATAAAGAGTCACTGGCCATTGCTATTGGTGGCAGAGAAGGTTTCTTGTAATTATTGAAGGAAACCAGTTTAGTTTTGGCAGCATTGAATGTGACCATCCATTTTTGTCCCCATTTCACTACAGATTGAAGGTCATCCTCTAGTGTTTCTGCCATTTCTTTAGATATGTGTTCATTTGTTTTCCTGTCATGCCTGTTATAGAGTGTGGTGTCATCAGAATATATACCCATCTCAGAGGCAGTTTTGTCGGGGAAGTCATTAATGAATATTAGGAACAATAGAGGTCCAAGGATAGACCCCTGAGGCACTCCTGCATTTATATCATATTGTTTAGATGCACGACCGTCGAGGACAACCTGGATTTTTCTCTTATCCAAGAAGGATTTAATTATGTTAAGTATTCTACCAGTGATACTGTATGATCTAATTTTCCTGAGGAGACCTCATGCCATATCCTGTCAAAAGCCTTAGATATATCTAGAGCTACTGCTCTGCCTTCCCCCACTTTGTCCAGTGAATGGTATATACGTTCAGAGATTACAGTGAGGATGTCTGCTGTGGAACGGGCTTGTCTAAATCCATATTGTTTGTCAGTCAGAAGTTTAGCATCTGTAAGGTGACGGACTAGAGCATGGTTAATTATGGTCTCTAATATTTTGGCAAAAAGTGGGAGGAGGCTAATGGGGCGATAATTTGATAGGTCAGTTCTTTCACCAGACTTCTTGAATACTGGTACCACAGAAGCAGTTTTCCAACAGCTCGGAAAGCAAGATTCATTAAGGCATTTGTTGTAGAGTTTGGAGAGACCTGGAGCTACTTTGGCTGAGCACTTTTTTAATAGCACAGCTGGGATGAGATCGGGTTCACATGCTTTTTAAGTGTTAAGGTTTTTTATGATGGCATGCACCTGAGCAGGGGTGATTTTTAGATCGTCTAGCGTGGCGTCTGTCCGCAAAGGAAAGTCAGGCAGGGAGTGGTTGGAAGGGTCCAGTGTGGAGTTTGAGGCAAACCGGCTGGCAAGCATATTAGCCTTGTCAGTTGCTGAGCAAACAACCTCGTGATTGTTGGTTAGTGGGGGAATTGTTGATTGCCCATTATTTACTACACTGTTGTAGATTTTCCAGAAGTCACGAGTTCCTAATTTTTGTGCTTCAATGCGTTTTTTAGTGGTTTCAGTAAATTCTCTCTTAGCTGTCGCTATTTCTTTCTTAACGTTACTTCTAGCTTCTATATACTTCTGTTTGTTTGAACTGGACTTATGTCGGTTAAATCTGCGGTATGCATGCTGCCTTTGAGCAATGGCAGTTGCGCAAGTAGAAGTAAACCATTGGGGAGAGTGGGGCTTGCTATATAATTTCCGCATGGGAACATGTGCTTCAACTGCTGTTTTGAACCATTCAGTAGTCTCATTTGCGCACTGTTCAGCAGGAAGAGAAAAAATATTTCCCCATGGGGCATCTCTGATAAGATCTCTGATGGCTTCCCAGTCAGCCTTTTTATAATATCTTGTTGTTTTGAGCACTGGCTCTTCAGTTTTGGGTCTAGAGTTTAGAGTGATTTCGACCATTATCACATCATGATCAGCATTCGCGAGTGGGCTGTCAGCATTTGTTATACAGTCATCGGGAACTGTGGTAAGAATCAGATCTAGAAGTGATGTTGTTCTTGCTAGTCAGGGAAACAGGTTGGAAATGTAACCATTTGTGATAGGGAGTGAGGTATAGCAAAGCTATGTGTTGTGCTGCCCGCTGCATCTGTGTAAATAGAGAATCCAAGCCAGACTTGATGTAAAGAGCTAGAAAAACAAAAATACTACTTCAAGATCAAAAATTTGCCATTGATAAGTGTTAGATGGAATAGATTCTGACTTGGAAAGCAGCAATTTTCCCTCTTTGTCAGAAACGTTGCTCCTGGAATATGAGGCCTAAAGAACAAGATAAAAGTAAGCAAGAGTTATGCAGCTGCCGAAAGTAAACCCAGATCCATTTTCTTTATGTATGGATAGACTCTGTTTTTTTTTTTTTTTGCTTTTTTTTTTATAATACCTCTTGTGGTCGATAATATTTTAATTTTGATTGCTTGTCTTCTCCTTCTGCAGCATGAAAGAAACGTATTCCGATGAATTTGGTTTGCTTGATTTCCGACGTTCACAGCACGGCTCCGGAATGAGCGGTCGATCAGGGGTTTGTAAAATAGATTATTATTTTATTAACTAAAACTGAAGCCAAAAAAATATGTCATTTTAAATTCATTTCAATTTCTCTCACTAACAATGGTCTCCATACGTACATTTAAATTAAAGTTAAACACACAATAATAAAAAGGATTGTTTAGGAAATATATCATATGGAACTTCTGTTTGACCACACTGACACAAGTAAGAATATAATATAATGTAGTCTATATATATATATATATATATAAAGGGTCCTTGTCTGTCTGTCTGAGGAATGGTCTCTACTAAACTACTTTGTCAATTTTTGATCTACAAAATTCAAACTTGATATATTGAACTCTACCAAACTCCTCCACCAATTTTGGGTATAAACACTTGAAATTTGAGATGTAGGTTCCTTGGACATGAATCTAACTTAATGACTTGATTTGAGCCCAAAACAATAAATGTAAGGGGTCATAATAGGGGTCAAAGTTAAAAAAAAATTGACCTTTGCGGTCTCTACCAAATTACTCAGACAATTTCTGGTCTAAACATTTGAAATTTTACATAAAGGGTATTCAGAGATGGGGCAAGCTTTTCAATCGGTTTGGGTCGAAAATTTGAGCTACAAATATATAAATCCATGTATGTTTGCATGTCTGCCTAAAACTTTCGACAGAGGCGACGGATTTTCACAAGATCAGTATCGTTTTGAAGCTCGACCCCTCAGACGACAAATACCGAAAAATTGGCTAAAAACATTAATTTCTTCACCTTCAACTGGGCAGTGTTCTACAGGGGATGGGGGGGTCGCTTTTTTCGCTGATATTTTTGAGTCATCCTCTCCTTTTCGATTGTCTAGCCTTAATTTAAACCTACGTCACTTCCGGTTTGGCGGTAGTTGTAACAGCAAAGACGTCACGTTTTTTTCACATTCTTTTCTTCCTTCACGGTACAAGTTCGAGCCTGCCTTCCTACTACCACTTTTTTTGTTTTTTTTGCTCAACACACACCTCCAAACACCCAGGCAACGCGGGGCACCCATGCTAGTATATATATAATAGTATAATATATATATATATATATATATAAAAATTTTTCCCAACTCTCACTCTCTCTAAGGATATTTTTTCATAATGAAAAAAAAAAACAGTTTGCTACACTAACTCCTCCTTATTTATATCTTCAATTTTGTTGTTTTTTTTGTTTTTTTTTGTGGAAAGGCCATTTAAACAAACTGAGCCACAGCAACATATGGTCGGGACAGCTAGTAATCAATAAAGTATAGGTTCTCTCATAATAAACATGAAATCTGCATTAATTAAAATATCATAGTTAAGCATACTTTATGACCGGGCAATGCCGAGTGGCCTGCTAGTATAAAATAAATATCCTACCCACAGAATTTCATTCAACAGTTTTATTGAAAATTAATGACCCATGGATGGTTGATCAAACATAATATGGTTGGATTGCTGAAAGAATTGTGAATTTATTATCGATTCCATGGATGGCACTTGTTTGGGGGGAGGGGGGGATCACCCTGTATTGCCAATAAATCTTAACAGAAAAGTTATTTTCTGAATTGGAGAAATGCTGAATGAATCCAGATAAATGACAAATGTAAAAAAGTAGCGAAAAGTTCAAGAACAAAGTTTGTGTAAATTTCAGCAAGTATATATGTACCTATTTACTATGCCTCCTCACGGGACAGAGTTAGACACCAGGGTCGTTTTTTAACGTGGAGAAAAGGTACAAAAATAAAAATTGTCTCAGTCGTGAAGGACTGCTCCTCCACCGAAAGAGAACAAGAAATGGAAGTGCAGCATCTGAAGAACAGATGGTATTTATTTGCTCCCCCACCGAGCAAATTAGGCACAAGGCCGATTTTTAATGTGAGGAGTGAAGGGAGGGGGAAGGGAAAAAAGGGACCAGCTCCCGAGAGGCGGGAATTGGGAGCTGGTTAATGGTCAGGCATGTGGGGTTGCCCCCACATCTGGTCTTTGCTAGTCATAGCTAGTCATAGCTTGCAGCATCTGAACAACAGATACTACACTTTGATCTTGACCAAAAGGCCAAGATGTATGTATAAACACAAAAATATATATGTATATATAAACAGCAAGTACATATGTATGTATAAACACAAAATATATATGTATACTTAACATTTTGCCTGCAAAAAACAGGCAAAAGTTATAGCCTGTTGACTAAGAATAAGTACTTTATGCCAAATTGATGATTATGATTAAATTTGGGCTCATTTTTGTATTAAATACGAATCCCTATTAATCTCTATGTATTGAACGGATACCATATCACTTAGTTCACCGCACCTTATCATAAGAAAAGTTCATACAAGATTTTAATCAGATCGGCCAAGTAATTTCTGAGAAAAAGTGGAACAGACAGACAAAAAGACTTATATATATATGTGCACAGATCATCAAATAATGATTAGATCATTCTGACAGACATTAAAAAGCATTTAAAAAATAAATGTTTAAATGTCAACAGTATTTCTCGTGGTTAACGGTAGCCAAATGGATTAGGTCATTGCTAAAGAAGCCAGAGATGGCTTCTGTTGCGGGGTTCAAATTTCCCAACCAGCATTAATCGTAACATCCTGCACTGATGATTCCTGAAAGGATGAAACACTAGTGTCTGTAGGTATTTAATAATTATTATAGGAAATAATTTATAGTAATATATATATATATATATATATATATATATATGTGTGTGTGTATAAAAAATATAAAAATACCAGCGGTGGTTGACGTTATGTTTTGAGAAAAATAGAAAAACCAAATAAAATTATTAAAATAATCAACGTTTCGTCCTTATTTCAGAGGACATCTTCAGGATATTGAAGTAAAAATGCAAGAAAAGAAAAAGTCATAGATCATACGAAAAAGAGAACAGTTTTTGAATCCTACCCATGTTGCGAAGGACAAACATATGTGTGCGTATGGGAAGGTTGGGTTGTTCAATGTCTATATATACACTTTTAAAAATGCGTTAAATAAATATGTACATTTTCTTTTTTTTTTTTTTTTTTCCTCCTGTAAACTTATTCATTTTGTTGAAATATTTAAGAAAAAACGGTTAGCCAGGATCTGTTTTGATATTTTGTTCTTTGATTGTTATTTTCCCTATGCTAGGGGCTAAATGGTAGAAGCCTTTTCTTTGCGTAATAGTATTAGTATTTAATATTAGTGCTGATTCTAAAAGTCTTCTTTTAGCTCTATCTATCAACTATTTAATAATTTTCGCATGATCTAAATTAAACGAGTGATCGTGTTCTGCACAATGGCAAAAGAGTACATTTAGGGCATTACCATTCCTTATATCTCTTCTGTGTTCGTAAAGTCTTAATTTCAATTTTCGCTGTGTTTCACCTATGTACGCTTGTTGACAGTTGTTACATGGGATGGAATATATACCGGCGTCGGATGTGAGGGTTTTGCAAGAGTGCTTGGTAGTTTTTAATGTCTGTTTTATTGTTGTCGAAGTTGTTTGTATCAAGTGAAAACCAAGTCTATTAAGAGTGTCGTAGATTTTTGTATTTTGGTGTGGGTGGGAATGAAAAGATGTCTGTTTAATAGTGAGGTATTTGTTTTATTTTTCTGTGTGTTTATGTTATAGTGTATTTTCGTAGCTTTTTTCTTTGCGTAAGAAATGAAATAGGATGGGTACTGTAGTTTTCTTAAAACATTCGTAATATATTGAAATTCATCATTAAGATATTGGGGACTGCATATTCTAAAGGCACGCAAGAAAAAACCAATAATCATGCCAGTTTTTATTTTATCATTGTGGTGCAAGTAGTAATTAATAGAATCGTTTTTGTGTGTGGTCTTTCTATGTACTTTGAAACTCAGATCGGTTTCTGATCTGATGAGGAGTATGTCTAGAAAAATAGGGGCTTCTACCATTTAGCCCCTAGCATAGGGAAAATAATAATCAAAGAACTAAATATCAAAACAGATCCTGGCTAATCGTTTTTCCTTAAATATTTCAACAAAATGAATAAGTTTACAGGAGGAAAAAAAAAACAAAAGAAAAAAAAATGTACATATTTATTTTAACGCAGTTTTAAAAGTGTATATATAGACATCGAACAACCCAACCTTCCCATACGCACACATATGTTTGTCCTTCCCGACATGGGTAGGATTCAAAAACTGTTCTCTTTTTCGTACGATCTATGACTTTTTCTTTTCTTGCATTTTTACTTCAATATCCTGCAGATATCCTCTGAAATAAGGACGAAACGTTGATTATTTTAATAATTTCATTCGGTTTTTCTATTTTTTCTCAAAACATATATATATGAAATTTTTAGTAAAATGAAAAGCGTTGTGTCACTTTGAAAGTGTCGGCATGACGGTAAAGCCTGAAGTTTTTCTCATCTTATTTTTTTAGTTATTTTAAGATTTCGAGCAGTTTTTATTTTGTAAAAATACATAGCCACATGCAAACACACAAACTCATAAGAAATATAATATAGGATATAAAAATACATAAAAATTTATATGTATATATAAACACGTGTCGTGTCTTATTACAAAAAAAAGCTAATTTAAACTTTATTGTTAAATTGCTTTTTATAACAAAATGAATCCTACCACTTTATAAGTGTCTATAAATTTGCAATAGTCACGTTTACAAAATGAGCAGGGCTACCTGACATTGCCTAGGCTCCTAATAATCGTCAATTATTTAGATTATAAAAAAGATATGTAAGTTATGAATGTTTATCTTTTTTTAGGACGAAGTAAAAGGGAAATATAGTTTTTATATAAAACTAGCGGTGGGTACCTGACGTTGCCCAGGTGTTTGTAGATGTGTGTGTTTTTGGGTAAATGGAAAGAAAAATCGTTGGTCGGGTGTCCCGGGTGTTTGTTTTAAAAAAAACCCGAAGCCTTGACGCGCAGTTTGAAGATAATAGTATGAAAAAAAAACGTGCGACATTTAACGGCAGGTACCCATTTTTGATAAGTTAATGACGTTAACTTTGAGTGCGGGGACAGTGTTTTATTTACCAAGAGTCTGTTCGCTTCTTTTTTTTATATGAAAAAGCTTAATGCGCATGCGGTGATCGAAAATTGTTGAATATTTATCTTTTCAAAGTTGGGCAAATTAAATAGACAGGCGATCCCGGTTGTTAACTCGTAGATATTATGATTTAGGCGCAATATAAAAAGTTTTAAGAAGTTGTGAGGCGACCGATCGGTTCTCGGAAAAAAGCCTTTCTTAGACATACACGAAAACGCACACACACACACACACACACACACACAAACATTTTCGCTTTTATATTTATACTTGCGGGGGTACCCGGCGTTGCCCGGGTGTTTGGAGGTGTGTGTTGGTGGGGTGGAGGGGGTGAGGGTAGATTAAAACAACCCTGTTAAAAAAAAAAAAAACGTTGGCTGGTTGTTTGGAGGTGTAAAAGAAAAAAAATAGTTTTAGTATAAAGGTAGGCTTGAACCCCGAACGTTTGACGTGGAGGTGGAAAAGAAATGGAAAAAAAAAACCCTGCGACCTAACCATCTCGACCACGGGAACAGATGAATTGATAAGCGTGTTAAGTTGACGTTTATAAACCGAAATTAGCAGGTGCGACAACGTCAAGTTGCGGAAGCCAGTTTCTGTTTTCCCCGCTACGCGGCGATCAAACAATTAAAAAAAAACACAAAAAAAAAAACTAACGTAAGGCAAGCGAACAATGAAAACAGAAAAACGAACACGTGAAAAATGGCTTAAATAAGCCTGTTTCGATATTAAAATTTAAAAAATCGGGTGTTTTTGGGTGTCGATAAGAATAAGCAAAGTAAAAAAAAAAAAGCAGAAAAACGAACGTTACGTGAAAAATGGCTTAGATAACACTGGTTTAATATTTAAATTTAAAACCAAAAAACATCTCACACCACGATTTGAACCCAAAACGTTTCAATAATGAATGAAGGTCTTAACCAACTGAGCTAACGCGACGTACATGAAATTTATTTGGTTTTTCAACTATTTAAAGTAAATCAGGTCACGACGTCATCTGACGCATGCGTAGAATCGGTCATTGTCACGAGAGGACCGTTTTTGTTCGAGGTGAAAAAGTTAACATTTTTGGCCAATTTTTTGATATTTTTCGAGCAAAGGATGGAGCTTCGATGTGATATCGAGTTTGTGAATTTTCGTCGCGTCTGTCGAAAGGTTTTAGCAGACATCCAAACATACACACATGCATACATACATACATTTTCGCTTTTATATATAGAGATATTAACAAATTTTATGAAAAGATTAAAAATGGATAAATTTCTGATTTTTATTTAACAATTTTGCAAACGGAACTTTTTTTTTTTCATTGTAGCCAAAGAAATTCATTGGTGTATTACAACGCAGAGCTGAGCAAACGTACAATTCACTGTTTACTGTTCAAGAAATGAAGCAATTAGCTCAGGTAAGTAATTGGGGTTTTACTGCAGTCTGAATATATATATATATATATATATATATATATATATATATATATATATATATATAAAACAAAAAGCTATAGCAAACATCTAAATGACTACTTTAAACACAGTTCCTGATTTCAAAAAAAGAAAAACTAAAAGATTCATCTGCCTTACTTTTAATGCTAGGTTTATTTATGGTGTCTTTTAAATTCAATAAAAATCCTCCTAAATTTGCTGATGAGGAGACCGTGCTTACCAAAAAAACTATATATAATTGTTCTACATAACTTCATGTATGCCACAATAAAAAGCACGGATTTCCGAAACGATCGTACAGATAATTGATTTTGTTGTTGTTCCTTCTTATGAAACTGATTTTTGATTTGATTAAAATTTGATTTTTAAATTTAAAAAATTTTTTTAAATTTTTAAATTATAAATCACATTATTTAATATTGAATTAGCTCTAGGACATTTAACTATCGAGCTTATTATATATCTAAATTACAACGAGCACTTTCTATTTCCTATATTTTAATTAAACTAGTAATTTCACTGTTACATTAAAATACACTTAGCTCTTTAGACTATTGTTCTAATCTCCTTTAAATTTATATATATATATATATATATTTACTCCAGTTGAAGTTCTCAGTAATCAAGGGACCACTTCAGTTGAATTTCACTGAAATCGAGGGGCTAACACTTGATCTCTATATGAGATATTCGAATATTTCATTAAAGTTCGCCTTAACCTCTGAAACAATGAGTTAGTAAAAAAATTAGAAATATAATTTTCCTCTTCTCCGTTGACCATTTAAATAAGCCGTAGTATACTTTTCTTGTGGTCTCTTAGTCTTATTGGATTCTGGGACAAGAATTTATCTGGTCTAGTGGAGTATCCAGGTTCGTGATGTTACTTGAAATAACATCACTTGGGAGAAGGTGAACCATTCCTTATAAAAACTAGTACGGGTTAGCCATACCAAGGAGATCTTATTTGGGCCGTGAGTACTATGTGATTTTGAATATTTAGTCAGGGTTTACTTGTAGAAAAAAATTATCCTCATGTCAGGTTTTCCTGACAAACCCCTGTAGAGAAAGACATTCGCGGATAGTGCCCAGTAGACATTCAAGTTCTCTCTGTATATATGTGTATGTATGTATGTCTATGTATATATATATATAAGCATATTGTATTGTCGTCTAGCTAGTACATATATATATATATATATTTATATATATATATATTAAATTAATGAAAACAAAGGGATGTAGTGTTTATCTGATATACGCAATGGTAAACTTCAAACTAATATAGCAACATTATTTATATATAAAAAATTTAATCCCAACCAAATAAAAAAGCTCAATATACAATAGAAAGAAGCGATTATTATAAGAGAAAGAAAATTAAAACTGTAAGTTGAACTTTACAATCAGAATTTTGATTGTAAACTTCAACTTAGTTTTAATTTTCTTTCTGTTATATATATACACACACCTATATATGTATTAGCTAGACAGCCATACCATATGCTTAAACATTATGCTTTAATTGATGTAGATTGCGTATGTATGATTATAGAATCAATCCTTTATCAAATATTATATATTATGAGAAATAATTTGCCCGGTGAACTAATTCGCAAAAGAAATAAAAATAATAATAATAATTTTGTTCATCAAATTCCGTCTGTGTTTGTTTACAATATCACGTCAGCTGATGTTTGGGCTTGACGATAAATGCTCTGGAAAAGTCACTTCTGATTAATGTTTAGTTTAAAAATATGCAAAGAAGAAAAAAAAATGATTTGCGGCGATTTTAAATGGTACCTCTTCTTTTAGCGTAAATTGAATTCATTAATAAGAAAAAATTAAAATCAGTCCATAATCGAATGTTCTACCATTGAGCTATACCTCCAGATGTCAATAATTCTGGGGGTTTTTTTGAAGAAGAAATAATTTGTAAAGATTTTATTATCTCCCTTGCCGGTGTAACATATAAAAATTCCCTTTTAAAAATTCTTCTTTTTTATCTATAAAAAAAAAAACTTTTTAGGATTAGATTTTTTTAATTTTCAAATCTTATCGGATGAATATCTGTACAAAACATCTAAGAACACTGCTAGACATATAAATTACCTTTGTGTGAAATTTGCAGAGTATAAGCTCAGCCATTTGGGAAGGTTTGTGTATAAGGAAGGAAGGAACTCGCGCTCACACACGTACAAAGTGACTTTTATATAATAGTAGATATATTTGTGTGTATGTATATATATATATATATATATATATATATAGTAATTTATAAAATATATATGGCGATTAAGCTACACTGAATATTCTGCGTTTCATCCACTGTAGGATTCGTCAGGCTTATTTGATATATATCAAATTTTTTTAAAAACTTGAATTATGTCTGGGGAAGGCCATACAAAAGGCTTGAAAAGTCCTTGAAAATGGACATTGAAAATCTGTATGAACCCTGGAGACAGAGATTAGAGTTTGGCCATCACGACTTTTTTTTGATTCTTCTGACCATCATGAGATTAATATTGACGTTTGATTTTTCTTGCAGGAGGTTGGCATTCCAACAATGAACTTTGAGAATTTCCTCAGTTCACTGAATAACCAAGGTTATTTACTGAAAAAAGGACCGAAAGTCTATCAACTTCAGACCGTAGATTACTGATACGATCACTTGCACATTTGAAGGCAGCTGATTCAGAATTTGATTTTATCAGTTTGTGCTGATATCCTCATCTTAGTTGTATTTCTTGATTTTATTTTTAGATGACGATTGATAATTTCTATTATTTGGACTACTATTCTCATCTTGATTGTTATTCGCACAACATTTCAGTCGATGTAACCTCTGACCTGAGACTGAAGATAGAATGCAATTCTTTCTTTGATCATTCATTCGGAAGTGTTTCTGAATTTTTGAGATGAGGATTGATAATTTATACCATTTGGATTTATTCGGACTACTGTTCTTATCTTGAATGTTATTTTTATGACATTTTGGTTGATATAATCATCCAACCTTCTTCAAATGGTTCTTGACGAACTTGGAATTCCATATGGAATTTTGAACAAAGCCTTTTATTTAATCCACAGGGTAGATTGCTCTTGTTCCATCAACTATGAACGAGAAAAATCTTAATTCATAATTGTATTCTTAGTATTGCCTGTACTGGGAATTGAACCTTCAACCTCTAGAGGACGGTCACTTAGAATTGATCATTGCTTAGCACTTTTATCCATGGCGCAATGTGTCCATACAGGAAGATTCCTAAGTTCGATGAGATGTTCCTGAAGAAGGTTAGAGGTTACATTGGCCGAAACATTGTGAGTTCGAATAAGCGAAATTATTATAAATGTTATTTGTGCATGTGAAGATTATTTGGAGTTGATTTTTTTTTTTCTTTTTTTTTTTATATATTTGTTAAAAATGAATAAATTTTATATTTTTGGAAACATTTTAAAATGACTTATTTTATTTTGTTAATTTTTTAAAACTTATTGTATTTTCAATGTCTGAATGTAAAACCTGGCTGGTGCAAGCAGTCAATGAACAACTTAGGACCTGGACAACAACCACCAGAGAGGATTGAGCTCTCAGGCCCACAAGTGGTCAGCTATCAATTTATAGATCATGCTAAAATAATAACATTATTATTTAGAAAGTAATTTTTAACATAGTGATGAGGTGGGGTGGGGGTGGGGGGCTTCTTAACTGCTCTGTTTTCTCACCTAACAAATTAATAAAAAAAAAAAAAGGGTGCTTACTCAGATTGGCACTTACGGTTATAAACAAAAAAGAAGAAAAACTTTTACCGTGTACCTTTGTCATGCAATAAAGATGGTGTATTCCAAAAATCACATAAATTGATGAAGTAATTTTTTTTTGTATTTTCGAAAAACAAATTTGCTATTTTTTATGAATAAGTGAAGGCCAGAGCCATTTATTCTTCAAATTTTGTTTTTAACTTAAATAAAATGACCGTTCTCCTAATTTGAAAATTTTATTTTATTTTATAAAAAAAAATACATGTTGTGCTAATAAATTATTGTTTGGTTTTAAATGTTATTTTTTGGTTGTCTTTCCAACATCCCCCCCCCCAAAAAAAAAATTTGAAATGAAAATCGGTTGTCTGCCCTTGATTTTACTATTGCCTCTGTGTTTTTATCTTTCATCGACACAGTATAAAATTTGATTTCCTTGAATTATTAAAAATAAACTACTTGATCAAATTACATATTTTTTAAAAAATATTTCATCTTTGTTCTATGATTGGTACGTACATCATAAAGACTTTTCTGTATTTTCTTTATTTTTTAATCACTGCCATTAGTGGCAATCTGAATAAACAGCAACAAATTATTATCATTAATTTTAAATAAAAAATATTTAAATATTTTAAAAATATTTTTTACGTACACAAAAGTTCTCCATGAATACATGTTTCTAGGTACATTTGCACGTAAAAAAAAAGAAATAATAATAATCACAAAAAATATGTCCTCAAAAAAAAAGAAATAATAATAATAATAATCACAAAAAATGTCCTCAAAAAATGTAACTCCCTCACTGTTCAGGCAAGTGAAACAATTAAAATACAACAGAGACGCTAATAAAAAATTATTAAATAAAACCCATTAAATCTTACATTTAAAAATGATAAAATCGTGCATAAAAATTTGACAGGATGTTGTAACTCAGTGGTAAAACATCAGGCTGCCGATTGGGTTCAATCCTTGTTTAAAAGTTTAGCCATGCTGACAATGGGTGATACTCAGAAGCACGTGTTCATGGATAACTTTTGTGCACATAAAAAATATTTAAATAAAAAAAATATCTAAATATTTAATAAATAATAATAATAATATATATTATAACTATTATATATATATATTACTGGTCTGGGTGCCCGGCGTTGCCTGGGTGTTTGTATGTGTGTGTTGAGCAAAAAAGAAAACAAAAAGTTGTAATAGGCTGGCAGGCTCGAACCTGTGACACAAGGGCGGAAAAGAAAGTGGAGATGAGTGTAAGGGTGTTGGTTGAGCAAAAAAAAAAAAAAAAAGTTGTAGTAGGCAGGCTCGAACCCATACCATGAAGGTGGGAAAAAAAATGTGACGCATTAGTTGTTGTGCCCATCGCCAAACCGGAAGTGATGTAGGTTTAAATTAAGGCTAGACAATCAAAAAGAAGCGATGACTTTTGAAAATATCGGCGGAAAAACGACCCCTCCCTATAGAAAAGTACCCAGTTGAGGGTGAAGGAATTAATGTTTTTGGCCAATTTTTCGATATTTGTCGCCCAAAGAGTCGAGTTTCAAAATGATACCAATCTCATGAAAATCCATCGCTTCTGTTGGAAGTTTTTGTGAGACATACAAACATAGATTTAAACAGATATTGAGATTTATATTATAGACTAGCGGGGGGGGGGGTACCCGGCGATGCCCAGGTGTCTTGAGGTAAATCAAAACTCCGGGGGGGGGGGGTTAAATAAAAAAAAAATGTTTTGGTAGGTAAGTATGAGAATCGAACCCGTACCCTTGAGTTGGAAATTAATGTGTGAAAAAAAAAAGGGCAACGTTACCCATTAGGCCACCGCGACATACATACAAGATACCCAGGTTTGAATTTATTTATTGAACTATAAAAACAGGCGTGCGCAATAAAAGTTAACTCTGCTGCTTCCATTTGACCTAATTAAGAAGGTCAAATAGAAGTTGTCACGAGAGGACCGTTTTTGTTCGAGGTGAAAAAGTTAACATTTTTTGCCAATTTTTTGATATTTTTCGAGCACAGTTGTTTACGCAAGTTTGACTGTTTTTGTTTTGTCCAGATTGAATAACAATTGTCTGATGTACGACATTGATCAAAGCTGATTGCTTCTGGACATTTCCCGGCGCAATGCCGAGAACATTGTTTGTTGTTAACTTTGAATTAGTTTCGCTTTTTATATGAAAAAGCCTCATCACCATACGAGAAGCCAAAATAGCAATAATTTTGTAAAAGTCGACGTAAATAAATTTAGATGCGACGCACTGTCCGAAATCGTACATATTATTATTTAGGACCCATATAAACAGTTGTAAGCGATTGTAACGACATCGGAACCGTGTGCTCGAAAAGCCTTTTGAAGACATACACGAAATGGTCACACACATTTTGCCTTTTATATATATAGACTAGCGGAGCTACCTGGCGTTGTTCATGACCGTATAAACAATGAGAAAATTGAATTTGATTTTGTAATATATTTGTTATTCTTATGAGAGAGGAATTTTTAATGTTTATGTATCATTTGCTATTTCGAGCAAAAGAATATTTTACCTACCTAAGACGGGTATTACATGTATGAAATAATTGTGTCTTACCTAGGGTAGGTATATGAAATAATTTTACCTCTGCAAGGACGGGTAATATACAACACATTTATCTCATCAAATCCCAATCCAAGTTGGGGTGCCCGGGTGTTTAGAGGTATGTCTGTTTAAATATTATAAAAAGCAATATTAAACTTCTTAAAAGAATCGGAAAAACAAAAATAACGGTGAACATGATGGAAAAAAAAAAGAAAAAACGAAAAAATGGCCTAAATTAAAATAAAAAAAAAAATTATCGGATACCTCGGATCGAACCTACAGTCTCTGCCACTTAGACCATTGTGCCATGATCGCGTGAGCGAATGGAGGTTGCTTTTTATAATATTTAAACTAATTCAAGGAACGTCTTTTGCGCATGCGTGTTTGGCTAGATTGTCATGAAGGAACGATTTTTTGCTACCCCTCCCTGTAGAAAAGTGTCTTGTTGAGGGTGAAGGAATTAATGTTTTTAGCCAATTTTTCGGTATTTGTCCTCTGAAGGGTCGAGCTTCAAAATAATATAGATCTCTAAAAGTCCATCGCCTGTATGGAAAATTTTTGTGAGACAGTCAAATACACACACACACACAAACACACATTTTGCCTTTTATATATATAGACTAGCAGGGGTGCCTGGTGTTGCCCGAGTGTTTGGAGGTGTGTGTAGGGTGGGAGTAAGTAATAACCCTGTTTAAATATTATAAAAAAACGGTGTTAAAAAATTCAGAACCCCGCCCCCCCCCCAAATAAAACAAAACAAAAAAAAACGAACGAACGTAAAAAAGAAAAAGAAAAATGAACGGCAAAAAGCAGAAAAAAATGGCATAAATAGCCCTGTTTCAATACCTCGGATCGAATCTGCAATCTTAAGATAACAACTGATGGCTGATGATCTGTGTTTGGAGGTGTGTGAGGGGGGGAGGGTAAACTAAAGAATAAGCGAAGTAATAATCCTGGTTAAAAACGTTGCCCGGGTGTTTGGAGGTGTAAAAGGAAAAAAAAAGTTTAGGTAGGGAGGTAGGCTCGAACCCGAAGCCTCGAGACTAAGGCGAAAAAAAAGTTTGACACATTACCCCAACGCCAGAGAGACAAACAACTGAGAACTGACAAAATCAAATGTTTAAAAAAACTGCAGGTGGTTTAAACTAACGTCAACGTTTTCTAGGTCAAACATGACATCATCGTCGTAGTAGCAGTAGGAGAGAAAATGAAGAAACGATTGTTTTGCTACCCCTCCCTGTACTAAACTGCCCAGTTGAGGGTGAAGGAATTAATGTTTTTACTCAATTTTTTTATATTTGTCGTCGGAAGGTTCTAGCTTCAAAATGATACCCATCTGTTGAAAGGTTTTGCGAGACATACAAACACACACACAACATTTTGCCTTTTATATATATAGAATAGCGGGAGTACCTGGCGTTGCCTGGGTGTTTATGTGTGTGTGTTGGGGGGAGTAGATGGAAACTAAAAGTAATAACCCTGTTTAAATATTAAAAAAAACGAATAAAAAAAAGAACAGTGTAAAAAGCTTTGGGAGGGAGGTAGGTTCGAACCCAAAGCCTTGAAGTTAATAGTCTGATGGCATAGCATTATGCCACGAAGGCAAGAATTTTAGAAAGAGTCAAAAATAACGATTTAAAAACGAAGGTGGTTCTCTAGGACAAATATCACGCCATAGCAGCAGGAGCAAAGAAACGAATTCACAGCGCAAATTTTGCTTTAAGATAAAAGTGTCCAAAATAAAAGAAATTTACGTCGTTTCATAATTTTCAGATATTATGATCTCGGTAGCATATAAAAAGTTATAAGGATCAAGCCGAGAAGCAGCCGGAAAAAAGCCTTTGCCGGACATACAGAAAAAATGCACACACACACACAAACACGAACACACATTTTCGTTTTTATATATATATAGATGGGCACTTTTATTGATAGCACACACATGAAACTCTAGTCTCTGAAGTAATCTCCTCTGGCTGCAACGCACTTTTTGTACTGTTCCAACAACTTTAGGAAGGCCCCATGGATGTCCTCTTGTGTGAGTATGTCAATGACCCTCGTCACAGCCGCTTTCATCTCCTCAGTTGTCTCATAACAGCGACATCTAAGTTTTAGGGAATAGCTAAAAGACACGAAACAAGGTCTGGACTATAGGGAGGGTGAGGAACTGTTTTGATGCCCATCTTGGTCAAATAGTTTGTGACAAGGACAGAGTTGTGGACCGGTGCATTCGCGCAAATCTTATGCATCTTCAGTTCCTGGCAAATAATTGTGTGTACAGTTCCCACACTGACATCAAATTGTGCACTTATTGTCTCTATAGACACACAACGGTCCTTATTCATGAAATTCTTTATTTGGTCAATCAAAAAAAATAAAAATAATATCTAATCGACTTTATTCATCAGCTACTCTACACTGATTCCAACATTTCTCAAACAATCACTTCCATGCTAATATTTCAGTTTTTAGTTTATCTTTGAATTTATCATCGCCAGTTAAAAACTCCATTGTTTTGAAATGATGCTACATTTATTTCCTCTTTTGTTTTTATGAAAATTGATCACCTTTTATTCTTTTTAGCTCCTTACGTCAAGTGGCTTCATACCTTGTCTGGAGCGTCTGCCATATACAAATTATCAAGCCTCATCTCGAAGGATTCCAAAAACATCAAAATGATACTGTTGGCTCTTGTTCCTCACTTGTTGATTGAGAACCCTAACCGTAACCCTAACCGTAACCCTAACCGTAACCCTAACCCTAACCCTAACCCTAACCGTAACTCTAACCAGCCGGCACTAATTTGGTTTTATGAGTTTTATTTAACAGAGACAGAAATCAAATGAATGTGTACGAGCAAGAGAGAGGAGATTTATAAGGAACTAGACTATCTGTGACCCGTTGGGTCAGTATGTTATATTAGCTATGGAATTAATGTATGAGCGTGACACTTGTGATGTAAAGAAAATAGTTTTTTGTAATATAACAAGCATTTCTATGAAAATATATTAAAATGAAAAAAGAATATAGATAGATTTCTATGAGTCTTTCTGTTTATAATTGTTTATTTTTGAAAAAAAAACTTACAGCCATTGAATTATAAGTGGTTTGCCATACTTATAAGTAAATGTGCACTGAATAGATACCATAATACTTAAAGTTAAATTCAAATTTTAATATATCTTTTAATTTAAGCACGAAGGAAAATAATAATTGGGATGCTGAAAACGTACACAGTAAAACAGTAAGTTTCATTGTCGCGTTGAGTATTTATTTGTAATGCAAATTAAAAAAAAATATTTTTGGGGTTATTTATTTATGTTGGTAGTGTAGAAGAAAATGTATGAGTGTTTTTTAAGAAAGGTTTATTAAAAAAGGAGGAAGGCGGTAGGTAAATCGACGTAAAATGCTCTTATGGTTGTCAACGAGTCAAAGTAGTTTTAATTGTAAGAAAATTACATTAAAATAACTTAAACGTAATACGGAAATGAATGATGTAAAAAAAAAAAAAGCAGAAAGTATTAACAATTGTTTATTTGGATAATTTCAATGCGAAAAAAAATTGGGACGCTGAAAACATACACAGTAAAACAATACGTTTTATTGTCACGTTGATTATTTAGTATAATATATATCGTATATATGAAACAGGTCGATCATTATACATATTATTTGTAATCACGTTTTGCATTTGCTTCCCATATCTTGAAGTTTTTTATTCCATAAATTTAAGATATTCACTTTTCTAAGGACGTCCATTTGTTCAAACAAAATGTGTTCAGCGATTTATGTTCATTTGTTTACGCTGATATGGGTTTATGTTTATGTATTCATGTGCAACCGGAAGTCGTAAACTGGATGTTAGGTTACAACACCCGTTACAAGGTCATTTGAATTTTACAATTATATAGATTGTCATGGTAGGACATTTTCTCCATAAAATGATGAGGGGAGGTTCTGTCATGATTTCTCCATTGCCTATGACCTCACTCAGATTGTTCAGGAACCTACCCGTGTGCCCGATAATGACGGCCAGTATGCGAGCCTACTAGACCTTTTTCTCACAACTTGCCCTGAACTATGTTCAGTTTCTGTTCTGTCACCTCTTGGATCTTCCGACCACTCTGTTGTATCAATTAAGATAAAAATGAAATGTAATAAGTCCCCAGACGTACCTCTTCATCGTACAGTATATCGATACACTAAGGCTGACTGGGATAGCTTCCGTACATTTATATCTGATCTACCTCTGCATTCCATGTTTAAAAAGGATGTGTCCTCTATAGTATTAGACCTAACTGAATGGTTAATTGTAGGTATTGACCATTTCATACCCTCTAAAAAGTTTCAGCAAAAACCTAACAGCCAGCCATGGTTCTCTCCAGAATGTGCTGCTGCCATTGCGCACAGAAATCACTTTTTCCACTGCTTCAAACGTAATAGATGTATGGAAACTAAAGCCGTTTTCAGGACTGCCAGCAACCATTGTAAGAAAGTAATAAGGAACGCAAGAGTGTTGTATGCTCAATCTGTTAAGTCCAAAGTAGCTGAGCAGCGGCTTGGTTCCCACCAGTTTTGGCAAATAGCAAACAGAATCCTGAACAGAAGCGTGTGCTCCATCCCAACTATTATCAATGGACCTGAGGTAATCTCGTCAGCATCAGACAAAGCCAAACTCTTTGTCAAGAACTTTGCAGCTAATTCTACCCTTTGCGACCAAGACCGCCAACCCCCAATATTTCCTCCTGTATCAGAAAACACGCTATGTGATATACGTATATCTGTACGTGATGTTGAGAAGCTAATCAAAAACCTTGATTCGAGTAAAGCAACTGGCCCTGATGGTAATCCAATTATAGTACTCAAAAAACTTCAACCTGAATTAGCGCCCATACTTACAAAACTGTTTAAACGTTGTCTTAAGGAGAATAGTTTCCCATCTCCCTGGAAAATCTCATCAGTATGCCCTGTATTTAAGAATTCAGGTGATCGCTCATCCCCCTCTCAGTACAGGCCAATAAGTCTCCTGTGCGTCATGAGTAAGTTGCTAGAATCTGTGTTAAATACAGAAGTAATCAAACATCTCAACAAAAATAACCTTCTTAGTGACACTCAATATGGTTTCCGTTCTGCTAGATCTACAGCAGATGTCCTTACAGTTATATCGCATAGGATTAGCAAATCTCTCGACGGTGGCAATCTTTCTAGGGCAATTGCTCTTGACATATCTAAAGCCTTTGATAGGGTATGGCATAAAGGTTTACTTCATAAGATCGCTAGCTATGGTATAGCTGGAAAAGTCTTCTCAATTATTAAATCATTTCTTTCTGATAGGTTCATAAGAGTAGTAGTTGAGGGGCAAAAATCAGAAGCTCACAGTATTAATGCCGGTGTCCCTCAGGGATCCATCCTGGGCCCAACTCTTTTCCTGATCTACATTAATGATCTTCCAAATCATATCCTTACATCATTTGTAGACATTTATGCTGACGACACTACCATTTATGGTACCACATCTAAGACAGTAAACGACCAAGTTCTCTCCAATTCTCTCTCCTCTGATCTTGAGCACGTAGTACAATTGGGGAAAGGAGTGGCTGGTTACTTTTAATGCATCTAAAACCAAGCTTCTCTCTTTACATCATCAACATTCTAATCCACATTTGTCATCAATTGAAATGAATGGCTCTCGTCTTCAGGAGGCCTCAAGTTTTGACAAGCTTCTGGGCTTGACCATTACTCCTGATCTTAAATGGAACACGTATATCAAATCTGTTGCCAAGGCCGCTGGAAAAATGGTGGGATCTTTCTATCGATCCAGTAGATATCTCACTGCTGATGCTATTCTCTACCTATATAAGAGCCAGGTATGTCCAAGGATGGAATACTGTTGCCACATCTGGGCAGGAGCTGCTAGAAAGGACTTGTCCTGCCTTGATAGAGTTCAAAATAGACTTCGTAGCCTCGTAGGAGATGTCCTTTTCTCCTCCTTGCAACCTCTATCTCACAGAAGAGATGTTGCGAGTTTGTCTCTGATGTATCGTTATTTTCATGGAAAGTGTTCAACTGAGCTTCAATCTATGGTCCCCCCTCGCCAAACTTTCACAAGAAACACTCGTCTAGCTGTAAACACTATCAATAATTTCCCCCACTCTTTATCTGTGCCTAAACCTAAACGTAGATTCCATGAACAAAGCTTCTTTCTTAGAACTGCACGCCTGTGGAATTGTCTTCCGTTTTCCTGCTTTCCGGCTGACTACAATATGGTTGTGTTCAAGTCTAAAGTAAATAAGTTCTTGATGAGCCGTTCCATATAAGTTATTAAATTTACCAAATTTTCATTACTAATGATTACTATATTGACCAATTTCTACTGTACACTCTTTAACCCTTATCTTTGAGTGGCCTCTGGGCCTTGATAATGTGGTGATGCCTTTGTAAAAAAAAAAAAAAAAAAAAAAAAAAAAGTCTGAAGATATTACAATTTCTTATAATAATATCAAAAATGTATAATTATTATTATTCAAAAAAATATATTGAAATTGGAATATAAAAATGTTCTTTTTAAAAGTTTCTGGAAAGTGTTGAATACAGAAAATAAAAATGTTCCTTTTCGAAAGCTTCTGGAATGTTCTAATTTGTGGTGTTCCATTTTTAGAGCGTTTCTGGAACTTTCCATTCACCAAAACTATAAAAGAATGCTGATAGTGTCAGCTCTTAAGTTGAGGTGAAGTAATTGATGTAATTAATGTAATGTGTAATTGAGTTGTTTGTATTTATTTGCTTCCCCACGAGAGAAAATTAGGCACAAGGCTGTTTTTTAATGTCGAGAGGAGGAGGGGGACCAGCTCCCCCGAGGGGGAACTGGTAGTGACAATTGGTATGAAGAGTTTCCCCTATATTGACCAAAACTGATTGCTTCAAGAGCAGTGGTCTGATATGTGAGGTTGCCCCCATGTATTACTTTTAGTGCAGCATCTGCAGAATAGATACTACACTTTGATCTTTGATCCCGGGCCAAGAGTTGTTACGCCACTCCAGATTGTCAGATGCTGACTAGATTAACTCGGGCGAATATTTCCTGAGATCCAAATCCGATCGAAAGGAATCTTATAAAATGAATCAATTACAAGCACCCTAAAAAAAAAAACTGAACACATGTGATGATTATAAAGATTTTCTGATCTCTCTGACCAAAGATACTACACAGATACTACACTTTGATCTCTGACCAAAGAAATATTGTTATTAATAACAGTATCAATAACTCAGTCTTTCTTCTAAACGCAAACTAGATTAAATTAAGGACTTGCTTATCTCCCTTAGATCATTTGATTTGTAAATATTTTTGTATTTCTTTGTTTTGATGTACAACTATCATGGATATCCGGAATTGCCCAAGTGGACATGAAGTTCCGTTTGGAACACACCTGCTATACTAAGAATATTGATCACTTTCATTGTGGGCAATGGTGATACCCCCACAACAATTTCAAAAATAAAGGAACGGATAAAAACACAAAAATGCACAATGAACATTTTGACTTGTAACTTATATTCACTTAACTTCTTTACGCGAGTAGTTTTTATATTCTTATTTCTTATATAAAAATATTTTCTTGTAAAATTTTGTATTTCTCCAACTTTTCATTTATAAAACTCTGTTTATGTTTTACGAAGCCATTGCTATCAGATGACTCTTCTAGTATTTTAGTGTTTCATTGTATTTTCACTTTATTGTGTATGCATTTGAAGAGAATGGATGTGTTTCCAAACTCAGAATACTGTCCTCTAATGTCAGAGGCAAATACTGCAACTGACCAAAGAAACGATGGCTGGATAACATCAAGGCTGATTTTTTTTTTTTTTTTTTTTTTTTTTACATAGAAGTCACCACTTATCAAGGCCCAAAGGCCACTCGAGGATAAGGGTTATTGCGTGTACAGTAGTCAATGGGATAATATCGTAGTAATCATTAGTAGTGGAAATTTGGCAAATTGAATTACTTAAGGCGGAACGGCTCATCAAGAACTTGCTTACGTTGGTTTCCACCCACATTACAGAGCATCTGGTCAATGATCGTAATGCCTGGAGAGTGACCATTAACACCAGTGGTGATATGGCAAAAACGGCGTCCCACCCCAGTAGCTGGAAACGGAAGATGTTAAATCATGCAGTAGTATTAGTAGTAGAAGCCTCCCTTCGTTAAATCATAACTTGGTGCTAGTGCACTTATTGGTCTGTGCTGAAATAATAACGTTATTATTTAGAAAACCATTCTTAACATGGGGTTTTGTACCTATTCTGTACTTTAACCTTGCAATTTAATAAAAAAATATCATAAAACTTTAGTAAAACTTGAAAATACTGCTTTAAGAAAATAGCGTGGATCAATAAGTGCACTAGCGCCCATAACTTTTATGCCCTGATTCATATTAAATGTTCGCGTGGCTTTTTATTATACAAACACAACAAGGTTGCCTCTACCTCACTCTCACCTTGATATCAGTAATTTTACTATCGTTATTAGCAAGAGAAAAAATTATGCTCCCTCTGGTTGCACTTTTATATATATATATATATATATATATATATATATATATATATATATATAACTATAAAATAAAGTTATATATTTGGATTTTACCGTCACTGGATTATTTATCTTCCACCAGACTATCCATTCATGTGTAATCACCTTTTTCTTCACTATATTCCTTCTGCTTCACTTTTTTGTTATCAAGTAAGATCTTTGACTTACTTGTTGTTTCATCAAATACTTTTGCATGCAAAATCCGATCCCGCATTTTGCTAATTCTTACTCTCTGATGAGAAGGAAAGTATTTCTTCGAAACTCCGCGGATTATAGACTATCCACTTATCTTTCCACTATATAGACTATCCACTTTTCAGATTAAATATGTTTTTAACTCATTTCAAAGTGTGTTTTTAACATGTTTTATTAACTGTTTGCTCATATATATATATATATATATATATATATATATATATATATACATACATATATATATATAGAGAGAGAGAGAGAGAGAGAGAGAGAATAAATGATAAAAGTTATATTCCAAAATTCATGATGTTGACCATCTTATAATTTATTCCTTTAATTCAGTTGACTTATACAATTCTTGACAATATCTGTTTTGTAGCACAAAATCAATCACTTAATTATTATATCAATCAGTGAATCTATTATGCCCTTAACTCATCAGAAGAAATAGCAACAATTAATCCGTTAAAAGGAATTGAAGTGTGGTAAAAAGGTATCTGCAGCTTCTCTTTCAATTTTCAGATTTTCACCATGTCAAATCACATTTTAATTCCTTTTGACGGATTGATTGTTGCTATTTCTTCTGATGAGTTAAGGGCAAAATAAATTCACTGATTGATATAATAATTGATTGATTTTGTGCTACAAAACAGATACTGTCAATAATTGTATAAGTCAACTGAATTAAAGGAATAAATTATAAGATTGTCAACATCATGAATTTTGGAATATAACTTTTTGTCATTTATTCTCTATATTGCTCTGTAATTACACTGAGCTTCTTAAATAAGGATTGATATATATTATAAGAAAATATATTTATACAGATATATATACTACAGTAGCTGCTTTCCCCCCTCTCTTCAACAGAAGAAGAAGAAGACGAAGAAGAAGATAATGCCAAAGAAGGTAATATCATGGTAAAGGAACATATTCTACACTAGCCAAAACCTCAAGGAGGAGGTAATGCCTTGAAGGATGGTCTCAAAACAACAGAACAGATACTACACTTATCCTGAAAAAAGGAGAGGGAGGTTAATGCCTTGAAAGATGGTATCTTGACAACAGAACAGATACTACACTACCACTTCCCCTAACAAAAATGAAGAAGGTAATGCTTGGGGTAATGATATGATAATCAAGCATGTACTACACTGCCCACCGCTCTGAGTTGAGCATTGAAAGATTTAGTCTGAATTAAATGCATTAAAAGATAGTAATAGTATAGTGGCGGCTTCAGACAGACAGACACTGACTCTCTATTATTAACAACTAGTGTGGGTGCCTGGCATTGCCCGGGTGTAGTAAGGAACCCCGAAAATAAAAAAAAGTGGTAGTAGTGGAGGAGGGGGGGGGTCAAAACAACAGTAGGCAGACTGGGTGGGAAAAGGTGTTGCTAAAATAAAATTAAAATAAAAAAGGCAGGCAGGCTCGAACCTGTAATGCGAAGAAGGTGCCCGGTGTTGCCCAGTGCCCAGGTGTGTGCAGGTGATGTAGTAAGGAACCCCGGGAGCGAGTGTAAAAAAAAAAAAAAAAAAAAGGTGTAGTAGCGGGTGGGTGGTGAGTGGGGGCCAAAACCACAATAAGCAAAAAACCGACCCTTCTTGTAAAAAACTGCCCAGTTGAGAATGAAGGAATTAATGTTTTGGGACAATTTTTTCGATATTTATCATCCGAAAGATTGAGCTGGAAAACGATACCGATCTGGTCAGGATCCGTCACATGTGTTGAAAGTTTTTGGCTGACACACACACACACACACACACACACACACACATTTTGCCTTTTATATATTTGACTAGCCTGGGTACCTGGCGTTGCCCGGGTGTTTGTAAGTGTTAAAAAAAAAAAGTGGTAGTAGCCAGGCAGGCTTGAACTCATGACACAAAGGCGGAAAAGAAAGGGAAAGAAAACCTGATGTCTTACCGCTACTCCATTGCATGACCGGAAGTGTAAAGCGTTCAAATTTAACATGGCTAATCAAAAAGATGACTTGCAGAAATGGCATTGCTTTTAAACCTCCGATGAAGGTCGTTTTTAATGTGGGGGTATGAGACGAATGGATTCGCCAATCATTTTTATAACCAACGGCTGTGCTAAACAACCAATAAAAACGTTTCAAAATTATTATAAAAACTGTCGAATTTTGGATTCAATCCATTCGCCGTTAACTACGCCATGGACTGCATTTGATTCTTGGCCGCCATCTTGGTTACTGATCTGAACTACGCAGCCATCTTTGTTCAACACAATGTCTCAAAACTTAACAGTTAACTATGTCATGGACCAATTTGATTCTTCGCCGCCATCTTGGTTACTGATCTGAACTACGCCGCCATCTTTGTTCAACACAATGTCTCAAAACTTAACAGGGGGAAAAGCATCGCCTCCAGAAAAGGGGACACGCTTACATTGACCAACGACTAATTACAGAACAGATACTACCCGGCCGGAAGGTCAGGCGCCAGTCGTTTTTATTCGATTAGTTTTGTTTTATTTATACAAAAAAAAAACTAACAAACACTCGAAACAAGGGAATTTTACAAAATTCAATAAAAAAAAAAAGATAAAGACAATGTCTGTTTGCAAATCTGAGATATTACAATATAGGAAGTATAAGAAAACTTCTCCTGGAATCTAACTGATGCGAGAACCCCGATGCAAAAAGCCTTTCGTGGACAGACACACAATGTGGGGGGGACAAGCATCGCCTCCAGAAAAGGGGACACGCTGGCAGTATCCAAATAAATAGTAATTGTCTCAGGGTTTCCTTTACCAATTTTTTTTTTTTTTTTTACATTGGGGTCACCACTTATCAAGGCCCGGAGGCCACTCAGGGATAAGGGTTATTGCGTGTACTATAATCAATGGGATAGTATTGTAGTAATCATTAATATTGGATATTTGATAGAGTGTCTTACTTAAGGGGGAGGTTTGTCAGGAATTTGTTTATGTTGGACTTGAAGACATCCAAGTTGTAGTCAGGTGGAAACAGGCAAACGGAAGAGAGTTCCACAGTCGTGTACTTCTGAGAAAGAAGCTTTGCTCATGGAATCTATGTGTGAATTTAGGCACAGATAAAGAGTGGGGAAAATTATTGACAGTAGTTTCAGCCAGACGGGTGTTTCTCATGAAAGATTGGCGAGGGGGGACCAGAGATTGGAGCTCGGACGAGCACTTGCCATGGAAATAACGATAAAACAAAGACAGGTTCGCAACTTCTCTTCTGTGGGAGAGAGGTTGCAGGGAAGAGAAAAGGGCATCCCCACTAAACCACAAAGTCTATTTTGTACTCTGTCAAGGCAGGATAGGCTGTTTTTAGCGACTCCTGTTGAGATGTGGCAGCAGTACTCCATCCTTGGACGTACTTGGCTTTTATACAGATAGAGAATTGCATCAGTAGTGAGATATCTTCTGAAGCAGTAGAAGGATCCCACCATTTTCCCAGCGTCCTTGGCAACAGGCCTGATATACGTGTTCCATTTCAGATCAGGAGTAAAGGTCAAACCCAGAAGCTTGTCAAAACATGGAGCCTCTCCAAGACGAGAGCCATCGATTTCAATTGATGCCAGATGGGGATCAGAGCGTTGATGATGTAAAGATAGAAGCTTGGTTTTAGATGCATTAAAAGTGACCAGCCACCTCTTCCCCCACTGTACCATGCGCTCGAGATCAGAGGAGAGAGAATTAGAGAGAATTTTGTCATTTACGGCCTTTGATGTGTTACCATAGATGGTAGTGTCATCAGCATAGATGTCATCAAATGATTTAAGTACGTGTTTTGGGAGATCATTGATGTAGATCAGGAAGTGAGTTGGGCCCAGGATGGACCCCTGAGGGACTCCAGCATTAATACTGTGAGTCTCTGATTTCTGACCATCAACCACTACTCTTATGAGCCTATCAGAGAGAAATGATTTAATAATTGAGAAAACATTTCCAGTTATACCATAGCTGGAAATCTTGTGAAGTAGGCCCTTATGCCATACCTTATCGAAAGGAAGCCTTTGTCAAGAGATTCACTAATCCTATGAGATATAACTGTTAGCACATCTGCTGTAGATCTAGCAGAACGGAAACCATATTGCATGTTACTAAGAAGGTTATTTCTGCTGAGGCAGTTTACTACTTCTCTATTTAATATGGATTCCAGCAGCTTACTCATGACACACAGGAGACTTATTGGTCTGTACTGAGAGGGAGATGACTTATCACCTGAATTCTTAAATACAGAGCATACTGATGAGGTTTTCCAGGGTGTTGGAAAGCACTTCTCGGTAAGCAGTTTTGTAAGTATGGGGACAAGTTCTGGTTGAATCTTTTGTTGCATAGTGTGTTGTCTGTTATAGGAGGAAATATGGGGAGTTGATGGCCTTCGTCGCATAGGGTAGAATTAGCTGCAAAGTTCTTGACAAATAGTTTGGCCTTGTCTGATGCTGACGAGATGACCTCAGGTCCATTGATGATGGTTGGGATAGAACGCACGCTTCTGTTCAGGATCCTGTTTGCTATTTGCCAAAACTGGTGGGAACCAAGCCGCTGTTCAGCTACTTTGGATTTAACGGACTGAGCATATAGCTCTCTTGCATTTTTTATTACTCTTTTACAATGGTTGCTGGCAGTCCTGAAAGCAGCTTTAGTCTCAGTACATCTATTACGTTGGTAGCTATGGAAAAAGTGATTTCTGTGTGCGATGGCAGCAGCACATTCTGGGGAGAACCATGGTTGGCTGTTAGGTTTTTGTTGGAATTTTTTGGATGGTATGAATCGGTCTATGCCTACAATCAACCATTAGAGGTCACATCCTTTTTAAACATGGAATGCAGAGGTAGATCAGATATGAATGTACGGAAGCTATCCCAGTCAGCCATAGATTATCGATATACAGTATGGTGGAGAGGTACGTCTGAAGACTTATTACATTTCATTTTTATCTTAACTGATACAACGAAGTGGTCGGAGGATCGCAGAGGAGATAGAATGGAACATGAACATAGCTCAGGGGAAGTTGTGAGAAAAAGGTCTAGAAGACTTGCATACTGACCGTTAGTATCGGGCACATGGGTGGGTTCGTGAACAATCTGAGTGAAGTCATGGGCAATGGCAAAATCATGACAGAACCTCCCCTCATCACCTGTCTTATTTGAGTTGGTCAGCCATTCCACATTGTGGACATTGAAGTCACCGCAGATGTGAATGTTAGCCGAAGGATGAGCAGACAGGATGTGGTCAATTTTCTCAGATATACTCTTAAAAATAGTAATGCTGCTGTTGTGGGGGCGATAGAGGGCAAATATAAATGTGGTGGTGTAAGCAAGTACAACCCAGAAGCACATATAAGGTAAATAAGGTTCTTTTCTGGAGATATCCCTACCTACTTTCATGTTACTCCCTTCTTTCTCTCTTGGCCCCGTTTTGTCCAGCAGTCTTATGAACTGAAGAGCCTTTCTGTGCGCAGTTGTGCGTGTGTGCGTGCGTCACTCTCTCTCTCTCTCTCTCCCTCCTTTTTTGTCATTCTCCCCCTTCTCTCTCTTTCTCCTTCCATCTCTCTCTATCCCTTTTGGTTGCAGAATAGTTGCTGTGTGTTGATTTTTGAAAAGTGGAAGAAGCTTGTTAGTGATTGGCTGTTCTGGAAACAGTCCCAGAAATCCCTTTTTTGCGTTTCTTTCGAATGAGTTCCAGTTAAGATTTTTTGAGAGCAAGACTCTTTTCCGGGATTCCGTTATGTGAAGACCATCTGACATAAATTCATTCAATCACTTTATTAAGGGTAGAGAGCCTTTATTGAAGCGATTTGAAATTTGTGTTCCGAAATACACCATTCATTGAAAAGGAAAAGAGTGAACAGAGCCTGTCAACATTTTTATTTCTCCCTTTTCCAAGCCGTTGACAGAGTGACTCGTCAACATTAATTTTATTTCCTCATCCCCCTTTCAAAGAAAGGTTTACTGATTAAGAGGAAGCCTGACGACCTTTTCGGAGAAAAGGAATTTCAATTCGGACTTGCTGCGAGACTAGGATCTGATAATACCCTAACTCACCACAAGAAAATAATGAAACGAATGGAATTGAAGGAAACAAAGACTCAATTGATGGATAAGATAAATGTGTCGTTTATTTACTGTTGAAAGAATGAATGTTTTAGATATAACACGTGTTCATGTCCGCGCGGGTGTAACCATTGTTCGTTGCGGGACTGGTGTTGTAGAAAGAAAAGGAAATGTGTGTTCATCTCAAGTTCGGGTCACTATCGTTTGTTCGCACGTGGCAAAAGAAGTGAGTAATGTAATAGAACGAGAAATGGCAGTCCATCGTGTAGACAAAGAAGAGGAGAGAGGGTTGATGTCAGTTAGCAGTCAGCTACGCGAAGGTATTCTCAGGGACCAGTAGTAGATAGAGAGAGAAAGAGTGAGAATGTGTACGTACAGTCTGTTAGCTTTTTGCCTCACATAGTAGCAAGTGGTTTGAGGTACACGCCTCCCTTTCGGGAGACGACGGTTCATCAAACCTCTCAGCCCGAGAGCTGGTCCTAAAAGAAAGAAGCTGCTTATTGCTCTCTCTTTTATACTCGTTTCCGGTGGTCTTTTGCGCATGTGTGTATTTCCTTTGAAAGCGGAAGTGACGTTGTCCATGCGTACGTGTATGTGAGTACATGTGTGTACGTTAGCGTGTGCGTATATACATGTGAATGTGTATGTACGCGAACGTGAATATATGTACGTGTGTGGACGTGGGCGCATATGTTTGTGTGTGCGTATGTATATGGCAAGTAATATAGCTTGAAATGTGAATGCGTGTTTTTGTGTGAGACTTGAAAAGGCTTGTGCAGACTTTATTCTTGGGTTGAGAGAAAGTCCAAGTTTAAACCTTTTGAGGATTTCGTTTGTTCTGAAAAAAGGACAAAAAAGAAGAACAAAAAAACTTAAAAGAACTTTGAGAACTCTTTCTTTCATGTTTTTTCACTTTCAGACCTTTTTTCTTTTATTTTTATTTTTGAGGGAAACGAGAAAGTTGACCCCTTTTTGGGAAGTCTAATTTCGAGACTTCATTGTAAAATTGCATTTCTTTCTTGGTATTTTTTCTTTCAATTGTAATTTGAATGTTTGCTCTTTATATTATTTTTTCTGGCTTTTGTTAACGTGATAATTTTTACCATTGCTTTTGGGAAGCAAAAACCAATCCGACACTCACTTTTCCCAAGTAAACTTTGGACTTTTTAAACCTTTTTCAGGGACTTCTATTTGTTCTTTCCTTCCTTTTTTCTTTGTTGTTACTATTTTCTTTTTTCTCCTTATTTTTTTAGTACATGTTTCTCTGCAAAGTCGAATTTTGATAACTACCCAAAAATTCTGACAATGGTGGCTTTGTAAAGACATAAGATACTCATGAAATACTCTCAGACATGAGTAATTTTCTGGTACAATCGAGAGAGCTCACTTTCTTTGCAGCAGCCTTGGCAATGTCCTCAATGTGTTTGTTCCAATTTATTTTTTCTTACATCAAGTGGCAGTTCTTCCACATTATTATAGCGAAATTCAAAAATTGAAATATTAAATTTCAGGTGAAACCAGTAGTATTTACTGAATTGTCAAAAACTTACAGAAATAAAGTTTTGCTAAATTGGACAAAGATTTTCAATTTTCAGAAAAGATTTACCTCCCTTTTGTTACTATTAGAACCCTTTGGCTTCTTTTTTTTTTCTTTTTTTGCAAAACTCCATTTTTGCTAATTGTCTTCAAAAAATATTTTCATTAATAATTCATTTTCTACCTTATCGTTTTTCATAATTTTTGGATATGATCATTATTGTGACATGACAATTCAGTAGATACCATTGGTTTCACTTGAAATTCAATATTTCAATTTTTCAATTTCGCTACCAGAAAAATAAGAACCAAACTGGCTTCATGCATGCTCTGGAGTGATTTCCGACTAAAAAGATTTTTTTTTATTTGGCTAAATAGATTGGCTAATGCCAACAAAACACTCAAACTTCAGTCTCATATGCTAATTGGACCGCCACCCTCCAACCCCATCACACATAAATAATAACATGGAGGACTCCAGAGCACTGCTTGACACCCATCTCACCCCGATGTGAAAAGGCCCATGAATCAATTCAACAAGACTATCTCCAAAACCTCATTTGATGCAGCAATTTAGCCAATTTAGCGATTGGCTAACACGAACTACACGTATGAACATATCCGGGTTCAGAGAATTCATTCACCTACCCTTTCTCTTTTCATCATCGATTTCGCTACGCATGTTAGAATTTAAATATATCAACAAAATGCCAACAAAACAGGCGATTGACTTTTTACCTTTTAGATGAAATTAATTTAAATGGAATCAACACGCTCACAATCTACTTTTGATTGCATAAATTTTGTTCTAGAATTAATTAGAGTCGTTTGTTTGTTTCATTGGGAGTGACACCACTAACATCACGCTGGTCAAATGAATACGGCTTGTTTTGGCCAAGTCATGCCCCCCCCCCTGTGGGGGCACCGTTGTGGCCATTGGGCCAAAATCAAAGTGTAGTTTCGACAGCCCATGGCTGTCGTGCAAGTCAACGGAAAGCGCTCGAAGCCCTTTGTTATCTCTCGGTCGGTTCGTCAGGGTTGTCCGCTGTCGCCCCTGCTTTACATCCTGCTGAGACGTGGGGAGGCAAATTCGGCCCTACGTGGAATGGCTCTGCCTGGCGGCTCAGCTGCCAAGGTATCCGCGTTTGCCGATGAGTCACGGTCTTCGTGTCGAGCTTCAGAGACATCGAGATCATGTCGGAGGCGCTTGCACAGTATGAAAGAATTACGGGGGCCAAGATAAACCACAGCAAGTCTGTCGGACTGCGGTTGGGCGCCTGGAGTGGTAACGCAAACCTCCCGGCGTTCTTCAGCTGGACGGATGGCCTGGTTCGGATCCTTGGCGTGTGATTCGGACCTGGTCTCCAGCTTGATAAGAATTGGTCGGAGGTACGGTCAAAGGTGGAGGCTGCGGTCAATGCGTGGCTTCCTAGGAAACTTTCCTTAAAAGGTAGAGCTGAGGCGTGCGCTACATACATCTTCCCTCTCATCCTTTACCGACTGGCCATACTTCCCCTGCCTGCATAAAAAAGCTCTTGTCGAACTTTTGTCCTCCCTCCTTTGGGACAGAGGAAGACACTGGGTGAGCAGACAGGTCTGCTTCCAACGTCCGTGTGAGGGAGGTTTGGGAATGCCAGACTGTAAGTGTCATCGAGACACCGAGAGGCTGGCCTTCCTGAGCCACCACCTTCAAGAAGATCAACTATGGCACCCCGCGATTACTGCCGCCTTCCCCGACCTCATTCTCGACCTCGCTATCGAGAGTCGTCGCAGGCCGCTGGGAGACTCAGTCTTTCTGAAAGAGTGCCGAGCCACGCTAAAACGACTACCAAGGTCCAGCAACCTTGTGACTGCTACCCGTAGGGAACTCCACAGGGATCTAGTAAGGGGGGGCCGCCGACGACCCGCTATGTGCGCATTTGGGTTGACAGCAGAGTGAGATCCGCTCCACGTGGAGTTGGGCGCCGGGTTTGAGTCATCTGAATAATTCAGAGTTCTCTCTGACCTGGCGATTGGCCCGAAATGCACTTCCACTTAACATACAATGCAGTTCTGGGTTTTTGGAGTCGCCTGCTTGTCCCCGTTGCGGGACAGCGGCCGTAGAAACGACCGATCACGCTTTCTTCGATTGCTGTGAACTCCGCCAGTACTGGTCGTATGTCAGCAAGGTGACGGCTTGCATCGATCCTGAGCATCCTTGCCCAATTACTGTATCCAATGTCGTTGACAACGTGAGACCGCCGTGGGACCGGAAAAGACAAATGGTCTACATTACGATCCTGGCCGTGGCGAGAATAGTGATTTGGACGTCGCGTCTGCAGGGTGGCCGGGGAGTGTTGCCTTTTTCTGATCAGGATCTAATCGCTTTCTTTAAACACCAACTACGGGTGAAGATCAGATGTGACAGAAGAAGGCTGCATTATGCGGCATTTGACAGAAGATGGATACATGTAGCAAGTCTGTGTGTACGAAAATGAGCCAAGTTTGAATACGTGTTCCCCGCCTAGGTGTGGAACGCGCAGTTCTGTCAAGCATAATCCATTTTCAGCCTCTTAGCTAGCTGGGTAAATGCTTCATCCCTCCTCAAGTAGGAAGCCTCCAAGATCCCCATCCCCTCCTATCTGCAATTTTTTCTTCTCACCCCTCACGCTAAATTTCACCCATCTTGGAGAGAAAGAAATCAATCACTAACTCCCCATCCCTCACCCACAAAATTTTCTTTTCTCCATTTCGTCCCATCTATAGAGCATCCCCACTTAGAGACCTGCCTGCAGGAGCTAAGGTTCCTTTACAAACCAAGTGAAACAGACGGTCTATCAACTAGACGAGGTTGGGAGGGTCCTACTAACCCCCTTTTTTTTACCTCCCCCCATCCCGCCCTCGACACAAATGAATTATCGTATCATCATTGTTATCTTTTTTGTTTTTACACGGGAAATAAAAAATGTTTTAAACAATTCGGTGCCAAGTAGAACGTCCCCAAGTACGAAAGGGCGAATGCGGTATTATGGTGGAAGAAGATTCTAGCTAAGAGAAACTTTTGTTCAGTTCTAGAGTGACAAGGATGACCAACGACCCCCATCTGCCCCCCTTTTGAGTTGGCCTTGTGCCTAAGTTTTTTGTTCATGTTCTTTTTTTTGCCTGAATAAAAGATTTAATATCTCAAAGTGTAGTATCTGTTCCGGCAGATGCTGCAAGCAAAGACCATTGCCCTTGTGGCAATCTTCTGGTTCATGTAGGGGCAACCCTACTTGGGCCAGCTGGCAAATCTCTATCCAGCTCCCATTTCCCACCTCTCGGGAGCTGGTCCCCTTTTCCCTTCCCCCTCCCCTTCACTCCTCACATTAAAAAGCGGCCTTGTGCCTAATTTGCTTGGTGGGGGAGCAAATAAATACCGCCCCCCGGGGCTATCCAGCTCCCCTACTCCCCGGGGAGTTGGTCCCCATTTCCCCTTCACTCCTCATATTAAAAATCGGCCTTATGCCTAATTTGCTCGGGGGAGCAAATAAATACCAACCCCACATATAAGACCATTGCCCTTGTGGCAATCAGTTATTGGTCAATGTAGGGGAAGCCCTTCATACCAAATGTCACTATCCAGCTCCCCTACTCTTCGGAAGTTGGTCCCCATTTCCCCTTCACTTTCCTCATTAAAAAACGGCCTTGTGCCTAATTTGCTCAGTGGGGAAGCAAATAAATCCAACTAACTCGGCCGGGGTGTAAGCGGAGGCTCCCAAAGTGACGACTGACGCTACCAGTCATGTCGACCGAATCCACCAGTGCCAAAGGATTCCAGCAGCTGCAGCCATCTCAGCAGCAGTTCAAACAGCCCTTACCAAGGCTAATAAGTTTTTCTACTAATGCAATTCTCTACTGCTTGCCTTCTGAGACTCACCAGCAGCAAACTTCACTCTCAGTCTCCAGCGCTTCCAGCTCACTCCAGTGGCTTCCTGCTCATTCCCGCAGCCCTTGGTGCCTCCAGCTCGCTCCAGCGCCTCCAGCTTCCTCCTGCAGCCTTTCTGCCACCTTGCTTGCACTTCGCTCCTCCGGCCTGCTACCTCGCTCGCACCTTGTTCCTCCGGTCTGCAACCTGGCTCCCTAGCGACAGTTCTCAGTGTCGTCCGTGTCTTAACACTGATCCCCCGTTGTCAGTGTCGTCTGTTCCTTAACACTGACCACTTCATTCTCAGTGTCCACCATTCGTTTCCGGATCGCCCTGACGCCCAGCTTATTGTTCCAGACCCGGCGAGCAACCCTGAACCATGCTACTAATAGAGTACCTGTTCCAGAACTCCAGACCTTAAGCTCCAGTGACGTGCGACCTTCCAGGCGACCAGCATCCAGATCATACAATTTTTCGCTTCCTTTGCAAATAAAAGGCGAACCCTCGTCTTTAACCAAACAACCTGTGTCTGCCATTCTTCTTTGTCTTTTTGTTGTTTACCTTTTTGTCTGTGTCTACCTTGTTAGTTGTTGGATCGATTGTTGGTTGGGTCGATTGTCTCCGGACGACCGGCCCCGCAACAAGAGCGCCCCACCCCCATCTTCCACACAAAAATAAGAACCGAGAGGCCTTCAGAGCACTGCTTGAATTCCACCCCGTCCCCGATGTCAAGAAGTTAGGGTAAAGAGATCTTGGCCGGTTAATTGAAAGTGCTCCTTGATGATTATGTTTGTTGTTGTTATCTTGCTGTTGTCGATGGTCGTCGTTGGTAAAGAGACCACGTGACCGCCGAAACGAAAACGAGGTTCTGCGATGAAATTCGTCGCGTCGTCAAAATTTCGTCTTCCTCGCACGAACCAAACAACAACAACAAAAAAACTGAGTTCGACACACGTTATTTTTTTTTTTTTTAATTAAATTAAATTAAAAAAAAAAAAAGGAAAACATTAAACGTAACAAAGAGCAAACAACAGCAAAAACGGGGTTCAAAAAAGGTTTAAAAACAAAGAAGAAACCCCCATTAAAAAAAAAAAAAAAACGATTACTTTTTCTAAATGGAGCGACTCTCCCCTTGTTCGAAGGTTGCACACGAATTTGAACACAGAGCCATCGTGCAAGTAAGTCGAATTATTATTATAACCTTCGGTTTAATTTATTATTAAATTATTTTGATTAATAATTAATCCATTTTTAATTTAACTATTAATTAATACCCGTATATATTCTGCTTTAATTGTTAATTGATGCTTTGTAGCATAAAAGACGCCAATTTTTGTTTCTGACAACCACAAAATAATTAACCTTTGTTTATTAAAACTCCGACTTTTTAATTGATTAATATTGATTTATTAATTAAACTAAATAAAAAAAAAGATACGTCTTTGTTTTTAACTTTCAAAGCTGTCGTTTTAGAACGTCAATCTTATTTTAGGCGTGATATAAAATAGTATTATTAAAAAATATAAACATTAAACAACCTCTTTTAAAAATAACCTTTTACTTGTTAGTATTATTATTAACCAAATTTAGTTATTTTAAATAATAAAAAAAAAAAGTTCCTTATTGATCGTTTTCAAGAATCATTGGGTTCTCCAACTGGTTATAATTATTATTTTTATTCTTTCGGACTTTTTTTTTTTTTTTTTAGAGGGTGTGGGGGGGGTCTGTTGCCACTTGGACTTAGGGTTAGTAGTAGTGTACCTGGTTTGCATTTATTTTTATGGGAGTGGTTTTCTAAAATTACTATAAGAAGTATTGTAAAATTTCTGTATTTAAATTTTACATATAAAACATTTTTTTCTTATGTCTTATTTTGAGATAAGGTACCAAAGCTGCTTTTGGAAAAAAAAGTTATCCTTTTATTTTGTATTTCTTTACAAAATCGTTACTTATTTTACTTAAATGTATTAAAAGGTCTTTAACTGACATTTCAAATGTTTTTTTTTTTTTTTTTTTTTCGTAATAAAAAGATGGGTATTTTCCTAATATCCCTCTCTCCTCCAAGTTGATATATATATACATATTACAATCATTTTGTATCTATTTGTCCTTGTGGGGTACCATGTGGACTTAGGGTTAGTGGTAGGCATACGCCGTATGCCGCATACGGTGCTTTATTTTTATTTTTTTTGGGGGGGGGGTCTATAAAATAACCAAATAAAGTAAGTTGAATAATTGTTCGGTGTTTATTCAGAATTATACTTAATTAAAAAATAAAAATACAAATTTTTGTCACAAATGTCATATTCCAAAATAAAGAAATAAAAAAAATGCAAACTAAGTAGTTTTCATTTTTAGTTAAGAAAATGAAATTTTACGATTTTTAGCAAATAATAAAATAACACACTCCGTCAATCTCGATAGTCAAATGGAGTTGTCGGCCTTTGAATTTTAACAGATTCGAAAACGATATGGCCACTCTATGCCTTTTTGCTTCCTCATGAATGTACCTTGATGGTACTTCTACAGTTTATCGCCGAAAATGAAAACGCCATTTTTTTTTTTCGCGCACCTGCTGTTAAAATCCGAGGGAGAAATCAGGGTCAATGTCAAGTTCCTTTCCAACTCCCCAAAAAACTTTAAAATGACGACTTTTATGTGTTTTCAATGGTGTTGAAAACGAATATCACATTTAATTTGGGGGCAGACAAGTAGGTACTAGTGCACTTATTGATCCGATAAAAAAGTATTTTCAAGTTTAATTAAAGTTTTACGATATCTGTTTTTATTAAATTGTAAGGTGAAAGTACAGAATAGGTATACCCCCCTTCTCCATGTTAAGAATGGCTTTCTAAATAACGTTATTATTTAAGCATGGATCAATGTGCATGGAGTACCCGTTACCGATAAGTAGTTTTCATGATATGAAAGAAATTACTTTTTTAAAAAAAGTGGGGGATCACTTTTTTATATAAATTTAACATAAAATGAGCACCCACTTTTTAGCCACCCAGTAATTTCTTCACATCATAAAACAAATTTAACTGTGATATTCATTTTTAGCACCCCCGAAAACCAGCGCTGTTTTATTTATTTTTTTTTTAAGAGGTTCTTTCATTGTTTCATCTCATAATTTAAGACGCTAATTATGCTGTCAGTAAATTTACAAAAACATACTTTCGTTTTTCGCTCTTTTTTTTTTGTATAGTTATTAACAGATGCTTCTGCAGTTTAATATTTCACATACTCTTCTGCTTGTTTAATGTCGGCATGTTACTTACAAAAAAAAAAACAGTTTATTAAACTACAGAAGCAAAACACCTGTTAAAAACTATACAAGTTCTATAATTGAATACTCTCCTCTAAAAATTAAACAAACGAAAAACGAAGCGTCCTAACTAATGAAAAAAAATGAACGAATCTCTTAAAAAAACAGCGCCGGTTTTCGGGGGTGGGGGGGTGCTTAAAATTAAATTTGTTTTGATATGAAGAAATTACTAGGTGGTTAGAAAGTGGGTGCTCATTTTACGTTAAATTTATATAGGAAAGTGATCCCCTACTTTTTGAAAAAGTAATTTCTTCATATCATGAAAACTGCTTATCTGTCGCAAAATTAAATGTGATATTCGTTTTCAGCACAGTCGTCGTTTTAAAATTTTTGGAGAGTTGGAAAGAAACTCCTAACTGCATTCTTAGTCATCACTGCCATCCGTAGTTGTTGTCGTCTCACCACATTTTTGACCAATTAACCTCTGGCACGCTTTTGGGTGGGATTGAAACCGCTATCTTCAGACAATGTTCATCTGGAACCGTAGAGATTCAACATCTCTATCAACTGTGCCACTGTGATGGCTGAGAATGCAGTTAGGAGATTCGAAGTTCCTATCCGTCGCGGTTACCACCTGACGAAGGCCAGAGGAAGTTAGCCGAAACGTTGTGAACCAATAAAAAAGATCCCAAAACAACAACTAATAAAGATGAGACTAATAGTCCGAAATAAAAATAAAAATTAACATATAATGCTCATCTCAAAAAATGAATTCCAATTAAGGAATAATATATATATATATGAAGACAGGTCAACATGTAAGAAAATTTGTAAGGTTATGTCTTTTATTTAAATGTTTATTTACATAAGTAATTGGTAAAAATAAAATTGACACTTGTGACATCTAATATTCCCCCAGGCGAATTTAGAAAGCCATTTTTAACATGGTAAGCTTTGTTAACCCATTAATACTGGAACGGAACTCTTCCAAAATGAATACAATCTGCTTCATTGCATTATGGTTTTATTTTACAAATACTCAAAATGCTTTTTTTTAATGTTTACGAAGTAATTTTTTTTTTTTTTTTATAAATAGAAATAAATCAAACGTCAACATATGTTTTAAAGTACAAAATTCACAGAGGCACTTTTGTGCATTGCTGTCGCAATAACTTTTTTGAAGACCGGAGAACAGGGGGAGACTATTCAATTAAAGAACCGGTGGAAACAACTCTAGTATACCGTAATGTGAACATCTGTACAATCACACACACAAATTATCTGAACATTTTATCGAATTAGAATTAAAATTCTAATAACACAAAAGGTTTTTTTTTTCTTTTAATAACATTAAACTATAAATTTTAAAGTATATTTTCTTTCTTACGAAAATTTAATTTTGATAACTTTTGTAAGGGTGTTGACATTCAAGTGAAACAATGGGACCTACCTACGTAATTATCAGGTTTCAAATGGTAACATATCCAAAAATTAGGAAAAACGATAAGGTAGAAAAATAATTATTAATAAAAAAAAAAAAAATTGTGAAATCGCTGTTAGGGTTACTAAAGAGATAAGGTGAAAAGGGAGATAATCAAGTTCTATTACTTACGTCACGTAATGACCATAATTCAAAATGTCAGATAAATTTTATTTTGTTATCTAACCTGGCTATTTCGACTAATAGTGTGCAGAAAAAAAAAAATAATGGCTGAAATCACCTTTGTGAACTATGAAACGGAACACGTAAATTTACCGAAGCAAAGCAAGCATTTAACATTTTTTGTTTGTTTACCTAGCCTAAATGTTTTATTTGATTTATTCACATTCTCGTTAAATGCTAAATATTTCAGTAAAAAAAATAGGTAGAAGAGTAACTTGTTTGGCCTTTGATAACATTTATTGGTTTGGTATTTTTTTTTTACGACTGCCCTGGTATAGTGTAAACACCCCTAACCTCTAGGTGTATCAGAAGCGGCCATTAAAAATCACGTGCTAAGAACTTGCTATCTTTTCGAAAAATTATAACTACTTGAAAAACGTAAATCAGACCCTAATTTTTTTTTTTTTTTTTTTTTTCAATTAAAGGAGCAAAGAACAAATTAAAAAAAATAACAGGTTTAATAGCAAATTATGCAATATTAGTTTTTTTTAAATCGGTTTTCTTTAAAAAGATTTGAAGAAAATAAATGAGATTTAACTTACATCAATTATAAAAAAAATCGGTATAAATTCCAAAAAATCACTTACCTATAAAAAAAATACTATTGAATGTTTAGTTCCATTCTTCATTGTCCAGAATTTATCCATATTTATATTTTAAAATTCATTTTTTAAATAAAAGAATTTTTTAAACGCCTATTTGAAAATCCCGCCATGACGCAAACATTTTATTTTTTTATTAAAACCGGAAGTAGTTTTTTTTTTTTTTTTTTTTTTTTTTAATTTTTTTAAAAATTGTTTTGGACTACGGGTGGACAGAAGGAAGTAAAAAGCACACGTTTGCGTTAGCCATCTAGCCTTGCAAAGAAATTTGTGCCTCCATACCTGAAAACTAGTCACATTTTACTTATAATTTTTTATTTTTAAAAAAAAAACAGTTAATGAATTTTTTTTTTTTCTCAAAGAAATACACGAGTTTTTGATTTTAATATATTTAAATACCACTTTATGAAGTGAATTTTTTTTTTTAATATCTGAAAAAAAACATTGAATGAAATAGAAATAATTTTCGTAATAAAACGAAACTTTCTGTGCAATATAAGATTATAAAGTTTCATAAAAAAAAGACAATGTGGTTTTTAAAAAAATGGTTTTAAACTTTTAATTTTACAGGTAAATTTGCACAAAACTATTTTTGTTTTAAATTTGAATATATTATTTATTGACCTTTTATCTTCAATTTGTGATATGTAAAACTTTGGTACATAAATTAAAATTTTATAGACATTTCAAAATGGGGGGGGAATTTAAAAAAAAATGTTTGTCTAAAATATATTCGGTTTATTGGAAAGAGTATAAAATTTCACATTGACCCTGAAAATATCGTAAAAATTTAACCAATAGAAAAATTTTTTAAAGTTTAAAAATTGAAAAAAATTAACTCATAAAATTCAATTGATTTCATTACGTAAAAAAACATGGCTGCATGAAGGCATGCCAGTACTTTGTAAACACAGTTTTTTTAAAAATAAAAAATATTTCTATTTTTTTATACAACTTTAATAGTTTATTTTGGAAGTATATTCCATAAAGAAAATAAACAACCCGCTTTTAAAAGAGAAATTACAAGTTTTTTATATTTTATTCGCAGTTTCGTGTTAGAGGTGTCAAAAATTCTGATACACCTACCTAACCTCCCCATGTCAAGAACTGGGTATGTTTATTCCGAAAGCTGTTCTTAACATGAGGAGGTTAGACGTGTTTATACTATGCTGGGGTATTTCGTAAAACGCATATATTTATTATATATTTGCTTGTCTTTTTTTATTTTTTTTACCGCTTCTCCATACGTAATAAATAGTTGGAAAAGAGAACACGAAAAAAAACAATCAAAAGTCGATTTTATTATCTTTATTCAAATTCCAGTTAAATAAACGATTCTCTTTCAATAGCCGAAACGCGTGTTTCGTTTCATATGCCCAACATTTCATATTTTGCAATTTTGATTTACCATTTGATTTCGGCCATTTTTTTTTTTCCCGCACGCTATTAGTCAATATAGCCTCTAACCTTTATTGAAAACTGTTATTCATTATTTATTTTCTACCTTACTGTTTTCTGTAATTTTTGGTTATGTTACTATTCGAGACATGAAAGTTGTGTATGGATCATTTGTTTTACTTGAAATTCAATTTTTTTGTTTTTTCTTTATTGTATTTTCACTCCAAATAAGGCACAGTGCCACTTTGATGTACGAGGCTACTATCGGGGACATAATTGCAGGGATACTATGACTGAAGTTGAGCAGCAAGATGTCTGTTTACATTACACTTGAACTTCTGCGTGTCAGTACAGTCGGAAGCAGGAACTTGGAAGGGAATTCCAAAGTCCAGCAGTTCTTGGGAAGAAACTATTAGAGTAGAAGGCTTTAAGGTATCTGGAGATCTCTACTGTGTAGAGGTGGGATTTTGCTGTTTGTCGGGGAGATACAAGGGCTTGTAGTTTGTCGGAGCATATATTATTAAGATAATTGTAAAACGGGCAGAGGGATGCAGCGTTTCGGCGGTAGGAGAGAGGCTGAAGCCTAGCTGACAGTTTGAGACCTATTAGGTTGGCAACTCTCTTCTTAACCCTATCCAAGAGTGAGAGACTAGTAGCAAATGCAGCCGCCCAAATGTGACAACAATACTCCATACGTGGGTGAATGGTGGCCTTATAGAGTTATAGGATACTTTCAGGCATAACTAATTTTCTAGCATGGTATAGAGAGCCCACCTTCCTCGCAGCAGCCACGGCAATGCCCTCAATATATCTGGTCCAGCTCATATTCCCTATGAACGTTAAGCCGAGGAGTTTGAACAAAGTACTTTCAGGTAATATATCATTAGTGATTGAGAAGGTTTCTTGTAATTATTAAAGGAAAGAAGCTTAATCTTGGCAGCATTGTATGTCACCATCCATTTTTGTCCCCATTCCGCTACAGACTCTAGGCTTTCCACCATTGTTTTAGAGGTGTTCATTTGTTTTCCCCTCATGCCTACCATAGTGTGGTGTCATGCGCAAATATGCTCATCTCAGACAATTTTATCAGGGAGGTTATTTATGAATGTCAGGAATATATTTATATCATTGTTTTCACACGTGTCCATCGAGAACAATCTGGAGTCTTCTTACTTTAAAAGGATTTATTTATGTAAGTATTCGTCCAGTAATACCATATGATCTGATTTTCATGAGACAACCCTCGTGCCATACCCTGTCAAAAGCCTTAGATATGTCTAGGGTTACTGCCCTAACTTCTCCTGCTTTATCCAATGCATGGTAAATAGGTTCAGAGATTACAGTTAGGATATTTGCAGTAGAATGGGCTTGCGTAAATCCATGTTGTTGGTTGGACAGAAGTTTAGCAGCTGTAAGGTGGTGGACAAGAGCTTGATTAATTATGCACTCAAATATTTTGGCGAAAAGAGGGAGAAGGCTAATGAGGCAATAATTTAATGGGTCAGTTCTTTCACCAGAGTTCTTGTAAACTGGTACCACAGAAGCAGTTTTCCAGCAGTCAGGAAAGCAAGATTCGTTAAGGCATTTGTTGAAGAGTTTGAAGATAAATAGAGCAACTTCAGCAAAGCATTTTTTTTTATTTTTTTATATACAGCCGGGATGAGATCAGATCCGCATACTTTTGAGGTGTCTAGGTTTTTTACAATACCATGCACCTGAGAAAGGGTGATTTTCAGATCCTCTAATGTGGTTTCTGTCTGCAAAGGAAAATCAGGGAGGGAGTAGTTTGTTGGGTCAAAAGTGGAGTTTGATGCAAACATTGACAAGCATGTTAGCCTTCTTGGTTGCTGTACAAGCAACCTCATGATTGTTGGATAGTGGGGGGAATTGTTGATTGCCCATTATTTACTACAGTATTGTAGATTTTCCAGAAATCTTGAGTTTCAGTGTATTCTTTCTTGGCTGTCACTATTTCTTTCTTGCAATTACTTCTAGCTTCTCTAAACTTCCATCTGTTTGTACTCGACTTATGTCGGATAAACCTGCGGTATGCATGCTGCCTTTGAGCAATGGCAGCTGTGCAAGTAGAAGTAAACTATTGGGAAGAGTGGGGTTTGCTATAGAATTTCCATGTGGGAACATGTGCTTCAATTACCGCTTTGAACCATCCATTTGGTGGTCTCGTTTGCACACTGTTCTACAGGAAGAGAAAAGATTTTTCCCAATGGGGCATCTCTAATGAGATCCCCAATGGCTTCCCAGTCAGCTTTCTTATAGTACCTTGTCATTTTGAGTAATGGTTCTTCAGCTTTGGGTTGAGAGTTTGGGGTGATTTCTACCATTATCACAGTGTGATTAGCATTCCCGAGTGGGCTATGTGCATTCGTTAAACAATCATTTGAAACCGTGGTCAGAAATAGATCCAGAAGTGAGGTTGTTGATCTAGGAGATGGGTCGGAAATGTAACTGTCTGTGATAGGGAGTGAGATATAGAAAAGCTATGTGTTATGTTATTAGCTGCGTCTGTGTCAGTAGTGAATCCAAGCCAATTACTGTGGTGGACATTAAAGTTACCAAATACATGTACTTGTGCGCTAGTATCCAGGGAGAGTGCTGTATCTATGCTGTCGGAGACTTAGTTGATTAGGGTGCAGTTCTGGGTCGAGGGGGACCTGTACAGAAAATATAAATAGCTAACGCTATGTTACAGATTAAATCTAAAGCACATGAAGGCCTGGTCGTCTGATTCTAGATTTGATTCTCTAGTCAAGGGGAGGGTGTTTCAAATATATAATTCAAGTCCCTGTATATGTTTGTCTGAGTCCTTACGGCAAAGTGGGAGATCACCAGGCATGTTAAAGTGGTTAGAGGGGATGGCAGAGCATAGGTTAGTTTCACTTAGCGCAAACATATCTGGGGAGTTTGTTAGGAGAAATGATTCAACATCTAAATTAGTTCTAAGCCCGCGGATATTTGTGAATGCAAGCCTTAAAGGAGGAGGCAATTTGGTTTTAAGTTTGCGCTTGTTGGTTTAAATCGTAATTTTTGATTGGACTGTCATTGTATTTTATTTAAAAGTTTCAGTTAATTCGTTAAGCACCAAAGAAAGTTTCCCAAAACAAAATGTCACACGCATTCCAATAATGAATGTTCAAAAGTATGAATTTTAAGTCCTTTTATTTTCACAACTTTCATTCATTTAAGAAATTTAGATTTTATAAAGAAGAAAAACATTCTATCAAAACAAAAATCACGCGCATTCATTTCACAATTTTAAATTTTGTGTAAAAAAAAACAAAAAAACCCTTCAAATCTTCTGGAATTGAATTGTCTCCCCCAGTTCTGCGATCTTCAAAATGAAAATATTAGATTGTTCTGTGACACTAATGCACAAATGCCTTCACAAGAGACACATTTTTAAGGTACACCGCCGTCGCCGTACACATGACGAACACTTTCTTAGCAGGAAATGACGTGTCTCTGATGTTTTGCCTTTTAATGGTTCGGTTCAAATTCTGTAGAATCATCGTAAATGTTTCTTCATACCTAAAATGAATAAACCATCATTAACTAATAAAATATTTTGAAAATATGGTGAACTTATGCAGTAATAAGTAGGTTTTTTTTTTTTTTTTTTTTCGATTTTGGTGTTTAACTATTTCTTTTTAAGACAGATGTTTGTTTTAAAACTTGGCACTTGTTTTTATGGCCGTCTTATTTTTCACAATAGGGCCAATAATAAAAATCATAAACAACTTTTTAAATTTTAGTATTTTTTATCAAACATTTTACTTAAGTAAATCGAGGTAAAATTTTCAATAAATTGTCATTTTCTGAATGACAGTTTTTTTTATGCATATCAAAGTAAAACACCTTAAAAATAACCTTTTGTACGAATATTAGTTACTATTTTAATCACCTAAAACAAAATGTATTAAATTTTTGAAGTTATTTTCCCCCTTAGACATAACTTGAATAAAAATAGTTGGTACTTATGCACTTTTGTTACCGTGCTGAAATAACGTTATCATTTAGAAAGCCATTCTTTACAAGGGGAAGGTGTATTCTAACTATTCTCTATCACTTAACAATTTAATATAAAATATAAAACTTGAAAACACTAAAAAAAAAATGCATAAGCACCAAATAATCTACATTCTAACAATAAATTAACCATTTTAGTATTAATTATTTTTACTTAAAAATATCATGAAAGTTTTAAACCAATTGATTTCATTTGAAAGATAATTTGTCATTTTTGTAGAACAGTTTTTCTTTTTTAAACATTACTAATTTTTTTTGTGATTTCGATGATAAATAAAATGTCTTTTAAAATGGCTGACATGTTTAAGTAGAAATCGAAAAATTTTATGATTATTTTTAAAAGTAGGCCTTAAAAGATTTTCATCTTCGCCGTTTGTGTTGCAGTTTTTTTTTAAAAAATTGGTTAACTTATGTCGCCACAATCACATTAATGATGATTAAAATCAAACAAATGCAATAATAAAAAAATTTTTTTAAAATATATTTCAATTTAATTTTGTACAAATTTTTTTACTCAAGAAAAACCAATTTATTTATTTTAAGACATATGGTCTCTTAAAAGTTGCGTATTATTAATTTGCTGATATGCACTGATGCACGATATGCAGTGGAATAGGCGACTGGAAGTCGGTAGTAAACAAGTTAAGAAAAATCGCATACCTAATTTTTGCATAAAATGAAATATTGTTTCATTGTTTTGAATTTGTTTATAGTATTATGAAAAATTTATTAATTTCTGAAATATTTATTGATTTTTTTTATATATTTTTTTTTATCGGACACTGTTCGCTGCGAACTTCGAGTCGCCTATTCTACATCACTTGTTAGTTTATATTTAAATTCATAAAAATTAACTTAAATCATAATAATAAAAAATATTTCTGTATATTTTAAGTTTTGAGTTGCGAATGTCTTTTTGTATAGATTTTATAAACAAGACTTTCATTTCCACCTGAATTGTGTATTTGTTTTAAAAGCTCGAACAGAAATTACAGTAAAATGTTTATAAATTTCAGTTTATGAAAATAAATCTTGACATTTCTTATGCCAAAAGTCATTTAAAGAAGAAAATCTTAAAAAATGCATCGAATGTAAATAAATATAAAAATAACCATTTGTATATATTTTTCTTTTATACAATATTTGGAATAAACAAAAAAACAATATAATGAAATAATTTTTAATTTTAATTTTTTTTTATGCAATGGGACCTTAAAAATGAACTTTCCTTTTTATTTATATTTCCTCATTTTTTAATAAATACTTGATTTTATGCTCGGTTTGATTCACGTGGTCATAAATTGAGGGATCTGTTTACGTAATTGTTTACATATTAAATAAATCCCCCACTTTGTGATAATCTATGTATCTCGTATCGTATAATTTTTACTTATAAGTTAGGACGTATTTATTTAAACACAATCGACAAAATAAGCTGGGGATGTTATTTTTCAGTGTGAAATTATCTTCGTTGCTTTAATTTTAAGAGAATAAAAATTTAAACGTTATAAAAACAAGTTTCGCGATTTTTGGGATGAGAATAATTTAGATTTTTTTTTTTTTTTTTTTTTTTTTTTTTTTCGGATTATAATTACTCCCATTTTTATTTTCACAAAGTTTCGGCCGATGTAACCTGGTGGTTATTTTCGAACTCTGGAACCTTCTCGTGAAACTTCAGAACTTGCATGGAATTTTAAACAGTCCACAGCTTAATGGATAAGAGCGTTGATTAAGTCAGTTTTCTAAACGAGTCTTCTGAAGGTTGAAGGTTCAATCCTTGTTACAGGCGATAATTTAACAGGAGCTTTTTTTTTTTTTTAACGTGGTCATGGCTGACGAAACAAGAATCCGTGAATTAAATAGATAGTTCAGTTCGAAACTAGTTCGATTTTTAATGAAAATTAAATTTATGCAAAACTAAAATCTTGCCCCCCCCCTCTCAAATATGTTCATTGTTTTCTTCCAGCTACAGTTGATTCAGGGGGAAAAAAAAATGAAAAACTATTGACAAATTTCCGAATCGACACCAATTTAAATTATATAATAAAACTTTAGGTAAAAATATAAAATAACTTGCGTTTTTAAATAAATTTTGATAATTGTTTTTGTTGTTCAATTAAAAACAAACAAAAAACTAGGCTATTCTTGTTGTTTGACTGAGTGACAGTGACATGACAATTGCAAATCCAAAAACTTAAAACTCTGTCCAGCTGTTGTCGGAAAATAAATATTAATTAATAATAGTAATTTTATTAATCGTAATTTTATTTATTGTATTATTTAAATAAAAACTAAAAAAAACAAAACACACACACAAAAAAAAATGTTTTTTGTTGTATCCAAAACTGAGGCTCTAAACAAAACTACAACTCCGTTTGTTTTCATGTAGTTTTATTTCTTCAACATATTGCGTATCAATCAAAACATAATTTACATGGTTTTAGCCATTTAAAAGAATGAACTAATATAAAGAAATGAGTAATTAAGAAATATTTAAAATATAAGTACTTTTTTTTCTGTCCACATTAAAAATTTGGTAAAATTGTTTGTTGGCCTTGACCTTTCTGGTTTGTAATCGATTTCCATCGAACTCGCACGTTGATTGGTCCATGCCGTCCACGCCCGTTTTATTTATTTTATTTTTAACGATTTCTGTTTATCGCAGTTTCGATGTTACCTTTGACCTTAGAAGACCTCGATGGATCCTTGTTTTTCGGAGAGAGAGAGGCAAAGGCATGTCTCTAAATTTGAATAACTTTTAGATTCATTAGTTTATGACAGCAAATATGATCTTTATAGGGGGGGGGGATATTCTTACTAGGCTGGAAAAATCTGTCTCCGTCGGTTTGTCTGTTCCCTAGGGACTGCCAAACGATTGTGAAGATTGGACCGCATATTTCCGTGACGTCAGATTTGTGTTAATTTTACGAACTATGGAAAAGCAGAAGCAACTTAATGATTTTTTAAAACCTTTGTTTGGTACTCCTTGGGCGTTGTGTTCCATGGCGACCAGCAGAAAAATTTAATGGGTAAAACTACAACTGAACACCGACCAATAAAATTGTTCTTTTGAACACGGGTTTGAATATCAGATTCGTTGTCAGCGACCCCGAAAACCTTAAAAACACCAATTTTATTGGTCGGTGTTCTGTTGTAGTTAAAGTAAACATTTACTCCTTAAATTTTTCTGCTGGTCGCCATGGAACACAACGCCCAATGAGCACCCTTTGTTTATCTTCAAACTGCAATTAATCTTTGTTAGGTTTAAGATTTACAGTTTAATGACTAATAATATTATAAACATTTGTATATGAAATATGGTTTTACTGAATGTTTTTTTGGTTACCTACGGGGTTCCATATTTTGTTCGGTAAAAAGAGACAAACTAAATATGAGGGGGGGGGGGCTACAAAATGCTGATATTTGTGTAATAATATTTTCAAATTGGTTTGAATCTGGCGATAAAATAGCTGACAAGTCATGTTTATATTAAAACCTAATTAAAAAAAAATTGAATACAATTAAAAATCTATGTTGTAACAAAACATTTTAAAATAATGGAATTTTAATCGTTTTAATCTTTTAAAAATTAATGTTTACGAAGTTTCTTTTTCTTGGCAATTCAACTGATTATAGTATATATTAATTAGAAAAACGCTATTAAAAAACAAACATAAGTTTATATCAATTTTTTAATTGCAACTTCAAGGTAAAGTTTTGTTCAATATGTGTATTTAAACTTAAAAAAAATATTTTTTACTTATTTGAACTCTTATGTTTCATAATAAATAGAAATTTCGGTAGATTTAAATATTTTGTTCAAGAAAATAAATATGGAGGAGGGAACACGCACTAAAAATATTTCCCCTCGTATATTTCACGGAAACTGCATTTTATATGTAATTTCATTCTAAAACGCATAAGTATAAAAAATTTCACGAAAATCTGACCATTAGTTGCTTTTTGCTAGATTTATTAAATATTGGTATGTTTTCACATTTGGAATGTCTACTACATGGGAACGTTATTTTAAAGAGCCAATTATGTAAACACGATTATCGTCTCGCAATTTCATTATTTTCATTCGATGAAAAAAATTTTTTTTAATTATTGCTGGTTTATTTTGCCCTTCTTTTAGATGGTATAAAAGTTATAATATTAATTTATAATAAAGTTACATCGTGTTACATATAGGGTGGTGTAATTCTGTGGTGAATTTTGGAAGTCCCTACTGTTCCCACACCCCGCATAAAATCAACAGATTAGACCGTTCCTGTAATGACCTGGCCCCTGTTGATGATGAGGTGGTAGTTCTGTTTAGGAGGCCCACTCTCTAGCTTTGCCTTTTTTTTTTTTTTTTTGAGAAGTTAGTTTATTGCTAATGGCCTGAGACACCTTCACCGAGGAATGCCGATGGGGCTGCCCAGGCACATTTTGCAGGTCAGGGCGCCCCTCCTCTGGGGTGCTGACTTCTCAATCCCACTTTCCGACGCTGGTGTCGAAGTTCTTGCAGTGGGAGAGAACTAAATTTTTTCTTTTTTATCATATATATATATATATATATATATCTTGTGTTATGTTTGTGTGTGTTTATATACACGAAGTCACCACGTGTGAAGGCCAAAACCACTAGAGTAAAAAGGGATGGATAGATTAGCAGTTTAATGAAAATGGATGATGGAATATGATGACTAAAACAATTCTCATACCACCCACTCAAAACTCTGGTGTTACCAGATCAGGTTGTCTAAAGATACTGGCTTTCTAACTCAAAATGCACCAAACAATTTTTTCCCCCCCTTTGCAAAACTCAATCATGTTCTGCAACTTTTCAGGAACAAAAAGTTTTCTTCTACAAAACAATCAAACCAAACACCATGAATAAATATTTGAAGGTATAAACACTTCTCTGAATTACTGAATTCGGCATTAAATAACACCAAAATTGTTGATATATAGTAAAACACAGCAACCCTAATCTAACCCTAACGCAAAACAGGATGTCTGCTCTCATGCTGTCTGCTCTATAGTTAAATACGATCATGTTTCAAGCAGGCAAATTACTTTGGATGCACTCAAGCCAGATTAGTCTTCTGTGCAGCCTCATATCCATGCATGTTATTGATATGCAGGAGGTGTAATGCTGCACATGTAAGACATCCCTAATCCCACCAGTACCAAGCATGACTGAAGTAATTCTTTCCTCTAGTTTGCTGCTGCACACCCACGTAATCATGACGTGGTCATTACACTAAAGCCATTGCAAATCAGCTAACACTGGCCAAAAAGACTTGCTCTGAATCCTGAAAATGTTCAGAGATGTAAAGATTGGCAGCAGCTTCCTTACCATTCCCCAAACAAGACAGCAGCGAGCAGTTATGGCACGTTCACAAACACCACCAGCATTTAACCATGTCAACCAGGTAGTTATATCACACATAAGTCTTAAAGTTGTTGCAAGAGCCCAAAGGAGGTCGAAACTTAAATCTGGTCTGTGTTAGCTGTAGCATTATATCCGATTGTGAACAAACAATTCTCTTTTTCTGTCTTACATATAAATACTAGCTTGGGTGCCCGTGTGTTTGGAGGGGTGTTGAGCAAAAAAAAAAAAAAAGTGGTAGTAGGTAGGCTGGCTCGAACCCGTACCGAAAAGGAGGAAAAGAATGTGGGGGAAAAAAAAAATGTCTTTTCTGCTGCGCCCATCACCAAACCGGAAGTGACGAATATTTTGATTAAGGCTAGTCAATTGAAAAGAGGGGATGACTTGCGAAAAAAGCGCCCCCTACCTCCCTGTAGAAAAGTGCCCAGTTGAGGGTGAAGGAATTAATGTTTTTAGCCAATTTTTCGATATTTGTTGTCCGAAGAGTCCAGCTTAAAATGAAACTGATCTCGTGAAAATCTTTCGCCTCTGTCGAAAGTTTTAGGCAGACATACAAACGTACATTGATTTAAACAGGAAGGTGAGATTTATATATAAACTAGCGAGGGTGCCCAGCATTGCCTGGGGTGTTTGGAGGTGTAAAAGAAGGAAAAAAGTGTTAGTAGGTAGGCAGATTCAAACCCATGATGCGATGGCGAAACACCCGAGATCTTACCGTTGCGCTACGATGACAAAGGAAGTGAAAGGCGTTTAAATTTAACGATGTCAATTAAAAGCTGTTGACTCACTGATAATTAGGTCAGGAGTCGGCAAAGAAATGAAATGAATCTCGTGATAGTTGTTTTCTTCACCATGATGTCGTTCCCAGCTCCCAGTTTTCCAAATGAATAGCAATTGTTTGATATGAGGGGTTTTCCACACAGTGATCAAAGCTAATTGCTTTCTGGACATCCCCAGCACAAAGCCGAGAAACTGCTTTTGCTTTTGTTAGTTTCGCTTTTTTATATGCGAACCATGAACAAAAATACGGGATAGCGTGAATTTTATAAAATAAGTCGCTCAAATAAGATAGACGACCTTGTTTCATAAATTGGAGATATCATTATAATCTAGGCAGTATATAAAACATTCTAAGAAATGGTAGCCCCCCCCCCAAAATGTTTAATGTTTAAGCCTTTGCATGGCTGTTTATTCACAAACTCTTCTAAACTCTTGTAGTCATAAATTTTGAAATATGCAAGTACTTAATGTACTTGCATATTTCATTTTGATCAAAAGGGATACAATCTTATGGTGTCTGCTTTTTCACAAGATATCTATTAAAAAGGACAACACTTATGCCTTTTAGGCTTGGAGGACAATTTTTTTGTCATTTTTGAAGCATTTTAATTAGAACAAGGGGAAACAATTCAGTGGTAAAGTTTCTTGTAACTTAATAAATACAAAATATTAAATTAACCCTTTTTTTTTTTAAGGATCAAATTAAAATATTGAATAATAAAAATTAAATATTTATTTTATTTTGGTATTTATGCAGAATACGCACTGTGCTGAAATTATTTAGAAAGCTATTAACATGGGGAGGGAAAATGTTTTGTAACTATTTTGTACTTTCTAACAAGTAGTTAGTTGAAATTTTCACAGAATATTTTGTTTACTTAAGTAAACAAAATATTCTGTGAAAATTGAATTTCATACATTTTCAGGGAAATTCTTCGAAAAAATTAAAAAAAACTTCTTGAATTATCTCTTTGTTCTGAATGGAATTTTTCAAAAATGAAAACTAAAAAAATAATTGTTCTTTAAACCTAAAATGCACAGATCATTCTAACAGAATTTAACTAATTTAATCAAAACAAAAATGCAGTTAAAACATATCGGTCAATACTTTCAGTGTGAAAAATAACAAAAATAAAGTTGTAGATTAACATCTTTCGTCCCCTCCCCCAGAGATCCCACATTTTTTTAGGCGATCATGTTTGAACATCCATATAATCCTTGATGAAAAGAAAAAACAAAAACACTTATTTTAGAATATAGTGTTAGGAATTAATTTCACATATGAATTTAATGTAAAATGATTACCTGTTTTCATGCAAGTCTAGCCTTTTAGGACAGTTAACCATTTTTAATTCTTTTCACTATCAGTTTATAAATTTTGTGCATTTTTTTGGTGGCGAGAGAGGCAATCTTTTGTGGTTTTACGAAGTTTTGTTTGGCAACTTATCACTTGGAATTAAGAGTCAATAAGAAGTTTTTTTTGGGGGGGGGGGCATCGGACATAGGATTAGTGGTAATTATTTTTACACTAACTTTTCACCATGCACCCCGACAAACAAAAACTTAAAATTAGCCATTTTTTTAATTTTAACTGTCATGAAAAGCTAAAGTAGTCTGAAAATGGATCTTACGTTAATAAGTGTTACAGTAGCACTAGGAGTGTCAGAAATCGCCATTAAAAAGGAGTAATTAAAAAACTCGCTATCTTTTGAAGCTTATAACAATATGAATAATGTAATTTAAACCCTCATTTTTTTTTTTTTTTCAATAAAAGGAGCAAAGACCAAACTTTAAAATAATAAAAGGTTTTATTGAAAAATATACAATATATTCTTTTTTAATCGGTTTTCTTTAAGATTTTATGAAATTCAACGAATTTTAACTTTATCTAAATATAGTAAATATATAAATTCAAAAAAATCACTTACCTATATAAAATACTAATCAATGGATGCTTCCATTCTTCATTTGTCCATATTTATATTTTATATTCCATGTATTTTTTAAATAAAAGAATTTTTTAAACAACAATTTGAAAAGACCGCCATTACCTAAGCATTAACCGGTGTTAGTAAAGCAGTGTTTCTTCCTGTTTTGAAATACGGATGGATAGAAGGACGTAAAAACAACACATACGCGTTATCCGTCAAACCTTGTGCGTGAAGAAATATGTGTCACTGTAGATGCAAAATAATCACATTTTACGTATCAGTTTTTGCCTTTTTAAAAAAAACATTCAAATTTTTTCTTTTTCTTTTTTTTTTCTTTTCTCAAAGATCAGATTTTTTTCTTTTCTCAAATACATGAGATCGAGTGAATTTTTTAACAAATGTATCTAAAAAAAACATTGAATGAAATACAAAAAATTATCGTAATTCTACGAAATTTTCTGGACAATATAACAAGATAAGGTTTCACTTAAAAAAAAAAATCAGCTTTTTTTTAAAAAAAAGCTTTTACACTTTGGACTTTACAGGTAAATTTGCAAATAACTGTTTTGTTTTACATCAGATTATTTTATTTATTGATCTTTTATCTTCAATTTGTGATATATAAATTTGAGGGGAGAAAATTATTTTCATTTGAATAGACATTTCAAAATGGGGGGGGGTGAATTTAAAAAAAGAAACGCTTGTCTAGAATATTATATTCGGTTTATTGGAAAAAGCATAAAATTTTACATTTGAACCTGAAAATGTAAAAATTCATGAACCATTAGAAAAATTTTGATAGATTTTTAAAGTTTTAAAATTGAGAAAATTTAACTCGTAAAATTTAGTTGATTTTATTACGTTAAAAACATGGCTGCATGAACGCGCACCAGCACTTTGTAAACACTGTTTTTTTAAAAAAATAAAAAATATTTCTATTTTTTAAACAACTTTAATAGTTTATTTTTGAAGTATATTCCATAAAGGAAATAAACAACCAACTTTAAAAAGAGAAATTACAAGTTTTTTATTTTTTATTCGCAGTTTTGTGTTAGGAGTGTTAAAAATTCCAAAAAGATTCTGGCACACCTACAGTAGCAGTGTCAGAAGCCGCCATTAAAAATGTGATAAAAACTTGAATAATTAGATCTTTCGAAGCTTATAACTACTTGAAAAATGTAATTAAACCCTAATTTTTTTTTTCTTTTTTTTTTTTCAATAAATGGAGCAAAGACCAAATTTTAAAATAACAGGTTTAATAGCAAAATATGCAATATTTTTTTTTTTTTAATCGGTTTTCTTAAAAGATTTCAAGAAAATCAACGAATTTTAACTTTGAATATAATAAATATAAATTCTAAAAAAATCACTTACCTATAAAAAATACTAATCAATGGGTACTTCCATTGTTCATTGTTAAGAATTTATCCATATTTTTACTTTATATTCCATGTACTTTTTAAATAAAATAATTTTATAACCAAGGATTCAAAAATATGGCATTATCAGATGGTCACAACTGGAAGAAAGGGGAGATAAATGTTTCCCTTTCTTCCAGTTGAGAACTTCGGTGGCTTAAAAGTGGCAGAATTAATCTTCCCTTTCTATTTCTGGCATGTGTTTGCTGTAAACAAAAGTTAGACAATATGGGCAACCGTATTTTAAAAATGATCACATTTTACTTATCAGTTTTTGCCGTTTAAATGAATTCCACTTGACCAATTTTCCATCTTTTTTTTTATTCTCTTAAAGAAATACATGAGTTTTTGATTTAATATATTTTATTTCTTCTTTATCGAGTGATTTTTTTTTTTTTTTTTAAATATAAAAAAAAAAAACACCATTGAATGAAACAAAGAAATTGTTGTAGGAATCTTTTTAGGACAAAATTTAAAAAATGTGAGGTTTAACTTAAAAAAAAAAAAAATCAACTTGGTTTCAAAAAATGGATTTAAACTTTGTTACATTTGCACAAAACTTTTTTTGTTTTAAATTAGATTTTTATTTATTGATCTTTTATCTTCAATTTGTGATATATAAATCTGAGGTGAGAAATTTCTTTTCATTTTAATAGACTTTTCAAAATGGGGGGGGGGGTGAATTAAAAAAAAAACGTTTGTCTAGAATATTATATTTGGTTTATTGGAAAGATCATAAAATTTCACATTAAACCTGCAAATATTGTAAAAATTTAACAATGGAAAAATTTTGATAGATTTTTAAATTGAAAAATATTTAACTCATAAAATTGAATTCATTTTATTAAGTGGAAAAAAAATGGCTGCATGAGCGTGTGCAGGCACTTTGTAAACACTGTTTTTAAAAAATAAAAATGTTATTTTTCAAAAAAACTTCAATACTTTATTTTGGAAATATATTCCATAAAGAAATTAAACAAACCACTTTAAAAAAAAGAAATTACAAGTTTTGTGTATTTTATTCGCAGTTTTGTGTTAAGGGTGTCAAAAAATTCCTAAAGAATTCTGACACACCTAGTGTTACAGTAGCAGTGTCAGAAGCCGCCATTAAAAATGCGTGATAGTAAGTTGAATTATTCAACTTACTATCTTTCAAAGCTTATAACTACTTGAAAAATGTAATTCAAAGCCTAATTTTTTTTTTCAATTAAAGGAGCAAAGACCAAATTAAAAATAAAATAAAAAAATAACGGGCTTAATAGCAAATTCTGCAATATGTCTTTTTTTTAAATCGTTTTTTTTTTTTTTTTTTTTTTTAAGATTTAAAGAAAATCAAAATTTTTCTTACTTCGATTATAAAAAATATATATGAATTCCGAAAAATCACTTACCTATAAAAAATACTATTCAATGGGTACTTTCATTGTTCATTAAGAACTTATCCATATTTATACTTATATTCCATGTCCTTTTTAAATAAAATACTTTTTTAAACAAGGATTCCAAAAAAAAACCCGAATTCAGATGTTTTTCACTGTTGAAATAAAGGGAGGTAAATGTCCGCTTTTCTTTGAGTTTATCTTCCAGTGGCTTCGAAGTGCCACAGTTAATGTCTCTTTCTATTGCGTGCTGTAAACCAAACTTAGTATTTTTGGGCCTCCTTAGTTAAAAATGAACACCTTCATTTATCAGTTTTTGCCGTTAAAAAAAAAAAAAACCCACTCTACCGATTAAAAATTTTTTTTTTTTTATATTCTCTTAATGAAATACATGAGTTTTTGATTAATATATTTTATTTCTTTATCGAGTGAATTTTTTTAAATATCTAAAAAAGAAAACATTGAATGAAATAGAAAAAATTGTCGCCAGCGTCCGATATTATTTGACAATCTAAGCATAACATGAGCTTTCACTTTAAAAATAAATAACGTGGTTTTTAAAGAAAAAAGGTTTTACACTTTGGACTTTACAGGTAAATTTCCAAAAAACGCTTTTTTTTTTTTGTTTTAAATTAGAATATTTTATTTATTGATCTTTTATCTTCAATTTGTGGTATATAAAACTTTGGTGAGTAAATTATTTAAATTTTAATAGACATTTCAAAATGGGGGGGGGTGAATAAAAAAAAACCCGTTTGTCTAAAATATTATATTCGGTTTATTGGAAAGAGCATAAAATTTCACATTGACCCTGAAAATACCGTAAAAATTTAACCAATAGAAAATTTTTTATAGATTTTTAAAGTTTAAAAATTGAAAAAATTTAACTCATAAAATTCAGTTGATTTCATTACGTAAAAAACATGGCTGCATGAACGCGCGCCGGCACTTTGTAAACACGGTTTTGTTTTTTTTAAATAATATTTCTATTATTTTTTTAACAACTTTAATAGTTTATTTTGGAAGTATATTCCATAAAGAAAATAAACCCACTTTAAAAAGAGAAATTACAAGTTTTTTATATTTTATTCGCAATTTTGTGTTAGGGGTGTCAAAAATTCCGATACAGGTGTGTTGGTTAGAAAATTTTTCTGTATTTCAGACCCCCCCCTTTTTTTTTATTCCATTGCTTATTATTAGTATTTTTTATCTAATTGCATCTCCCTTTCTCCTATTTTTTTTCTGTTTGGCTGAACGACGAGAAACGAACATATAGTGTAATACTAAACGTTGGTAATTATTTCTAAACAATTTTAAAACAAATAAAATTCATAATTTGAATTTAAAGGTATTATTGTAAATGAGGACCCTTACATGAATTTACTTTTTTTAGGCGATTAGGATAAACATCTCCGTTTTTTTGTCGGCGTCTTTTCTGGAGGATTAAATTCAACCTTTCTTCCTTGTTTATTTTTAGTTTGTTACACCCTAAAAAAAAAATCTATTTCACTGAAAATAAAAAAGCGATCACACATTAGGAAATTACTTCCTAGTTTCTTCTCTCCAGTTTTTTTTTTTTTTTTTTTTTTTTTTTTTACATAGGCATCACCACATTATCAAGGCCCAGAGGCCACTCAAGGATAAGGGTTAAAGAGTGTACAGTAGAAATTGGACAATATAGTAATCATTAGTAATGAAAATTTGGTAACTTATATGGAACGGCTCATCAAGAACTTATTTACTTTAGACTTGAACACAACCATATTGTAGTCAGCCGGAAAGCAGGAAAACGGAAGACAATTCCACAGGCGTGCAGTTCTAAGAAAGAAGCTTTGTTCATGGAATCTACGATTAGGTTTAGGCACAGATAAAGAGTGGGGGAAATTATTGATAGTGTTTACAGCTAGACGAGTGTTTCTTGTGAAAGTTTTGCAAGGGGGGACCATAGATTGAAGCTCAGTCGAACACTTTCCATGAAAATAATGATACATCAGAGACAAACTCGCAACATCTCTTCTGTGAGATAGAGGTTGCAAGGAGGAGAAAAGGACATCTCCTACGAGGCTACGAAGTCTATTTTGAACTCTTTCAAGGCAGGACAAGTCCTTTCTAGCAGCTCCTGCCCAGATGTGGCAACAGTATTCCATCCTTGGACGTACCTGGCTCTTATATAGATAGAGAATAGCATCAGCAGTTGTCTCGTGTGTAATTTCAGACCCCACCACCAATGAATGTAAAAAATCAGAAATCCTGCTTGTGCAGAATTGCACCTTGCACCTCTATTGTAAAATAAACCAAATTTTCTTTTTCAATGGATAGGCGTACGGAAAACTGGTAATAAAATGTCATCAAAGATACACTTCTACCTAGCTGATTAAGTTTTTACACGTTTATTTGGTTCGAAAAACAATTCATGTCGAGTGTTACGCGAGAACAAGAAAAAATATCTGCGATCTGACTCTTACATCTTTGAAGTCTCGATAATGGCTTAAAAATAAAACAAAATACTGGTAGAAACTCACCCAATAAATGTTACCATTACATTTATTGAGTTTTTATCGGTATTTTTTTTTTCCAGTTAGGTAGAAGAGTGACTTATATTGCCTTTGATAACATTTTTTAAATTTTTAAATCACTATATCGTATTTCTGTCTATTGTAAAATAAACCCGAAAAAATCTATGATGTACGTACTCATGGCAAAACAAAGTTATATTTAAAAAATAACTTTTTTTTTATTAATAAAATATTTTGAGTATCCGAAGAGTGACCATCTCTGCCACTATTTGAAATATATATATATATATATATATATATATATATATATATATATGAAAGAAAAAGGGAGATAACTACGATAATTCGTACGAACTAGATTTATGTTGTAATGCCTACGAGTTCTCATTAATCGCTTTAAAATGATTTTTATAAATATAAGATTAGATCATTTTATGTGCTTTTTGGAACATTTTCGTTTCATCACAAGTACGTACATCATACAGATTAAATAACTTTTATTTTTTATGTTTTATTATTTAAAACAGACGAGAAGCAAAGTGTAGTATCTGTTTTGATAGTATGCCTTTTCTGTACTAGATTGAAGAAATTCTACTGGACTGATGATGCACTGCAGCTAGTGCAACTTTTACTTTTGGCCTAATTCAGTACCCCTATTTGGGAGTGGGACTGACCCCCCCCCCTCTCAATCGCTTTAACTTTTTTAATATAAATTGGGATAAGATCTCGTGTTTCGCATCCGGCGTAAATTAATAAAGGCGTATTTGCACGTCGAAGTTGTGGTTTCATGAATTGAAAATGTCATTATTCGGTTATCTCCATCTTATACTTCGATTTTTTTTTTCTTAAATTGCCAAACTCAAATGGAGGTAGGGCTCGAAACAGGGGATTATTGAACGGCATTTTCAGTGTATGAAAAAAAACAAACAAAAAAAAAAAACGGATTTGGTGCACTGCAGAATACGGACCGTACTGAAATAATAACGGAGGGAGTTTTGTTACTAGTCTGTATTTTCACCTAACAATTAAACAAAAGATACCGTAAAATTTGAATTTAACTTGAAAGTACTATATATACATTAAAAAAGATAGCATGAATACTAAATTGTTTTCAATGTTTGTTAAAAAAAAAAAAAGGTTTAAAGAACAAAAAGTTGGGTAATTGTACAGTTTAATCAGGACATTAGAAAAATGAAAATATCGAGAAATGGTTATATTGCACGTATCCGTTATGAAACGAAGTTCTCCGAAAAAAAATTCATTTAATTTCATCAAGTAGTTTTTTTTTTTTTTTTTTTTTTTTTTTTGACAGCGAAAAGACAATTTATGATACCGAGCAATAGGTTCGAATTTTTGGAAGAAAAGCTAGTATTAAAGATGGGGAGGGAGTGTCGGCGCTTTAACTGGAGTTATCTCCCCGTGGCATGTTAAAAAATTCCATAATGGCCGACTTCAACGCGTTCTCATAAAAATGTGTTTTTCTGCTGTAAAAAAAAAAAAAAAAAAAAAAAAACGAAAAAAAAAAAAACTACTCGATCAAATTAAGTGAATTTTTTTTTTTTTTTTTTCGGAGATCTTCAGTCCAAAACGGATTCGTACAATTTAACCTTTCGATGTTTTCGTTTTTTAATGTCTTGATTAAATTGTACAAGTACCAAAAGTTGTTTAAAAAATAATGCTCCACTTTAAATAATTTGACTAAAAATAAAATTTACCCCATGCTGTAATAATTAAATGTAACTTGAAAAATCCTATTAAAACAAAACCGATTCCCTAACACCGAGTAGGCACGGCTAGTCATGATTTTCTAGATAACTTTTTTTAAAGAATTATGCAACTCGTTTATGTACCCCCCGCCTTTTTTCCATCCGATGTTTGCCAATCATGTATTATCAATCATCTCCTCCTACGCATTTGATCGATATTGTAGATTCTTTTGTTTTTCTTTGTGTTTCCACATTTCTCCTTCCCTCTCCCCACGTCTGTCAATTGTTAGTTTCTCATGATCGATTCAATTTAACATCGCAGACGATTATCAGCTATTAATAGCCCATCTCCACCTCGACACATAAATCCGATTATTTCCACACAACCATGCTTTTTTGGTGTGTGTAATATATATATATATATATATATATATATATATATACACACACACACATACCACCCCTCCACTCTTTAATGATGTTTTATCTATATCCGTGTGTCCAACCAAAACTTAAATGTTCCTTTAGGATCAGTAGAGAGCGTATGGAAGGGATAATTTTTTTTTTCATAGTGTTTCAAAAACAATACTGAAACTAGGTCAAACTTTTTAAAAACTAAGCTATTGTTCTTCCTACCACCAGGCAACGTCGAGTATCTCTGCTAATTATGTAAATAAACTCAACCCTTTTCGGTTCATTCAGAACGCATTCTTTTCATTAAAAATTGAGTTTGTGCATAGATTAATTCAGATTCAATATTTGTAGTTGTTATTTTCAATGATGGAGGTTCTATGAGAGAGAGAGGGGGCAAAAAAAGATTTAATTTTTATACAATTATGCGTTAGTACTCTCTTAATAACTAGAAAAATAGGAATTAAAAAAATCAATAAGAATATTGGCTTTTTGTAAATATGAAAATGGTTACCTGTCTTGTTCTATGTAGTGAGTGGTCATATTTTGCTAAATTTATATACTAAAATGAACCCCCACGCTGAAGTCTAATTTTTTTTTTTTCAATCTATGATTTTAAACGATATTGATGTGTAATTCTTAAGGCTGAAGTTGTTGGTGTATTAGAATCTGAAAAACATATGCCTATTTTCTGATGCCAAAATCGATTCTTTTGTTTCTGTTTAGAACTAAAATTTTCCATTGCTTGGACTACTGATAAAATGATAAATATTAGTCAATTTTAAATTATCTGTAAACCTATAATCTATAAATAACCCCCCCCCCCCAGTGTATTTTTACATTTGTGGAAATATATGCACACCTTATTTTATTGACGGTATGAAGGTGTCGCATACAATTTTCGTATATAAAAAAAAATCATCTCAATTCTTTACTTTTGATTATTTGGACAATTGTTCTTATCTTTCTCACAACATTTCAGCCAATATGACCTGACCTCCTTCAGGTGCATCTTGTTGAACCGTTATTTCATAACTGATATTAACATCGACCCAAATATTTTTTTCAATTTATTGCAATAAAATATAAAAAAAAAAAAAAAAATTGTTTCTGGATTTTTTTTATAATTTAGATACTTCGGACTACTATCTTCATCTTGAGTGTTATGTTCACGTTTCGAGAGATGTAACATCTAACCTTCTTCAGGTGTCTTTTGTCAAACTCTGGTATTTTTCTGTCGAACTCTGGAATCTGCACGAAATTTTGAACAGAATCTTTTATTTAATCTATGGCGGTAGCATGCTCTCATTCCATCAGCCATGACCAGGTAGAAGTCCTAAATAATTTGCAATTGTATTTGGAGTATTACCCTTACTGAGGATTGAACCGTCGATACCCAGAAGAGGGTAACTTACAACTTTACTCATTATGCCACAGGTTCTTGTGGAGACTGAAGATTAATGGCCTTGTGCCTAATTTGTTTCGATTGTATTATTTTTTTCCAAAATATATTTTTCAAAGTACAACAAACTCGTAGCATTTGCATTCGTGCCATACAAAGGAAATGCTTTTATTTTATATTTTCACTTGAAAATCACAAATTAGCTAAATATATATGGGATTAAGAGGACTTCATTGAAATAATGTTGGATGTGTCCAAAAGAGATTAAAAAGTATAAATTTACCCAAAATTTGAAAAATAGGATTAAAACTTGATCAGGCCACAGCTTACACGCTTACTTCAATTGGAACCATTAAAGTTCAATTTCTCGCCTTGATAGACTTCTATTTTATGCATTGTGAAGGCCCCAAGAGCCAGCCTCCAACAAAAGCAAACTCCTCAGGATCTTATAGGTGTGATAACTGATTTAATAGTTTAGACCAAAACCTTATTACATAAGACAAAACTGCTTAAGTTTGACAGTTACTGTTTGAAAAAAGTCAGATCGCTTTACCAACATGAATTTGTAGGTAAGCATTTTGCTTCAAATGTATTCCACTAGGTGAATTAGACATGTTGAACCTATTTGTCATGTATGCAGTCATAAGGGTCAATTCAATTTGTTCCATATCTGCCTTCTCCTTACCTAAGTGACACATCGAGAGCACAATCTCATAATCATAACAGCAGAATATGTTCTATTTTGTCCATCTCGTAGTTTACAAATGAACTTTATATTCTTCATCCACTTGATGAAGTGAAAGGAATTCTTTTATTTTTTACTAACAGGGACATCCGGTATTGTTTGAGGGTCACTAAAAACAAAATAGAAGAGGTTAAAAAGTGTAAGCTATTTCTATCAAACATTCTATCTTTTCATATTGTGTGTGTGTATATATATATATATATATAAGGTTATTCCAAGGGTTTAATATATTTAAAATCAATTAACAAATGGTAATGTCCATATATCAATAAGAATTTGAGCCATGTGAATTGACTCAAATATTAAGCAACATGATTAACATTTAGGTAATCGAGCATATATATATATATATATATATACATTGGCAAAAACAAGAAGGAATAAATTCATATTTGTATTTTTTTTTTTTTTTTTTTTTTTTCGAATATTACAATTGTTTGGACATAAACCAGACAATTTTGAATTTTATATTATTTGAAAATTTTCGTAGTTACACTTCATCAGATATGGTTTAAAAAAAATACAAAGTTTGTACGTATCTTGACACATTTTCATTCTGCTAAAACTACATTGTGCAGTAAATACCACCCCTCATGCTTTTAACATGTCCACCGTCCGTGTTGAAGAAATTTATATGGTAATGTAGTTTTAACAGAATGAAAATGTGTCAAGATACGTATAAACTTTGTATTTTTTTCAAACATATCTAATAAGATGTAACTATGAAAATTTTTGAATAATATAAAATTTTCTGGTTTATATTGAAACAATTGTAATATCCGAAAAAATACAAATATGAAGTTCTTCCTTGTCATTTTTGTTTTTTGCCAGTATATGTATGCATGTATGTATATATATATATCTACTATCATATATAAAAAAACAATCACATTGTGTGACTTCCTACCTCATAGGTTCCTAAACGACAGCTTATCTTTTGCAAATTTCACAAAAAGATAATTTCTCTGGCAGTGTTCTTATTAATGTTTTGTACATTAATTCATCCTATAAGTAGCAATAAACATAAAAAAATCGAAATAGCTTAATATAGCAATAGTAGCTTACATAGAAAGAGCTTGATCAACTAAGAATCTTTTTAAATTTTTAAAATCCAATTAAAATTAAGAAAGTTTGACTATTTAGTACTATTAAGTACTTTTTTAATAAAAATGCTATATTTTTGTTAAGCAATGAAATTTTTTGTTAAGCAATGAAATTTACCCTGTAAGTGTATTTTTGTGTTAGGAGTCCGAATATGCTACTGAAAATCTCCGGAAATTAATGGTTTCCAAATAATCTGCAGTAAAGGCACATAATATGCTGCAATTCCTTAAAAATGCTATGTAACTCCCATCTGACCACCTCCCTGTGATTCTACCTTTTGTAGACAATTGTATGAACACCTTGAAAAACTTATGAAAGATAAACAAAAATCATTTTGAGTTATTTTAGGGCAGTTAACTCATTTTTTTTTTCTTTAGGTGATGAATCCTGAACGTTTTTTTTTTTCTTTCTAAAATGCGATTATATATGGTTTTAAGATCTTCATGCAATTATGAAAGGGTGGAGAGGTTGCCACTCTGACTTTGGGTTAATGATAGGGCTAAGGGAAATTATGTGTGTAGATCCTCAAGACTTGATAGAAACAAAACAAAAACAATTTTAGAATTTAGAACAGGGGTTTGTTTCACATAAATTTAATGTAAAATAATTCACCATTTCGAGACCATTCTAGCGTTTTAGGACAGTTGACCAATTTATTTTTTTATGAGAGATAAGTCATGTGCACTTTTCTTTTCAGGAAAGGTCTTTTTTACCCTTATATATAGCTTACCAAGGAATTTTGTTTGGTGAGGAGCTTGCCATTCAGACATAGCATTATTGTTAGGGATAAAGGTTTTCGGAGGAGGCTTGCACTCCTACCTAGTGTTAGAAGTAGGTTTAAGAGTGCTTTTTTTTTTTTTTCTTTTTTTAAGAGGGCGGTTGACACCCATTATGGAACTTTACAAGAATTACAACAAACAGACAAAAATAAATGTTATTTAAAACAAGTGACGTCTCTCCAACAAAACGTGAAGTTTGGAAAGGTATCAAGTATTTTCTGCCCACTTATTTTAATATAAAAAAAAAAACTTTGCTAAAGCTGACAACTTGTTCACAAATTTTGAATGAATTTGATTTTTATTTTTAACTAGCTTGGGTACCCGGTGTTGCCCGGAGGTGTGTGTGTGGATGGATGGGGGGGGGGGGGTGTAAATCAAAACAACCCTGTGTAAATAGTATAAAAAACCCAACAAAACCAGCAAAATGTTATAACTTAAAAAAAAATTGGAAAAACAAAAAAAACAGCGAACATGATGGAAAAAAACAAAACAAAAACAAATGTGTAAGCGAACGATGTTAAAACTTAAAAAAAAAATCGGAAATACAAAAACAAAAAACGGCGATCATGAAAAAAAAAAACGCAAAAAAATGACATAAATAATCCTATTTCAATATTAAAACTTTAAAAATAAAAAAAAAACTTACATCTTGGCTTGAACGTGCAATCTTAAGATAACGAGACTGCTCCTTAACCGACTGAGCTATAAAAGCACCACCGAAATTGGGTTTTTATAAAGTTTAAACTCTTTCAAGAAAGAACCTTTTTTTGTGCATGCATATTTGGCTAAATTGTTGTGAAGGAACGATTTTTTTTGCTACCCCTCCCTGGAGAAAAATGCCCAGTTGAGAGTGAAGGAATTAATATTTTTAGCCAATTTTTCGATATTTGTCGTCTGAAGGGTCGAACTTGACAATGATACTGATCTGGTGAAAATCAGTCACCTCTGTCAAGTTTTTGCGAGACACACACACTTTGCCTTTTATATATATATATATATATATATATATGAGAGAGAGAGAGACTAGCGAGGGTGCCCGGCATTGCCCGGGTGTTTGTAGGTGTAAAAAAAAGTTTTAGTAGGCTCAAACTCGAATCCTTGAGACGAAAGCTAAAAAAAAAGTGTTAACTTACCTCGACGCTACAAAGGCAGTGGAATGAGGGTGGATGAAATTAAACGATTAAAAAGTCACGTGATCGGTGCGTAAATTTAATGAGGTCAAACATCACGCTATAGGGGAAATGAAATCTTGCAATTAACTTTGACTGCGAGTCAGTTTTTTTGTTTTGTTTTGTTTCCCCAAGATGTTGGGGGGGAAAACCAGCTCCTCATAAAAAAAGGTGAGTGTCCAAATGAATAGCAATTGTCTGATATGATGGTTTTCACTGCATTGATCAAAGTTGATTTGCTTTCTGGACGTTCCCCCGCTCCATCAGTTTCACTGTATTTATACTAAAAAGCTGAACAAACAGAGGACAGAACGGAATAGCGCGGATTTTATAAAAATCGATCAAAATGAATCTAGACACAACATTCCTTCGCAAGTCGTAGATATTACGATCTAGGGGGTATATAACAGTTGTAAGAAATAGTACCTCTTTCCCCCTGGAGAACCCCTACAAAAAAAGCCTTTAGGTGCGCCGCTTTTGCCTTTTCTATATATGTATGTATATGATTACATTTCATGTCTTTTCTACCGTTTTTATTTCATAACTTCACTAGAAACTGAGCAACTCTTACAAATACTTACATTTTTTTTATTTGGATAATTGAGTAGATTAATTTCCATTTGATAATAATCTGCTGAAAACATTGTAAAAAAAAAGACAAATTAAAATATAAAGGGGGTGTACCGCTCGTACACGTGAACAAAAATCATATTTCACATTTTCAGTTGTTCAAAGCAAAACAATATTTTAAAAATTTGGCTACTGGTCAAATTTTTTAAATATATGGTTGATAACAAAATAGCTCTAAATATGTAAGAAAATTCTTTTATAATCAGATTTTCAATTTAAAAAAAAAATTTGATCTGGAATTAAAAAAAAATGAACAAAAAACCTATTTAAAGTCATGCTATCACTTGCTACTGCTGCCGCTGATGATACTGCTATTGCTACTACTACCAGACAGTCTACACTCAATTTGTTTTTGGGTATCATGATTTTGTTAGCTACCAGAAGAGAAAACAACATACAATTACAATTTTAATGGATAAAAACAGTAAAAAGATTGTTTTATTTAACACTGGGTGTCCGAAGAATATTGTTTTCAAAATTTTTAATACTCATGTTGAATTTTTAACACAACAAAAAAACGAGTTGTCAAAAGTATTTCAGACACCCCCAAACTATTAAGTGACATCTCTTCTGGTTATTTTCCAAATTTCATAACAAAATTTTTGATACAAATGCAGTACAAGCATTTACAAATCAGAGGGAGTGTTTACAAAATCTTACTGAAAACGCCATTTTATGCTGTTCAGATTGTTAATTTTTTTGTTTAACACTCAAAAGATATAAAATGTACATTATTATTAATTCATTTAAAAGTATATTCATCTCTGAACAAAATGGTTGTATTTTGAGGACTCAAGTTCTTTGGTTTGTAAAATATGACTCTTGAAATCTGATTATTCAAAGCCTTTTCTTGTCCAAGTGTACTGCTCTAAGTATTGAAAATCAAAAAGATTTTTTACAAGGGAATTTTTATGTTGCACCATCAAGGGAGGTAACAAAATCTTTGCAAATGATTTCTTAAAAAAACAAATTGTCATCTGGATATATAGGTAAGTGGTAGAGTATTCAACTACAGATCAAATGATTTCCTGTTCAATCCCAGGTGTACCTCACCATTTTATTTGAATTTTTTTCTTATTAATGAATTCAATTTACGATAAAAAATGAGGTACCATTTATAATCGCTGCAAATCATTTCTTTGTTTGCATTTTCTTAAAACTAAACCTTAATCAGAAGTAACATTTCCAGGACATTCATCGTCAAACCCAAATATCAGCTGACATGATATTGTAAACAAACACAAACGGAATTTGATAAATGACATGTTTTTTTTTTTTTTTTTTTTTTTTTTTTTTTGTGAATTAGTATACCGGGCAAATTATTCCTCATAATATTCAATAGCGGATTGATTGTATCATAATATATAAGCAATAAGCATAAATAAAAATATAACATTGAAGTATAAAGTATGATCGGGCAACGATGGGCGTTTAGTGTAATCATAAGAAATAAAGCGGCCTCGTTTCAAATTCGTGCATAAGATTGAAAATGCCTGACACCTCCGCCACTGGCAGAACCTGGCCTAGTTGACCCTCAAATAAATTTTTTTTTTTAAATTTGAGATATTCATCTAGGATGCTGATAAAAATAATTGTGGTTTTTGACACGCATAGGAAGTAGAAGTCTGCGTCTGCAATGATGCTGGGTTAAACAGAGCTAACAAAATACGTACAACATGAAAAGAAATTGGAAACTTAGGAAGATCTCCATTCCAGTAATTATAGGAGCAACCAGACTCACGAAAAAAAAAAAAACTACCTAGCAAATATACCCTGTGAATGAAGTGCAAGGAGGACACAAACCATTACAATTTCATGGAAGGTTGGAATGTTTGAGATAGTAGGTGAATGTCTGGTATCTGGTAGGATGCCCTATCCCCAACTTGAATAAAATTAAAAAAAAAAAAAAATCAACTTTATATAATAGATCAAGCCTTCCTTTATTGCTCATGAAAATAAATTAGCATATGTGATTATTGAAGCCGGACGCACGTAGCTCAATATTAATTTGGGTCCTTGCATGTCAGCCAGTCACTTTGAGGTAAAACCTTAAGTAAACAAAACATTTCCTTTTAACCCGTGTCCGTAATAGATTTTTGCTTGAGATTTTAACCCTACGACTAAAACTTAAGTAATTTTGAGACGTTAGCGAAAAGATTTTTTTTGAATGAGTGAAATTCTTGAATGAACCTTGACTTTTCAAACTGTAACAGATTTCTTTTTTGTCTTTGACAAACATTAAATTCCGCAGAAGACGTGTACTTTAAGATCTGTTTAATTGCTATTTAGCTGCCATTGTTTCCATCTATTGCGGTCGAGCAAGCACCCTGGCCTTTTCAAGTCCACGCACTGCTATACAATCATCTCCACGTGAAGAACTAATTTCTGGTGTGAATTACACTTTAATTAAAAAAAGGTCAAGTATTATAGTTTCTTTTACCTGAAGGAAAAAATGAATTTTCCAACACCTCCTTGTCTTATCTGAAAACCAAAATTACAAATGTTGAAATAATCCAAAAAGAATTTTTTTATGATAGCTGAAAAAAAAAAAAATTAATAGAAAAACTTCCATATCAAATCATCTAAAAATAATAAAAAGAAAAGAAAAGAAAACAAAACCCTCATATTTTCTTCACTTTCCCTAGTTGTTGGTATTATAAAAATTAATCCAAAAAAAAAAAAAAAGTTAATTTTCTAGTAGTGCCACATACTTTTGTGAGATTTGCTAATCTTACAGCCAAATTTAGGCAAACATGTACAATAACTCTGGAAACATTTTTAGCGTTATTTTCAAAATCTTTGTGCCCCCAAACCTTTCGTCGTGTACCAACTTTTATATTCTAATTAGTCTAGAATTGATTTTATGCACAAAAATGTGTAATTTTCAGATGTCGTGAGTTCGTAGACTTTCCTTGACATCTATGAAATATTAAAAATACAAACTTTTTTAGACTGCTTGGAGTTACTAGCTCCAATTTTTAGGTTGTCATAGTTTTTGATACCAACAATCAAATTCCTAAGTGGTCCCTAGCCGCTTGTATATATTTAATTCTCTCATAATATTCATCATTAACTTATCAATCCATTTTGTAAACCCTTATCCTTGAATGGTTTTTAACATAAAAAAAAAAAAAATGTAGATACTTCTGCTCTTTAGAGATCATGCTGAAATAACATTTCAAAATCCATTCTTAACATTGGAAGAGGGCTTTGTTAATTATTCTGTACTTTAGGATTTGATAAACAAGATACTGTAAAAACTGAAATTTTTTACATAGTGTTTTCAAGTTTAAAGTTTTATGTTTTTATTAAATTGTAAGGTTAAAGTACAGAATAAGTACAACCCCCCTCCCCATGTTAAGAATGGCTTTCTAAATAACATCATTTCAGCATGGATCAATAAGTGCACTAGTATCAAATTGAATTTTACTTAAAAAAACCCTACCGGGGGGGGGGGGGGGGAGAAAAATAACATGGTCCATAAACTGCAAAAGTACGAAAAAGTAAATTTTATGTTATCCCAATTCAATTGACTGAAATGACCAAGAAAGCAGTTGACTTGCAGCTTCAACAATGGTCAACCCCACTGTATTTTATACATTAATACATATGGATTGAATACTAACTGGAGATTCTTGTCGATGATTAAATCTCCTACCCTTGTTTGTTTTACCCTAATACTAAGATGGTTCAGACATGGAGAGAGAGCTCCGCCATCATTTCTGTTTCTTTGGTTGGTGCAAACTGGGTGGTGGACAGTTAAAGACCTGGGTGGGAACAATCAAGGGTGACCTAGCAGTATTACTAGGCCCACAAGTAGTTGGTCCTAGTCTATGGAATTAAGATTGGTTAGCTATGTCGTGATGTAGCTCAGCATTAGCAAAAGTGATAAAAAATGCTCTACTTATTTGGGAGGAAGTCGCACCAATCTGTCCAAGCTGATACAAGTAATCCACACCAAGAATTATTTCTTTAAGTAATTTCAAGAATAAAATGGGGTTTTGCTTTCTCTTTGCTTAAGGTTCAACAGTTTTCGTTCATTTTAAATGAGTTTCATTTTTGTCTTAATTTTCGTATTTGAAAATTTTTTTTTGTTCATCTGTTTTCTATCCGAGTTTTTGATGTTTGAGAAAAGTTGCGGTTTTCAAAATTTTTATCCAAAAATTTATCACTATTTGTTTTAGCTGCAGCGTCAACATGTAATGCTCTTCACCTTTTTTTTTTCTTCTAACACTAATCATATTTTTACTGCTACTCTATGCATGCCCATCCAAAAACATGTTGCATTTATAACAATTTTTAATAGTAAAGACTTGAAGGTAATGTTGGTTCATTTCAGTCAACAGGTTGATTTGCTACTAGATATCCTTGTCTCTGGCATTGCACAGGATTATTTTTAATTTTAATAATTTACTTGACCAAAATGTAAGCATTTTGCCCCCCCCCCCCTGCAAAAAAAAAGTCAAAGTTGATTAAAAAAAACAAAAAAAAACAGCAAAGTTACAATGACTTTTTATATAGATAAAAAAAGCGAGATTAAAAAGGAAGAATAAGCAAGTTTATAAAGATGGTTTCATTAAAGGAGGGAAAAGGGAGTCTGTATGGTTTAAATGGGACAGCTGGTTCAGCCATGCTGCGCACTGCAACCCAAGAGTATTTATCCACACAGCTATAGCTCTGAAACCACTTTGAGATTGAAGATGCCCTGGAAGGCCAGCTGAAGATGTGATTATACACCATCCAAACCAATATCAAACCTAGCTCTGGTCCATAATGTTCATCACTGGTCTTGGAACCGGATGCCCATTTCTGTGTTACTCGCTGTGGACCACATTCATCTGCGACTCTGTATTCTATAAGAGGAGCTGGCTCAACCCATCCTCGTTGAATGCTGTCAAGTATGGTAAAAGCTGACTTCAATTATCGATCTGGGAGAATGAAATTACAGAATGCTTGCTAACAAAATATCTAAGAAGTTACAATGTGAAGAGATGTACGAGAAAGCAAAGTCGGAAGGTGGAAGAGCCAACCCTGAAAGCGTTTAAAATGTCAAATCATTTTAAACTGGGTTAAACTTTTTTTTTTTAGCAAATTTCTCACATTAAGTTTTGGAAGTCGTTTACATCGAATTAACCTTAATTGTATTAGTTTTATAAGTTGATAGTTTTTCTTTATAAATAGGATTTTGAAAATTAACTAAAAATGTAAAAGTTAAAAAAGAACAAGTAAAATGAGGTCATTCCTGATAATGACTTGTAGGTGCAATTATTGCTTGAAGAGGTCGTTTTTTTCTTTTACTATAAAACAAGTAGAAGATATCACATTTAACTTAATTCTTTATTCTAGGTATGTTTCTTTCCTTTTCCTTTGGATGTCTTCCTGTATACTAAGTAATAATTTATCGATTTTGGGTTTATTTTTTAGGTACGTCTTTATTCTATATTTTTTCTGTTCTCCCCTTTTTTTTGTCCTCTTCAATTTTTTCTGACTCTAAAACAATAAATTTAATTAAACTTTTTTCGTTTTAACTTTTCAGGAATGGAAAAACAATTACGAAAAAGGCACTTTGTTGGCTTCTTTGAAAAAACACTGGAAAAACTTTGTACCTATTGTTTTTGCCCCAAATCAGGATAATAACAGCAAAGAAGAAAGATTATCCCAAAAGATTATTTTCAGCCCGTTGGAAAGTTTTTTATGCAGTGGAGATCCAGAAACGGTCTTCAAACAGTTAAAAGAAAAAGATGTCCCATCACAGATTTGTGGCCATGTCTTTAAGCATGGCGAACCAAGTTATTCATGCAGGTAAGTTTATAGATGCATGTGCATCACTAGTGTTGACGGCTCTGTCGGTGGGGCATTAAAATACGCCGACTGCCCCCCCCCCTGCAGAGGGTAAAAGTCCCTCAATGGGGATATGACCTTAAACTATATCCGATGGTGAGGCCCCAGCTTGCGGGCTTTGGAGAGTGTGGAGCCACCCTTTAATTGCCATTGCTCCCAGGTCCACTCTGACCCGGAGTGGTAGTACCTATTAGGGTCCCAACTATGGGTTAAATAGAAACTGACTTGCAAAAAACAAATATATTCTATTAAAAAAATTGTTCTTAAAAATCACTGGATTCAGCATTAAATAACCTGAAAAGGGTTGATATGCCGTAAAATAAAAACAACCAAAACCAACCACTAGTGTTGATTCACTTTTTGTAAAGAAGTAGACTGATATGTCCTTTGCAAAAGCTTTGTTGCTGACCAAGCACTCAACCTGTTGCTATTTTTTTTGGTTTGAAAATTCTAGGAGGTCCACCTTTCCAGGTTTTGCCTCTTCTCTTTGAGTAGGGATTAGTTTATTGTCCATCACCCTTACCGGGAATGCTGACAGGGCTGTTCAAGCACTTTTTGTAGGTCAGAGTGCCTCTCCTCGAGGCCGCTGACTTCTCAATCCCATTTTCTGACCTTGGTGTCTAAGTTGCTTATGTTGATTTTTTTTGAAAATGTGTTGGTACTAGTTGAAATTGTTAAGTTTGCGTACATTTAATAAAAGATAAAGAAAAAATCCACTGCAATGTCATAAAGGCAACAATGATCTTTTTTACAGCAAGAACCTGTGTTTTTTTCTATCACAACTGTGAAGCATTTTCCTATTTCTGTATGTCTAATGTCAAATAGGATTTACATGAACAGCATTTCTAAGAACTTCTCATATATGAAATATATTGCTACAAGATTGCTTCCCTGAGAGTTACAAGATCGTCATCTTCAAATTTGATGTCAAATACTTGTCATAAGCCATGTCATTCCTTCCATTGATTATTTCAATCTTCTAATAATATTCTTCATCATTAAACTGACAATCTATCCAGGTTGCTAATACATATCCACGAGTGGCTTTTAGTCTTAAGTAGTAACTCATCCCTATATATATAATAAGAGAGGCATAGTTTTCCCCCTTCTAGACCAAAATACTGTATGTTTACAACAACAGATGGCACATACAAATTTATTATGGCTACACTATTAACCATTATCTTATTTAACTGTAGAACATTTTAGACACATTAATTCGTAATATTAAAACATTGCATTTTATTTTTAGGGGTGACATCATTGTCATAACCTACAGAGGAAGTAGTTCCAATTTTACCCCCTATTCCATAAGTCCTCTTCCGACCCCATTCTTCACTATGCGAATTTATACTTTTTTTAACTTTACTGTGTCTATGCCATGCAATGCCGATTAACGGGTCCTGTTAGTTAATAAAAATCTATTAAATTTAATCGTTAAAAATGCAGAATATATATTTTTTTTTTGTTCGTTAAATTTCAAAGTTTTTCTTCAGATGTTGAAGATTGCAGTTTGAAATGTCCGATTCAGTATGCAAGTTCCGATCGTATGCATGCGTAGAATAGAAAATCCATTGTTTAAAAAGCACTTATGCTATTGGCATGCACGTTCAAAATTAAACAATTGAAATAACATAAAGGTGACAATTAAATTTAAATTTTTAATTTAAAATTTATTTTATTTTTATTAAAACTAAATTCAAACTTTAGATTTATAAAAGAACATTCAGAAAAATCCAGATATTTTTTCCTCTAAAATCTTCAACCTCTGACGATGTGTCAGGCATCAGCATGACCTGTAAAAGAAAAAAATAGTATCTGTAATTTTCCTGAAGATTTTTTTTATGGATCCAAAATTTAATTTTAATATATTAAAAAAATTCTGCATTTGTATGATCTTTTAAACTCAAAATTTTTTAATTCCAATATCAGCAATGCTTTTTAAACAGTGGATTTTCTATTAAAACATTTTTTTTTTAAATCAGCAATTATGTAATACAGTTAACATCTGAAGAATCGAAAAACAACAACAAATGTCTTTTATCAAGTGTAAAAATAAAAATTTTTTCTATCAAACTTCATCGTTGTACACTTTTAAAACTTTATGCGTATGTTAAGAAATACAATTTTTTTCTTTTACGTGGTATGTTGTTAAGCCATATGAAGTCTTGTATTATTGGAGATTGATGTTTTTTTCCTATGTCTGACTAGTGGAAAGTGAATTGTATGTATGAGGGATTAAGTTTAACTGAAGAAATATAAAAAGGGTTCAGGGACCAATCAGAATGCAGATTTCTTTTTTGAAGTAAACATTTATTTAAAAATCAAAGTCTTGACTCATAAAGCATGAAATACAATGCTTTTTTTTTTTCTTTTTTTTTTTTTTTATGTGGCATGTTGATGTTAAGCCATATAAAGTCTTGTTATTGAAGATTTTTGTTTTTTCTCAATGTCCAAGTAGTGGAAAATGCATTTGTATGCACGAGGGATTAAGATTTTATTTTTTAAATGCTTCTTCTGTATTGCATGGTTGTTTTGAAATCTTTCAGTGACAGTTTTGTAATATGAAACTGTCTGATGTTCTCAGTAATTTGAATTGGTGCAAGAATCCGACTTAATAAGTGACCCTCTGTACTGTCTGGTACAATATTACTACTTGTAATTGCCTACCAATTCTTACAAATGCCCCAATCTTCATATAAGAGAAATCCGCTGATCATTAAATGATTGGTTTATGATTGATTTGGCTGATCTAGTTAAATTACTTCTCTTGTCACATCCTTAATCTGTTCATGAAAATGGTCAGTCTCAGTTCAGTTAACCGCAACATTGTGTAATTTAATAATTTAATACTACTTGTAAACATTGGAAATATGTGGAGTTGAATTTATTGGTTAATTGAAAGTTTGTTTGCAAGAACATTAACTTTAGAGAAAGACGGATAAAGACCTGACCAGAGATAGATTAGTTTGGAAATCAATTTCTAAAATCTGACACATGCCAGCTTGTAAAACGCACGTTAAACTGAATAAGATGTTTAAGGAATGGTTCTTATGAAAAAGGTTTCTCTTAGGATTGGAATAAAAATTCTCTAAGAAAGATTTCCCTCTCACTGACTGAGAGTGGATACTACACCTGATCCCTTTCCGAAAGCCAAGAAATATTAATGTTATGGGATTTTTTTTTTTTTTTTTTCATATTGAATTTAGTATTGTGTATATTTTTTTACATAAAATTATCAAGGTTAAAATTCTGGCATCTTGATAATCTTACTATGAAATGAATGCAACACTGTCAACTTCTTGCAAGCTCTTTCTCACAAGAGATATTGTCAATCTATCTCTGTTTTATTTTTAATTTTATGGCAAGTGCTCGACTGAGCTTAACTCTATACCCCACCCTGAAAAACACTTGCTTAGTTTCAACCATTGTCACCAATTATTTCTCCCGCTTTGTGCTTAAATCTAAATGCAAATTCCATGAACAAAGTTTCTTTTGAAGAACTGCCTGCCTGTAGAACTATGGGTCTGCTTTCCAGGCTGATTACAACATGGTCGTCTTCAAGTCCAATGTATACAAGTTCTTGTTGAACTGTCACCTTAAATAATCCAATTCTACCCAATTTCCATCACTGCCAATCACTTACTGTTGTCTCGCTGACAACCTTACAATCATTAATCCTTATCTTTAAGTGGCCTTTGGACCTTGATGAGTAGTGACTCACTTGTAAAAAAAAAAAAAAAAAAAAAAAACACACACACCAGAAAAAGTCTTTTTTAGTGTTTCAAAAGTCCATAAAAGTAAGCAATAAATACACACTTGCATCACAATCTAAAATAATTGATTATTGTTTCCAGTTGCATATTTTAGCCTGGGAGGATGGTATCATGACTAACAAAAAGGACGTAATGCCTGGGAAGACTGTCTTCTGAGCATAGAATAGATGTTACATTACCCTATCCTACTCTTTTGCATTGAAAGATAGTACTGAATCATATAGTAAACTGAATTGAGCATTAAGATATAGCATAGATTCGGCTTCAGATAAATTAGATCAAATCTTCGTTAGTAATAGATTCACTGTATGTGGTTAATTTAACATGAGTTGAATGATGATTTATGACTTGAGGTCAGATGGAAAGGTTGAAAAAAATGCAGAATTACAAAATCAAATGCGTTTTTATTTGAAATTTAAAAAAAAAAAGATGTTAAACTTTAAAAAACCGGACCCCCCCCCCAACCTGCCCAACGTTGCCCATGTGGTAAAAGAAAAAAAAAATTTTTGGTAGGTAGAATTGAACCCGGAACCTTGAGGCGAAGGTGGAAAAAATTCTGACATGTTAACCGCTCGCCCATGATGGCAGAGTAACAATTAAAACTTAATTGACAGGTGTGTGAATTAAATGAAATCAGGCAATTGGTTTTGTTTGCTTTCCCCAACTTTGGTTGTTTGTTTCCCCAAGATGTTGGGGGGGGTGTCAGCTCCCCATAAAAAATGGGGGTCTCAATTTGAAAAGCAGTTGTTTGATATGACGGTTTTCACCGCATTGATCAAAACTGATTTGCTTTCTGGACGTTCCCGGCGCGAAGGCCAAGGAACTCAATGCATTTCAGTTTGTTCGGCTTTTTAATATAAAAGTGAAACTAACACTTGACTTGGCAAAATAGTGCAAATTTTATAAAAGTTGATCAAAATAAATCTAGACATGACGCTATTAGCTATTACGATCTAGACGGTATATAAATTAGGAATGCCTGCACATTACGTCATGTATAAGGCTGACCAGAAGACTCCCAGGATGACCAAAGATGACATCAAATCATGGTCAGACTTGCATGTTGAAAACGACAATATCAAACCCATCATCATCCCCAAAATTGGGTGTTCTGACAGAAATGGAGATCAGTTAACAGCATGTTGACCAGGTTAATGCAGTAAAGATGAAAAATTAATTAACAATAGTGAAGGAGAAACGCAATGTGAACAATGGTAAATTTTTTTTTCTGAAAACAAAATGTGTCTATATCCAGTTAGAAGATTGTTCTAGATTTTTAATGTATTGCTTTTCTTTTGAACTTGTATTTGCCATATTATTTGGATTATTAGGATTGTTTTCATCTTGAGTGTTATTTTCACAATGTTTCAGTCAATTTAACCTCCGATCGTCTTCAGACGGATGTATCTTTTTGAACTCTGGGAATCTATCTTCTAAACTCTGGAATCGATATGAATGATCTGAGGCAATTAAGAACAATTACTTTATTGACCAAGGACAGATCAGATAGTGCGCTTTGATCCTTGCCTGAAGATCAAGAGAATAAAGCAAATACTTTCATTTGAAAAGTTAAAATAATTATTGGATTTTTTTTTTGTGTGTGTGTTTAAAATAAAACAAAATGGAAGCAAATTTAATTTATATAAAACTAGACCTGGGTTCCCCGCGTTGCCTGGACGTTTGGATGTGTGTGTGTGTGTGTGTGTGTGTGTGAAGCAAAAAAAAAAGTCGTAGTAGGCAGGCAAGCTCGCACCCATACCATGAAGGAGGAAAAGAATGTGGAAAAAAAGTGCCGTCTTTGCTGTTGCGTTTATCACCAAACCGGAATGACGTAGCTTTAAATTAAGGCTAGTCAATCGAAAAAAGGGGATGACTTTCGAAAATATCGGCAAAAAAAGCGACCCCTCCTTGAGGGTGAAGGAATTAATATTTTTAGCCAATTTTTCAATTATTGTCGTCCAAAGATACCGATCTCATGAAAATCCGTCGCCTCTGTCAAAAATTTTAGGCAGACATACATACATACATAGATACATTTAAACAGACAGGTCAGATTTATAGACTAGTGGGGGATACCTGGCATTGCCCGGGTGTTTGGAGGTGTGTGTGTGTGTGTGTGTTTGGGGGGGGTGTTAGATCAAAACATGGCCGGGTGTTTGGAGGTGTAAAAAAAAAAAAAAAAAAAAAAAAAAAAGTTTTAGTAGGAAGGTAGGCTTAAACCCTGAAGCCTTGACACGAAGGTGGAAACGAAAGGGAAAAAGAGCCAGACACCTAACCATCTCTGCCACGAGGGGAGAGAAATTGATAATTGCGTTAAGTTAACGTTTATAAATTGAAATTGACAGGTGCGAGGAAGTTAAGTCGTGTGGTGTTTGACCTAGTTTTGCGTTGCAAGCCAGTTTGTTTTCCGCCGCTCCATCATTCGGTTTTCGAAGACGTGGCGATCAAAAAATATCTCAAAAATAGCTGGTAAAAGTCGGGTAAATTAAAGATAGCCGCGACTCCCATCCTTAAGTCATAGATATTATGATTTAGACGTGATATAAAAAGTTTTAAGGAGTGAGCCGACAAAGAAGGCCGACGAAAAAAGCCTTTTGCAGACATACACAAAAATGCACACACACACATTTTCACTTTTATATATATAGATGAATGAAAAAAAATTTTTTTAAAAGAATTTTATGTACATTTTAATGTCATTAAATTCAAGAAATTTCATTTGACGTCTTAAAAAAAAAAAATGAAATGAAAATATTTTGAAATAGTCCACAAATTCTGGTGTTTGGTTCTGAGACCCATCAAGAGTGGAACCTTTTAGAATTGAGTGCCATGATTATTGGCATTAAAATAGTCTTAAGAGTTGACATATCATGAAATGAGCAAATCAAATTAATACAATCTGTGTGTGTGTGTGTGTGTGTGTGTGTGTGAAACTCCAGTTAAAATAGTAAATGACTTCAGACAAAAGCAAGTGAGCGATACAACCTCCCCCCACTCCCTCTGCCAATAAGTTTCGTTAAGGAAATTGGTCTCCAACAGCCAAGCATCAAATATCTATAAAACTTGGATATGTAGTAAACATCTACAATTGTCCGCACCTGTTGTATGTGTGAGTGGTTGTTGAGAATAGCAGGAGAGGGGGGAGGTCTCTTTTTTGGAGGAAGTAATAACTGGCAGAAAGCCAATCATCTTTTACTCTCCATGTTGGTTCTTCTCTTTGATGCGTATTTGTGCGTTCACCATAGCCCCAACCCTCACGCCCCATCTATGAGTAAAATCAGATGGGAAGTCTGATTCAGGAGTCAGCTATTTTTGATGGGGAGTCTGAGTTGATTATTTTTTTTTTTTGTTTATGAGATTTATAATTGGCTAGACTTTTTTTTCTTCTGAAAAACAATAGTTGATCTTATTTGCTTTCACTCGTATACATTTTTCCTTCAACTTTTTTTCTTCTTTTTTTTAAGGAGGGGTATTGATTAATGGATACCAACAGTTTATAGAATTGTTTGTATTGATGTTTCTGAATTTTTGAGATGGCTGTTTATAGTTTGTATTTCAACTTTTCTCACAAGGTACAAAATATAGAACAAAATCCTTTATTAAGGTTTCATACTGAAAGAGTTTGAAAAGAATCATCAGTGAACTTCAAATCCTATTGGAACCCTTGTGACTAACTTTTTTTTTTTTTTTTTTTAATTTTTACTAAGATGGTGCCACTTATCGAGTCCCAAAAGCCAGTTGAGGATAATCTATATATTAATACGAGAGTGTATGTGTGTGTTATTTTGTGTATCACGCTTACATCCGGGTCGTTTATGTACTTCCATTTCTTCTCAGAAATAATTTTACCAAGAATTCTTCATAAGTTTTGGTTTCGATTATAGCTGATGGCACTGAATTCATTTAATTTTTTTATAAATAATTTTACTAAGAATTCTTCATAATTTTGGTTTCGATTTCGATTATAGCTGAAGGAACTAAAGTTATATATAGTGAATAAATGACAAAAGATTATATTCCAAAGTTCATGATGTCGACCATCTTATAATTTATTCGTTTAATTCAATTGACATTTACAATTCTTGACAATGTCTCTTAGCACAGATTTTGCTATTAAGTGTCGTTTGCATACCTTAAATGGTTAATGTTGTGTCCATACAAACTTATTCCTTTGGTGTCCTCAATGTGTTTTCTCTATAAAGGATGAATAAATCTGGTGACAAAATACGCTATTGGCAGACTCCTCCTCTTATCAATGTTTCCTCACTGTGCTCGCCATCTATTTTGTTGCCTTTGGTCTCCAATAGAGGTTGATCAGAATTCTCAGGTCTTTCCCATCAATGTTTATTCAGCATTTTATATAGGTCTTAATGTTTTATTTGATCGACTTTTGAAAAATCGATAAAACACAGGTAAAGGTCTTTCTGCATTTCTGTACATCTTTCTGTCAACATTGTCATGTGAATATGGCATTTGTTGTTCCCTTGTCTGTGTAACCCGACGTGTGTGTGTGGCTCCTCGACAATCGCCGGCTCCCAACGTCGTGTACCATGGATTTTTCGTTCGACTGTTCTTCTTATGGCTGGATCGTCCTTTTCCCGTTGGCAACTGTTGATGAGAACACACACGGTTCACAAAATAGAAATATGAACAAAGAAAGGAAAAACACAAACGCCAATGTTCACATATAAATTGACTGTTGGACTTGTGAGTGTGTGTGTCTTCCCCCCATTCTATCGATGTTACATTCGTCTATCTCTGTTTCACAATCAACTCCAAAATTATCCACGTCTCTAGTTCACAGTCAACTCTATAACTGTTCAACTATCACTGTCCAACTTCCAACTGCTGTCTAGCGAATCTAGATCTCAACTGTCACTGTCCAATGTCCATCCGCTGCGACGGGCATCTAACTGTCAACTGACTGTTCAACTTCCATCCACTCTCGAGCGCATCTCGATCTCAATTGTCTGTCTCCTCTGTCTTGGTCTGTCAGGTTGCCCACCCCACCCTGGCTACCGGAAGCTGCCCTTTCCTGTTTTATCAGTAGGTTTCTATTGTTATGGCTGATTGTAGGATATTTCCTCTTTCTTTGTTTTTCTTATCCATTTCCTATCCCTTTGTCTATTGTAGGATATTTCCGATTTCGCCCCCCCCCCTCTAAGCACTTAGTGGCTCAAATCCACCCCAGGGCCACTTTATAGTATCACATCTGCAACAAATCCAAATTGCACTTCTGATATTTTAGATTGTATTTTGTTTCAGTCTCATCATTAGTATTTTTGGTAGGGGCTTCAATGTATGGCTTGTCAGGCTAATAGTTCTGTGACATTCACAGTCGGTTGTTCCAAGTTTCCTGAGTGTGGAGATAAACATTTGTAGGTATCTTGCCAGTGTCATAGACAGGGTTGCAGAGTCGGAATCAAAATTTTTCATACGACTCCTTAAGTCCAATAAATTCATTTTTTTTTATATGGTTTTCCTGTTTGGTTTTACCAGTTTCACAATTTAGCAGTTTTTGTATGGTTCTGCTTTTATTTTGGGAGGTATATCATATTTTCTACTGTACTGCAATGCTTCTACTTCATCAAAATATTTCGGTCTATCATATCACTGCAAATCCCGTCTGGACAGTAGTTTTTGTTTTGGTTGTGACGTCACACAGGACCATTGAAAATTCTGTCTTTGAGTGAGATCACTGTGGATTCAATCGGATTGTAATCTGAAAGTTATCCAGTTCCTGAATCAAATGGAATTTGGCAATCAGATTAGTTCAGGATCGATCCAGAATTAAAAAAACTGGTCTAAATCAATAAGCAACCCATGCTACTATAGCCCTTTATAGCTTACATAGGAGTCACCGCTTATTAAGGCCCAGAGGCCACTCAAGGATAAAAGTTAATGAGTGTACATAAGTCAGTGGGACAAAATCGTAGTAATCGTTAGTAGTGGAAATTTGGTAAATTGGATTACTTAAGGGGATGACTTAAGAATTTGTTTATGTTGGACTTGAAGATGATCAAATTGTAGTCAGCTAGAAAGCTGGGAAATAATGTCACAGGCGTGCAGTTTTAAAAAGAATTTGTTCATGGAATTTAGGTTTAGGCACAGATTAAGAGTGGGGGGAAATTATTGATAGTGGTTGCAGCTAGATGAATGTTTTTCATGAAAGTTTAGTGAGAGAGGACTATAGATTGGAGCTCAGACGAGTACTTGCCATGAAAATAACGATAAAGCAGAGACAGGCTTGCAACGTCTTTTCTGTGGGAAAGAGGTTGTATGGAAGAGAAAAGAGCATTCTCCATTAGGCTAAGAAGTCTATTTTGAACTTTGTCAAGGCAGGATAAGACCTTTCTAGCAGCTCCTGCCCAGATGTTGCAACAGTACTCCATCCTTGGACATACCTGGCTCTTATATAGATAGAGAATTGCATCAGCAGTGAGATATCTACTAGAGTGGTAGAGGGATCCCATCATTTTTCCAGCGACCTTGGCAACAGATTTGATGCATGTGTTCCATTTCAGATCAGGAGTAAAGGTCAAGCCCAGAAGCTTGTCAAAACATGGAGCCTCTCCAAGGCAAGAACCATTCATTTCAATTGATGCCAGATGGGGATTAGAGCATTGATGATGTAAAGATAGGAGCTTGGTTTTAAATGCATTAAAATTAAATTAACCAGCCACCTCTTTCCCGATTGCACCATGTACTCAAGATCAGGGGAGAGATAATCAGACCGAACTTGGTCATTTACAGCCTTTGATGTGTTGCCATAGATGGTAGTGTTGTCAGCATAAATGTCTATGAATGATCTTAAGGTGTGATTTGGAAGATCATTGATGTAACTACTTCTCTATTTAACAGATTCCAGCAACTTACTCATGATGCACAGGATTTATTGGTCTGTACTGAGAGGGGATGACCGATCACCTGAATTCTTAAATACAGGGCATACTGATGAGATTATCCAGGGTGTTAGGAAGCAATTCTCTTTAAGACAATGCTTAAACAGCTTTGTAAGTATGGGAGATAGTTCTGGTTAAAGCTTTTTCAGCACTATAATTCGAATGCTGTTAGGGCCAGTTGCTTTACTGGAATCAAGGTATTTGAATAGCTTGGCAACACCATGCACAGATATTTGCATGTTTTCTGATACAGGAGGAAATATGGGGGGGGGGGTTGACGGCCTTGGTCGCATATGGTAGAATTAGTTGCAAAGTTCTTGGCAAAGAGTTTCGCTTTGTCTGATGCTGACGAGATTACCTCGGGTCCATTGATGCTGGTTTGGATAGAGCACACACTACTGTTCAGGATCCTGTTTGCTATTTTGCCAAAACTAGTGAGAACCAAGCCGCTGCTCAACTACTTTGGATTTAACAGACTGAACATACAACTCTCTTGCGTTGTTTATTACTCTTTTACAGCGATCGTTGGAAGTCCTGGGAGCAGCTTTAGTTTCTGTACATTTTCCTGTTTTTCATTTTATCCTCTTTCCATAAAGGCAATATTTTAAAAAATTTCTTCTCTGTATAATGTGTCTTTACTCCCCTCTTCTGATGAGAAGCATTTGATTTCGAAATGCCATAACCTAAAGAGGTTTCCTATCCCTAAATATATTCCTTTTTGAACTGATAGCATAATAAAATTTAATTGTTTATTTTTTTATCCCTTTGTTATCTTAACTTATTCTGTAAAGCTGGTCGAGTGTATATGAGTATATTTATCATAAAAGTGAATGTTCAATATAAAAAAATAATATACATGAAAACTATTCATGAAATCTTTGCTGAGTAGTTGTAGGAGGCTGGTATATGAATCTGCAGAATAGATTTCCACATAGGGGTCAAGGAGTCCGAGTCGGTATCCTAGGAATTCTAGGAGTCAGTCTGAGTCTGACTTTTACTACCCAACTCCACATAGATCCTATTGAGAAGAACAGATAGCTTATTAATGCCTATTTTATCAAGTGTTTCATATGTTTCAAATGGTATAGAATTCGGTGCGACAGCCTTTCCTTTGTTCATTTCTATGGCATTTTCAACTTCTGCCTCTAAGATCGGTCATCCTGCTATCTGTTTGATAATCTTTGGCTGGTTTCCTTTGTCGTCATAAGAGTTTTTTTCTGCCCATCTGTTCAGTATGTCTGTTTTATCCATCAGAACATTCCCATCACTATGAGAAGATTATTTCTTACCTGTGATGTCATTGATCTTGCCGTGCATGTACTTACTATTTTTGTCGTCTCAAGTTCTTCACATTGTTTATTATGCCATGCCTCTTTTGCTTCACCACACGTATTTCTTTGTCTGCGGATTTATACTTGGAGATCATCTTTTGCTTTTCGCCTTGTGTTTATTTTGTCAAGGATTTCTTGTGTTATCCATTTCTTGTAGCATTACAAACGTATGCTGTATTTTTGTGGACATCAGCAATATTACATACCTACTGTACTTCAACAAGTCATATCTTTATTTGTTGGTCAGTTTTTAAAAGAATTACATTGATGGAAAAAGAATAGGATAAGCATTCCAATGATGTTAAATTATTTTTCTTTTATGCGTTCAATGTTTTTATGATTTAAATTACAAATAAAAGAAACGGTAAAAAATTAAAATAACGAAAAGGGAAACAGTTTTTTCAATGTTTACATTTTATACGTTACGTTTGGAGACATATGCGCGAGGTTAAATTTGATTGGATATGGCTGAAGTTTTACAGGCTATATGAACAAAGAAGTCCATCTCTACTGGTGTTTGATTTTTATTTTTACGACCACAGGAAGCAAAGTTACAGCCGAGCAAAGTTGATGAAGAATATTTAAAAATTGATAAGATAAATCGGCATATATCACCCATTTTCATATAGATAATAGTTTCAGAATTATTTTCATGTATAATATGTAAAATGTAAATATTTGATAATTATTAATGGTGCGGAAATTTTTTTAGAATGTTATCTTTTATAGAAATTCAAATCGCTTAAAGGGAAACGATGACAGTGATGGTTTCAAAACCGAAAGCAGAAAAAAAGTTTCATTTTTTTGTTCTGTGTTTGTCAATTTAAAAAAAATTAAGTTTTTCAAATTTGATTTCTAACCAATATTATTTGTTGTTTTTAACGCTTGTAGTACACACGTACTAAAAGCTTGTAGTACACACGTACTAAAAGCTTGTAGTACACATGTACTAAAAGCGTTAAAAAAACAAAATGTACTAAGTACGTGCGTTTGGTTTTTAGTGGTAAAAAAACAAATAAATATATAACAAATAAAAGGTACTTATGCACTTACGCTACCATGCTGAAATAACATTATTTAGAAACCCATTCTTAACATGGGGAAGGAAGGGTGTTTTGTTAACTATTCTGTACTTTCACCTAACAATTAAATGAAATATATCATGAAACTTAAATTTATTTTTAACTCCTTGTCAAGACCATTTTTTCGAATCTGTAAAACAGACCCGTTTTTTTTTTTAACTGAGGATATCTAAATAATAATAATTATTAGGCGGTTCGATAAAGAATTTCATTGTGATGCATTTTGTAAATTTCTAACTTGTTTCCACCTTAACATTTTTCTTTAAAATGACTACCTTTTAAGGTTTTCAGGTATGCTGAAAACGAATATCACATTTAAATTCTCCGCAAATAAGTAGCTTTCTGAATATTAAGCAATGTCATTTCTTATGTTATTGCTGGTGGCTATTTTGGTACGTGTTTACGCATAGTTTATCGGGGGTTAGGTTTGCACGCTCACGCGTACCAAGATCAACTTGTAATGCTATTTCTTGTGCTTTTTAGGTTTGAGAGGGATGTTCTCTTCTATCACCTCCTTGATGCTATTCTTCAGCTGTTCCCATTGACTTTCTACATTGGTGACCGCCTCCAAGGCCGAAAATCTGTTAACTGCCACTGAAAAACAATCTTCAAATGCACTGTCAATCTTTAATAGTTTGAAATTGATTTGGTTGAAGTTTTGTCTTTTTAAGGATTTCCAAGTTGAATGTGCATACAACAGGGATATGGTCACTACCAGTCTGCTCCTGGCATAGACTGTTTACATAGAAAACAAAAAAAAATAGTAAATTGTACATAGTTCTCAATACTTTTTATAAAGAGGTATGAAGCTTCGATTTAATTCCAATTTTGCCTGGTCGTAAAATACGCTTAAATTTAGTTTAATTTACAGTTTTCTTATTATAGACCCAATAGTCTATTACATTGTACTTGGTATATAATAGTGGATGTGTAGCATGGCCTTGTTGTAAAATATACTTGAATTATAAATTTTAAACAATTAAAATGTTTATTTTTGTAATATTGCATTGTAATTTGGCTTTCAAGCGCACCTGATGCATATTTTATTCAAATTAAATTAACGCTTTTATAATGGAACCCACACCTGATGTTAATCTCGCATAGCCAATGCACTGTTCCGGCATTTCAAAATACAATTGTTGAGACAACACACGGATCTTTACTGACTTTTCTTTCTCCAATTTTACAACATGGCAAGAAAAAAAAAAGAAAAAAGATGTACAAAACGCTGAGGATGGAGTTTGACTCCGAAATATATTTAAATTATAAATTTTAAACAAGTAAAATATTTGTTTATTTTCGTAATATTGCGTTGTAATTTGGCTTTCAAGTGCACTTATTCGCATATTTTATTTTACATTTGAATATATTTTAATTTATACAGATTTCATTTCTTACCGTCCTAAATAACCTTATGACCTAAATACATACACATACAAAAACTAAAAAATAATTTTTGTTACAAATATAAATGTATATTTGTGCATGCGTAGAAATGTTTAGACTTAAGCCTGCCGTGTTCCAATTTATATATAGATTAAATAGTAACTTCATTTTAGTTGATCTTCTATTAGACTAAAGCTGAGTTAATCACTTTTCCTTAACTCTTTTCCTATGTTTTTAATTAAACAAATTACATGTTAAAATATTCTCTAGGTTTAAGATTACGTTAATTTTTTAAAATCCATTGTAAGTGTTCTAATTTGCTGAACATGGCAAGTAACCTATCTCAAACTTTCTGTAACTTTCCTGATATTGTTTGAACTCTGTGCTTCATTATGCCCTCTATCACTCTCACTTCAGCTTTCTCTGTTTATTAACACTTAAACGTAATAACAAAAGAAAAAGAATCATTCGATTATAAACAAAAAGGGAATGTCACCATCATATTCTGTTTAATGTTTTACATGCTAGACTTCTGTACAGCGCCATGGGACTGGCCTTTAATTACAAATAGTAGTAGTGGTAATATTAGATTTTTTTTGCCTGCTAAAAACGGGCAAAAGTTATAGCCATTAAATTAGAATTAATGCTTTATGCAAAATTGATGATTGAATATGGTTAAATTTGTGCTTGCTTTTACACTGAATAATCTGTAACTGTGCTTAAGACGCCATAATACTTAGTTTGCTGCACCTTATTATCACAAAGGTCTATACGAAATTTTAGGCAGATTAACCCAATAGTTTCCAAGAAAACTTCCAGAGTAAATGTGGTATCGTGGTGACTATATATAAAGTTAGGTATGTTATATGTTCATGTATATTTGTACGTGTAAACCCTCTTGAAATTCACACTAGTTAACATACTGTACTTACTGATGTAGGGATCCAGTATATGACATGTTTAATAAATACTGATCTGACATGTCGTCACAAGTATTTTATTAAAAAAATATACTAACTTTCGATTTTGACTGTTTAGGTATTTTTAATTTTTATTTATCTAACCATTTTGCTTGTCCTTCTCAATTGATAATAGTGAATAAGCGGAATAATAAAGAATTCCCATGAAATGGCTGCCATGATTCCCATTACCATTTTTTTTCTTTTTTCCATAGGGACTGTGCCAATGATCTCACCTGTGTTCTATGCATCAACTGTTTTCAACAAAGTGTTCATAAGAAACATCGTTACCGGGTAAGTATGATTTCTTTGTCTGCTTATATTCATACTTTTAGTTGTTAAAAGGGTGATCTGGTGTTGGCGGGGGGGGGGGGGGATAACATCATATACAATAGTATAAATGCAAAAAAGTAACTTTAGCGTGAACATTTATTTTCTGAGGGTGAGTTCAACCCCATGTGTTCCATTTGAAAAATAAATCCAACATTAGTCATTACACTCTATATAAACTTTTCCTTTTTTGCTCCTCTCTATAAATTGTCACCGGAGACTCCTCCTTTTGAAAATGAATGCTGACATGACTATAGTTATTTATTTTCTCATTCAGATTATCCCGTTTTGGGGAGCTGGATTTTCTCTACATTAAAATTCGAAATTATTCTAATACAGTTTGGTTTTGCTATTGTTCTCTTGTCTCTCTTCTATCGAGCTTTTAATATCGTCGAAAAACAAAACATTAAAATTGGATCTAAATAAAATGTTTTAGCGTAAATAAATATTCCATTAAAGTGATATTGCTACATAGTGTAGTAATTTCATCTAAATCTGAAATATTTGAAATTTTCAAGGCTGCATGTTATATTTTAATCTTAAACACACGTGTTTTAGAATTCTTTAAAAATTTGAGAATCTTTAATTTGTATTTAACACTAGCTTGCAGTCCAGTGTTACCCAGTCGTAATATATGCTTAAATATATTTCAATTTATGCAGATTTCGTATTTATTATTATAGTGAATTCTCTATCGATTATTATATTGTACCCAATATATAGTAGATTTCAAAAGTAAAAACAAATAAGTTTGGATGCCACCAGCTAGAATTGAAATCAAAACATAGCTTGCCAGCTTTATTTGTTACCGTCTGAGTCACGTCCATACGCATATAAAAAGTTTAAAAAATATTGTTTAATCCAAGTCAATTTACATCTGCCCAGTTCCAATATTTTTTTCAATTTTAACCCCTTACCAGATATTTTTACTAGCTAAAAACTTGCATGTCAAGTTTCAAGTCTGTAGACCAAAAATTGACAAGAGTTTGGTAGACCATTCGTCACACAGATAGACAAGGACACTTTATATATAGATATGAATTCAAGTAATTTGCCTCCTGTCCCTGTTAAATCATAACAAGAGTGCTTCAGTAGCCATGTAGGTAAAGAGTGGTAGAAATGTACATAGATGAGGATACAAAAGTTCAGCATTTGTTTAAATTAACCTTGAATTGTTGCATCATTTGTGCATTAACTACATCTTTTGTTGCATCATTTGTGCATTAACTACATCTTTTGTTGCATCATTTGTGCATTAACTACATCTTTTGTTGCATCATTTGTGCATTAACTACATCTTTTGTTGCATCATTTGTGCATTAACTACATCTTTTGTTGCATCATTTGTGCATTAACTACATCTTTTGTTGCATCATTTGTGCATTAACTACATCTTTTGGCAATTCATTCTAAGCTTTCTTATCGATAAAGTGACCCTCTTCTGGTTCAATCAAAGTTGGTGATGAAACTGTTTCTGTTGATATCGACGTTGATCTCTCTCTTATACACAACTAAATAATAGGTTCAGAGGGCAATCGTAATTGCCATGGAGGAGACTAGATCAAACATGAAATCTCTGCATAATTGTCGGCGCTCAGGGAGAAAAGGTCAAGCTCTTTGATCCATCTTTTGTTGCAAATCCAATAGTTTTTTTTTTTGTTTTTTTTTAAAAACCTTTGTTCACCTTAAACAAGGCATATCGCCATTTGGATGCAAGGGGCTACTATTTGGGATCATACTGAGGGAAGATGAACAAGATGTTGGCTTACATCAACTATTAAAAACTAATGCCTGTACATCATTAGATATCTTTTGCTATATTTTATATAAAAAGTGACCTTATCTGTCTGTGTGCAGAATGGTCTCTATCATACTTTTTTAGCCATAAACTGGTTGTCTTCTATCAGATTTAAAACGGACAATACCAATGTTTTTCTGACCTTTTTGTAAAATTAAAAAAAATATACTCTTGAATTTTCTTTGATTGAACCCTGTTCTTTCCCATAAACACCACACAGTGTGTGTGTCGTTGATGTTGATTTTTTTCTTTCCTTTCGCATAACTCGATCTATATCTATAAAAGTGAAATTGTCTGTGTGTACATTTCCCTACAAAACTACTGTCAATTTTCAGTCTACAGACTCAAGATTTGAGAAAATCTTTTAAATCTGTTTTCAGCCAGAAATTTGGCTTTCAAAGGGTCAATGATTTGACCTTTGAAAACGCTATCAAACTTCTCTGCCAATTTTGGGTCTAAAAACTTAAAATTAAATGTATGTTACTTGGACATGGATCAGATATTTTAATTTGATTTGAACCCAAAACTAAATGTTAAGCAATTAAAATTGGGGTCAAAGTTGAAAAATTTTTACCTCTGTGGTCTCTACCAAATTACTCAGCCAATTTTCGGTCTAAACATTTGAAATTTTACATAAAGGGTATTCAGACATGCGGCAAGCTTTTTAATTAGTTTTTGGGCAAAATTTTGGCTGCCAAGAGGTCAAAATTTAAAAAGTTGACCGTTGCAGACTCTACCAAACTCCTCCGCCAATTTTGGATCTAAACACTTGAAATTTTAGATGTAGGTTACCTGGACATGAGTCAAACTTTTTAATATATATATATACTGTTATGAATAGTTCACAGAGCCCGGACGAAGCCAGGCTGAACTGCTAGTCTTCTATAAAGTTGAAAACAAAAAAAAACAATTTTCCTCTACAAAGCAACCAAATCAAACATGCTGAATAAATATTTGAAGATATAAAAACCTTGAAGCCTGAATACAAAAAAAACATTTAACTGGCTCTTCAAGCTTACTTCTTATTTAAACCATCTAACCTAAGCATAGTGGTTCACATTTTTTTTTTCTAATCATGATATCTAAAATATTTATGAAATCGCCTTTCAATCTTAAATGGAACAGACAAATCGTCAGTCATAGAAATGCATTGAATGAATCCGAAAAATCCTGTAAAGTGTTAATCGGTGGATTTGTATCGAACGCTTAATCTCTCCACGTTGCTTTCACACAAGAACCAAACGATTTTTCTTTTAGTTTTCTCACAGATTAATTTTCGAGTCTCAAAGAGGATTAGCGGAGATAAAATCCTCTCTCACCCCAATCTGCCATATTGTTGCTCCTGATTAAATGGATTAGTGTTACCTTTCATTGGATTTATTCTTTTTGTCGTCAATTGTTCAAACGTTTAAATTTGTTACAAAACAATACTCGATTACACCTTAAGTAGTGGTGATGTACTCGTTTCTGGAGTGCTGTGGTTTTGTTCGGTAAGGGTAATTTCATGTTGACTAATACCCTAATATGGATTTAGTGCAGTTGCAGTGTGAACCTGGGTTTTTTTTTTTTTTTTTTTTTTTTACATTTTCACCCCCAAACAAGACACATTGCCACTTTGATGTAGGGGGCTACTATCAGGGACCTAAAGTTGCAGGGGTACTATGTAGGGAGTTTAGCAGCAAGATGTCTGTTCACATTACACTTTAACTTCTGCATGTCAGTACAGTTATGGAAGCAGGAAACCGGAAGAGAATTCCAAGTTCTTGCAGTTCTGGGGGATAAGCTATTAAAGTAAAAGGCTTTCTTACATCTAGGGATCTCAACTGTATAGGGGTGGGACTTCGCTGCTTGTTAGGTTTGTTGGGGGTATTTTTGTCGAGGGAGTACAAGGGCTTGTAGTTCGTCAGAGCATCCACCATTAAAATACTTGTAAAACAGGCAGAGGGATGCAACATTTCATCGGTGGGACAGGGGCTGAAGTTTAGATGACAGTTCGGGACCTATTAGGTTGGCAACTCTCTTTTGGACCCCGTGTTTGTATGTGTTCACTTCACAGGCTGTGATTGTCTAGTGCTCGATTCCAACACTTGTTGCAATGTCAATCATATGGTACTCATATTTGTCACTGATGTACCAAAAGGATTCTCTCAAAACAAATCCAATTTCAGCTTAAAACACAATGTTTTATAAAATAAAAATGACAATGAAATTTGTTTTCTACTAAACGTCAGGCTTACAAATCAAGACAAAACATATCTTTTAACCGAGCAAAAACATTTAAGTCCTAATAGACCATCTGTCTCTTTGAAACTCAAAAAGAACTCGATTGAACCCCTTCCCTTGCCCATCTTGCTGGTAATATATATAAATATATTGATGTCATTTGCAGTTCACTAAACAGTCACCTACTTGTAAATTACCAGCTGTTTTATCACTGGACATAAAAAAAAACTCATTATATTGGATCATAATTTTTAGGCCCTCCGGGGCCCAGGCGACAAGATCAAAGTGTAGTATCTGTTCCGACAGATACTGCAAACAAAGACCAGATGTGGGGGCAACCCCACAAACCTGACCTTTAACCAGCTCCCATTTGCCGCCTCTCGGGAGCTGGTCCCCTTTTTCCCTTCCCCCTCCCTTCACTCCTCACATTAAAAATTGGCCTTGTGCCTAATTTGCTCGGTGGGGGAGCAAATAAATACCCACAATTACAGCATGAAACCTTGTACATTTTTATTTCAAAGAGCAACCTGATTTTTGGATGGTCTCTTCTCAGCTAATTCTTCCATTGCAGATCTGCCATTCATGGCCTTCAGCTATGCACTTCTCCAAACATGCACAATTATTGCATACATTTGCTGCAAGAGTGGAAATAATATTGCTATATAGTTTCAAACTGCCTTGGGAACTCCTGCTCTGGATTTTGCTTCAGGGTTGACTTGTGAAGCCTTTTTTAAAAGTGGGCATTGCTGTATGACAGTGGAGGTTTGAGATCAATTTTCCTTCTCCTAAATGAGTTTCCCATTGGAAACGATCCATTGTTGTCAAATTGTTACTTTTAACCAATGAATTTTATTCCTTACAAATTTTTTAATCTTGTAAATGTTAAGCTTCTTTCTAATGAACAGTATGGATTTCCTTAATAATTCTTTGAAAAACTCTATTAGTAAAAGGTTTCATCCTTTCTGCAATTAGTTTTGACACCTCGTAGCTAGTGTTTCGGTCACTTCAACTTTTCTAGTTAAAAAAAAAAAAGAAGGATGATTGCTTCATTAAATTATTTCTCAACCGTGATCTTTCTTTTAAGTTCAGGTGTAAGCAATTTGTCCATCTGAATAAGAAAGATTTGATCATCCTAAATATGATGGATAACTCTCACTGGTTTATAGTGAAGTTGGTTTGCACAGAGCCAACCTCACTCTCCTCCCAAACCGGCCTGATCCAGCGGCAAGACAAGGTCAAGACAGATGGGATGCAGGAGCTATCGGAAATGTTGACGTCGCCCTACATCAGTGCCTGGTGTTCTCAAATGGTCATCTGGTACTGACCAGTGTGTCAGCATGATTATGCCGTGTATGGTTCAGATATAGTGGGTAACGTACGATTGTCAAGAAAATGAGCATGTACGAGTGATGTGCGTGTTTATGAAGGGAAAGGGTAGCAGGTGTTAGGGTTACAGTGACTTTTGGTAAATACAACAGTTCTAAAGAATGTAGCATTTTGATATCCAACAACTGATGAGGATAATTTGTTCCATGCTTCAGTTGTGAACATGAAATGCATTTCTGAAAGTTATGTGGGCTGTGCTGTTTAGCCATGTGTTAATTGGAGATGAAAAAGGTTGTTATTGACGATAATGTTAATTTTACGAGGGGCGTGCAATAAGTAATGCCCCTGACCCACTTCCATTTGTCCGATCTAGCTGAAATTTTGCATGTGCAATGATTTATATCTCTACGGGTTATGTAGCAAATTACAGCTCTGAACTAATTGTGGTTTCTGTTTTACAGGTGTTTGAACTGAGTCAGGTGTGAAATGGAGCCTGTTGAATGTCGAGCAGTGATCCGGTTTTTGTATTTGAAAGGGCGCACACCACAGGAGACTTTTGATGAAATGAAAGAAACTTATGGTGATAATGCCCTATCATATGACCTTGTAAAATGCTGGCATCGTGAATTCAAACATGGCCGGAAGTCTGTGGAAACAGCTCCCAGACCTAGTCTCCCCCCCCCTTCTTCCATTGATGAGGCATCTGTCCGTCAAGTTGAGGCTACCATTTTGGAAGATGGGTACATTACTATTCGCCAAATAGCCCAAGATGTCAAGATTAGTACAGGGTCTGTAGAAACTATCATTCATGACCATTTGCATATGCATAAGGTGTCTGCCAGATGGATTCCCAGGTTGCTCACACCATTCAAGAAGCAAGAACACGTTGAGTTCTTGAGGATGAATTTGGAGATGTGCCAAGAAGATGAGTCAAAGTTTTTCAAAAGACTGATTACACAGGATGAAACCTGGGTTCATCACTATGATCCAGAGACCAAAGCCCAGTCAATGCAGTGGAAGCACTTTGACTCACCATCTCCAAAGAAGGCAAGGGTGCAGCCCTCTGCTGGCAAGGTCATGCTCACAGTCTTCTGGGACCAGGACGGAGTAGTGATGACAGATTTCCTGTCAAAGGGTACCACAATTACAGGAGCCTATTATGCTTCACTTTTGAGGAAATTAAGGGAAGCTATCAAAATCAAGAGGCGGGGCAAGATCAGCATAGGTACCCTCCTCCTGCAGGACAACGCTCCGATCCACAATTCGCATGTCGCCAGATCAGAAGCACAGGCGTGTGGTTATGAAATCCTGCCTCATCCTCCCTACTATCCTGACCTTACACCGTCTGACTTTCACCTCTTCCCAGCCATGAAGTTGTTTTTGAAAGGAAAGCGTTTTCCAGATGATGCAGCCTTGATTTCTGAAGTCACGTCGTGGTTGGAGGACCAACCTGCGGTGTTCTACAAAAACTTTCTCCAGAGCTGCATCAAATGAAGGGAGAAATGCTTAACTCTGGGTGGTTCCTATGTAGAGAAACACTAATAACTGTGCCAAGTTTCGTTGCTCTACTGCTATGGGAAGTGGCATTACTTATTGCACGCCCCTCGTATAAACATTTACTGAATTGGTTGCTGGATGTCAGTTTCGATGAATTGAAGCCCAAGAAAACCAGTCCTCCAGAGTATGGCAGATGTCTTGTGGAGGATATTCACTTGTATGGCTCTGAATGTTTTCCAGGTGGTTAATGTTCATAGCAAGATAGAAGAACAAATCTGTGAGTTAAGACAGATGGCATCTCATACTGTAAAGTGCGAACCACCTGACATCTAACTATGGTTTTGCTGGGGTATGACGACAATGCAGCACAATAGTGTGTAAATATCTTCTCTGGATGATCTGTAAAAAGTGGAATATCAAATGCAGCAGGTCTTGAGAATTTTTACCAGAAACAACAGTTGGAAATAAGTAGTACACCATCTACTATGACTATGCAATTCCTACAACTATGTACAGTAGAACCCCGAGATACAGCATTAATCTGTTCCGGGGTTTGGATCGTAAGGTGAAATCACTGTATGGTTGGGCCTAAGCAAAATGTTATGCAGTACATATTAGAAATTAGTACCAAGATACAGTGCAGTATATAATACAGATGTATATAATAAAATAATATTGTAAATAACACCGTAAGGTGGAACAAATACTGTAACCAGGAAAAGCATTGTATTCCACATTGTAACCTGAAAAAAACGTATCCTAGGGCCACTTTACCTAGAAAATTAAACTATTAAACCTAACATGCTATGGGACAAGGAGAAAGAAGCAACTTTAGAAGTTAGTGTCCCTTATGATGCTGGGTTAAAAATACCAAGGTTTTATGTATGACATGAAAAGAAACTGGAATCTTAAGATCTCTATGACTTCAGTAATTTTAGGAGCAACTAGACTAATGAAAAAGAATTTCAAAAACTACCTGGCAAATATACCCGGTGAACCAAGAACAAGAGATTCAAATAATTGCATTTAAAGGGATGGTTAGAATCTTTTTAAGATTCTAACCATCCCTTGGTTGGAGTAGATGAGATAATGGGTGAATGTCTTGGTATCTGGTAAGATCTCTTGGTTGGAGTAGATGAGATAATGGGTGAATGTCTGGTATCTGGTAGGATGCCCTATCCTTGGTTAGAATAACATATAAAAAAAAAAAGTAATGTACAGCATCATCATCGTCATATTCAGTTTAATGTCTATTTTACATGCTGGCATGTGTTTGGTGGCTTTTAGAAATTGACTTCTTGATATTAGTGTTGTCAAGCGAGTATGTGCAAGCTGGATTTTTCCTACTAATATTCTACTGGTACATTCTTGACCTTGATAATTTTACATATGTCCTTTGTCCAATGCAAATCGCTCCTGGCAGTAATACGCAGATCATATTCACAAAAATGCATTGATATGAGTGCTGTAGAGGGAGTATATAGATGTGTCATCTTTCCTCTCAGAATGTATGTTTGTACATGTGTCAACAGCTAACTTCAGTTGCCAGTCTGCGATCCGTTATTGTATTATGCCCATGTTTAATTGCAAGTGGGGACTTGTTTTTGTATGCATTCTCTGCACATACTGTGATCGTCTGCTTATCTTCGACTGAATTCAATGCTTGATTTCGACAATCATGTGGTCACTATTTCAGATGTAACAAAAGGATTCTCCCGTCAAACAAAATCCCAATTCTAGTTTAAAACATGTAACAATGTTTTATTTTTGAAAAAATAATGGGTTTATGATTCTGAATTTTTTAGATTTATTTGGATTTTTTGGATTACTGTTCCCATCTTGAATAATATTTTCACAACATTTCAGTCAATATAACCTCTGACCTTTTTCAGGTGTATCTGGAATTTGCACAGAATTTCAAACGCATCCCTTTATTTAATCCACAGGTGTAGCATGCTCTCGTTCTGTTAGCCATGACTGGGTAGAAGAAGTCTTGAGTAATTTGTAATTGTATTAGTAATGTTGTCAACACTGAGGATTGAACCTTCAACCTCCAGAAGAGTGCAACTTACTGAATTTTACCAAGTATTTTATTCACTATGCTACGGATCCTTGTGAATAATTCTAATATGAAATTAAGGAATATAATAAATGGTCCTAGTCAAAATTTGGTGCATATTCCGGAGTTCAACAAGATACACCTGAAGAAGGCTCGAAGTTGCATCGACTGAAATGTAAAAATAACCCTCAAAATGAAAAATCTAAATAATACATCTACTGGGTTTCTCAATCCAACTACAACCTTATCATCAAAACATCTCTTGACAAACAGGGTTCACATTCTACTTGCCAGCTAACTTAAATATCAAATCTGCGTTTTGTGCAAAAAATATATGCAACTGTTATTTTGGGCAAACCATATAGCAAACTCTCTTTACAATTATCAGCTGTTTATGCTATGAACATAAAACTGACTGCCCAGGGCATCTGTCATCTGTACGATATCAAGTGGTCTACTTCCTCAGTATGAACCCTTGTTCTGCTTATCGTATGATAACTTCTCTATATCAGATGAAATATTTGTCGATGACAGGAGCAAAACACTATCCAGGTGGTCGACGAGCAATCTTGTTTTCAAATGACTTTTAATATATTTCACAAGCAAAAATAGTTCACAAATGTACATCAGTTTCACATAAGCCATGATGTTTTTATATTTTCTGCTTGGTAATATATATTTCATGTAGAACTCGGCAGTAGATTCAAAATGAAATTTTGATTTCAAAGATTCGTCGCACGGTAAGTCAGTTAACTCCAACTGCTATTCTTCTGCCACTTTTGTTCCACATCTGTTTTGTAAGGAGTACCAAATAACTCCAACAGAATCTTATATTTACGGAAGGCAGCAAAACTAGAGGAAAACTCGCTTCTCAGATCCCTAAAAGAGCTCACAGAGATGTCTGGTATTACCTTTCTCTTGTGATTTTGGAGACTTGGAAAATGAGAATAAATTTTTTTTTTTTGAAACTGTGATTCCCACAGTCGAAGCTTTCTTTCAAAAGCAATAATTTTACAAAAGATCTCAAGTACCTTTTTTTCCTTGAAACTCCAGATTCAGTATTCATGTGGGTCGTGATGTTCACTAAAAAAGCTAACTGGACAATCCACTGTGGATCTCGAAAGTGACAATTTGCTCTCTAAAAAAAAAAAAAAACCTGGAAGTTTCTTCTCTCAATGCATATACTCGTTCTAGCATTTTTCCACGGGCAAGCCATTGAACATTTGAAAAATATGTAAGGTCGCCATACTGTGCTTCAATTTGTTTAAGAAATTCTTGAAACTGGCAGTGGTTTAGTCCTCTGGACAGTATAAAATTCTTTGTTTTCATGACCACTGCTATGGTGTCCTTAAAATTCAGTGATTTTTGCACACAAAGCTTCTTGATAAATAATGCAATGGAATTTGATTATTTTATCAATGCCTTTATGGTTTTGGAGCAATGCAACAAAGCCTTTTTTCTCTTCAACCATTGTTAATGCTCGATCTGTGATGACGCCAGTACACTGTGATAAATCCAGATTCATTTTGGTCATCCATTTTGTTCTGCAAAATATCTGCTCCAGTACTGGTGTCTTTCATAGAAATCAATTTTACATATTCTTCCACAATATAAAATGTTGGTATAACACTCGTCACAAACACTGCAAGTTGACAAGTATCCTTCATATCTGTGGTTTCATTGATAGCAATGGAAAAATACTACAGATTGTTTGAAATGCTCTCCAAGTCACTTCTGACATTTGCTGCCAGTTCTTCCTTGTTACTGTTCTTGTTGACAAGTTAATAGCAGAAAATACTTCTTTTTTCTGGACAAACATCTGTTACTTTTAGAACTCTCTATCAGTAAAAGGTTTCATCCATTATGCAATTAGTTTTGACACTATGTAGCTAGTGCAAGTGTTTCTGTCACTTCAACTTTTCTAGTAAAAAAAAAGGATGATTGCTTAAATTATTTCTCAACCGTACAACTTCTTGTTCTCATGTTTTTCCCGCAAAACTGTTGTAATGATTCTGATGAGTTTCATAGTGCCATTTAATATTTGAAACTTTCTTCACGGCAATGGTTTCTTGACAAATTAGTCAAACACATTTTGTGAAATACTCAATGAAAAAATTATTGTCGAAGTATCATTAAAAGTTTGGCACTCCATATCCACTTTTCTTCTCTTAGCTTCCATGGGTTTGTTTTTGTTCAAACAAAACAGATTTCTGAAAGAGAAAAAGAACAAAAAGTATGGTAATCTCCAGGTAAAAAGGATTTTTTAAAAAATTTTGATGATATATATTCAGGCCCCTAACTATCACTTTGGTTTGGTTTGCCTATATTTAGAATGTATCCACGGGTAAGATGGCGGGCCAGACAAAATTCACTCATGAGCCAGATGTGGCTTGTGGGCCAGAGATTGCTGACGCCTGTTTCAAAAGCTAACCAATTTCTTCGAGTGATATCCTCTCTTAACTAAATATTTTTCCCCATTGCAAGTCTTCTGTTTGTTTCATGCATATAGGCACCCTAATTAAACATGTAGCAGTGTGCATGTGTAAACATGTAGCAAAAATAGAAATAGGATATTGTACAGGGTGTAATGATAAATTGTCACCCTAAAGAAAACTACAGCTTTATTTTATAACTTATTGAAAAAACAATTCAAATAACTTGATTATGGTCTTTGGTTCTCAAGAACTGCATCTATTTAATATAGCTGCCTTCAACCTTAATCATCGCCTCTATATGGTCTGGAACTGGGAGCATGCCTTTTCCGTAAGCGCAGGCAGGAACTCTGTGAATATTCTGCGGATAGCGGCGATCAGGCTGTCTTTGGTGTGGTAGGAGGTCATGTTGATGATGTTCTTGGCGTATGACTGAACAAAGTTCAGCGGGTTCAGGTCGGGGGAGGAGGGAGGCTAGTAAGATAAGTGTACAAAGTTGTAACACTGCTTCTGAAGCCAAGCCAAGCCTGGGTCTCTTTGGACTTGTGGGCCAGCACAATCCTGCTGTCACACCCAGGATTTTCCAGCGACCACCTGATTGCACCAGCGGATCACCACACTCTTGAGCACATTCAGGTACACTTTAGTGTTGACTTTCAAGCTGACTTCAAAGATGTGAGATGGCATGATGTGGCCTTCACTTGAAAACACACCAAAGACCATAACCTTGAGTGAAACTTTATTGAGCTGTGCCCTCAAGCGTTGAACCATCTGGATTTGTCTTTTGAGGGTGCTGGCAATGGTCCTGTTGTCATACCTTGGATCAGTAGAGAGCATGAGTTGTACAATGGTGCATTTCCGATTTCACTCATTAAACATTGTGTCACTTTCAGACATGATAGAAGGCTCCTATCACTCTTGGGATTTGTACACAACTGGTCAACTAGTAGATGGTTTCTAATGAAAAAAGAAAGCTGGTTTTCATAAAACAGAAATGGAATTATGTTATCTTTTCTAGTGCGACAATTTTACCGTTACACCCTGTATATTTAAGGTGCAAAGCTTCAAAAGCTCTACTTATCGCTACGGAAAATCAGCAGGTGTTCTGTTATTCTAGCAACAATTTCAGTTTAAGATAAAAAAATAATAAAAGAAATATTGGCACGAAAGGTCATTTGCATTGCTGTAACAAAACAACAAAGACCTTAAAGATTAGAATTGACATAATGTTTGTTTACAAACGATTTCATTTTTTTTTTTTTTTTTGATTAGGTCATTTTATCAGTCACAGCAAAAACACTTGCCCCACCCCTTCAGAGTTATTTTATTAGTTGATTCATATTCAAAATTAAGGAAGAAAACCTTATTGTAATATATACAGTAAAGTTAATCTTTTTCGTTTTTTTCTTTGTTATCAATAGCTTTCTTCCTACAAAATCAGTATTTGATTGTTTTGTTGGTTCTTTTCGTAGATTGCAACATGTGTCCGAATTTTGATGTAAGGCTTTACTCCCTTTGCTTAAAACTTAAATACCCTAATGCCTAGCATCTATGTTTCTAAATTCATTAGTTTAGACCTTGAAATGTATAAATATGTACACATACCATAAATTGAAATGTATAAATATGTACACATACCATAAATTGAAATGTATAAATATGTACACATACCATAAATTGAAATGTATAAATATGTACACATACCATAAATTGAAATTTTCCTATAGTTCCAGCAAACTGGTTTACCATTGTATACATTAATAATGCAATATATTTGGAAATAGTATATAAATAATTATAAAACTCTGGACTTGTTTGCTTGCATATTGTCTTCAATCGGGCGATTCCATCTTTTAAAAAAGGGATGACAGGTGAATTTATATGTTCAGAGGCGAAGGAATGAGTGGAGAATTGTATGTTTTGGTTTCGATTCTAGCTGATATCATACACAACTCGTGTATATTTTTGTAGTTTTGATATATTAGGTATAATAAATATTTAATCTGCATGAATTAAAATATCATATTTAAGCGTATCTTACGACCGGCCAATGTGAGGCAGCCTGCTAGTATATATACTAGCATGGATACTCAGCATTGCCAAAGTCAACATGAAGTTCGGTTTCGCCACACCTGCTATACTAAGAATATTGAGCAGTATTTCATTATTATATGTCAACTCCATTGTTACCCCAACAAAAATTTCAAAAATGAAAACACGAACGTGTAATCTCCCCCCCCCCCCTTAAAAAAGAAGTACATGACAAACTCTTCACCAGATATTTCGGCAGAAGGTATATGAAGAGAAGTTATTCTCCGGATATTGAGCACCTTTTTATGACTATATTCTAGTTTAAACAAATTTCTTTTATGCTCTCTCAGTCTATTTATTACATTTTCACCCCAAACAAGGCACATTGCCACTTTGGTGTAGGGGGCTACTATCAGGGGAAACATCTACTGGGGTACTATGTAGGGATTAGGGCAGCGAGATGTTGGTTCACGTTGCACTTGAACTTATGCATGTCAGTACAGTTGGGGAAGCAGTGACCTGGAATGGAATTCCAAAGTCTAGCAGTTCTGGGGAAGAAACTACTGGAGTAGAAAGATCTTTTACATCTAGGGATCTCTACAGTGTGGGGGTGGGATTTTGCAGCTTGTCGGGTCTGTCGAGGGTGTTCACGTCGTGGGGGCACTAGTGCTTGCAGTTCTTCAGAGCATTCACCATTATAATACTTGTAGAACAGGCAGAGGGATGCAACGTTTCGACGATGGGACAGAGGCTGAAGTTTAGATGCCAGTTTAGGGCCTATCAGATTTGCGACTCTCTTTTGAACCCTGTCAAGGAGCGAGAGACTAGTAGCCGATGCACCGGCCCAAATATGACAGCAATACTCCATACATGGGCGAATAGTGGCCTTATAGAGGTACAGGATACTTTCGGGTGTTAAAAGTTTTCTAGCACGGTAGAGAGAGCCCACCTTCCTTGCAGCGGCCCTGGCAATGCCCTCGATGTAATTGTTCCAACTCTTGTTTCCTGTGAACGTTAGGCCAAGGAGCTTGAGACGTACTCTCAGATAAAGAGTTGTTGGCCATTGCTATAGGTGGTAGAGAAGGTTTCTTGTAATTATTGAATGAAACCAGTTTTGTCTTGGTGGCATTGAACGTTATCATCCATTTTTGTCCCCATTCCACTACTGAATGGAGGTCATCCTCTAGTGTTTCTGCCATTACTTTAGATATATGTTCGTTTGTTTTCCTGTCGTGCCTGCTATAGAGTGTGGTGTCATCAGCATATATACCCATCTCAGAGGCAATCTTGTCGGGGAGGTCATTTATGAATATCAGGAACAGCAGAGGTCCAAGGATAGATCCTTGGGGCACTCCCGCATTTATATCATATTGTTTAGATGTACGACCGTCGAGGACAACCTGGATTTTTCTCTTATCTTATCTAGATCTTGTCTAGAAAGATTTGTCTTTACGATCTGTTACAACGAAAACAAACTAAATAATTCAGTTTCAAAAATACCAAAATAGAATTTGTGTAAATCGAAATACGTTTTTGTTATGAAAATGATGAATTATGACTTAGTGTGTTATTTAAAAAAAAAAAAAAATGAAATACGATATCAAAAAAATGAAGAAAAAAAAGCTGGCAAAAAAACAAATGAAAGTGTTTTTGTTTTAAATAAAGAATCATAATTGAATTGTTTGTTTATTTTAAAATAAAAAAAATTACTGCATCACAATGTTAATTGCAAAATCACGGAAATATTTTTATTTAAACTAATTCCAAAAATAATGCTTGAAAATTGTTAGTTTTAATATCCGCCAAAAAAGAAAACAAAAAGAACAGACTTCACACCCAAAGGAAATAACTCAAACCGATTCATAAAAAAATTGATGTCGGTCAAAATAAATTAAATTAAATATGTTATTAATATAAATCAAATTTAAATAATAAACTTAAATAGAACACTTAAACTAATTCTCTCACTATAAACAATAACTAATACACCGCTATTTAATAAAGTCGATTTTTCTTCATGTAATATGCAAATGACGTCACCTCTTTGATCTTATATTTTGCAATAATCATAGTATATATAGGAATGAATGATATGATAAAGTAATGCATCTTTTGTATATATTAATCAACTTGTGAACAAACAGATAGGAATACAAATTTATATATATATATATATATATATATATATATATATATATATATAATTACACACAGGCACTACCAAAAGTTTAAGACCACTCATGGAAATAAGATTTCTTGGTATTGCATCATATTACATCATTCTGTTTTTATTGTTTTAGGTTTGGTAGCTAGTTAATTGCTCTTTTTCCAATGAATTTGACATTTGAAGTGGTTTTGAGCAGAATTTTTTGAATTTCTAAAATTCTGAAAATGGCTGGAAAAGTCACTAAGTTCAAAAAGGTCAAATTATTGCTTTACATAATGAAGGATTCTTGGAACGTGAAATTTTTGATAAATTGAAGGTCAGTAAAACTGCTGTGCACTAATCAAGAAATTCAAGCAGTATGGCTCCTATATGGATTAGCATAGGAGCGGAAGACCAAGAAAAGAGACTACCATCTGATGAAAAGGATAGTTACGAGGTTGAGTTCTATTAAAGAAGTTTGGGCTGCTTTGGTGGAAAGAGGTGTGGTTGTGAGCCATACGGAAACAGCTCTAGCCCTTTGCGGGTTTAACCAGCTTCCTCCAAAGGTGAAGTTCCATGGGAGTATGAAATTCACAAGCAGTCCCCAGTCGCATGTATATTCCCGTTAGTGGAGATGACGACATTAGGTTTTTGCAACCTTTGCAGGAAGGTGTCGACGTCCTCCTGCGTACAGTGCCTGGACTTCCTAAATTGATCACCGATTTAGTACTGACCAGGCTCAACGTTGCTTAACTTCACAGTGATCTAATGAGAACCGGTGTGTCAATGTGATTATACCGTACTATGAGCCATATGACTGTTTCCAGCCGTCTTTCATGGGAATTTGGCCTAAAATCCTACGATCCTGAAGAAAACCGCACCTAATACCTGTAATCATGGTGGGACGCTTAATTGGAATCATTAATCGTAAGAATCGTGGATTTTTTGGGGTGATCAGAATTGGAACTGCATCGTTAAAAAATACCTTAGATTTACGATTCTCTTATATTTTTGAGTTGAACTGTTTGTTTGAAGTGAGATTACTGCTCTCAAAAATTTATGATAAAAACGTTGTAGAACTTTTCATAACATTAATATGATGTACAAGAATTTTATTAACTACTTTAAAGGTAATCTTTATTTTAATGAGTTTCGAAATTTCTTTGCATTTTTTTCTTTAATTCATTGAATTAAAAAAAATTTTTTTTTTTTACTTTTAGCTTGAGTTGCTTTTATATTTCACCATTTCGTTTTTTAGTAATAAATGCTTCTCTACATTAAAAACCGACCCTGTATCTAACTCTGACCTCGTGGGGAGACAAGTAAATAGGAAGTAATATGACGGCTGAAAAACGTTTTCCGACCATTAAACGTGTGTGTGTATATATATATATATATATATATATATATATATTTTATTTTTTATTAAAAACAGAAAATGAAAATGACATTCATAATTGTGTAAACTGGGTGAGCGCCATTTGAAAATTAAAGCATGTATAAAAATTTATCAAAATATTATAAAAACATTTATTGAAAATATTGCGTAAGAAAATATAATTTTAATAAAACAATTTTGTAATGAAAGCAACATTTGATTTTTATAAAATAGTGTTTTTTTTGTTTTCGAACAAATAAATAATTTTAATGAAACAAATTAATTTCATGCTTCAGTCGTAGTTTAAAATACTGATTTCTCTCTTGGATTTCAACAATGGGTGCACAAAATAAAATGGCGTCTCCAGTTTCGGCGATAAAGTGTAGAAGTACCTTTCTTTTTTTTTTAACAAGCAAACAAAAAATGAAAACCACAAAAAAAAAAAATTTGGTGCTTATGCACTTATGTTACCGTTATTTAAAAATTATTTTTTTTATTAATGGTTTAAGTGCCTTGCCCAATGTTTGAAGAGTTTCTAATTGTTTTTTAAAGGAAAATTTGTGAAAGTCAAAATTAGCACTTGTAGCGATAAACAAAAAAGCTTTAGAATGGAATGTCGTAGATCGAATCACAGTGAAATGTTATTTGGTGCTAGTGCACTTATTGATCCGCGCTATTTTTAAATAGTACTTTCAAGTTTAAGTAAAGTTTTACGATACCTATTTTTATTAAATTGTTAGGTGAAAGTACAGAATAGGTACACAACACCCTCCCATCCCCATGTTAAGAATGGCTTTCTAAATGTCATTATTTTAGCACGGCTCAATAAGTGCATGAGTACCTTTTATTTTCTTGAATAAAATAAAAACTACTCGACGAGAACTCTACTGTTTTTGTTTTAATAATTTTTTATTCAAAAAAAACAAAAAAACTTTCAATTGTTCAAAACATGTTTTTTCCCAAAACTTATTGGGATTTTTTTTTTTTTTTTTGATTACCATATTTTTCATGAACATGCTCTAAAAATGTTTGAAAATAATCTAATATTTTTTCACTTCATGGCCTCATCGACATGAGACCATTTCAGTTCTCCTACTGATCCCGATATGTATTTCAGTCTTTTAATATGAGACCAGTAGGTTTCAATATTGTTAGTGCAAACGCTAGTAAGCGGATCCACAAAATTTTGTTAATAATTTAGTCCCGTGAAAATAATTAAACTTGAAAATAATATCTAAAAATAGTGCGAATTCCATTTTGACTTTTACCAATTTTCCTGTTAATAATTATATAAACTCCAGCAAAAAAAAAAAAAAATATCTACCCCCCCCCCCAAAATCATAACAAAAATCATGCACAAATTTCAAGCCAAAATAAATAATAAAAAAAACTAGGTCACACATGCAATAATTCTTTCCTTGTAAAAATAACTTCTCCCTCAGTCGAACAACGTACAACATCAGAGCCAATGCGTATTTCATTACAGGGGTAGCATTCATGTACGTCTGCCCTTTTTCTTTATATTTTTTAATACATGAAATGACTGAAATTGATTGTTAATTATTTAATGGTGCATGTTTAATTCATGGTAAAAATATTTGTTTTGACTTTTATCTTCCATGAAAGAAATTTTATGAAAAAAATCAAATCGTTTTCGAAATTCACTTAATTGTATTTCCACTTTTCGCTGTACCAAATTTTTTTGTTACACAAAAACTTTCGATTATATAATGGTATATTTCAAAACAACAAATCGGAATCATACTTGGTATCGGAATCGTTGATCAACATTTTCCTGGAATTGGAATCAGAAAAAATTTAGGAATCGTCCCAACACTACCTGTAATGAAGGCTAAACGGTTAACCTTTACTGAGAAACATCAGCACTGGATGGCAACATGGTGGGGCAAAGTCATGTTTCATGATGAATCCACGCTGCAACAATTTGTACTTAGGAAATGACATGTTCACCAGCAACCTGGAGCACAATTTCTACAATGAAGCACCTGCCAATCAGATGATTTGGAGTGCGATTTCTGAAAATGATGTTGCTGAGCTCTACTTTTTGCTGTCTGAAACAACCATGAACAGCCCTCGTTATGTTGAATTGCTGGTGGATTTGCTGAAAAGTTATGTGGAAGTGCACTATTTTCATGCATGACTGTGCCACCAATCGAAAGTTGCCACAACTTTTCTGGCTAAGAACTGAATCAAGGTTCTGGATTGGTTGTGCAACAGCCCGAACCTCAACCCTTTTGAGAATATGTGGATTGAATTGAAGGATAAAGTTGCCGAGAAACAGCCATCAAGTGCTAAAGACTTTGTAAAAGTGATTAAAGAAATGTGGTTGAAAGAAATCTTCCAGGAATAATGCAGGAATTTTGTGCACAGTATGCCATGGCACCTACATGAAGTGATAAAAAGATAGCAGCAGACGAACAAAATACTGAATATTATGAACTTTGTATGAAAACAAAAATCTGAGAATAAATCGGTTTATGGAGTTTTGAATTAAGTTTTATCAATTTGGTTTTAAAATTAAGGATGGTCTTTTAATTTTGGTAATGAGTCTTGAATATCAGTGCTAAGATCTGCATATTCGTTTTTTTTTTTTTTTTTGTCCATTTTTTTTTTCTCTATAAGACAGGCCAACTTTTTCACGTTTTTTTGCGAGTGTAGAGAAATTTACTAAACGTACTAATTTTTTCAACCCACATGGTTATCTTCAGGTATTGTGGTATAGTGAATGTTCACATAAATAAAAGAATGCTGCTGAAGTATACAAATAATATATATAGAATTAGTACAGACAAAAGATCCAAATATAGTTATTTGAATGTCTAATTTGCATGACTATTTTTCAAACAGTTCATAATAAATTGTTTTGCTGATCATTTGTAATGGTATCTTATTGCTCATCTGTATGTAAAGGTTATTTTAAAGTGTTGCATATTTCAGAGATGTAACATGGTTTCATTGAGGTGGATTGACCTTTTAAAGGCTATTAAAAATTCAGTCAAACCAGTGGCTCATGAAATGAAAACAAATCTAAGAAGTGTTCAAAACAAATTCACCAGTAAATCCTACCGGTGAATCGATGTGAGTGTTCTGTTTGAGCGATAAAGAGATAGATTTAATAGAAATAAGTTACACTTTTGCTCAGAGCAATATACTGGGTTACTTTGCTAGTTAATTATAAGGTAGTTGTCTGTGTGTTTGTATATCCAGCTAAAACAACAAAAATACACAGACCCCCTAAAAAAATGTTGCTATTTTTTTTTTTTTTTTTTTTTTTTTTTAATCAATGTAACCCTGAAAAAATATCTAAAATTTAGGAATAAAAAAAAAAATTGTTGGGTCAAATGACCGTTTTTATCATTTAATGTTATCAAGAATTAAGCACAATTTAATGTTATGTATTCATTAGTGTTGACAATCTGAATTGGAATCAGAAAAATCAGACTTTTTGGGGTATCGGAATCAGAAAAATTTGTACCTATTTCAGATGTCAAAAACGATTCCTTTATCTTTTTTATTTGATTTTGTTTTTAAAAATCTTCCACTGCTGGTAATAATAAAATAAATATTTATTGATTTAAACTTTCAGTAAAACTAAGATAACCCTGCCACAGAGTTGTATTTTTATGTTTGAGAAAATATATAGACATTTAAGATGTGTTTTTACTGTAATTGGGACAAAATAACACTTTTATAGTTCTTTATTTAGAGATTTATAAAGAATCTGAACCTGAAATTTCGTACAAAATTTGTATTTGTATCGTAATCGGGGAAAATATTGGAATTGTCCCGTCACTAGTATTAATACAACATTGTGAATGAGTCAGCATTTTTTTCAATTGAAAGATGCTAACTCCAGGTTTAATTGTTTCTTAATTATCGTCCTTTCTCTACAAAGGAAGGGGGAAACTTATTTTTAGTAGTGCTCTGGAGGCATCCTTAATTTTATTTGGTGCTTTCAGTAACACTCTGAAGGCCTCCTAATTTTGTTTATTCACTCCTTACATATACAAAAAGAATTTCTGTTTGGGAGGGGGAGTGGTTAGAAACTAAGACTATTTAATATGTTCTATTTAGTGATCAGCTCACCGTAAAGGAGCTTTGAAATATAACATTTTCTTACTTCAAATAATCTAGCCCGGGCTCAGTGAGTTAACCAACGGGTTAGATTTTTTCAAGTAAACTCTTAAACTTAAAATATCTTGTTTTCATTTTTTTTGTTCTTTTGTAATTTTATAAGAAATTTTTTATTCAATCTATTCATTTTATTTAGATTTTAAGTAAACTTAATTTTGTATTTGACTTTTGTCAATAAAGTTAACATTTTCCTGTTTTCAGATGAGCATCTCTGGAGGCGGTGGCTATTGTGATTGTGGAGATCCCGAGGCTTGGAAGTCCGAACCACAATGTGAAACTCACGGAAAAGGTACAGGAATGGAAGAAGAACAAGTAAGTAATGAATGATTTTCGTCAACTGACAAAAAACATTTTCTGGCTTTTGTATGCACACGGCCATTACGCAAGTTATTGTAGGATATGATCAACAATAAGTTGGGAAAAATTTAGAGCAAGTTCTTAATGGTAGGAATCATTAATCTCTATGAAATGCAATTATCCACAGTTGGCTGTTGATGTTTTCGTCCATGGAAATTTAACGTAAAGAATATCAAAACTGGCTCTTTGCAAAAATATGACACTTGTTGGCCTTTATTGATTTTTGTAACATGAAGGGTTGAGTTAAACTCCTTTTTTTTATCCCTTTTTAATGATAAAGAAGTACTTATGCAGAATAAGGACTGTTATCTTTGAAATTTTCCAGTTTATTTAAAAAGCTGAAAATGTTGAAATGCTGAGCCAAGGAAATCGCAATAGCAGAAATTTAAGAAAACATTTGCTATCATTGGTTTATTTAAAAAAAAATAAATCAATAAATATTTATTTTGGTTTAAAGCAAAAAAATTTTTTAACTTATTTTGCTATCAGCTTGTTTGTTAATCCAAAGAAAATTTATTCATGGAACTCATATATATATATATACACACACACACACTCTTTATTTGTTTTCTTACATAAGCAGTAATATGTTGCTACACAGTCATGAGCATGTTTTGGTCAGCTAATTACCATTAACTAGACCTCTTCAGGCAGTACAGTTTATACGAAAGCAAAGTTTGCAATGAAAATATCAGGTCTTCCTCGTCACAGGGAGTTAATATCAGGAGGTTCCGTTAAACGTAAAAAATTAGATTTGGTTGTATGTAAATAAAACCCAATAGGGGTGCGGATTTAAGCTTGTGTTTGGATATATGAATGACTGGGAAAGGGTCAGGGGTTAAGGATCGGGATAGAGGTAAGACTAGGAAGAATAGTATGCATGTTTGATGGCTGCCCTAACTCTTAAACATACTAGTGTGTATAGGTTCAAACAGTAGGGGAATGTGGATTTGACATATCTATGCTAAAAGGGGTTTCAGATTTAATTGGGGTTATCTATACTGCTATAAATTTTTTTTTTTTTTTTGTGTATTGATATTTATATTAAAAACTTTTCTTTTTAAAAAGAAAATACAACTTTGTTATATATGGGTCGTGGAATTGCATTCATCTGCAAAAGATCTAATTTACATTTTCTTTTAAACATTAATTTTAATTCCCTATTAGTTTTTTTTTCTGGTTTTCTTATGGGATGATCATCTTTGGTTAACTATTACATATAATTATATTCATGCACATATTCTACATGATTTATACTTGTAATATTTGTGTAAAAAGGTTATAGTAAACACAAACCTGTTTATTAATATATATATATATATTTGTTTACAAAATTTTGCCTACGAAATTCCTGTCAGTTTTTGGTCTACAGACATGAAACTTGATATATAGGGCAATATATATATAATATATTTAATCAACGAATGTTTTGATAAGCTAATATTTTTCTGGATAGTTCCAAAAATATTTTTAGACAGAAAAACTAATACCATGCAGCAAATATGAATTAACATTTCTATGAAAATAATGTCCGTTATATTTTAAATATAGAATTGCTCCAAATGAGGTAAATTAATAAATACTAATAAATACTCAGAAAGTAATATTGTGCTACATAGTTAAATTCAAATAATGAAATTACATTGTAAAAGACAATCTTTAATTTACTCCTTCAGTCCAGCACATCTTGGCAGACAATGTTAATGTTTCTTATTTTGCGTAACATAAAGTTTCGCATGGGTTCACATGCCCTATATGAACGCCGGCATTATGAATATGCATGCGTGACGTAATAGCTATTAGTTCAGGTTTTAATTTTTAGCTTTGCAGTAAACATCTTCATAGCTTAGGCACTAACGTCAATGAAAAAAGTAAATCTTAAGCTAAACGTTTTTGTTTGGATTCTCGGTGGTGGCACACAAGTCATTTTTTTTTTAAGTTTTAAATCATTATTATATATTAGGTCCAATATAATATAATAATAAATACAAAATCTGCATTAATCAAAATATATTTAAGTGTATTTTACGACCGGGCAATGCCAGGTAGCCTGCTAGTTCAGTTATAAAACTGCTTTTAATTTGACTAGAATTTTTATGTGTTCAGAAAATGTACGACTTTCGACTTTCGTTGCCCTCTTGTATATCCTCACCCCTCCACTATCTCTACACACATCAATGAAACAGTGAAAAGGTTAAGAGATAAGGGAGAAAAAAAAAAAAGAAATAAAGGGAAAGAGGAAGGATGAAAAGGGGGGAAACCATAATTTATTGGTGGTGATTCTAAGGCATGTCTTTCTCTTCTTAATTCGTCCCCCCTCCCTGTCTACTCCCTCCACCCTTACTCCTATCTCTCATCATAGCTTTATTACTTATTTACTACACAAAGCATTGAAAGTTGTATAGCAATAATAAAATCTCAAAATGTATATAATTAATTTATCTCCATGCTTAGATATAATCATCTACTGTAACTGTGGTAATGATGATTAAAAATAGAGGGTAATGGGGATAAACATATATATATAATCAGTAAATTTATGACCTTTTATTATTTTGCAATAATCATACTACAAGAACTTCAACCCCAACAATATTTTCCCATTACGATTAACTTAATTGATTAACCATTAAGCTTAACCCGCAGTATTTATTTGTATCCTAGTTTTTTGTATTCATTTTATTTTTATGCAAAATTGATTTTTATGATCTCGTAATACAACTAAATTTTATAACTTTTTCAATAGATTAATATTGTAAAAGTTGAGCTCTAATCAAAATATTTTAGATTACATAAACATCAAATCTATAATATAAAGGAACAAGATTTCTTGCAAAATTTACCGAAATTAGTTTTTATTGAAATTTGGCAATAATTTTGATACCTTACATTTGATTTGATGTAGTTTATATAATATTAAAATAATTTTGCAATAATTTTGATACCTTACATTTGATTTGATGTAGTTTATATAATATTAAAATATTTTGCAATAATTTTGATACCTTACATTTGATTTGATGTAGTTTATATAATATTAACATATTTTGCAATAATTTTGATACCTTACATTTGATTTGATGTAGTTTATATAATATTAAAATATTTTTGCAATAATTTTGATACCTTACATTTGATTTCATGTAGTTTATATAATAAAATATTTTTGCAATAATTTTGATACCTTACATTTGATTTGATGTAGTTTATATAATATTAAAATATTTTGCAATAATTTTGATACCTTACATTTGATTTGATGTAGTTTATATAATATTAAAATAATTTTGCAATAATTTTGATACCTTACATTTGATTTGATGTAGTTTATATAATATTAAAATATTTTGCAATAATTTTGATACCTTACATTTGATTTGATGTAGTTTATATAATATTAACATATTTTGCAATAATTTTGATACCTTACATTTGATTTGATGTAGTTTATATAATATTAAAATATTTTTGCAATAATTTTGATACCTTACATTTGATTTCATGTAGTTTATATAATAAAATATTTTTGCAATAATTTTGATACCTTACATTTGATTTGATGTAGTTTATATAATATTAAAATATTTTGCAATAATTTTGATACCTTACATTTGATTTGATGTAGTTTATATAATATTAAAATATTTTGCAATAATTTTGATACCTTACATTTGATTTGATGTAGTTTATATAATATTAAAATATTTTGCAATAATTTTGATACCTTACATTTGATTTGATGTAGTTTATATAATATTAAAATATTTTGCAATAATTTTGATACCTTACATTTGATTTCATGTAGTTTGTATAATATTAAAATATTTTTATCATAGCTTTAGTTTTACAGTTTCGAACTGTTGGAAAAATTACACACACACAACTGTTTTGTTGTATCAGTTCCTCAGTGTGGGAAGATATAGTAGTTTCTCCAGCCGATTCCAAACTATATCGCTAATACAGTAGTCAGCAATCTTACCCATAAGCCATCTTGCATACGAATACTATGAAAACTAAGAAATTGTTTTCATATTTTTTTACACTATCAGTTCCAAACAGAACTCCATTCTAAATAGTTTTATGCTAAATGGAAGCTGTTACTTTCCTTACCAGAGAGCTAAACCCACCAGTGGACAGCAAATTTAGTCATCCATAAACAGTGGTTTCATTGTACCATGGCTCCTGTGTGTGAATAGACATGGCAAATTCTTTTAAAGCAGAGATACCCCTGAAGAAGCACAAATAATTTTGATTTTAATTTATATCCTAAAAAGATGGCTTAAAAAATTCTATCCTAAAAAGATGGCTTAAAAAATTCTATCCTAAAAAGATGGCTTAAAAAATTCTATCCTAAAAAGATGGCTTAAAAAATTCTATCCTAAAAAGATGGCTTAAAAAATTCTATCCTAAAAAGATGGCTTAAAAAATTCTATCCTAAAAAGATGGCTTAAAAAATTCTATCCTAAAAAGATGGCTTAAAAAATTCTATCCTAAAAAGATGGCTTAAAAAATTCTATCCTAAAAAGATGGCTTAAAAAATTCTATCCTAAAAAGATGGCTTAAAAAATTCTATCCTAAAAAGATGGCTTAAAAAATTCTATCCTAAAAAGATGGCTTAAAAAATTCTATCCTAAAAAGATGGCTTAAAAAATTCTATCCTAAAAAGATGGCTTAAAAAATTCTATCCTAAAAAGATGGCTTAAAAAATTCTATCCTAAAAAGATGGCTTAAAAAATTCTATCCTAAAAAGATGGCTTAAAAAATTCTATCCTAAAAAGATGGCTTAAAAAATTCTATCCTAAAAAGATGGCTTAAAAAATTCTATCCTAAAAAGATGGCTTAAAAAATTCTATCCTAAAAAGATGGCTTAAAAAATTCTATCCTAAAAAGATGGCTTAAAAAATTCTATCCTAAAAAGATGGCTTAAAAAATTCTATCCTAAAAAGATGGCTTAAAAAATTCTATCCTAAAAAGATGGCTTAAAAAATTCTATCCTAAAAAGATGGCTTAAAAAATTCTCCATCTTGCTGCATGATGCTGTCATTTTTACATCTTTTCTCGTTGCAGAATCGTTTGGATTCTTTACCCTGTGACATAAAGGGCCGAGCAGAGGCATTGTTTTTGGCTACACTTCAATACGCGGTTGACATGATGACTTGGGAACAGTGTGATACGTTACCAACAGACCTCCAGCCGGATGGCGAGCTGGTGGATTTGTACGTCACTATCCTCTTCAACGATGAGATACACACCTTCGATCAGGTTTGTACATAATTCTAAAAACAATCAGATGAATACACAGGAAAAAATTTTAATTATGTTTTATGGTTCTTATATTAGCTGGGGTGATGTGACGTAATCATGTTGACATACCGGTTCTCATTAGATCACCAAAGTTAAGCATCATTGAGCTTGGTCAATACTAAAATGAGTGATGATTTAGTAATACCGGGTGGTGTATGTGCTGTCTGCTTACCTCTGCATTGTTTCCAATCGTCCTGGACTTCTCCTTGCCATTGAAATTAAGCAGTGCTGACCTGGGAAAGGTGGTGTTGGGAGTTGTACAACCATTGATTCACAATTACAAGTGCAAACATTCTTACAGAGGATATCCATTGTTTCTCAAGATTGAATGAAGGCTATTAAGGTGATGAAAGCATTTAGTCATCATGGATTTTAGCATGTGGTAGATATAATCAAATGTTTGAGAGAAAAGAATCTGAAGAAAGAAGACTTGGAGATGAAAGCGACCACCATGAAGTCAAGTAAAATAACAGTTCACCACAAAAGATAAAAAAGAAAATGAAACTGCAAGAACGAAAACTATTAGACGTATATGAGATGAAGAAGTTGTTAACAAGGTTAAAAGTCAAATGTGTGTTGCATGAATTAAAGTTGCATCTTTTTTTAAATGCAATTTGATAAACATTTTCAATATTTTAAAGTTTTTTTAAAAAATTATTGGTGTTTGTGAATTTATATTAGCGTGCTATCTCTTTCATTTTTTTTTTAAAAGTACTTTCAAGTTAAATTTAGTTTTTAACATATTTTTTTTTTATTAAATTGTAAGGTGAAAGTACAGAATAGTTACAAAACACCCTTCTCTCGTTAACAATGGGTTTCTAAATGTTATTTCAGCACGGTAACATAAATGTGCAAATATCAAAGAGAAACTATTTCGGATCACTTCCATTGTGTTAGAAAATATTAGGTTCCAATGATTATCTCTTTATTTTTCAGTTATGAAATTTCATTATTTTTTTTTTTTTTACAACTATTTATCCAAATAAAAAAGCAGGTTTTGAATCTTCTAGAACAATTATTTGTCAGACTCCCAATCATAAACCATCCACATTATTATCCTATAATATTAAAGGCTAGCAGAACCCATGAAAATTCCACAAAATGAAAAATATATTTAATCAACGAATGTTTTGATAAGCTAATATTTTTCTGGATAGTTCCAAAAATATTTTTAGACAGAAAAACTAATACCATGCAGCAAATATGAATTAACATTTCTATGAAAATAATGTCCGTTATATTTTAAATATAGAATTGCTCCAAATGAGGTAAATTAATAAATACTAATAAATACTCAGAAAGTAATATTGTGCTACATAGTTAAATTCAAATAATGAAATTACATTGTAAAAGACAATCTTTAATTTACTCCTTCAGTCCAGCACATCTTGGCAGACAATGTTAATGTTTCTTATTTTGCGTAACATTTCACCTACTTCTTTCTTTGAAGAACTGCTGCATGTCAAAAAAACTATAAGTTCCTTTCTTACATGAATACAACACTGATATATTATGATATTCATAAACAAGGCTACATCAAAAGGAGATAAGGATTGGCCTATTTAAAGCCAAGCTTTGCGAATTTGCTCTTTTTTAAAGCAGTGTGGCCTTAAAAAAATTTTCAAAATATAACTTACAGACTAAGTAGAGAACAAGCAGAATATTATATAAATTCTTGAAAACTTTGACTGTCTGTAAAAATGTCCATAAAAAAAAAATTAATATCTTTAGAGGAAAATAACTCCCCAGTCACTGGAATCTGCTCTTTTCTGTTGTCTAGAATTATTAATATCTATTGAGCTTGAACACTGAAGGTTTGACTACGAAAAAAATGTTTGTTATACATTTTATATATTGTTATACATTTTTTATGCAGGTTATAAGCACACTTCAAAAATCTGTCGAATGCACTCAGAAACAAGCAGCTGATTTTTCCACCACAATTGACAGAGAAGTAAGTCTTTTAGTATTTTTATTTGTTTTTTAAAAATATCAATGTCTTTCTGTATTTGCTACATTTTGTGTTAGACTAAATTTTCCTGTTTGCACAATTAATTGACTTTCAATTAAATTCATCCATTATGAATATGTTTCTTTTAATCTGTCTTCCACTTTTTCTCTGAAACTGCCAGACTAATCTGGCTGAAATTTTGTATGGACCTTTGTTATATGTTGCAATTACGGTATCCATTCACATAGTTAGGAATTAAGAGATTTGTATTCAATGCAAAAATGAGCACAAATTTAACCATATTCAATCAATTTGGCATAAAGCACTCATCCTACGTCATCGGGCTAAAAAGTCTAGTTAATATATATTTCCTTTTTATAGGAATTGTATCTTATTTTATTTGATGCTACGTTTTGATAACTTTTTCAGCAGAGTATGCGGATGTTGATTAACAGCATTGTATAAATATTAGTTTTCAGTTTATTTTCCTCATTCAAAGAATATTGGCTTATATTTTTCAACCGCAGAAAAATGTTGCCTTTTTTTTATGCATCAGAAAGCCTATTCCAGTTGAGCAAACAATTTTATTGCTTGAAAAAAAAAAAAAAAAAAATTGTGAAATTTTGTTTTGTCTTCTTCTGATTTTTATTTATTTATATTTTCTTTACACTTGTTCACCTCAAACAAAGTATATTACCATTTGAACATAAAGAACAGTTATTTAGAATCCTATAGGAAATTACGAGATGAGCAGCAAAAATTTATATTTCTGCAGTTAATTACAGTTAGGGAAACAGGAGACAAGGAGGGAATTTCAAAATCTAGCAGTCCTAGAGAATAAACTATTAGAATAGAAGGCTTTCCAGTATTAGGGACCTCGACAGTAAAGGAGTGTGCTTTTGCTGCTTGTAAGGTTAGGGGTATGTTCGTCGAGAAGGCACAATTTCTATTATTTTTAAGAGTGAGAGATTAGTGGTAGATGCACCAATCCACATGTGGCAACAATACTCCGTGTATGCGGTAATAGTTGTATTGTAGAGAATTTCTAAGATTTTACTATGTAACTCATGTTTATGCGTTCAAACTTGTGGCACATTTTTATCTAAAAAGTGTGAATTTAGAATCATTGATTGTTCTGTGATTGTATGCATATGTTTCTACTCGGGTCAGAGTAAAACTAAATTAAAAACTATCTAAATTGATAGTTTTTAATTTAGGATTAACCTCATGGAGAAATAATACTCCTGACTTATTGGTCAAAAAAATGTAGAGCAGTTGAGGTAGCAAGTTTGGTTCACAGAAGAAGCACAAAAACAACATGAGGAGTTGAAGTTGAGACAGGTTTAAAGACCTGGGCAGAGACAGGTTAGTTTGGAAATCAATTCCTTAAAGCTGTTCAACACATGCCAGCAATAAAACTCATCCTGATGATATTGTGTAATGTGGAGAAAACATTTGATCATAACTTATCATACTGTTTCATGATTTTTTTTATTTGATTTGTGACATTATACCATGTGTTTCTTTTGTTTTTTGTTTTTTTTACTGATCCCAAAACTGTTTGGAAATAACTTCTCATTCAGCAAAAATGAAGAGTCAAAAGAAGAAAGGGTTTTCATAATTTAAACTCTTATGATCGAATGTTGACATTTTCTTGGTACACTCAGCTTTACATATGCAGGAAGCTCCCTAGCCCATTTGAGGTAGCAACAGACGGAACATCCTCAAACAAACAAAATTAACAAAAATGTTTATTTTCCACTTTCCTCCCATTTTTTTTTTTTTTTTTTTTATTCAACAGGGACTAAACCATTTCCCCTCAAAAAAAACAAAATAAATAAAAAAAAAAACCCCAAAAAACACCTTTGTCAACAAGCGACAATGTTTGTTATCTGTTGAGTGAGGACCGATGAAAGCTTTGAAAACAATTTCTTATACATCAAGAATGAAGAACTGAAACAAAGATTTTCCAGTTGTTCAGAATTCCCCGTATATTAAAAAACATAACAAAAAATCTGTATGATGTATGCAACTGTATAAAAACAAAATATCATGTTCCAAAAACCATGAAAATTGAAAAAGTAGTTTTATCTTTATAAAGAAAATCATTGATTAATGGGTATTTATAGGCATTTACAACATAAATTTATAAAGTATGAATTATTGTTGAGTTATCTTCTTTCTTGAGATTTTTTTTTTCAAAATGGCAGGCGAAACAGTCCTCAGATAATCAAAATTTGATTTTCTTATTTGAAAATAAAGCTACTTAATCAATTCATATGCTTTTTTGGAATTTTCATTTTATCACAGGTTTTTACATAACATTTTTTCTTATTTTAGTTTAATACAGGAGGAATTCTGGACATGAAATGTTTTTCATAACTTTAATTTTATTGCACGATCAGCTTTATATATATATATATATAGATAGTCAACCCTGCCCCGTAGAAATGAGTAGAAGACTGAACGTCCACTCACCTTGAAGTCCAGCTATGTTTTTAAATTCTCTCTCAATTGCTGACCATAATCCTGAAAACTGTTTTTCCTCATACATTTCTCAATCCAAAAAATAACCGACAAACAAATTTTATCATTTGGATTGTTTAAACTATTGCTTTTATCTTTTTCAAACATTTTGGTCAATATAACCTCCAACCTTCTCTAGGTGTACCCCGTCAGACTCATGGCATAGGAATAAAGTACTTGGTAAAATTCAGTTGTAAGTTACTCTTCCAAAAAAAGGTGAAGGTTCAATCCTCAGTGCAGACGGCATTCAAAATCCAATTGCAAATTACTTAGGATATCTACCCAGTCATGACTGATGGAATGAGAGCATATGCTACCCCCATGGATTAAATAAGGGGTTTCCTTTGAAATCCTGTGCCGATTCTAGAGTTCAACAGAAAAATTTCTGTGTTCAGCAGCATACACCTGAAAGTTGGAAGATATATCAACTGAAACGTGAAAATAACACTCGTCCCCATAATCGGAATAATATGGATTATCCTCATCTCAAAAATTCAGGATCATAACAAATTGGTCGGATCCAAATTATACGAAAATGGAAAAGATTGAATAATGAATATTTATATTCTAATTTTCTCCCCAACCTTGAAATTATCAAAATAACTGGTCACATTCCAAACACACTTGCTCACACTTTTCTTGATGTACATCTCATTGCCCCGAAGATTATAATTCCTGTTCACTATGCTGCTTCTCTAACCACCCAGAGTTTTGCTAAATGAAAGTGTATGAATTTTGTATCTATCAAAGAAAAAAAAAATATCGATTCAGGCAAATATTGACCTTGTTTTTGTTTTCTCAGGGAAGAAGTGGTGTCCGAATCGGTCCATTCAGCATATGTGATAAAACGAGACGAACGATTGAGGTAAGAAAGTTGACTTTAACAAATGTAATCCTCTTTCCCTTTCTCATGAACAAATAAAATCTTGTATATAACATGCTAATTATGGGTAAATGTTGTGATAGCTTGATATAAAATATATTTATGAATTTTATATTTTTATTAAATGTGTTAACATGTAACACATGCAGATGTGGGTGTATATTTGCAACATGTGCCGATGTGGGGCCTTTTTCTTTTTCTTAGTGCTTGTCCAGAATCCTCCCCCATATTAAAAAAACAAAAATTTAAACAAAGAACAAAAAAAAAATGTATGATGTACGTACCTATGACCAAAAATCACATAAATTGATCAAGTATTATTTTTATGAAGAAAATAAAATTTTGTGGCTAAATGAACAAGAGATGATATCACAATTTCATCTTAAAAATGGGTTGAAAACAAGCAAAATAACTCCAAATAATTCAAACTTGTGAGATTTCAGAAAGCTGTTCTTAACATGCAAAAACTCAAATTTGCTTAAAATAACTTTTTATAAAAATAAAACGACTTGATCAATTTACGTGATTTCATGGGTATGTACATCATGAAGATTTTTTCTTAATTTTTGTTTTTATAATTTAGGTAGAATTCTGGACAAGCACCTTTTTTCTTTGTATACTAACAGGTCTCCACTTATCAAAATCCAAAGGCCATTTGAGGATAAGAGTTAATTGTCAGAAGTTCAGTGAAATAGCGTGAGGATTGGTAACCATGCTTGAGGTTGGCTAGAAAGTAGATTTAAGAGGACAGGTTAGCAAGAATTTAACATTGAAAGCTAGCATGTTATAGTCAGTTTGGAAGCAGCCCCATGATATTATGTTCCAAAGATGCATAGTTCTTTAAATTTTGCTTGTTTTGTTTACTTTTAGGTAAATGTGAGGCATAATCATGTTGATAGACTTGTTCTCGATAGATCACTGAGTTAAGCAACATTAAGCCTGATCAGTGCCAGATGGGTAACCATTTGGGAATATAAGGCGCTGTATGTAGGAGGATGTTGACACCTCCATGAAAAAACTGCAAAAAAACTGTTCTCATCTCCCTTGACCAAGCAACTAGGGACTGCTTGTGAAATTGATATTCCCATGAAACTTCCTTCTGGGGAAGTTTGTTCAACCTACCTAGATTGAATGTCGCTGGCTAGAATGATAGGAATATTTGGTTAAGAGAAGATGGATCGTCCGGCTTTTTGAAATTTTTCCTGGATACAAAGTTCTATGCTGTAATTGTGAGCCACTTAAGATTTTTCAAAAGTTATGATCATCCCAGATGTTGGGACTCCTTGGTCAGTGAGTTTATGTTCAGTAATAAAACAGATTAACCTCTTCATGTACCGGTTCTGATTCCAATAACGAAATCACTCAACCACAGAACAAAAAAAATATAGATATTTGATGAATAAAGATATAAAAATTGACATTATCTTCCAAGCGTAACAATCAATTATTCAATTTATTAATATTTTTCTTTCCATTCTTGCACTCTCTGGTGCTACCAGATCAGGTTATCGGCTTCCCGACTCAAATGCACTGTACATGAATTTTTTTTTTTTTTTTTTATTCCCCCCTCTTTGCAAAACTTATGTTCTACAAAACCGAAAACAACAATTGTGCCTCCAACTCCCTTTTTCTTTCTCCCCTACTTCCCTGTCTCAAGATACTTAAAACATTTTACTTAGGAAAACAAACTTTTTAAGAAAGTGACATTTTATTTTGGAAAACAGTAATAAAAGACAGAAAATATTGTTCTAAGTAGGATCCCTTATAAGCTATTTTTAGTCGCATGCAAGCGACTCTATAAGTTGGTCCGTCGGTCGGTCGGTCTGTCCGTAACACTTTTGTGCTTGGCCTTTTTGGTTAAGGTCAAAGGTCTGTTGTTAATAGATGCTGTTCTTAGCTTTTTAAGCTTTTCTTAGCCTTTTGGCCAAGATCAAAGTGTAGTATCTATCCTTACTACATGCTGTACTTATGTTTATAATTTTGTGATATAAAGTGGGGGATCACTTTTGTGTATAAATTTAATGTAAAATGATCACCCACTTTACAACCAGTCAGTCTCAAAGCCATTCAAGTCCTTCTCCAGATCATTCAAGTTGTTTTTGAAGGATTCCAGTTATTTTTTAAGCATTCAAGTCATTCTTAAGGCCATTCAATTCATCCTTAAGTTCATTAAAGTCATTCTAAGTCATTTACTTTTTATTTATTTAAGTCATTTCAGCCCATTTTTCAGTCATTTTAGTTTATCTTTAAGAATTTCATGTCAATCCTACATTCACGCATTCATTCATTACACGAGAGCACGCGACTAATGGCTATCGGTCTTGTTTAATATCAACTAGGTTTAAAAAGTTTCTGACCTTAAATGACCCTCTAGAAGTTAATAGGCCGTTAAACGACCGACCAACTATTGTTGTACTATCAATTGCAATAAACCTTTTTTCATCCTTATATATTGGTTGCTCTTTCCAATCAGTGCCTTGTCTATTGTAACCCCTTTCAAGTATACAACAATCAACTGTAAACATCTGAGTGATATTTACATTTTATTTTGCATGGTCCAAAGTATCCAACAATTTATATATGGAAGTAATCGTTTTTGTTTGTTGTAGCAAATGTCATCGCGTGGAAGTTCGAAGCCTTTGAAGGTCCAAGTAATGCACACAACTGTTGTTTCACATCAAAAGTTTGCATTAAAAATGATTCAATGGTTACAGCATATTATCTCCAAATCAGGTAAGTTTTTTTTTTTTTTTTTAGTGCAACATCATATAAATCTATCAGGTTAACAAAGTTGTGTTTTTTAACTTTTAATTCAAACAAAAATTTGATAGAAATAAGCCTGATCAGAATCAACACACTTTTGCCAACACAAAACAAGTTTATTTATGCGAGTAACGTAAAAATCTTGTGCATTCTGCTGGCGATGAAGTCGTGGTTAGGCGTTTTTGATATTGTTTAGATTTTTTAAGCATTTCTCATGCAGAAAATTATTGAGATGATTAAAAAAAAAGTGGTAGTCGGTAGGTGAGAGGTTTGGTGAGTATGACAGAGGGGGCAGTTTCATAGCCCAATTTGCTCAACTTCTACAGGGTCGGTTTAGCAATGTCCGGTCGGGCATTGTTGTGGAGGAGAATTGGGCCTTTTCTGTTGACTCATGCTGGGTGTTGTTGTCGAAGTTTCTGATGCATTTCATCTAGTTGTTGGTAGTACTTCTCTGCAGTAATGGTTTTGCCTTCGTTTAGAAAACTAATAAATAAGACCATTCGCAGACCACCAAACAGTCAGCATGACCTTGTTTTGGTGCAACTCTGGCTTCGGGAACTGTTGTGGAGTTTTGGTGGCATCTAACCATTGAGCTGAGTGTCGCCAGTTTTCATAAAGAACCCACTTTTCATCGCGAGTCACAACCCAGTTGAGAAACAAGTTATTCTTGTTGCATAAAAGAAGGGAAGATAACACTTCATAACTGCATTTCTTTTGGTTGTTCAATTTGTGAGGCACCCATTTAGCAAGTTTTTTTTTGTCTTTCCAGTCTTTCAAGTTGTTGGAAATCGTATATGTCATGTCTAATTCAGAAGCAAGTTCTCAAACAGTTCTGCATGGATTGGCTTCAACTAAGGCTCTTAATTGATCATTGTCAATACTCATCTTCAAAACTCTTATCACTGCCACAAAATTTCTTAAACCACCATTGTGCTGTGCACTCAATAATGGTTCCTGGGCCAAATGCTTCGTTTATATTGTGAACGATTTCAGCAGTTTTTGGGCCTAGCTTGAATTAAAATAAGAATTGTGCAATTTTGCTTGTTTTCCATCTTGTATTCAACATTATGAAAAGACATAATCGTTTTTTTTTTTGTTTTATTTTTACATAGGAATCACTACTTATCAAGGCCTGCAGGCCACTCGAGAGGATAAGTTAGTGAGTGTATGATAGTCCATGGGATAATATTGTAGTAATAGTTGGTAGTAGAAGTTTGGTAAATTAGATTACTTAAGAGGACGGCTCATAAAGAACTTGTTAATGTTGGACTTGAAGACGATCATATTGTAGTCAGTTGAAAAACAGGGAAACTGAAGAGAGTTCTACAGGCGTGCAATTTTAAGAAAGCATTGTTCATGAAATCTATGTTTAGGTTTAAGGTTTTAAAACAATTGTAATTTAAGTGATTAGATGGAGCGAAAAACGTTCTTTAAAATGATATATAAAGTAAAAGTATTATTACAAAAACTTGTTTGAAAATGTATCATTTGAAATTAAAATTAATTATCCTCCTTTTTTTTTCCTTCTCTACTTCCCAACCCCATTGGTGGGGCATTAGAATACACCGACTGTCCCCCTGCAGAGAGTAAAAGCCTCTCAAAGGGGACACCTGTTGGGCGTGGGTGACGATCCGTAATGACTCTGAAAAGGATCCTAGTGGCTGAGCAACTGATAGCTAGGGAAATTAAAGATATCAGTTGCAACACTCCACTTTGGCCTCATACAAGGCTAGACGGGCGGTCGGAGGGGCCCGATCTGATCAATCGGCTAGTTACATCAAGCCCTAACACATCTTCTACTTTTCTATCAATTTCCTCTAAACCGTAACAAATACAGTTCTACCCTGTACCATTATAAACTATATACATTTTTCCCCTCTTTTCCATGTGTTAGAAAGTGGTGGCTAGGGTCAAATGTGCCAAATGATTAAAGTCATGACATGGCTGTATAGTGCCGGAAATTACCATAAATGACTTGGATTGTGTAACTAAAGGATTATGGGTGCTCATGGCTCCCATTTGGAACATGTATACTGTTCATGTAGCCCTGGCATGACAAGGCGAATGGGTTTCCCACTTAACATGCCCCAACATTGGACTCCGAGGTGGGTGGGGAGCATAAACAATGAATTTAAAATATATATATATATATATATATGGCCAATCATAAAAACTCCAAGCGCCAACACGTCGGCTCGGATAGTTCAGATAATGAACTACATCAAACATCCTCAAAATTTACTGTATTCGAATCCACCGAAGAAACCAAATTAACTGACTTATCACCGTTTATTATACATAAAATTATATCGGCATATATTACCCCCAAAAATGTAAAAACTTTAAAAAATAAAACCCTACTAGTGGAAGTGGAAAGAGAAAAACATGCCACTTTTCTACTATGAATGAAAACTTTCCACAACATAAATATCAAAACTTATCCACACAAGAATCTGAATACATCCAAAGGTGTAGTAAAATCGAAAGACCTCTCAATGTGCACTACTGAAGAGATAACAAAAGAACTTAAAAACCAAGGAGTAATAAACGTTAAAAGATTTACAATAAAAAGAGAACCAGACTATACATACGAACACCTACATTATGCAGTTCGATAGACCCACTGTTCCAAAAGAAATCAAAATTGGGTTCAACGTTGAAAAACCCTTTATACCAAACCTACTTCAGTGCTTTAAATGCCAGAAGTTTGGGCAACATGAGAATGCATGTAGGGGACAAGCAGTGTGCGGCAGATGTTGCCAGAGAGATCCAGACCACACTGCCAATGACTGCAATCTTGATTGCAAATGTGCAAAAAACCATCCTGCTTATTCTAGAGCATGCAGAATCTGGAAGAAAAAGGAAGTAGTGCCAATAAAACATACCAAAAACATCTTCCCCGAAGCCAGGAAAATAGTAGATGGATACATGAAGGAAAAGATGTACTCTCAAGTCACCTCAAGTTGTATATCATCCAACATCACTAACCAAGACTCCAAATACAAAATACTAATAAACAAATTGTTACAATTGGGACGAAACGACTGGCCCAAATTTATAAATGAAATGAAACCAAACATATCAAAAATTAATCATCCCGTTAAATCAACTAATGTTACCAATAAAACAAATTCTCAACCAAAATTAGAACATACAAGAAAACAGTCGATCAAAAATCATCAGTACGTCGTGCAGATGCTGAAAAAGACGAAACTAAGGAAAAACAAAATCAGTTAAAAGACCATACAGGTCACCAATACGTCTTCCCCGTGGTGAAAAAAACACATTTAAAAAGCAAACAAAAAATACATCTACCAAAAAACAAAATATAAAGAAATTACCACAAACAGAAGCCGCTACTACTACTACAAATAGATTTACGGAATTAGAAGACATGGAAACTGAAGTTACTCCTTAACCCCCCCCCCCAAAAAAAAATCATAAATTACAAGATAATCCAATGGAATTGCCGTGGATTGAAGGCAAATTACAATGAAATTTTATTGTTGCAAACCAAATTTAACCCTTTGGTTATTTGTCTCCAAGAAACCTTCCTTAAGAATGAGGACAATTTGAATGTAAAACACTATCAACAATATAACTACATTCATAATACAGGACTTAATAATACTGTAATCCTTTTCCCCCTCCCATTGCAAAACGCAATCATATTCTGCAAGGCAGAGAACAAAAATGACAAAATCCACTATAAAACTGTTATATTCCTAAATACTTAGGAAATAAAGACAAACGTGAGTTACACCGAGTGGTATGTGTAATGGGGTTTATTTATAATACAGAAACGTAAGGCTGCTCGCCTAAGGTAAATAGAAGTACATAGTAACAAGTATGGGGAAGAAAGTCTGATAATCAACACGTAAGACTATCCGTCTTACTGCGACTGCTTGTCTGCCGCTGTCTGCCAAACAGTCCAATATATATATACAGTTTGTAACCGGTGTATAGCCAGTTATGTTCCTTCACAACACCTCCCCCTGAAGCTGAAATCTTCCTGATTTTAGCTTAAATACCTCTTCCTTTTAGGGTCAGGGCTTAATCTCCTGGTAACTTTTCTCTTTCTTGCGCTTTTCCTTCTGGTCAGCGTTACCCGGGGTAAAGGTTTCTGTCCAGCCCGTATGGTCGGTTCAGGCGAAATATTCATTGTTTGCGGTACACACGCTGGTTTTGGTATATCAAAAATATCGCACAATGTTTCCATTGGTGTCTCTTCCACATTTGGAGACAGTCTGGGACGTATTTGATTTCTGTGTCTTTTGCAGACAAAACTTAATCCTTGGATGGTGTAGACCATGCTCCCAATCCTTTTTTTGATAATACCTTCAACCCACTGATTTCGTCCATTTTGAAAATTTTTGAAATATACATTTTCACCTGGGGAGAAGCACTTGGTATTAAGGTTTTCTTTTTTGAAAACTTTCTTTTTCTCTGGTAGCAGCCTATCGAAGACAGATCTTATCTTTCTTGCAAACATTAGCTCGGCCGGGGAAGAATTGACATTATTATTAGGATTTGGTGTCACCCTGTAAATTGCTAAAAATGTTTGAATACATTGTTCGTCTGTGTCCGTAGTAAGATTTTTCTTAAGTGCCCTTTTAAACGTATCTACAAATTTTTCGGCCAACCCATTCGATCGTGGATGGTACACAGGTGTTGTCATATGTAGAATATTTAGTGAGTCACAGAATTCTTTGAATTCATGAGCAGTAAATGCTGTTCCATTATCGCTCACTAAGGTTTTTGGCACTCCAAAACGGCTAAAAATTTCATTAAGTGCACTCACAGTGTTTTTTGCTGTTGGATGTCTAAACTTAAATATTTCTGGCCATTTTGAAAAAGAATCTACAATAATCAAGTAAAAATAACCATTTATAGGTCCCGCATAATCAATATGCAGACGTGACCAGGGTAGGTCCGTCTTTGGCCATGGCGTCGTTTTTACTGGAGGATCTCGAGCTGCTAATTGACATCCTCTGCATGTCTTGACACATTTTTCAACTTCCTTGTCCATACCAGGCCAGTACACATATCCTCTCATAAGGGATTTCATTCTCGAAATGCCCGGATGACCTGTATGAAATTCCTTCAGAATTTTCCTCTGTAACGTTAGTGGAATTACGATCCTCTCACCATACATGAGCACATCTTCACAGATGGAAAAAGGCGTTGTTTGATCTACCTTTTTATTTTTTTTTATCCATCCCAATTGATTTTTCATTTTCTTAATGAAAATGTCATTTACTGCCTCTTTTTTTATTTTTTCGAAAGTTACCGGAAGTTCACGTATCATATTACACATTGAACTTGTACATTCACTTTCGTCTTTAAGCGCAGCAATTACCGTTTCTTTGAAACTTTCGCTTCTTTTAGGGATCAACCGTGATAATGCATCTGCGTGTCCTAACTTTTTTTGAGGATACATGTTCCATCTTAAACTGATAGTTTAAGAGGGTTACAGCCCATCGCTGTAATCGATTCGCAGTATGTGTGGGAATGCCTTTCTTTGATCCAAATATGGTAAGTAGGGGTTTATGGTCGGTTTGCAAAATAAAAGATCGTCCATGGAGAAATCGATTGTACTTTGTAATTCCAAATATTATCGACAGCGCCTCTTTTTCAATTTGGCTGTAATTTTTCTCCGCTGCAACCAACGTTCTTGAAGCATGGGCGATAGCTTTTGTCCTACCATCCTCATACTTGTGAAGTAATACAGCGCCAACACCGTAATCACTGGCGTCCGTTGCTAGTATTAGTTCCTTTTCTGGATTGAAATGTGCCAATGCTAAGTCTGACAGTAGACATCTTTTGATATTTTGGAAAGCAGATTCACATTCCTTATTCCAGTTCCATTTAACACCCTTTTTCAGTAACTCGTTAAGAGGAGCTCTTAAATTATGTATGTTAGGGATGTAAATTGCATAGTATTGAACTAATCCCAAAAACGATTTTAATTTTGTCACTGAATCTGGAGCAGGCATCTTTTCAATTGCTTCAGTCCTTTGTGGATCCGGTCTTCGACCCTCTTTGTCGATTATTTGACCTAGATATTTAATTTTTTTCATAAAAAAATCGCATTTTTCTGGGCTCAATTTAAAACCAAATTCCTGTATCCTTTTGAATACTTCTTTTACATGCTTCTTATGATCTTGCAAATTTTCACTTTTAATTAGGATATCGTCAAGGTAGGCCATTGAAAATTCCAACCCTGCCAGCATCGTGTCCATAATTTGCTGGAAAATAGCAGGAGCAACCTTTAATCCAAAAGGAAGCCTCTTTAGCTTAAAAATGCCCTTATGAGTATTTATGCCTAAGTATTTGGAGCATTCATCGCTGATCTTAATTTGCAAGTAAGCATCTGAGAGGTCTATCTTAGAAAAAATTTTTCCTCCGCTAAGCTTAGAGAACAGATCTTCTGCGGACGGAAGGGGATAATTATGGTCCAATAGACAGTCATTTAAACCCGTTGAAAAATCTCCACAGACCCTTATTCTGTTATTTTTTTTCTTTACATACACGGTTGGACTTGCCCAATCTGTGTGGTTAACTTTTTCAATGACTTCCAGTTGTTGAAGTCTATCCAACTCTTTTTCGATTGCGTCCATCGCTGAAAAAGGCACATTCCTTTTAGGTTTGAATACTGGAGTGGCATTTTTCTTTAATTCAAATTTTGCCTCTGTCTTAATACAGAGTCCTAGTCCTTCGGCAAAAACATTGGGAAATTCAGTTTTCAAATCCTTCAGGAAGTCTTCCCTTTGGTTTGCTTTTTCTGCAGTTAAAACGTTACAAAACGAATTTATGGGTTTCTCCCATAAATTAAACAGGACAATCCAATCTACCCCAAACAGGCATGTATTCTTTCCTGGTACGACGTACACTTTGGATTTATGAGTCTGGTTAGCGAATGTCACTTTGCATTTTAATTCTCCCTTGAACTCTAATCTTTTGCCGCACACACTTCTCGCCGTCTTTCTGGTTTTCGTTAATTCAGGTCGACCTATCCTTTTCCATATATCTTCATTTATAATACTAATATCTGCACCGCTATCCAGAAGCAATGTAACCAGATGTCCATTTATCCGAACATCAACATATTTCCGTCTTTCGCAGCTTTTTTCTTTATTCATGCGAAGCGTATTTACATTATCGGTCCCTTGTCTTTTCTTCTGGGCACAGTATGTTCCCTTGTGACCTCTGAGACCACATTCATAACATATTTTGTTCCTAAACCAGCAGGTCTTATTGTTGTGTCTTAAACTACCACAACATTTACACTTTAGCTTTGGGTCTTTGTATCCTTTAAGGATCCTGTGTTCTTGGAACCTGGACTTTCTTGTGGTCCCTTGCCTTTTTACTTGCTGCACCTTAAAAATATTTTTCTCTTCAATGCGAGTGTTGTCTTTCTTTATGTTAATCAGACGTTGACACTCTTCAGTGACTTTTTGCAATGTTATGTTAGGATCCGCCTCCATAATTGTTAGGATCCGTGAACGTATATCTTTGTCCCTTGGTGCTGTGAGACCTTGTACAAAGATTAAACATTTAAATTGGTCTGCGGAAATTTCATTCAATTTAAATGATTCGCATAAACAGTTCACAGTGCAAGCATATTCTAGATAGTCTTCAGCTTCTGCCTTCTGAATGTTCAAACATTTGTATCTAGAGTGAAATAGGCTATCCCTTTTATCAAATATTTTCGACAAGGTACTAATTGTTTCCTCGAACGAAACCTCCTCCGGTTTTTTTGGTAGAATTAGATTTGCATACTTGGTGTTTTCATCAGTACCCAGTTTTTGTAGTAGCAGGGTAACTTTTTCCTCATCGGTCCAGTCTAAACATCTTTTCGTAAAAATTGTTTCGTATCTTCTGTAGTATGCAGGGAAAGTAACACCAGTATCCGGGGAGTAACGAAATTCCGTTAGTGAATTTGAAATACCCTCGGCAGAAAAATTAGTCTTCTTCCCGGTCGACGTTAGAATTAGCTTTTCTAAATTCTTTTGCTGTGTCGACATTTGTCGTTGTAGTATGTTTGTTTGTTCTTGTTGTGCCTCTAAAGTTTTTTGTGTTCTTTCTTGTTGTTGTTGCAGCTGTTGCTGTAGCTGTTGTTGTTGAATTTGTTGTTGTTGTTGTTGTTGCGCTAACAATTGTTGAGTCATTTTTGTCTGTTCCTGGATGCTAAGGGCTAGAGCCTTAGTTAACTCTGCTAATTGTTCCATGTTAGCTTCTAGTACAAAAATGTCTTTTCGAATTCTACACAATAATTCCAAAGAAAAATCGTAAATTTACGTATATCGTAAATTAGTAGCAATATGCAGACACAACACGTTTCAACAAAGTTCATCCATAGTAATTCAACAGGCTTTGTAAAATAATTCTTTTTTTTTTTTTTTTTTTTTTTTTTTCAACAACGTCAGCTCATACACAAAATATTTCTTACTTCCCACGACAAATAGTTCCAATTATTTATATAAAGGCAATAACAAACAATTAATTTTCCAAAAAAAAAAAAATATATGGCTGCCGTTCCCACGTGGCATAAAATGGTACAATAGTCGTTGTATTTATATTTTTTCTTTCGAAACTCGTAATCCTTTAGTGTAGTTTCGAATTCAACTTGCGACCATTTTTTTTTTTTTTTTTTTTTTTTTACTTGTCAAAATAAATATAAATTCCACTTTACCTTGAACATGTTTCTATAATTTCTTGTGAGTTCTTTACGAAGAAAAATCCGTACTTTTCGCTACTTTAGGTAGGAAAAATTTTTAAATTCATTGACGCACGTGGTCAAAAATCCTTGTGTAGTTTGTTTTTTTCGTAAAACAAAAAATCCTTGCATTGTACACAGTCCTTGGTACGGTAATTTATCTCTGTTAAGAGAAAGAACATCCTTTCGTCGCCATTGTTATATTCCTAAATACTTAGGAAATAAAGACAAACGTGAGTTACACCGAGTGGTATGTGTAATGGGGTTTATTTATAATACAGAAACGTAAGGCTGCTCGCCTAAGGTAAATAGAAGTACATAGTAACAAGTATGAGGAAGAAAGTCTGATAATCAACACGTAAGACTATCCGTCTTACTGCGACTGCTTGTCTGCCGCTGTCTGCCAAACAGTCCAATATATATATACAGTTTGTAACCGGTGTATAGCCAGTTATGTTCCTTCACAACAAAAACAATCAAACCAAAAGCTACGAACTAACAATTGAAAATACAAGGAGCTTGAAGAATAAAAATCTCATAAAATAACTTGATACAACATCGAATACTATTCCCAAAATAACTGGATTCGGCATTAAATAACCCACCAAGGGTTGATATGCCGTTAAACAAAAAAAAAAAATTAAAATTAAAAATTCTGCTAGAACTTTCTTAACCTAATAGATAATTGATTAAGCCTCAGCACTTCAAATACAATCCTCAACCTACAGTTAGGAAATGGTTTGCTTTGTTCAATTTTAGGACTCAGCTTGTTTCTTTCAATCATAAGCCTGGCTCTTTTTGTTTTGAGAATCCAACGGATGGCTCATTTTCCATTCTTATTAGCTTAAATCAAGTGGCTTCATGCCTTGCCTGGAGTAATTTCCATTAAAAAGAAATTTAATTTCAATAAATACTTGCCATAAATTATCACATAAATAATCAAACTCTTTTTGCTGACAATCTTTCCATCTCATAAATCCCTATCTTCAAGTGGCTCTTGGCCTTAACTAGTGGAGTGTTAAAAAAAAAAAAATAAATAAAATAAACGGCTGTAATTCTGTATTTACTAAAACCAAATGAGGATTGCTTATTCATATTATTTGGATTCTTTCAACTACTGTTCTCATCTTGTCATTTTCAGGTTATTTTTGTTGATGTAACCTCCCACCTTCTTCGGGTGTATTTTGTCAAACTTGAGTTCCCATTGTTTACGCAACAAAAATATTGAGTAAAAAAAAAAAAGTTGCAAATAACACTGGACAACACTGTAGGTGCAGCTACATATTTATTAATTTATATACAAAAACTTTTGAAACTTTAAACTGAATTATGAAAATGTCCATATTACTATCTTAAGACATTGCAAACAAAAATATACAATTAATCTTAATCCTGGATATGACCATAAAGTGCAATCCTGTGGTTGGGGGCCCCAATTTGGGAACATTGGAGAATATGGACACATTCCTTTATTACGATGGCTTTCAGGTTCACTCTAACACTGAGTGGTAGTACTTGTCTGGACCCCATGTATGGGTCACATAGACTTTTATATTTTCTATTTATTTAAAAAAAATTTTTTTTTTTTTTTTTTGTTACTTAGAGGTCACGGCTTAGCAAGGCCTAAAGGCTACTCCAGAATAAAGGTTTATAAGTGTTAGGTAGTTGATGAGACAACATGATTAATAATGATGGAACTTTGGTAAGGCTTGATTATTTAAGAGGACGGATCAACAAGAACTTATTTACATTAGACTTGAAAATGACAGACTGTTTAAAAAATATGACTGTAAAACAAATTTATCTTTAAACCATTTGAATGCTCAACATGATCAAATCCTTCCTAGACAAGAGAAAAATCCAGGTTGTCCTCGATGGCCGTACATTTAAACATTAATGCAGGTGTGCTCCAGAGGTTGATTCTTGGACCATTATTATTCCTGGTAATCATAAATGACCTCTCTGATAAAATTATATCGAATATGAATATATTTGCTGATGAAAAAGCTCTTTAATAGACGAGGGAAAAACAAATGTACACGTATCCAAAGCAATGGAATAAACTCTAGAAAACGACCTTCAATCAGTAGCAGAATGGGTCCATAAATGGTTGGTAACATTTAATGCTACTAAGACTAAGCTTCTTTCCTTTAACAACTACAAAAATTCTTCTCCATCAACCATGACAAATGACACCCTGCCAGTGTACCCATCTTTTAAACTTTTTCAGGTGTGCACTTCTAAGAAAGCAGATTTGTTCATGGAATCTGTTTTGATTTAGGCACAGATAAAGAGTGGGGAAAATTACTGACAGTGGTTTCAGCTAGACAGGTGTTTTTCGTGAAAGATTGGCGAGGAGGGGGGACCAGAGATTGGAGCTCAGACGAGCACTTCCCATGGAAATAACGATAAAACAATGACAGGCCCGCAACGTCCCTTCTGTGGGTGAGAGGGTGCAGGGAAGAGAAAAGGGCATCCCCCACTAGGCTACGAAGACTATTTTGTACTCTGTCAAGGCAGGATAGGCAGTTTTTAGCAGCTCCTGCCCAGATATGGCAGCAGTATTCCATCCTTGGACGTACTTGGCTTTTATATTGATAGAAAATTGCATCAGGAGTGAGATATCTACTGGAGCGGTAGAAGGATCCCACCATTTTTCCAGCGACCTTGGCAACAGACTTGATGTACATGTTCCATTTCAGATCAGGAGTAAAGGTCAATTCTAGAAGCTTGTCAAAACATGGAGCCTCCCCAAGATGAGAGCCATCCATTTCAACTGATGCCAGATGGGGATCAGAGCATTGATGATGTAAAGATAGAAGCTTGGTTTTAGATGCATTAAAAGTAACCAACCACTTCTTCTTCCATTGTACCACGCGCTCAAGATCAGAGGAGAGAGAATCAGAGAGAACTTGGTCCTTTATAGCCTTCGATGTGTTACCAGAGATGGTCGTGTCATCAGCATAGATGTCAAAGAATGATTTAAGTATGTGTTTTGGAAGATCATTGATGTAGCTCAGGAAGAGAGTGGGGCCCAGGATGGACCCTTGAGGGACACCAGCATTAATACTGTGGGCTTCTGATTTCTGCCCATCAACCACTACTTTTATGAGCCTATCAGAGAAATGATTTAATAATTGAGAAAACATTTACAGTTATACCGTAGCTGGAAATCTTCTGAAGTAGGCCTTTACGCCATACCTTATCAAAGGCCTTTGATATGTCAAGAGCAATTGCCTTAGAAAGGAAGCCTTTGTCGAAAGATTCACTAATCCTATAAGATATAACCGTTAGCACATCTGCTGTAGATTTAGCAGAACGGAAACCATATTGTATGTCACGAAGGTTATTTCTGCCGAGGTGGTTGACTTCTTTATTTAATAAGGATTCCAACAACTTACTCATGACACACAGGAGACTTATTGGTCTGTACTGAGATGGAGATGACCTGTCACCCGAATTCTTAAATACAGGGCATACTTATGAGGTTTTCCAGGATGTTGGAAAGCACTTCTCCTTAAGGCAACACTTAAACAGTTTTGTAAGTATGGGGGCAAGCTCTGGTTGAAGCATTTTTAACACTATAATTGGAATGCTGTCAGGGCCAGTTGCTTTACTGGAATCAAGGTTCTTGATTAGTTTGGCGACATCATGCACAGATATTTGTATGTTGCATGGCGTGTTGTCTGTTATAGGAGGAAATACAGGAAGTTGCATAGGGTAGAATTAGCCGCAAAGTTCTTGCCAAATAGTTTGGCTTTGTCTGATGCTGACGAGCCAAACAAATTTTTACTCGTTATAAACCATCCTTGATGTACGATTACTGTTTCCTGTTAATTTCAATGTTATGTGACAAATAGTTTGAGTTTATTGGTTAAATATTTACACACACACACACACACACACACACACACTGTTTTATTTATATAGATAAGGAAAATTAGCAATTCTACCAGGTCAACAATTTACTATCATGGATTGAATAAGAGTTCTATTTGTAATTCTACCAAGGTCCAGAGTTAAACATGAAGATGTCTCTGAAGAAGGTTGGAGGTTACATTGACCAAAACTATATATATATAAAAAAAAAACAAAAAAACAAAAAAAAACAACCAAGATGAGAATAGTAATCCAAATAATCATGACTAAAGTGGAAGAGAAAGTTACAAAAAAATAAAAATTTTTTTTTATTTATTTTCTTATCTGAGTAATGCTGGGTAGCTCTGCTAGTTTAAAATAAGAGTAACTTTAGTAATTGTCTGTATTTTTTTTTTTTTTTTTTTTTTTTTTTAGAAGAGCGACCTTTGAAAGAATTAAGTTTTGCATGAAAGAGATGACATTAATTTAAACAATGTTTTTTTTCTTTTGTTATTTTTTCTTTGCATTAACTGTGACGGAAAAGTCCATTAATGTTCATTATTCCACCCCCACCCTCATCACTTACTATAATCACGTTTTTCAATTTATTTGCTAAATAAAACCCTATTAACATTATCTTGTTGCGCAATCGCATTTATGGATGAAAATATTTTATGTGGATAAGTAATAATTAGATTCATGGAATATATACAAATGCACAAAAAAAAAAAAAAAAAAAAAACATACAATATGAAATTAATTTATACCTTTTCTCTCTCTCTCTCTCTCTTCATAGTTTATATTTTCTTTTCTTTTTTAGAGATGACAAACTTTAAATTAAATCAGAGAAATATTTTTATCTTACAAATATATGGTTTATTCCAAAAATTAATTTTGGCATTTATAATTTAAATACAATTTCAGGGATATAGCTCCCACATATAATATTGTAATCTAGGAGTCTAATTTTCACAAACTCTACATATTTAATCAGGCTATATTTCGACAATAATATATTGAATGGTGTCTTCCAAGTCATTTATTGTGTGTGATTTATCGGCGTATAGATGCAACTTTATATATTCCCAAAGAAAATAATCTAATGGGATTAAATTGTATGAATGAAGTGGTCAGTTGACAGGTTCTTTTAGTGAAATAATTTGTTTGTCAAATGTTTCAAAAATGATTTTCAAAATAAATTTGCACAATTTGTCTGTTTATTCATGATGCCAAACTGAACTCAAAATTATATAAAGGGCAAAATTGTGTGTGTGTTTGTATATCTCGCAAAAAACTTTCAACAGAGGCGACGGATCCTGACGAGATCGGTATCATTTTGAAGCTCGACCCTTCAGACAATAAATATAAAAAAAATAGCCCAAAACATTACTTCCTTCACCCTAAACTGGGCAGTTTTGTACAAAGAGGGGTTGCTTTTTTCGCCAACATTTTAGCAAGTCATCATCACCATTGGATTGACTTTGCTTAATTTCAAGGCTCCTGACTTCTGGTCACGTGATGAAGACATTGGCAAAGACGTCATTTTTTTTGTTTTTGTTTTTGTCCTCCTTCGCGTTACGGGTGTGAGCCTGCCTGTTTACTACCACCTTTTTTCTTTTGTTTTGTTTTCTGAGATTCCTTACTACACCACCTACACACCTGGGCACCCCTGCTATCGTTGCCTCCCCTCTCCCCCCGTGGGGGGTCCTTACTACACCACCTAAACACCTGGCCTATGCTGGGCACCCCCGCTAGTTTGCAATAAAAAAAAATCATTGTCAGTTTAACGTCTGCTGCCTCTAAAAAAAAATGATTAAAAACACTGTGTGTGTATATAAATAGATATATTATATATAGTTCTTTTTACAGGCAGCAAACTTTAAACGTGTGTGTGTGTATATATATATATATATATATATATATATATATAGCAAGTTATAAAAATATGTGGCAATTAAGCTACACAGAATATTCTGCGTTTCATCCATGTTAGAATTCGTCAGGCTTATGCGAAGAGTTGAATTTATCTCGCATTTTTATATACGCACATTCTATTGAATTTTTAGTTAGCCTATCAGCTTCCTAGTTTTCACAGCGCCCTCCTAATCAGCCAATGGGCAGGCACTTACAGGGCAAAGACCCAGTTTACCTTAGGTGTGTGCTTTTTTTAGTGGGAAGTGTAGATATCTAGTGATCTGACCTATTTTAAACCTAAGTGTAGTTAAATGTGATTTTTTTTGTTTATTTTTAATATTATGTTAGTTTATATATATATATATATATATATATAAAATAAATTTATGTATGTTTATTTTATTTTTATTTATATTCTGTGTAGCTTAATTGCCATATATATTTTATAACTTACTACCTAGCTCTACCTATGTATTGAGCACTGTTGAAATAAATACTTAAAGTTTATGCATAAAATTATACTTCCATATATTAATTTATGTGATTAAATAAAGTAGTCATATATATATATTTATTTATTGCTCAAAGAATACTAGCAATGTTTTCTGATAGCAATATTTTTTAGAATATTAAATAATTACCTACCTATAGGATTTGATCTCACAATTTATTTGTCACCAAATGATCCATAGATTGTTATGCCATAAAACAAACTTAAAAAAAATACTTGTCCCAAGATGGATGTAAGTAATATGTCCAGCATTATCAGCTAAAATCTTGCATACATATGAGAAATAGTTAAAATCTACAGAAAGTAAAAAAAATCCTAAAAATACATTTAAATACTCAAATTTTTTAATTATAAAAATTAAAATTTACCCCATCTGAAAAGGGGGGGGGGTAGAATTGTGAATTTATATTGTATATCAATAGCATATGATGATTTATGGAACATGTTTTGTTTTTATTATGGTAGAATAGTTGTTCCATAATTTATTGATTCACAATTCTAATTTCTTCCTATTTTCTCAGTATGTGTGTAGGGTGGTCATTTTTAATTAAAAAATACATGTTTTTGTATTTTTTTTTTTTTTTTTTTAATTTCTACTTTTTGTAGGCTTTAACTTAATTTCTCACACACTGGTAACAATAAGTTATCAATCCTCATCTTAAAAAAAAAAAAAATTCAAAAGATAATATCTTTTCTTTTTCTTCCAAACTTTTCAGATGGTTTGCGATATTTATTTTGTAAGTTAGCGATGCAACCAGCTGAAGGAGGATCTTTGATGGAACGTTTGATTTTAGCAGACACAAAATTGTGGAAAGGTAAATACAATCTCTCAAATTATTACCACCCCCTCATCCCAATCTTGTTTCTCTCATTAAAATTTTCATCCTCTGTCTTTAGCATTGATTTTTCCTTGAGAGTACAAAGGTTCAGGCTCATCTCTCTGCCAAACTTCTCTTCAGAAAAGAAAGGGGGTTCTCCCCCATTTTCGATCCCCTCGCACCTGAGAAAGAGGCCTCTTCTACCTATCAACACTGGCCCTTTTTTCCTTTTCAGCCCTCTTTCCATTTTTACAATTCAGCATGTTTAAGTTTGGCAAATACAGAAAAGTTCACTCTTTGATCATTTTTGGATATTAACATTTTGAAGTTTCAAAATTTATGAAAAAAAAAATAAATGCACCTCACTGAAAATCAATTTTAATTTTGGATTTAAAAAAAATTATTTTCAAAATAAAATAATTTTAATTTAATATTGAAATTTTGTACAAAAATTGATTGTAATTTTTTCTTTATCAGTTGCCCGAATTCAGAGCCATCAACTCTTAATGATTGGGTCAGTATTTCTTTTCTCCTTTTTTTTGTTTTTTTTTAATAGTAATTTTTTTTCTAAAATCTGAAGTTGGAAGTGAAAATTTTGTCAATTATTTTAGTATTGATTAAAAAGGTCAGATTTATTATTATGAAGTCATCTGTCATCTTTTTTTCTTGAATTCAACACCCCTCCCAAACAAATTACATTACCACTTGAATGTAAGGGGGCTATTTGGGACCATGTTTACAAGGGCACTATGTAGGGAATTGAGCAGCAAGATGCCTGTTCACATTGCATTTATATTTCTGCAAGTTAGTACAGTCAGGGAAGCAGGATACAGGATGAGAATTCCAATGTCTAGCAGTCCAAAGGTAGAAGGCTTTTTATCATCTAGGGACATTTACAGTGATTGCGTGGGATACTGCCACTTGTCAGATTAGTTGGAAGATATTAACTTTGAGCGGGCACAAGTGCTATAAGTTTATCAAAGCAGATTCTATTAAAGTACTTGTAAAACAGGCACAGGGATGTAACATTACAGCGATGGGACAGAGGTTGGAACTTGGTTGAGAGTGCTGGCTATATTAGGTTGGAGAATTGTTTGGAGAGTGTCTAACAGGGAGAGACTAGTCCAAATGTGGCAACAATATTCCATGCATGGCTGAATGGTAGCTTTTTTTTTTTTTTTTTTTACAAGGGAGTCACCACTTATCAAGGCCCAAAGGCCACCAGAGGATAAGGCTTTGTAGAGACACAGGATACTGTCATGTGTGAGTAGTTTCGCTTTTGTGGTGCTCATCTTAAACATTTTATTCAATTATATACTTTCAAACTGGTCTTTGTCCAAAATTCCCCATTTTAAAAAAAAAGATAAATAAATATCTGTATGAACGTACTATGATGAAACAAAGATATATTCCAAAAATCATGTAAATTGATCAAGTAGTTTTACTTTATAAAGAAAATTATTTTTAATTGGATTTTAATGATTAATGGAAATTCATAGGCATTACAATATTTTGCAAGTTTAAATCGTTGAGTTATCTCGTTTTAAGATTTTTTTTTCAAAATGAAAGATAGTCGCTCTGCAATTTATAAAATTTTATCTTATCTAAAAATATTGGATTTACATGATTTTTGGAATATATTTATCACTGATACGTACATCATACAGATTTTTCTTTATTTTTTTTTTTTTAATATCGAGTGAATTCTGGACAAGAACCTTTTTAAACTTTGCAAAATTTCAAACTGAACCCTTTTGTTTAATCCATAGACGTAAATTGTTCTCATTCTGTCAGCCATGATTGTGTAGAAATGTATATATTCTTGGTTATCGCCTGTTGTAATTATTGAACCTTCACCTCCCAGAAGACTGTCATTTGGAACTGATTGTTAACGACTACTATTCTTAAAAATAAAAGCCTATCATTGTTCTTAATCCTAATAAATATACAAATGTAACCCTTTGTTATTCACAAAGGTAGTTTTCTCTGGTATCATCAGCCATGAATGGATAGAAGTCTAAAATAACTCATGAGTGTATTTTTTATTTTTTTAAATGTCGCTCACCCTTGGGATTGAAACTTCAGTGTATGCACAGACCCGTGGTATAATGGATAAAGTGCTGAGGCATAATCTCTTATATAAAGGACAAAAGTCTGTTTGGTTAAAACTAAAAAACAAATATAAATTAAAACCCCTATAGAGTTGATATTTTCTTGATCGGCATTGCCCTGGATGTATAATATCTAAAAGTTTGTGTGGAAAAAAAAAAAAAGGTTAATTCTGTAGGGTACAAATGGTAAATAATTTGTTGGAAGGAGGTGGGGAGGGATTAAATTTCATATTTTCATTGGTACGTTTTGATCTACATTTCTTTGATGTCTAAGCATTAAGACCTAATAAGTTAATATCAAATATTTTCTATTGATTGTTGCAATTAGCTCAGCTCGAATGAAAAGCTGCAGATGTGAACATAGTTTCGATTCTAGCTGATTGCGTCATTTTAGTTTATATATTTTTCTTTTCTTTTTATAACTTTAAAGGTAACCAGAAATAAACGTTAAGTTTTAAACAAACAACATAAAAAAAAAATCAAAGTTTTTCTGCAATTTATGGACAATGTTGAAATAATCTATTAGATAAACAGCAAATATAACCCTGGTAAAGATTTTTTTTTTGTTATCAAGAAGTAAACACGATTTCTAATCTTATCATAAAGTCAATATATTTTTTTATATTGATATTTAAACATTAGTTTTCTCTTTTATGGTGTGGAAGGGGAACTTGTTTTAGTAGTGCTCTTGAACCCTCCTTAATCTCATTGGTACTTAAACATTGTTGCCTGGGATAAATAACCATTGGTTGGTGTTGCCCAGGAGTCATATGTAGTGCTCAATATCCTGCATAGAGCAGGTAATAACCCAAAAGTGAGATTACTTAAAAAAAATTCAAAATTTGTGGGGAAGAAGGGATTGGTTTTGGTCGTTCCTTAAAAGCACAAATGTTATACAATATTTACCATCTTTTATTTTTTTAATGTTCCCAGCCAACACTATGTAATGTTACTTGTTGATTTGTCAATCAAAATATCCAAAATGAAAACGGTAATCTGAATAATCTAAGTGACTCAAAGTTTCTGTTAATAACGTGTTCTTTTTGTTTCCGTAATTCTTTGTCGTTCTTTTTACCTAACTTTTCTCCATTTTTTAAATTTCCTTCAGGGTTTTGAGGGATCAGGAATGCAAACGACAGTTTGGTATCATGTTTACAGAGGTGAGACACTTGAACAAATTTTTCTTTTCATTATCTCCTCTCTAATGTCTCTATTTTTAAAAAAATTTATCGAACATATGTATTTTATTCTCTTGACCAATTATTCTAAGATCTTTTTGCTTTGCGCATACATGTAGCTGTGCAATTTAGGATGTTATGTAAAAAAAAAAAAAAAAAATTTTTTTTACCCTCACACTATCGTCAAAATATACCATCAAACTACCTCTGATCACCCTTGGGCAAGGAGTTCATGCTATAACCATTGTGCCACCTGATAACATTTTGTAGTGAGGCCTTAATTTGGAGGCTTTAAAAAGAATAGTGACTCTATACTTATCATTACTTCCAATTTCATAATAACCAAGAGTAATATTACCTCTCAAGCTTACATGTAGCATTTTAGAATTTGTTACAAAATATACCAAAAAAACTTAATGTATAAATAGGCGCTGGTAATTTCACTGCATACAATTATAGCAAAAAATGAAGTTGCACTCGACTCTTTCTGCTAAGTTGGAATTTTCCTGTTTTGGGGAGATTTCTAATGTTACAACCACTGATCATCACTTTGACCATGGTCACTTTCACACACGGGTCTTTATTTTCTATAGCTTTCCTTCAAGTTTTTTAACTTAATAAGCAGACCTTCCATTGTTTCATAGCTAAGCACAAAATCATCAATGCACAAAATCATAAAAACTTTTACCAAAATGTCAGAATTCCATATTAAATGACTTGAAAATGGTTGATGTGCTATAAATTATATATTTATTCGTAAAATAAAATCTGTTTTTATGCTTGTCCAGATTCTCCCTATATAAAAATAAAGAAAAATGTGTATGATGTATGTACTCCTGACGGAAAGAAAATGTCGTATTCAAAAATTACCTAAATTGATCAAGTAGTTTTATTTTTATTAAGAAAATTATTTTTAAGCGTATTTGAGTCTGTCCTCGTTAAGAATGGCTTTCTCACAAGTTTGAATTATTTGGAGTTACTTACCTTGTTTTGAAGATGGTGTCAGTTTGTTGAAGCTCTGACATCTAACAATTGACTTAGTAAACACTGAAAAAAATTAAGTTTTGACCCAGAATTCCCCTTATATTATAAAAAATAAAACTAAAGAAAAATCTATCCGATATATGTACTCATGACGAAAAGAAAATTATTATAAAGCAAATTTTTTTCCAATGTCCCCATGTTAAGAATGGCTTTCTAAAATCTCTCGCGTTTTGATTATTTGGAGTCGTTTTTGTTCTTTCAGTGTATTTTCAGACCAACCTCCCAAGCTTGGTGCACACAATAACACACCAAAACCATAAGATAAAATTAAAACAACAAAACTAACAGCTGAGTGAGACTGAATCAAATAAACCACAACAAACAGTATACTACCCACCAGCAGATTACTGTAAAAGACACCAACTCTCAACAAACTAAAAATATTAGAACTTGGAAACATATACAAAATAGCTTACCCACAAAATCTAAATGACCAAAGAATGGTTGAAGGCTCATTAAGCATAAGCAAACAAACTGTCCATTAGTTTTTGTATTTTTTATTTTAATATAGTGTGAATTCTGGACAAGCACTCTGTTCTTTATCGAGAGAAGTTCTTTTTAAGATAAATATGATCCCGTTTTATTTTTCATAACATTCCGGTAGATATATTTTCAGGCCTTCTTTAGGTCCCTTTTTGTCACAGTTCAGAACTTCAGCCCACAACTCTCATGAGAGAGGGGTGACTAGCTATAGCACAACTTGCCGGATTATACATTCATTTCAGGCATTACCTCCTCTTTTTAGTATGGCAGTATATGTTTGTTCTTCATTATACCATCCTCCCAAGATTACTTTCTCCTTTTTTGGGGGGGAGGAGGGGTCAGTGTAGTACTGTTCTGTTGTCATGACATCATCCACTCAGACATTGGCTCCTCTTGGGGTCAGTGTAGGATATATCCATTCAGCATGATACCATCTTCTCGGGTTGCCAAAACATACAACCGGAGCAACCATGTATTTATTTGTATAAAAAATATATCGCTGTCTTTCATAGTGTCTTCTGCTTTTTCTCTTAAAAAAATATTCTTCTAATATGACAAAAATGAAAAGGAAAAAAAAGAAAACGATTATGAATATCTAATGAAAAAAAATATCTATTTTTTTATTAACTGTTTAAATATTTCACTAATTTTGAATAATTTCTTCCCAAATAAGTTAATTTATAAAATTGCTTAATAAATTTATAGTTTTGCATGTATTTTATAATATATTAGATACTTATAAAGGGTTTTTTTTTCTTGTGAAGGTGGTGAATTTTAAATTAAATCCCATAGAAATATTATACAAATAAGTGCTTTATTCCAAAGATTAATTTTTGGCATTTATAATTCAAATACATTGTTAGGCATATGGCCCTGCAGCTCGCACATTATATATGGCATAATCTAGAGGTTCACTTTGCATTAAATCAGATATTTTATCAATGTGTTAAATGTTAGCTTCCAAGTGGTCTATTGTCTGGTTTATCAGCATAAACATGGGACTTAACATCTCCCCAAAGAAAATAATCTAATGGGGTTAAATCGCATGAACAAGGTGGCCAGTTGATGGGTCCATTTCATGAAATTATTCATTCATCAAATGTTTTTCTTAGTAAATTAATTGTATCATTTGTAATTTGCAAATGCTGTACAGGTGTCGATCTCTTCCTGATGAATTACCAAGCTGAACTCAAAATTATTGTTGTCAAATCTGCAATTAAAGTAAATGTCAATTTAAAGTTCACTGCTTCTAAAAAAAATAAAAACAAAAAATAAACACCCTTTATGTTATCAAAGTATATTTTTTTTTATTTATTGTTGCAGTATTTTAACTTTATGTTGAGGATAGGTGTATGAAAAAAAGTTTTGCCGACAACACAAAAACTGTTTTGTTTTTACTCAAGCTTATGAACTCTGAAAAATGAAAAGCATAATTTTTGGTGCCTGTTCAGAATTCTCCCTCATATTAAAAAATACAGAAAAATCTGTATGATGTACGTATCCATGACGCAACGAAAATATCATATTCCAAAAATCATGCAAATTGATCAAATAGTTTTGTGTGTAACAGAAGGCAGCTGTCTTGTCCAAGAAAACAGATAACTCAATAATTCAAACTTGCAAGATTTATGTTGTAATGCTTACGAATTCTCATTAATCGCTTAAAAATGATTTTCTTTTATAAAAATGAAACTTTGATCAATTTAGATGATTTTTGGTGTATGATATTTTCATGGCATCACGGGTATGTACATCATACAGATTTTTCTCTATTTTTTTTTTTTTTTGTATATAGGGTGAATTTTTATTTTTTTAATTTGAGTAAGTATGAAACAAATGCTGAAAAATCTTTAAATATTTCCTATTCTAACATTTTAAATTTGCTACTTTTTTTTCTTTGATATAGTTTCATTTCACATTCCCTTTTTTTTTTTTAATAAATGTAAAAAAAAAAAATATATATATAATGCTTAAAAATGAATGGCTTTGAATAAGGTAACATATGTCTTGTATTATGTGGATTATCCAGATGATTGAATTGTAATGGACATTAAAACCAAATATGATGACAGTCATGACTATTTCATTCTTGGTGGCTATTTTCATAACATTTTAGCTGATGTAACCTCTGATCTTTTAACTTGGGAACTGTCTAGTCAAACTTGGATTTTCTATGCTGGAGTCGGTAACCTGAACATGGAATTTCATGTTTGATAGCATTGGTTTAACAATCAGTTTTCTAAGTTACAGATGGTCTGATGGTTAATGGCATTCATCAAGTGATTGTCTTAAGGGGCTGGGGGAAGATAAAGCTTCAATCCTTATCACAAACAATGATAGTTAAAAATAACAGGTAAATTAACGCTTTTATACAATCATGGCTGACAGAATGAGAATAATCTATCCATGTTAATTAAGGAGTTCAGTTCAAAACTCTGTACAGATTTCAGCATTCAACTAGAAGATCCTCAAATTCCAAATAATTCACCTGTCATCGGTTGAAAAGTTGTGAAAATCACCAAGATGACAGTAGATAATCCAAACAATACAAGTTATAAGTCCGATACATATGCAGAATAACGGCATGTTGTTGTCAGAATTTTCTGGGCAGTTTATGAATAATGTTGAAAGATGCCGAAACACTGAGCCAATGAAATCACAAAAGTCAATGTCATTTAAGAAAATCTTTATTTGCTATCGTTGGTTTATTATGAATGCAAACTGTTTTGTGTTGAACAAAAAACAAACTTTGCTCTTAGTTGTTTTCGATTAAAAAAAAAAAAAAAAAAATTCATGAAACATATCTTACAAAGTGTGTATGTGTGTGTGTGTGTATGTATATATATATATATATATATATATATATATATATATATATATATAAAAATTTGAATTTTACTTTTGTAAAAATTGACTAATTATCATTGTATTTTCTTTGTAACAACAAAATATTTTGATTTTTTATTTTAATCAATATTTCATTGAATTATCTTTATAATAATAGAAATATTTTTCATTGAAAAAATTGGTCAACGGTTGTGTGTGGAAAAAAATTAAACTTGTTCTGCACATTCCATCATCTTACTTAAACTGCTTGGAAAATTCTGACAATTGTATGGTCCTTATTCTGCATAAATAGCATAACTCCTTCCATTTCAAAACTTCTGAAACAATGTTTATGCCCTTTTCCCCCCCTCCCAATTGTTATTACACTGTTTGAGAAACTGCAACTTTCAAGTCAATTCTTTCATTTTTTGCAAAACATTTCTCTTAAGCATCCACCAATGATTCTTTTGATGAACCCACCTTTCTCATGACTATCTTTTAAAAATTTTCTTAAGCCCAAAGATAAAAGCTAATTTTTTGCTGCTACTACTACAATAATCCTGCCTTTGTGTGTCCCTTTCACACACAGGCCCTTCCAAATACTATTGCTCACGGTTTTTCAAACTAAGTTTCAACTAAAAAAAAAGAAATATGATTGCACTGTAATTTCGACTTTATTATCATAATGTCCATTCCAGTTTAGAAAGTGACCGCAGTGTTATGTTAATTTTAACGCCTTTTCATTAATATAACTTCAAATTTTTATTTGTTAAAAAAAAAATGCAAGAATATATATAATATACAAACTTGGAAAAATTTCAGAAAAATTACAAATACTAAATGTATATAAAAGAAATGTAGTTTGCTTGAAGCAATGCTGGTGAAATGGTATGAAGGCTAATAGCAATGCAGAAAAAAAATGAAATGATGAAAAAATGAACAAAAACAATGATAGTATTTGGGTTATGAATCTTCACAATCTTTCACATCAAACCTGTAAATTAGATTTACAATTAAATATTAATAAAAGTATGTGGGATGGTATAAAATTTATCATTTTGGAAATGAAGCCCCTTTTCAAAAAGATTGCAAAAGTGGAGCCATCAAATTAAAGAAAAATAAGGATACTTGCCCCTCTGAAGACGCGACCACGGACTGAATATTTTTTAGTAATAAGTAGTCGTAAGCCACTATTTATTGATTTGATGTGTGAAAGAACTTTAAAAAAACATTTGAGTACAATTGATTTTTGTTTTTTTATGTTCATATTTTATTTCATCATTGTTTTTCCTGCATTGCTATCATCCTTCATAAATATCCACATAAACATATATAATTTCACACTGCTATTTAAACCTAATCATAAAACCAAAAATGATTTATTGAAATCATAAATGTAGTATTTTATAGTACGACTAAAACTTTTGCAGATTTTTTTGTTACAATCTTGTTATTCCTCCATATCATTATTTGTTTCTGTTTTAATGAATTGCAATCAAATTGTTGTCCTACATGTGGATTGCAGTAAAAAAAAAAAAAAAATAGAAACGACAATGGAGACAAATGTTTGTATTTAATATTCAATATATATTAAATATTTGATATATATATTTAATATTCGATAGATATATCAAACCATATGGATTATAAGTACTTCAAAATAAACAACCAAAATTACATTTTTTCAGTAACACCGGATTTTTGAACAGCTACTTTCAATCGAATTGCAAACAGAAAAATACACACTTTTAATACCATTAGATTGCAGATTTTTTATTAAAGTAGTAATGCCTTCCAATCATAAAAACACTTTTGATATTTCAAGATTTCAAAGTAGTTCTATTAAAGTAGTCATATTTTAAAAACGAAAACACTTCAAAATACCAGCATTTTGTTCAAAAATGAATTTCTTTTCATAAATAATCTACATGATATATTTGAAGAATTTTTAGGAAAATAATGATAAAAATATTAACATTATGAAACTGCCATTTTGCGTTAGATTTTTTTTTTTTTTTGTCCCATGTGGTGCTTAGCAGGTACCAATCCTATGAGGAATTTCATCATGAAATTTGGAAAACTGTTAAAAAAACATCAATCTCACTGATTGCCATGGTAATAAATAAACTTGTCCATTTGGTTTTTGTTGTCTTAAAAGTAAAACTTCATGTTTAGAACATTGTAGAAATATTTTTCATACCTCAAGTGCCAAGTAAATGTTTTTATTACTTTTCTGCATTAAAATGATAATTTTATATTGATTTCTCTTTTGGTACTATCGGTTTTTACATAGCCTCTCCCCCTATAATTTCAAACACTTTTCATCAAAAGTAAGCAATTTCACTAGTAATGCTGATCATTAAAAGCTAGCTGCCGGCAGCAGCAGCAGCCACTGTTGGCTGTTAGTTTTGTGAATTAGTTTTTTTGCTTTTTAGGAGGGGGAATAAACTTTTCTGTTTAAAATTGTGGTTTGTGATTCTTAAAAAAAAAAAAAACTTTAAGAAATATTGGTTAAACTTATAGTAATAAATGACTTTATAGCTACCAATTCAAAACAAAACAAAAAAAAATAAAGGTTATATTCTTTTAAGTGATTATGTGTGAATACTCTAAAAAAAAAAAGTAGTAGGGAAAAAAGAAAAATGACAAAAGTAATTAAGAATTGAGCAAGGGAGGTCATTTTTGCATAGAAATTTAATGTACAGTGATCATCCACTTCGTGGCTATAATTTTCTTAGAGAGCAGTTAATATTCCAAATTCTTTTGATAAGTTTTCAATTTGAAAAGTTAGAATATAAAAAAAATTATGCTACCACTAAGTCTAAGTCAAAGTGACAAGCTCACCTCCTAAAATCTTGCAATATATTAATTTCTAACAGTCCTAGTATTAGATTTCCGTTTTCTTGTATATAAAATGCATTACAATTCAACTTTGGACCTGTTGTACTATTAACCTTAAATTTGAGTGACATGTCTCGCTCTGAAAAAAATCTCCTTTGACCCTATCAATAGTCCAATGTTTGAATGGCATCTAATTTAAAATAAAAACCCTTTATAACTCTACCACTAACCTTAAGTCTGAGTGGCAACCCCCTTTGTAGAAACCATCTCAAAACCACACATAATCATCTAAAAAAGAAAAAAAAAACACTTAACAAAAAAACGTACACTGTTTCTCTTTTAGAAAAATAAATCAATTATTCTAAAACGCTAGAATGGCCTATAAATGATGAATTATTTTATATTAAATTTATATGAAAATGATTTCCCATTCTAAAATAACTTTTTCTTTCTGCCAAGTTTTTAGTGTTCACATATAATTGCCCCTAGCCCTAAAACTAAGTACAGATCTGAGTGGCAAGCCTCCTCCTCCTTCTCTAAAGACCTTCTATACAAGACATAATTATAAAAAAAAAAAAAAAAAAAACTTGCAGGATTTATTTCCCATAGAAAAAAATATGGTTTACTGCCTTAAAACATTAGAATGCCTCTAAAATCTAAGATTATTTTATATTAAATTTTTATCTTTTTTAAATTTCCTCCAAGTTTTTCAGCTTATTCAGATGTAATTGCCTAAAAAGGGAAGACCACATATTTTGGGGAAGGAGGTGAGGCGATTTAGCAGGTGTTAATCTACAATAATACCAAAGAAATCTCGCCATATATTCATTTCTAATCATCCTAGTATTAAATTTCAATTTCTTGTACATAAAATGCATTACAATTCAGTTTTGCATTCTCTAATTTTTTATTTTTATTTTTTTTAATGGATACATGAAATTTTTATGGCATGGCAATATTTTTATGTGTATTACTATAGATTATTTGGAAAAAATTAATTTCTCGAGATTTTCAGTGTCATATTTGGATTCTTTGTACAAAAGTGGCAAATTTCATTGCTTAATCTTGTGTTTTAACAAAGATATAGAATTTTTGCTGAAAAAGTGTAAAAATCTGTAACAAAAATGCATATGGTCTTAATAAAGAAAAAATATCCAAATGTGTGAGGCATAAAAATAGGCATAACTTATTTTTGGTCAGATTTTTTAAAATTTGAAAATATTCTTGGATCATCAAACTCATTCTATATCTGCCATTATTGAGATATTTTAAGCAAATATTTTTATAACTTATTTTTTATTTTTAATTTAATATTTACTTGCCTCTCTATCGGGGTAAATTTGAGAGATTAGAACCGTACCGTACTGAATGAGTAGGTTCAGTATGGTAAATATGCAATTTAAACAACTAACAATGGGAAATTAGGAATATACATTTTTGAAACATTTAAATATAAATTAAGAATTTAAAGGCAAAAAAAATGTACCAAACAATAAATATGACCTGGTATTTTACGTCGAAGAATGACGTAATTGTCAAATATTAAAAAGGGTCAGTAATGGCTGCTTGTGACTCGACCCAACATGCATCTGAAAATAAAGCTACATTTATAACTGGAATAAGTGTATTCTGTGTTATTTGCATGCAATCTGATATCAGGAAGATGTTTATTGCGATGTCTCAAAGTCGAGTACTGCCACAAAGGAAGCAGATTAAAAAAAAAACTTTCTAAAATTGATTTGCATGGGAACACAGAAGACAGTTTCTTTCAGTTTTAAATGTAGCTTTATTTTTGAATGCATGTTCTCTGTAATTTTCTGAGGATTTCAATTCTACACATGCCGTCGTGCTTGATTGATTACATGATTGGAACATCTGTCGTTTCCACTTCCCAACTCTCTCCCCCTTGATTCTGTTGTTACCTATATAACTAGCTGTTCCTTTCTTCTCTAAAATTGACTTCTCTTGATATTAGACAATTATGTCATTCTTTAATGTCAGAGATCAGACCATTGTCTGTACATTTGTTTTGCTGTCAAATTCTTAGTTTCTATTGGTTTCAAATTTGTATATTCTAAATTGCTTATCACTTATGTAAATTGCATATTTAACTAGTTAGCTCTACTCACTCGCTACTGTAGAGCCTCAATCTATCACATAGTTAGACACAAGGACGGTTTTTAATGCAGGAAAATATTTATTTTAAGAAAAGTTATGTTGGAGTCTTTAAATAATTTACAAACATAATAAAATCAAATCTTTAAAATATTTTTCTAAACATGTTTTATTATATGCACATTTAATTAAAAAAATTTTGTTTGTAAATAAAACCTATTTTTTAAAATAGTAAAATGTCTATCTTTTAATATCTAAATAAATAGGTTGTAGATAGTGTATTATCAGTTCTGTTGTCACCCAGCTGGCCAAGCAGAACAACATCAGTCACCCAGCTGGCCAAGCATTTTGGTCAGAGTTGTCTCTCAGATGAGGACGAAACACCAAACAAGTGTGCCACAGAAATAGCAAGAAAGAGCCGGCAGAAATATACCGAGACCTTTCAACAGATGAACCTTAAAGAATGAGAACAACAACATCAGCATGCAAAGTATTTTCTGGGGGAACTCTCTCAGGAATACATAGATAAAGAAGGTTCTTTGGACTGGCTCAAAAGAGGATCCCTCCACCACGATCAGGAAAGGGTCATAATGGCTGCCCAAGACCAGAGATTGATGACCAATGCATTCAAGAAGATGGCAGGGATCAGTAATGACAATAAATGCAGGTTCTGCCATACAGAATTGGAAAGTGTTGGTCATCTGATATCAAGTTGCAAAGTTCTCCTAGGGGACGGCTACTATACAGCGAGACATGATGGAGTATGCAAGTACCTTCACTGGACCATCTGTAAAAAATTAAACATCCAGTGTAGCAGCAAGTCCTGGGAACATCAACCTGAAAGAACAGTTGGAAATGACTTGTATACCATACATTACGACCATGTAATCCCTACAGCCACTTACCTTGAAAATGCTGCTGTGAAACCTGACATGGTTATATGGAATAAGTCGGAGAGAGTTGCAACCTTGATTGAAGTGAGTGTTCCTAATGATGGCGGTCTGAACAGAGCTGAAAGATAGAAACAGACCAAATACCAAGGTCTCGTGTATGATATGAAAAGAAACTGGAATCTTAAGGAGAAATCAATCATACCAGTTATCATAGGTGCCACAGGACTTATGAAGAACCTGAAGTCCTATCTAACTAATATTCCTGGTGAACCAAGAGCAAAAGAGATTCAGACAATTGCACTTAAGGGAACAGCGAGGATACTAAAAAGAGCTCTCTGTTGGTTTCAATAAAAAAGTGGGGCAATGTTGGCAGCTGGTTTGGCTGCTCCATACCCAGCATTACAATCTTCAAAGGAAGAAAAAGAAAAAAAGAAAAGAATTACATTCTCCTTTGGTGAAGGCATAATGTATTATTTATTTTTTATTCATATTTACGAGAGGTGTTTGAAAAGTAATGCCTCCTATTTTTTATTCTGGCCAAATGGTCAGAGGGGGATTGCAAATTGCATTGTTATAAGACTATTTCCTCTTTTTTTCTTTTGGTGAGGGGTTAGTGCATTATCTGTTCTGTTGTTAGATCTTTTATGAAGCAATCCTCCCAGGTATTACCCGCTCTTGGCAAAAAGTATAGTATATGTTCATCTTTTTTGTTTAGGGCGGTGGCAGTGTACTATCTGTTCTGTCATATCATCCAGTTTGGGGTAGGGGGCGTTTGTCAATATATGGCATAATTGTGCTGATTCGCTAGTTCTCGTTCGATCACCAAATTTAAGTGAGATAGAGCTAGGCCAGTATCTGATCATTTGGGAATGAAAGATGCCCATATGTCTCCTTTCTCTAACCTTGATATACATGTAGCCGGGGACGGCTTGTGAATTTGGTATTCTCTGTAAACTTTATCAGCATAATCTGCCCAGGGCTAATAACATATCACATATTGCCTGTTTGGTTCAGGTGTTTTTCATGATACTATCCTCCCAGGTATTACCTCCTCCTTTGGTGATCATTGTAGTATATATTCATTCATCATGATCATTCTCCCCCAGTATGAAAAATAAAATTGCGATATGCAACATTTCGATTTTTAAATGTACCAAATAGAAATTAATGTCGTTAAACCCAATATATCAAAACCTACTTTGATTTCTTAAAATTTTCTGATGCCTCTTATTTTATTCTGCCTGAATGGATAGGAGGAGATTGCAAATCGCATTGATGACTGGACTTGTACATTCATGGTGTGAGATTCTAAGAAAGGATGTGCGTTAGGAGCAGAGATGTTATTGACTTTCTAGCAAAATGTATTGAGAATGGTAATAACTATGTAGAATATTGAATTCTGGAACACAACAGGTCACTCAGCTTACTGGTATCACTCCTGTTTTTGTAGCTCTTCAACTTGAGGCAAAAAAAAAATGAGAGGCTTTACTTTTGGAATGACCCTTTGTGTGTGTGTGTGTGTGTATATATATATATATTATCTTCTCTCATCGAAGACGATGAATGAGGGTTCAGTATGCAATCTTCAGCAGCTCCTAAGCTCTGTGACACCATATGCATAATTACAATCCTGTAGATGTCCGACACACTCCTCCGCAGATGGTGACCTTGCATATGTGTGTCGATTAAAGATGTCTTCTCGAGTGAACAGATGACCCTGCTTTGCTGTGTGCCTTGAAACCACAATGGCATACATATTCATTTTTTTTTTTTTTTTTTTTTTTTTTTTTTTGCCTTCATGTTTGCATGATGGACGTCCCTATGACGAAGTTGGTTATGGTCAAATTCTCTGGTTCCTAGAAAACACATCTTCCTCCATTCACTGCAATCCCCTGCTGCACTCCCCCAGGAGCTCAGAAATTACACAATGCTTCAGGTTGTCTTTTAATTTATCCTTGTAACACAGCAGGGGACGCCCTATTGGGCGGCAAGAATTTGTCAGTTGCCCATAAAAAAGTTGCTTAAGAATTCTCTAGTCATCCATTCTCATTAGATGATCCGACCACTGCATTTGTATCCTGATTAAAAAATGATTCAATACCAGTGATTCACCATTTGGAACATGATCTTGCCATTCAACGTTGCAAACAGAATGCAGACATCTCATATGGAAGGAATAAAGCTGATTTATGTTTGCGATACAAGGTCCACGTTTCAGCATTATACAGAAGATTAGGCAAAACAACAGATTTGTAGACTGCCACCTTCACTTTGAGAAATATCATGACTGTTCTAGAGTCTGTGTTGCAGTCTACCAAATGCCTCATTGGCTTTATTAATTCTACTTTGGATGTTTTTGTTTTTTTTTCAAATTTAGTCTGTGTGTGTGTATATATATATATATATATATATATATATATATTTATGTATAAAACTATTTTTTTTATATATAATATGTATCCAATTTATCAGTTGAATTAAAATATTTAACGAGATATATTTTCTGATGCCCTGTTTTTGCGTTGATTACATTATGAGTATGTGTTTTTATATTAAACTAGCAGGGAGACATAATGTTGCTTGGGATTGATTGAGGATCAATGAATATTTTACACTTCTAATACTTTTCTTGCCATCGAAATAATTGATTGCTTGGGACCTATCTGCTGTACCGGGAGGAAGCTTCAAATGCCCCCACGTAGTGATTTTGCCCACAATACATTGTAGTACATTGCACTGTAAAGAACTTACTGTTGATTTTATAAAATTATTTTTATATAATGGCTTGAATTAAAGTTTAAAATGCAAAAGTTAAGTAACATGATTCATTTGTGCTTGAAACGGTCATTTCAAACGTGCCCCTGTCTTAAAGAACGTACTGCTGATTTTATATTCTGGGTCATTTTGTTTGTGTAGAAATAAAACTTCTCATATGCACTTGTGAGGTTAGGCTGTATAAGGATGTTAACTTTGGTAAAAATCTAACTGTTCTATTAATCGGATTTTTTCAATTATCTATTGGGGACATTCTGATACAATATCTAAGAACCTTTCTAGACACATAATTACATTTGTGTAGAATTATACAAAAACAAGCAGAGCATGCAGGGTCCCCCTTCACGAGTGAAAAATTTATTCACTTTCATCATGACTAATGTTTGTGGAAAATTTTTTTAAAAATCCAAGGCGTGGTTATTGAGAAAAGTGAACGGATGAATGTGAATGAATTATTAGGTCCAATCCCTCCTTTGTCAGGGGGACCAATAAGTTAAGCTCTCTGGTAAATGAACGATTGGTTTCTGCATGTGTGAAGAAATAATATTCTATAGAATTCTCTCAGTTACTAGTAGCATTATAAGAATCCTTGTAAACAAAAGTATGTATATAGATGACAGTATTCTTTTTTGTTAGTGCCCCCACCACGCATGCGTGTGCACATACAGAAGTACCGTGTGCATAGACAGTTACATTGATTCTACTTGCAACTTATAGAGTGAGTAGATAAGTAGTTGAGACAGAGTTGGTTCAGTACTAGAGGTTCTTAAGGTGGTGCCAGTAGCATAGTTTGATTTTCAGACTTTGCGTTAAATGTGAAATCTGGTCTTTTTAGGTAAAATAAAATTTATATAGTGTTGGTGTTCCTTTGTGACAAGTTTTCAAAGTAGTAAATTTATGTTGGAAAGTGTCCTTCCAACAGTTAAACCAAGCTGTGATTTTTTTTTTTTTTTTTTTTTTTTTAAATCAGGAATAAACTGAAATTCAGTTATTGTATTCATTATACTGTCAAAAGAAGTAAAATTTTAAGTTGACTCTGCTGCAAGATCTGTTTGAAATTGTTTCGTTATGGTCTCAATAAATTTGTTTTGTGCTTGTAGAAATTGTTCCTGTTGGCTTCTCAGGATTTTACCGAGCAAATTATGGTCCATGATGAAAATAATCCATTTTTTTTTTTTCGTTTGTGCACAAAAAAAAAACTCAGGTTTTTTTTTTGTTTTTTTTTTTTTTTAAGACACTATGTGGTCACAGAAGAATATTGTAAATCCTAAATTTTCTTATCTCCCCACAAACTTGTGTTCATGAGGATGCTGGTTATAGGAATTAGCAAGAACACCTTATATGAGCATGAAACTATTAATATTAACGATAGAATAAATAACTTTACAAGAACGATTATTGTCTTTACTGTTTGTCCATCATATTGCTTTGTTCTGTCTGACAGGAAAGGCAACCCTTTTTAGTTTCCCTTTATTTCCGTTTATAACACCCTGAATTTCAATTTCTTAAGATTGCTTGAAATTGTAGGTATTTTTAGATTCAAAATTATATAAAGATTCTCAATATGAATGTTAGTATTTTATCTTGATTTTTATTTAGAAGGGAATATAAAATTGATGTAAAGCTATTTTCTTCAGTAAATTAATTTGATTAGTCATGGGGCAGGTATTCTACTGTGTGTGTGTGTGTGTATATATATATATATATATATATATATATATATATATATATATATATATATATATGGTCAGGTCATGTCATATGCTACTGGTACCATGTAACCCAGTACTACCTGCCTCATGGTCGGGTCACCGGCGACTAAACTGGTTCCCCCACCAGAGTTGTTTGGTGAGGAGGGCGGCTAGTCTCCCTGAAGGATTAAAAACAAGACCTTTCAAAGGCTCAATGAACCCTTTTTCGGGGTCAACGGCCAACTAGCACCGTATATATTTGTGTGTATGTATATATGTGTTGGGGTGGAGAGGGCTCCCGTAAGCCGTAGTGAAGGCAACCTTTCTAGGAGAAGCAAATCTCTGATTTAAAAAAACATAAAGCAGGAGACCAGTACCTGCATTAAGCTGGTCTGCAGTTTGATTTGTTGCTGGCTATCTTGCTCTTGCTTGTTGCTGGATCTCAACATTTTGAACCGAAAGAGAGACTTAGCTGTCGTACAAAGCTAAGACTCTGTAACATCATCTGTGTATAGATACTCCCTCAGGCATTTGGGCTTATGGACTTACAGTGTCTGAGGGAGTGGCACTCGTCTGACAAGATGTTGCAATCATCATATATATATATATATATATATATATATATATATGTATATGTATAAATTTGTATCTACCTCGTGTTGCTTGAGAGTAAAAAAAATACTGACTTTTTTATGAAAAAACAAATTATTTTTATTTTTTTAAAATCTGATTATTTATATTAAATGTTATCATACTTATCATTAACCAGTCAATAGTAGTGAACAAATATGTAATTAGTATGAAGGTGAAAAAAAGCAAACATTTAAAATTGTATAATTTTAATATATTTAAAAAAAAAAACAAGAGAACTCTCTAGCTTAAAGAAAAATATCTATATTCTGAAAGTTTTCCTAGCTAGAATAAGTATTTTCAGAAAAACTGAAGCAAAAGAAAACATTTTTGTGTTAGTAACATGATGGAAGGAAAAAGTGGGCTAATCCGAATGAACACTAGACATATTAGAAGGATTGCTGTTTCAATCTGAATTTAAAAATATGGGAAGATGACTTGATATGTTTTAACATATCATTAAAAAAACATTAATTTTACATATCATTAAAAAAACATTAATTTTACATATCATTAAAAAAACATTAATTTTACATATCATTAAAAAAATATTAATTTTACATAAGAAAATACTGAAGATTGAGCAAGTCAAACTTTAAAATAAAGCATTTGGTGCTTAATTGACCCTAAAAAATTTTTTTTAAACTCTTAAAAAAAAAAATATATGAAAGAATGTGTGTGGGGAAGGGATACAGTATTTCCAGATCTTTCTTCCGTTTTTAAAGAGGATTTAATATTTTCTTTGTTAAACCTTTTTTTCTTTTAAGTTTTTTTTTTTTTTTTCTTGTTTGTTAATTTCTTGTGTTTTCCTCTTGGTTTCATTTTTTTCTGCTTCTCCATAAGTAAACATTTTCCTACACTAGTTCTCTCTTTATACTGAACAGTTTTCTCTATAAAACAACTGTATAATATACAAAAAGTTAAATCTATAACCTAACCCCCTTTTATCAGTATATACACGTATTCTGTAATAATGAAAACAAATTACAAAAGAAAATCTCTTTTCATTCAGAATTTTAATGGATTTTTAAAATGCGTAAATAATTTGCTTTTTGCAATCTTCACAATTTTCGTTTTTTTGCCCTTCCACGGTTTCCCCTTTCCTCGCCTCCCCCCTCTTTTCTTTCCGCCCAGCCTTTTCCTTACTCTTGACACAAACATTTCTTTTATATGGATTCCTTAAGGCATGAGTCAGCATAGGGAAGTAACCCTTTGATAAAAAAAAATCAGTTACTTTAGTACATAAAATGGTTGAAGAACTGACCTTCATGGTGAAAACTGTGCCAGTGTAGAGTAAAAGAATGAATAATTTTCTAAATTTTAAATATTTTTCATCCAACATTCGATGTTGATCAAGATAAAATTTTGGAGTCCTTGTTTTGTAGTTTTTGATTTTTAGCTGCACAGATATACACGTACATACACACAGACGTTTGCCCTATATACATGACTAACATGGCTACCCGGTGTTTCCCGGGTGGAGAGAGGTGGTATACTAAGGCTATTGAACAACCAACCTTCAGCCCTAAAAAGAACAACTTTTCAATCAAAATAGTGAGTACCTGTGTGAGCATTAAAAAAAAAAATAGCCGCATTAGCCGAAGGAAAAGGAGGTGAAGAAAAGCAAACGCGTTAGCTGCCGTGGCCATGGCGACATGATGTCACAGACCTTTGAAATAAGGTTTTATGAACGCATGTTCAGATTGGTAGGTGTATGACTGCAAAAATGTTGATGCAAAAGATAACCCCTTCTTGCAAAAAAACGGCCCAGTTGATCAGCTGATCAGTTGATCAAGACGGAATTAATCTTTTTGCCCAATTTTTAGATATTTTCATTCTAACAATATTAATTTTGGCCTTGTTTGATATGTCTGTCAAGTTTTTGGCAAACACACATGCACACACGCATTTTCCCTTTTCTATATTAGACTAGCAGGGGCCCTCGGCATTGCCCAGGTGTGGAGAGGTTTTATGTTAAGTGTATTGAGCAACAGAGAAAAACAAATTAACCAAACCACTAAAAAAAATGAAAACCGCAAGTACCCATGCGAGTGTAAAAAAATAAATAGTAGGCAGGCAGGTAAACTCGAACCTGTACTGCTAAAAGAAGTGAAAAAAACTAACAGTTTAGTCGCCGTGCCTATCACGACATACGACATCGCTGGCGTTTGAAATAAGGTTAGTCATTGCAAAGCATATGATGACTTTGCAAAAATGTTGACAAAAATAAACTGACCCTCCTTGTAAAAAAAAACGGCCCAGTTGATGTCAAAGAATTAATATTTTTGGTCAACTTTTGGATATTTGTCATCCGAGAGACTGACCTTTCAAATGATACGAATTTTGTCAGTGTTGGTAGCAGGTGTAAAGTTTTTTACAGACACACACACACACACACACACACACACACACACACACACACACACACACACACACACACATTTTGGCTTTTATATTCTAGAAGATTTTACTTTTAGCCAATTAAATGAGGATTTAAACTCCTTATTTTTCTGTGTTGTTTTAATCCTGAGAAAATTATTTTTCATGGCAAATACAATCCTCTCTGGTCCACAAGTTGTTGATCTCAGTCATTTCTGCTGCTATTCAATTACTATCAATTACTATGGTTTGAGATGTGGTCTGCACCAGGAAAGAAGCCTGACTCAATCTGACCATAGCAGAGAGATCGGGGTGGATATATTCCACTACATAAAAAGATAATTTTGGCCAAGATGATCTTCAGCCTCTTTCAAATAAAAATAATTTCTTTGGCGACATACTTCTCTTTGGCCTACATGTTCTGACACCTGGTCTGATAATCTCCCCCCCCCCCCCCCACTGTAAAAGATGCTACATTAAGCTGAAGATGTGATTTTCTGCTCACAATGTGTTTCTGTGGAATCATAATTGCAATTTACGATGGTCAAATCTACAAACACAAGAATAATAATTGAGCCATGTTCAACATGTATATTATACATGCTCAAAAACTTTACATGTGGTGGCTTGTTGAACTGCACCGGAGGAAATCTGTTCCTTGGAGCAGTGATGCAAACAGAGTAAGCATCATTTTGCCTGTTGAGCCAAAATGATGAACAGTACAGCTTATGCATATAAGCATGGAGATGTCAATATAGCATTGAAGTGAAAAAAAAACACACCCAGAGGTAGGTTGACATTTCAGTTCATAGTGTGGTATGCTAGGTGTAGGTTGCTTTGCAGTCTTTCCTATTAGCATGTAAGTTCAGCTGCAGAAGCTGCTACTCTTGAATAAGTACGTACAGCCTTTTCACTGTGCACGTAACATGGAATTGTGCACTTTTTTTTTTTTTCCTCAGGGACAGACTGTAAGATTCGATTGCATATTTCAGTATAGGTGAAACAAGGAACAAATATAAAAGTAGAAATACTTTTACAGACAGATTGCTGAAGGATTGTCATATAAGGAAGTGAACCCTTTGAGCAGCAATAAATTTAAAAGCTGGTTTAAAAGAAGGGCTGACCAACATACCAAAATCCTTTGTGGGTGATTCCATCCTTATTAGTTGAAGCACCCCCCTCCAAAAAGAAGGGATTATTTCTCTAATGGCATGTATTAATCGACCGTTTAAAAGCTTGACAATCACATTCAAGTTTTGCCTGGCAACGCAGTAACGTGTACCAGCCATTTTTGTTTATATGCTTGAATGCATAAAAAATGGCTGACATAGTGGATTACGATTGTAATCTTGTGGCTCCAAGGAATAGACTTCTCTGGGTGTAGTTCAACAGGCCACCACAATTCGAGAGTAATCAAATAATCTTGCATAGTTTATAACTAAAAGGAAGTGCTGATCAGCATACCAAACTCCTTTGTGGATGATTCCATCCTTACTAGTTGAAATACACTGTCTCTTCCAAAAAGAAGGGGCTATTTCTCTAATGGCACAAAACGTAGTAAATGTAATGGCTGGCATAGTAATTATGTTGTAACCTTGCATAGTTTATGTCTGTCAGGGTTCTTAAAATCTGATTTCATTTTTGTCCCAAAAATAAAAAATTTAGGAAAAATCCACAATTCATGAAAATTAAATGCGAGGAAGAAAGATTAAAAAAAATGTTTGCTTTCAAACCTTCCAACTTTTTAAAAAAAAAAAACAGCTTGTTGTTCTATCATTGTTGCTAAGTAGAAAAAATGGCTTTACTGATGATAGATAAATTATAACGGTTTTGATTATCGGTAATTATTGGGGGTATTCTGAGACAAAACTTAACTATGATCACTCCAAGACTTATACACTAAAGTTCTGTAAATTTTAAAGAAAATCTTTTCAGCCATTTCGGAATCTATAAGCAACGAATTCGCGCGTACACACACACACACACAGTTGCATTTATATAATTGTAAAGATAGATATATATACAGTACACACACACAAGCTAGAATCTAACAATGCATGAAAATTGGAGACGTGAACAATCAAAATATAGAACACAAAAATGAATATTTAATTTCATTTCTTAACAGAATCTTTTTGTTGAATAAGATATTTGATGTTTTATGCAAGAAACAAATACGAGAAGAGGGATGAGAGAGTAGATGGGGGGGGGCTTTTGGATGTTTGACTGTGAGTGTTAAAAATAAGCTTAGATCTCATGACTTCAAAGGGAGATTAAATCTGAACAATACCAGGAGAGCTTTGCAGAGCAGGAAACTTTGATGGTACAACCACATTGAAAGAATGGTTGAGAGTTTTTAGGTTGGATGTAGAACAGAAGAAACAGATAAAACTGGACTTGAGAGAAAGAGACCTGGCTGAGGTATGTTAGTTTGGAAGTCAATTTCTAAAAGTTGACAAATACATGTACAATAGATGTATAAACTGAATATGATGTTGTACTAGAATTTAAAAAAAAGAAAAGAAAAAAGTGAACTGTTGGGTCAGCCATTGTGCTCAGTTTAGATTGTTCTAATCTGTTAAAATGTGACTTTTCAAAGCCAGTTAGATATAAAAAATGTACAAACAAAATCTCAAATTAGCCATTCTGCTTGCTATATTTTTCTCTTCCTCTATACAGCTATGAGGTAAATATTATTACTGCATAGTGATATTCTTTTTTCTTTATAATGGACTCTTCCAATTTTTTTATTCTTTACTTTTGGTTGTTAATAAACTGAGAGAGACGGAAGTGAGAATGATAGTGTATAAACTAAGAGCTTGGGTTGGATTTATGGTGAGAAAGGCTGAAAGTTGTAGATAGAAGCTTCATCAAAAAAAAATGAGTGACTTGCTGATTGAATTGTTAAGTGCAGTTAATTAGAACAATTAAAATGGAATTTTTTTTTTTTAAACATAACTCGATCCCAAAACAAATGAATACTTTAGCTTATATCTTGATTATATAGGGAAAAAGTCTAAGGAAAACAAATGTTCATTAACTCAGTTTTTATGCGTGTATATATATATATATATATATATATATATAGAGTTATAAAATATATATGGCGATTAAGCTACACTGAATATTCCGCGTTTCATCCACTCTGGGACTCTTCAGGCATATGTGCCAGAGTGGATGAAACACGGAATATTCAGTGTAGCTTAATCGCCATATATATTTTATAACTTACTAACTAGCTCTACCTATATGTATTGAGCACTTTTGAAGTAAATACTTAAAGTTTACACATAAATTTATACATTCGTATATTAATTTTATGTGAGTAAATTAAGTAGTTATGTTATATATATAAATAAAACTAGAAATGCAACGCTTGTGAACGAGAGCTTTTGTCAAAAGCTGGCTACGTCAACCACCTTAATTGGCACAAAGCTCCTGTTCAGGTAAACTTTGTACCTATTAGTCCGAACCAAACAATATGTTTAATAGTTTGAGAAGACAAATGCTTGTTCATAGGAATACCCTTCAACCTCCAGAGGAAGAAAACTGTGGAAATTGCTCAATTTGTATGTCACATCTGCTTCAACATGTGTATATGTGGCAGGATTGCAGAGTCATCTAAGATGGCATGTACGACAAGATGGGGAGAACTCAATATGACGGCGATCATCTGGAAAGATGCAGCAATCATCATATATATCTTACCAAACAATTCACATGTCAAAATTTTGGTACAATTTTTACAGATCTGTTTTGTTACGCAGAAACAATTATGTTAATGTCATGCACATACTCTTCTGAAAACAGTTTAGTTTAGAAAGAAAAATGTATGATAATATGGGGGGGGGAGAAAAATGCATAGGCCCAACAATATTTAGGTAACCAAAGGCGGCTACCTAAATAAACACTCGCTGCTAATGTACGAAAATTTTGACACGCTGAAAGAACTGTTTGGTAAGAAAAATAAGTATTTGCAATGTAGCTATGTTATTTTATATGTGCTCTATTGTTATATTTAACAAATATTGAGCTTCTAAACTGTAAGTCATGTATAGATGGCAAACTCGAACATATACATGAACACAGAAAGTGGTCACATAATCTCTCTCTCTCTCTCTCTCTCTCTCTCTCTCTATATATATATATATATATATATATATATATATACACACACACACACACATACACACTAGTAGGTGAGTATGAGGATCGAACCCGAACCCTTGAGGCAAAGTTAGAAATTAAAGTGTGAAAAAAGAAACGTGCGACGTTAACCACTGGGCCACCGCAACATACAATGGAACTATGTTTGAATTTATTTAAGTATTATTGACAGGTGGCCGCAATAAAAGTTAACTCTGCTGCTTCTATTTGACCTAATTAATGAGGTCAAATAGAAGTCACGCAGTTAACTTTTATTGCGAGACAGTGTTTGGGTTTGTTTACCCAACTTTGACTGTTTTTTTCCTCAACAGATGTTGGGGAGGGGGAAACCAGCTCCCCATTGTCCAGATTGAATAGCAATTGTCTGATATAAAAGGAGTTTGTCCCCACATTGATCAAAGCTGATTGCTTCTGGATGCTTCCCGGCGTGATGCCGAGAACACTTCCGTTTGAATTTAGTTTCACTTTATTTATACTAAAAAGCAGGACAAACAGGGGCCAGAGCGGAATAGCGCGAATCTCATAGAAGTCGACGTAAATGAATGTAGAGGCGACCCGCATTCCCAAATCGTAGATATTATTATCTAGGGGCTATGTAAACAGTTCTAAGCGATCGTAACGACCCCGGGAGCGTGTGCGAAAGAAGCCTTTGCGAGACATACACAAAATAGTCACACACATTTTGCCTTTTATATACATAGATAGAGAGAGAAAGTAACCTTGTCTGTGCTGAACGGTCTTTACTTGAAACTTGATATATAGGATATTTGAACTTGTGAAACAAATTCGGTTTGTTTTTTAGTCAGTAAAAAATAGCTGCTAAGGGATCAAAATTGAAAAAAAAAAATTTGGCAGTCAACTAAGTGTGTTACTTCTATGCATGCACAAATATTTAACTTTTTATCTGCATATAGACTTAGCTCAGATAGTAACAAATAACGCTGGAGAGCTATATGTTTTGGTTTTGATTCGAGTCGATGCCATCAGTCATATTACGGCACAATCACGTTGACACACAGATTTTCACTAGATCACCGAAGTTAAACAACATTGAGCATGGCCAGTACCAGATGGGTGACCATTTGGGAAGGCGAGGTGCTGTATGTACCACGAGGTAAAATACCAGGTTGGGAAACTGGCACAATCTGTCCTTCTCTCGAGGGTAGATGGGCCTCTCTTAAGATGTGTTAGGCAACCCATTTAGTGATGGTGTCACAATAAAAAATACCCTTGATAGCCCTAGCGAAGCATCAAGTATTCAGCTACAGACAAGATTTTAATTACACTACAAATTCATGTAGTGAGTTCAATCTCGACTGTGACCTCATGTTAGGTTTTTTTACAGTCATATTATATTAAAAAAAAACTTTTGAAATCACTACTATATATTGTGAACTATAGAGAATTGGCTCTATAATAATAATAGATACGAAATCTGCATGAATTAAAAACATACTTTAGCATATTTTACGACTGGTCAACACCAGACAGCTTACTAGTTGTATAATATAGAAATGAGGAAAAAAACTGAAAATGTAAGGAAGATAACTATCTTTTTTAAATATTCAACTTAAAATGAGTGTTTTTTTTTCTTTACATTATTTAAATTTTTCTTAAAAGAAAAATATCATGACACCATTTTGTGGGGGGGGGTATCATTTAAATTTGTCTCTATTGTAACTATCTTATCAACCGGTGTAACTAATAGGAATTAAAAAAATAAAAATATTTTTTTTTTTTTTTTTTTTTTTATAATAAAATTTTTTTAAATCCCTGAAGTGAAATGTTTTATTTTCTTAAGAAGGTATAAGAAAGATGACAAAATAGCTAGTCAGAAACAAATATTAATGTTGGGTACATCATTATTAAGGCCTGACTTTGAAAATTCAACTGATTTAATTTTATTTATTAAATTTGAAAAATAACCATCTCAGAACAAGTAAAATTAATAGAAAATATGTAAAATTTTAGGTGTAAGCTTAAGGAGTTTTAAGAAATTGAGCTTTAGTAAATCTTGCCTAATTGGTGTTTAATGAACATGAATCCATACAGATTTTAAATATTTGAATTTCAAAATGGAGCTTGTGTCTAGATTATGCTCTCTAAAAATGTAAAATACTGTAAAGAAACTGAAATTTTGAGAATTTATTAAACAATGTCCAATACTTGTTCAGATTGATAATATATGAACTTTGTCAAAGGGTTTCCACTCTCTCTTTGTATCAAACTAAATTGAATATAATCCACATCATCCACTGTTATGGCAACAGCTGTGTTTCTAAAATCCATAATGATCAATCAATTACTTAGGAGTAAATCCTCTACATAGAAATATATAAACATGAGGAAAAAGAAGACTAGATGCAATCTGGTGACATTTGGAAGCTTTTTAATCTAAATTTTAAATAGTATATCTTGCAAATTTTTAATATAAATTTATTGTCATTGTAAAAAACTAATACTTTTCATTTAAAGTACCTCCCTTGAAAATTAATGAACATAATTTATTTTTATTATATTTGCATTAAATCAGTTTAATTAAATGTTAGTCTCAACAAAACTATGACATATATTTTTTTTCTGAGTTTATATTACAAAAATATATTTTTTAAGGCATATATCCCTTATAATATCGCTCAAATTATTTTTTAAAATAATAAAAAACAAGCTCAATAAAATTAGGTTTCTGGTTTCGGAGAATATATTCTTGTTAGTTGCATTCCTATTAAAACTTTTGATAGAAATAACGGATTTTCACGAGATCGGTATCGTTTTGAAGCTTTACCCTTCGAACGACAAATATCGATAAATTGGCCAAGAACATTAATTCCTTTTTTTTGCCGATATTTTCGAAAGTCATCCCCTCTTTTCGATTGACTAGTCTTAATTTAAACATTTGTCCCTTCCGGTTTGGCGATGGGCGCAATTTTTTTTTTTTTTTTTTTTTTTTTTTTTTTTTCATGCATTCTTTTCCTCCTTCACAATAAGGGTATGAGCCTGCCTGCCTACTGCCACATTTTTTTTTTTCTTGCTCCAAACACTCAGGCAATGCCAGGCACCCAGGCTAGTTTATTAATGAATAATAATAAAAAAAAAAAAAACTGGCACACTATTCCAAAACAAAAGTAAAAGAATATTTTTGTGTGTTGAGAAACATGTAAGGTGGAACAAGAAAAATAGAGGCATTTAAAATGAAAAAAAAAAATTGTGGACAGGTTCTTTCTTTGCTCATTTCGATACTACTAATCAGTGTGTATGTATATAGTTATATTTCCAAAACCAGATGTATTTAATTCACACTTATCCTATTACATTAATTTATGTATGAAGTACGTCATTACACGTTTCGTTGAATAGTGGAAGCCCACTAAACAACTCATCAGAGACAAATGTATGTTCCTCAGAAATTGGTTGAAGAGTTTGTTTGTTTTTTCCACTTTTTTTTTCTTGGAATGAAAAATTGGTAAGAAAAAAAGTTGATAAAAGAAAATGGAGATATTTAAATTTTGCAGAAGCATAAGAATAAAAAAAAACACTGCAATGCTTATGACCAGTCATCCGTAAGAAAATCTATTAAATTCAAAGCACAGTGCGGAATCTGTTATGCTGCTATATTTATGAATACAACTAAAATGCGTGTGAATTAAATGGAATGTTAACTAATGATATACATGCTCTGAAAGTGAAAATTCATTATTATTGAGCTTAATTGTGACGATTTGAACAACTTATAGAATATATACCTTAAAAATATATATTTCTTTAAAATTGTAAAAATATATATTCAATAAAAATAGAAACATGGTACAAGAGAATAGCACCAGAAATGATAAACTGTTTATGCAAATTAGTCGTACAAATAGATGTGCTTTGGGTCTTTACTCTCTCACCATATATAGAGTATTTTAAAAGATGTTATATTGTTGATTTTAATTAAGGCATTTTAAAAAATATTTTGCATCCATTCATTTATGTAGATTAGATCTTTATGATCGGATACTTTTGAAAACCGTGAAACTCCTGGTAAGACTTGGAAGGTCTGATAATTTCTATTTTTCTTTCTTTTTCTTAAAATGTTGACTTGCATTTAGTTTTCTTAATATGTGTAATAACTTTTTTATTTTATATATTCTTTGTCTACAATTTTGGGATGCAAAGTAATTTGCATTGTTCCTCTCCTCCACATTGTGTGTGGTTTATTTTCCAACTACGTTTCAAACGATGCACCCTCCTGTCATCTTTTGGGTGTGTTATTCATCTGTGGTAACGTTTATTCTGAAATTTAAGTACATTTTTAGTAACATCAGCATACACATGGTTGTCGTCAACATATATGGTTGTAGGTTCAATCCTCGGCTAGGGAAAGGTGCTAGTCTAGCTGCACTGATGAGTTGTGATACAGCAAAACAGTTCTGTATGTGAATGATTATATATAATTTTTCTTTTTTTGTTTCCTAAGGATTCTCCAGAAGTTAGCATTTAAATAAGATTGTGGGTTTAAATTCAGGTTTAAACAGTTTTTGTTGCAATTTTTTTTTTTTTTATTTAATTAGAGTATGAATAAAGAAAATTGGAAGGTTCTTATAGACACTGGCGATACGAACTGACCTAGCAAATGGAGTCACGTTCTACTAGCAACCAATCAAAAACTGGAATTGCTCCATAAAAATATTGGGTCTTGTAGAATTCTTGCACATAATTTTTTGTGACCACATGAGAAAGATATTTGCTCTTTGCCTGCAAAATTTTAAAGTCCAAGCCTTTTTATATGTAAGCTACCCACCGAAAACTCTTCAAGACTCATGCAGATTAGCTACCCATTGGGAACTTTTTTGAAATTAAACATGGCTTTCAATTCAAAAGCTTTTGTACTTGTTATTAGTGTCATATAAACTAATACATTTCTCTTGTCTCGTTGTTGGCAACAAAACTGGCACCTTCATTCCTTGGCTTCTTCAATGAAGTGCATGGTATGGACACCCAGCAACATTAAAAGAAGAGCTTTCAAAGGAAGGAGGAGTTCCATGGGAGCAAAGACTATCCACACTGATGGAGAATAGAAAGTGGATCCTGTTAAGTAGTGACTCATTAGTAAAAAAAAAAAATGTCTATTATGTTGGCTGATTTTAATTATTGTCCAATGTTCTCATCTTTGATGTTATTCTCGCTTTTCAGACGGTTTAACCCCTGGCCATTTTCGGGTGTATCTTGTTGAACTCGAAAGTTTACACAGAATTTTAATTGAAACCCATTATTTCATTCACATGTGTAGTATACTCTAGGTTCATTAGTAGAAGTCTTAAATAATTGTATTTTAAGTATCACCAATGCTGAGGATCAAACCTTCCAATCTCCAGAAAAGCATCACTTAAAACTGAATTTTACCCAATACTGTATGCGTTACACAATAAATCCTTACTTGAGATTTTTATCTGGTCATGGCTGACAAAACGAGAGCATGCTACCTCCATGGATTAAATAAACTGTTCTGTTTGAACTTCCGTGCATATTATTTCCCAAATTTGACAAGATACACCTGAAAAAGGTTGGAGGTTACATCGTTTGAAACGTGAGAATAATATCCAAGATGAAAACAATAGTGAGAGTAATACAAATTATCAAACTTTAACGTTTCCTACGTACTTAAATCTGATGGATAATTCAATTATTTTTAGTTTAAATGAACTTCAGTATATGCTTGACTTGTCCATCAAGTTTCTCTCACAAATGTCCAACAGTCTATGCTTTTTCACCATTCAGTGATAAGCATACCTGATGCAATATATGAAATTACCAATAGCTCTTACACACTCCTTTCTTGCCATTGTGGTAACTTTCATCAGTTCAAGAATAGATTGTCTGGGAATTGTTTTGAGATAACCCCACAGATAAAAATGGTGGTGCTTTTAAGGTTCGCTGAGTGAAGTCCATTCAGAATCACACCTTCTACTAATAATCCAATCATCAAAGTATCAATGCATATTATTGAACAGTAATAAATCCAAGACTGTTGGGCATTGATGACAGAAACTTGGTGAGCAAGTCAGGCATAAACTAAAGTTTATTTATATCAAATATGGTTGGATTAAAGAAAGTTGTGAATTTTGTTGACAATTTATTGGATGGCACATTTGTTTAGGTTAGACTTACAAGGTCATTGTATTTTGTATTTAACCCAGAACTGTGGATGAACAATACGTTGCATAAACATCTGAAGGTACATCAGTTGAAACGTACTCGGAAAATAAATAATGGCTTGAATAAAAAAAAAAAACTTTGACATAAAAACAGTGTAATAACTGAATTGTTGGGTCATATTTTATTGTGTGCGTGTCTTTCTCTATCTCTCTCAGCCCTTTCTTCCTCTCCTGTTCCCTCTGCCATACCTCATTGGCAGATGGGGAGCCAGGAAGCTTAACAATGTGTGCCCTGCTATATTCACAGAAATACACCCAGCTGATGGAAGACTTTTTACAAGATGACCACGATCACGAAGTATCAGTTGTGTCTTTGTCCGTACAAATCTTTACAGTGACCAGTCTGGTAGGTTCTTAGCACCAGCACACAAAAAAGGGGGTTCTTGTATTTGTCTGCTGCTCCTGGTAATTAACCATACTCTTCCGTTTTTTATGGAAGGAATGTCTCAAACACAGTCGATATTGTTGAGATGGGCATTGCGAACAACTCGCACACACAGTATTTGCTTTAACTCCGAGTTTTTGTTCGTATGACCGTTTTAAAATTGCGGTGACATCAGAAGTTGAATGGAAATATTTATAATTTTTAAATGAAAAAAATTAAAACGTATTCCTGAATAGATATTTACTAAAACAAATATATACATGTTAAAATAATTTGGAGTAAGAATATTTCGGAAGTTGTCTCAACCTAGAATCTTATATGAAAATTTCTGCAAAAACAAAAATAAATAATAAAAAAAAAAAAGGAACTAACGTTGATTCAACCCAAATATAATTTAAGGTGTTTAAAATGTCAGTGTTGTATAAATTTTTTATAACTTATTGTAACTTTTTTCCTATAGTTTTTTGAAGCAAATATAAGAATCATGTTTTTTTTTTTTTTTTTTTTTTTTTTTTTTTGAGAATATAATTGATTTCAATCTAATGCAGAGGCATTTGTTTTATTTTTAATGAGTTTTTGACAAGCAAACAACTTTATATTCAAAGAAATTAAATGTTTAGAGATTGTTTGTTTGGGAAATGTTTTTGACTTAAATGGTAGACAGATTTTAATGGAACTCTATTGTTCCTCAGAATAAAGAATTATCTCTTACTTTCCCTCTCCGTACTGCTCTAACCAAGTATGCCGACCTGTTCCACAAATCCCAAAACCTTAACATGAAATATCTCCAGAAAAAAAACTCGAATAAACCTAGAACCCCATTTTCCAACGTAGACCCCTACTACCAGGTCTCCTTCTCCAACATCAGGGGTATACGTTCCAACCTTCCAGAGGTTGAAACCCAATTACAGGAGACGAAACCGAACATATTATTTCTAAGCGAAACTGGAATAGGGCTGACCACTTCCCTAGATGAGTTCATAATTAACGGATACTCTAATTTAACAGCTAAATCTGACCGCCAAGATTGCCATGGGCATGGAATATGTGCCTACATTAAAGATGGCTTCCCGTGTGGCAGGGATATCTCTAGAGAAGATCCCAATTTACCCTATATGTGCTTCCGGGTTGCACTTGCTAACACCGCTGCATTTATATTTGCCCTTTATCGGGCCCCACAACAGCGGAGTTACTATCTTTAAGAGCATATCTGAGAAAATAGACCACATCCTGTCTGCACATCCCTCGGCTAACATCCACATCTGTGGTGACTTCAACGTCCATAACGTGGAATGGCTGACCCAATCAAATAAGACAGACGATGAGGGGAGGTTTTGTCATGATTTTGCCATTGCAGTGAATGCCCTCACTCAGATTATTCGCGAACGCACCCATGTGCCCGATACACCCGGTCAATATGCAAGCCTCCTAGACCTTTTTCTCTCAACTTCCCCTGAGCTATGTTCATGTTCCGTTCATTCTCCTCTAGAATCCTCCGACCACTCTGTCGTATCAGTTAAGATAAAAACGAAATGTAATAAGTCCTCAGACGTACCCCTCCACCGTACTGTATACCGATACTCTATGGCTGACTGGGATAGCTTCCGTACATTCATATCTGATTTACCTCTGCACTCCATGTTTAAAAAGGAAGTGTCCTCTATAGTATCAGATCTGACCCAATGGTTAATTGTAGGCATAGACCAATTCATACCATCTAAAAAATTCCAACAAAAACCTAACAGCCAGCCATGGTTCTCCCCAGAATGTGCTGCTGCTATCGCGCACAGAAATCACTTTTTCCATAACTACCAACGTAATAGATGCACTGACACTAAAGCTGCTTTCAGGACTGCCAGCAACCACTATAAAAGAGTAATAAAAAATGCAAGAAAGCTATATGCTCAGTCTGTTAAATCCAAGGTAGCTGATCAGCGGCTTGGTTCCCACCAGTTTTGGCAAATAACAAATAGGATCTTGAACAGAAGTGTGCGTTCTATCCCAACCATTATCAATGGACCAGAGGTCATTTCGTCAGCATCAGACAAGGTCAAACTATTTGCAAAGAACTTTGCAACTAATTCTACCCTATGCGACGGAGGCCATCAACTCCCCATATTTTCTCCTATAACACAGAACACGCTAGGTAACATACAAATATCCGTGCATGAGGTCACCAAGCTAATCAAGAACCTTGATTCCAGTAAAGCAACTGGCTCTGACGGCATCCCAATTATAGTGTTAAAAAAGCTTCAACCAGAACTTGCTCCCATACTTACGAAACTGTTTAAGCGCTGCCTTAAGGAGAAGTGCTTTCCAACTCCCTGGAAAACCTCATCAGTTTGCCCTGTATTTAAGAATTCAGGTGATAAGTCATCTCCCTCTCAGTACAGACCAATAAGTCTCCTGTGTGTTATGAGTAAGTTGCTGGAATCTATATTAAATAGAGAAATAGTTAACCACCTCAGCAGAAACAACCTTCTTAGTGACACACAATATGGTTTCCGTTCTGCAAGATCTACCGCAGATGTGCTAACGGTTATATCTCACAGGATTAGTGAATCTCTTGACAAAGGCTTCCTTTCTAGGGCAATTGCTCTTGACATATCAAAGGCCTTCGACAAGGTATGGCATAAGGGTCTACTTCACAAGATTTCCAACTACGGTATTACTGGAAATGTTCTCTCAATCATTAAATCATTTCTCTCCGATAGGCTCATAAGAGTAGTGGTCGATGGACAAAAATCAGAGGCCTGCAGTATTAATGCTGGAATCCCTCAAGGGTCAATCCTGGGCCCAACTCTCTTCCTCATCTACATCAATTACCCCCCTAAACGCATACTTAAATCATTTGTTGGCATCTATGCCGATGACACGACCATCTACGGCAACACATCAAAGGCAATAAATGACAAAGTTCTCTCTAATTCTCTCTCCTCTGATCTCGAGCGCATGGTTCAGTGGGGGAAGACGTGGCTGGTTACCTTTAATGCATCTAAAACCAAACTCCCCGTGTTTTGACAAGCTTCTGGGTTTGACCTTTACTCCTGATCTGAAATGGAACACGTACATCAAGTCTGTTGCCAAGGTCGCTGGAAAGATGGTGGGATCCTTCTACCGCTCCAGAAGATATCTCACTACTGATGCAATTCTCTATCTATATAAAAGCCAAGTACGTCCAAGGATGGAATACTGCTGCCATATCTGGGCAGGAGCTGCTAAAAAGAGCCTATCCTGCCTTGACAGAGTACAAAATAGACTTCGTGGCTTAGTGGGGGATGCCCTTTTCTCTACCCTGCAACCTCTCTCCCACGGAAGAGACGTTGCGAGCCTATCCTTGTTTTATCGCTATTTCCATGGCAGGTGCTCGTCTGAACTCCAATCTCTGGTCCCCCCTCGCCAATCTTTCACGAAAAACACCTGTCTAGCTGAATCCACTGTGAAAAATTTCCCCCACTCTTTATCTGTTCCTAAATCAAAACGTAGATTCCATGAACAAAGTTTCTTTCTCAGAACTGCACGCCTGTGGAACTCTGTTCCATCTGCCTGCTTCCCACCTGACTACAACTTGGATGTGTTCAAGTCTAACGTTAACAAATTCCTAATGAACCGCCCCCCCTTAAGTAAACACTTCATCAAATCTCCACACTAACGTACTGTACTTGCAATAACCCTTATCCCTGAGTGGCTTCCGGGCCTTGATAAGTGGTGATCACCGTGTAAAAAAAAAAAAAAAAAAAAGACGATTTTTAAAGAAATTACTGTTAATAATTGTTTTTATTCCTCATTTCATGTAAAGATGTAAATAAGGTATAAATATTACATTTGTTTGGAAATATAACTTGTAAGAAAATGTGACGTTTAAAAAAAAAAAAAAAAAAAATTTTTTATGAATTGACTTCCAGCATAAATCTGCAGACATGACACAATAACATTCAAATCTTTACATAATATTTTACGGTGAATAATGTATAATTGCACTCAAGATGAGCGATTTTAAATTAATAATAGGAAAAGATTTTAAATTTATAATAGGAAAAGATTTTAAATTAATAATGGGAAAAGATTTTAAATTAATAATGGGAAAAGATTTTAAATTAATAATAGGAAAAGATTTTAAATTAATAATGGGAAAAGATTTTAAATTAATAATGGGAAAAGATTTTAAATTAATCATAGGAAAAGATTTTAAATTAATAATAGGAAAAGATTTTAAATTATTAATAGGAAAAGATTTTAAATTAATAATAGGAAAAGATTTTAAATTAATAATAGGAAAAGATTTTAAATTAATAATAGGAAAAGATTTTAAATTAATAATAGGAAAAGATTTTAAATTAATAATAGGAAAAGATTTTAAATTAATAATAGGAAAAGATTTTAACTTAATAATAGGAAAAGATTTTAAATTAATAATAGGAAAAGATTTTAAATTTATAATAGGAAAAGATTTTAAATTTATAATAGGAAAAGATTTTAAATTAATAATAGGAAAAGATTTTAAATTAATAATAGGAAAAGATTTTAAATTAATAATAGGAAAAGATTTTAAATTAATAATAGGAAAAGATTTTAAATTTATAATAGGAAAAGATTTTAAATTTATAATAGGAAAAGATTTTAAATTTATAATAGGAAAAGATTTTAAATTAATAATAGGAAAAGATTTTAAATTAATAATAGGAAAAGATTTTAAATTAATAATAGGAAAAGATTTTAAATTAATAATAGGAAAAGATTTTAAATTAATAATAGGAAAAGATTTTAAATTTATAATAGGAAAAGATTTTAAATTAATAATAGGAAAAGATTTTAAATTTATAATAGGAAAAGATTTTAAATTAATAATAGGAAAAGATTTTAAATTAATAATAGGAAAAGATTTTAAATTAATAATAGGAAAAGATTTTAAATTAATAATAGGAAAAGATTTTAAATTTATAATAGGAAAAGATTTTAAATTTATAATAGGAAAAGATTTTCAATTTATAATAGGAAAAGATTTTCAATTTATAATAGGAAAAGATTTTAAATTTATAATAGGAAAAGATTTTAAATTTATAATAGGAAAAGATTTTAAATTTATAATAGGAAAAGATTTTAAATTTATAATAGGAAAAGATTTTAAATTAATAATAGGAAAAGATTTTAAATTTATAATAGGAAAAGATTTTAAATTAATAATAGGAAAAGATTTTAAATTAATAATAGGAAAAGATTTTAAATTAATAATAGGAAAAGATTTTAAATTTATAATAGGAAAAGATTTTAAATTTATAATAGGAAAAGATTTTAAATTAATAATAGGAAAAGATTTTAAATTTATAATAGGAAAAGATTTTAAATTAATAATAGGAAAAGATTTTAAATTAATAAAAGGAAATGATTTTAAATTAATAATAGGAAAAGATTTTAAATTAATAATAGGAAAAGATTTTAAATTAATAATAGGAAAAGATTTTAAATTTATAATAGGAAAAGATTTTAAATTAATAATAGGAAAAGATTTTAAATTTATAATAGGAAAAGATTTTAAATTAATAATAGGAAAAGATTTTAAATTAATAATAGGAAAAGATTTTAAATTAATAATAGGAAAAGATTTTAAATTAATAATAGGAAAAGATTTTAAATTAATAATAGGAAAAGATTTTAAATTAATAATAGGAAAAGATTTTAAATTAATAATAGGAAAAGATTTTAAATTAATAATAGGAAAAGATTTTAAATTAATAATAGGAAAAGATTTTAAATTAATAATAGGAAAAGATTTTAAATTAATAATAGGAAAAGATTTTAAATTAATAATAGGAAAAGATTTTAAATTTTTAATAGGAAAAGATTTTAAATTTATAATAGGAAAAGATTTTAAATTTATAATAGGAAAAGATTTTAAATTAATAATAGGAAAAGATTTTAAATTAATAATAGGAAAAGATTTTAAATTAATAATAGGAAAAGATTTTAAATTAATAATAGGAAAAGATTTTAAATTTATAATAGGAAAAGATTTTAAATTAATAATAGGAAAAGATTTTAAATTAATAATAGGAAAAGATTTTAAATTAATAATAGGAAAAGATTTTAAATTTATAATAGGAAAAGATTTTAAATTTATAATAGGAAAAGATTTTAAATTAATAATAGGAAAAGATTTTAAATTAATAATAGGAAAAGATTTTAAATTAATAATAGGAAAAGATTTTAAATTAATAATAGGAAAAGATTTTAAATTAATAATAGGAAAAGATTTTAAATTTATAATAGGAAAAGATTTTAAATTAATAATAGGAAAAGATTTTAAATTAATCATAGGAAAAGATTTTAAATTAATAATAGGAAAAGATTTTAAATTAATAATAGGAAAAGATTTTAAATTAATAATAGGAAAAGATTTTAAATTAATAATAGGAAAAGATTTTAAATTAATAATAGGAAAAGATTTTAAATTAATAATAGGAAAAGATTTTAAATTAATAATAGGAAAAGATTTTAAATTAATAATAGGAAAAGATTTTAAATTAATAATAGGAAAAGATTTTAAATTAATAATAGGAAAAGATTTTAAATTAATAATAGGAAAAGATTTTAAATTAATAATAGGAAAAGATTTTAAATTAATAATAGGAAAAGATTTTAAATTTATAATAGGAATAGATTTTAGCTAGAAAATGTAATGTACACAATGCTTTATGGCTCCATTTTTGTGTTCCTTTTGGAAAAGGTATGGATTCTTTTGAAATTTAAGATTCTATTATATATCATCCTGGATGTTTTTATTAATATTCAGCAGTAAGTCTTGTATTTACCAATTTGATATAGGAAAGTTCTTTTAAAAAATGTTTGGAAATAACTCCTTGATTGTATACCCCAAACACTCCAGCTTCAGACCTAGTACTGAAAAGTGAGATTGTTTAAATATTATTGGATGTCCCTCCCCTACCCATCCAATTTGGATGTTCAGGACCATCTCTTCCTGACACCTTATCTGTACACCACAGAATATTTGTAAATACCGTTAGAAAAGGTATGAACCTGTGATCCCTCTCCAGTAAATGATGAGTTTGAAAAGGTAGTTTTCAAAAATTTAAATAAAATTAGTGAATAGGTGACATATATATTTCTTTTTAGATTAGAATTTTGAATTAAAATCGATTTAGTATTTCGGAGAACAGAAGAAAAAAAAATGTTTGAACGTTTTCATTTTGAATGATACAAAAAATAACATCCCAAAAGATTCCATTTTGTGAAAATTATGAATCTTGTAGCATATTTCAAATGTGTTTTTCTTTATTACATGCGTTTTACTAAATAGATCTAAATGGTTCCTCATTAAATATTAGAAAAGGGTAAAACCATTTCTATAGCATTGTTAACCCCTTTTGAACTCATCATGTACACCCTCCTCTCACAACTATGTATAAAACAGCAAATTGTATTCAATTAATTGATATAAAAGTAATCATTCACACATATGCATTCTGCTTTGAAATGACATAATTCAAAATGTGTTAGTTTGCTGTTAAACTAAATTTGCTCAGATTGAGGACTTTAGCATTTCCTTTTTTATTTTTTTATTTAATTTGAAAATTTGTCAGGTTAAAATAGTTTTTTATCTAATAAAGCAAGTTAACTTTGTCACTAGATAACGTTCTTGCTATAAAATCAATATTTGATTTCACTACATTAGTGCCTTTGGATCAATGCAGTATATTAAAAATAAAATAGAATTCAATTTAATGCATTTCACAAAATATATTGACTGGGTCAGAATTAATTTTATATGGACACCATTTTTTTAAGAGATTAAAAAAGGTATGTAAGTTTATATTTGTCAATACAAACTTACTTCCCTTCGGAAAAAAATTGCAAGTAATTATACTATCAGACAATGTCAGGTAGGTACAATTAGTTTTAAAAAATAAAGGCAATTCTTAGATTCTTAATATTTCTCCGTCTTGATATGATTTGCAAACTGGTGAAGTGGGTTCATGTGCATTTACTTTGAACGTTTGAAGAAAATTTAGAGCTGAATTTTTGTTGCAATCAATTTATCTGTAATTGATTTTAATCTTTCAAATTTGAATAGAAATTTTTTTTTTGTTTTTAGTTTAATACAGTGATTCAAAATTAGGCCAATAATAGATTGCATAGTGTAAGTAAAAAAATATTCTGTAAAGATGATGCGAAATCCTTTTTTAACTTAATATTAGATTCATGGTTTGAGTCTGGTATTATTAGGTCAGGCTGTCTAAAGATACTGGCCTCCTGAAAAAAAATTTTTTTTTTTTTTTAACAAACCAAACCAAACATCATTAAATATTTGAAGATATAAAGAACTTGAAGCATAAAAACCTTTTTTTCAAAATGACTGAATCCGGCATTAAATAACCCAAAGATGGTTAAGCCATTAAATATAAACAACCAACCAATCAAAATTCAAGATGGTGAAATAAGTAATTTTGACCCTTTTCTAGGTTACCAGAAATCACATTTTGCTCTTCATCTTTTTCTTTATTTTTTAAAATTCTTTTTTCTTGTCCTCTTTTTCTATAGTTTTCTTGTTTTCCTCTGTCAGTTATCTTTCCTCACTCATTTCTAATGCTTTCTCTAATGCAAACATCTTTGTTTTGTTTCTTGACTTTTGCATATCTGAAAAATTCATATAATTATACCAACATATTTTTTATGTTAAAAAATCTTTTAGTCTTTATGGAGGGGTTGGGAGTGGGGTGATTTTATGCAGGATTGTAAAATTTAAATGGAATTTGGCTTTTTATACAATTTTAATTTCGTTTTTCAATTTGCTTTTCAAAATTTCATAAAGATGAACATAACGTTATTTTCTTTGCTCTTTGACTTGTCACTTATATCGGTTTCACTACAAGTACTTGTATATACGAGTAATGAACAATAAGTGACACGCTCTTCTGGAGGTTGATGGTTCAATCCTCAGTATGAGCAATACTATAGTAATACAACTACGAGTTAACTAAGATTTTTAAATGGTCATAGCTGATGGAAAAAGAGAAAACTACCTCCATGGATTAAATAGGTTATATACAGATTTCTAAATCTGATGAGACCGACTTGAAGAAGGTTGGAGGTTACACCGACTTAAATGTTGTGAGAATAAAATCAAAGATGAAAAGATGCCTGAATACTCTTGAAAAAAAAAAAAAAAAAAAAAAAAAAATGAATCCCTGCCTCAAAAATTCCAGAATGAATAAAATTCATAAAAAAAATGTGACAAGATATTGCATTTAAAAAAAAAAATTTTTTATCACTACTCCCTCCACCTACCCTACCCAAAAGAAAGTAATGCCTAGGAGAATGATATCATGACTGCAGAACACATAATACACTTGTAGGTAAAGAAAAAAACAAATAGTGGTAATGATGGTATTATAATGAACATATGTATATTACACTCTTTTGTCCCTTCCCCACCTCAAAGGAGATAGTTATCATGACAAATGAACAGATATTCCACTACTCTGTCCAAATTTAAAAAAAAAAAAAAAAAGGGACACGGTGAGGCCTGGGGAAAGGTTATTTTTGATGAATGAATAGATTACTATTCTGCACAAATAAAATGGAGGTAGTACCTTGGAAGATGGTATCATGACAACAGAACAGATACAACACTACATACCTCACCTCCAAAAAAGAAGGTAATGCCTGGAAAGATGATATACTTATTAACGAACATGTAGTGTCACAAAAAAAAGGCAGATGTAATGTCTGAGAGAATAGATTTTTGGGAAGAGAAGAGTTGAATTCACTACAATAGACCGTCATCATATCTAATCTTTCTACTGTATGTGTGGCCATGTGATAAAAAAACTTCCCATTTCTTTTTAACGATTTTTTTCTTTCCTATTTTAATTATAAGTTTGCGTTTCTGTTCCCCTTTTTTATTTTTTTAAATCCAAAACATGTTTGCTACTGATTTCTTGCACCACTCTTCCCACTTGCTATCTGATGACACATCCTATTTCTTCCACCCTTCTCGTCTTTTGCACCACCAATTTCCTTCATGTATCCTTGCAACAAGCTATCTAAATCACCCATCAAGCTGTCGAGCAATACTTTAATATCATTGAGGATTAGGGTTGGTAATAATTTAGTGTCAAACCCATAAATTGATCATATTAATAACGATGATATATCCATTTAAGTTTAGAATTTAAAACTGCTTTCCAATATAAATCAATTTTGTTTTTTCTTTTGTTCAATAATACCTAATTTAGATTAACAAATAAAAAGTAAATTGATTTAAAACTAATCTTTTAAAGTCGGCGTTAACTTTTAGTAGATATTCCTCTTCCCATCGTTTCATGCATGCACTTTTTGTTTGCATTTTACTTCAATAAGTTCTCAGAAATCAAGAGACCCCTTTCTGGAGCTAAGACTCTGTACATACATAGATGTTCAGGTGTTCAATCAAGATTCAAACGTCTCAAAAGTTGAGTTTGCAAACAAATGAAGAACATTAATTTTTCCTCTCCTCAATTGACTAGTTAATTATGTTATGGTATATTTTAATGTGTTGTGCTGGATTCCTGGTCAAGAATTCATCTGGTTTGGTTGAATATCTAATTAAGTGGCGTTACTTGAGGTAACATAACTAGGAGAAGATGCACCATTTCTCGTAAGAGCCAGTGTATAGCCATGTCAAGCCATGTTATTTTGAATATTTGGTTATGGTTTACTTGTAGTACAAAATATCCTCATGTCAGCCTGTCCTGACAAACAGTTGTACAGAAAAACTGAAGCCAATCAAGGATATTTTATAATAGGAAGTGTTTTGTCTGTGTGTCCACCTAAAATTAAAAAAAAATATATCCAAGACACACCCACAAAGCTAATATACCCTTATTTGGCATTGTTTGGCCAAATACTATGCAATTATCAGAGATGCCCCATGGGGAAATATTTTTTCTCTTCCTGCTGGACAGTGTGCAAATGAGACCACTGAATGGTTCAAAACAGCAATTGAAGCACATGTTCCCATGCAGAAATTTTATAGCAAGCCCCACTCTCTCCTATGGTTTACTTCGACTTGCGCAACTGCCATTGCTCAAAGGCAGCATGCATACCGCAGATTTAACCGACATAAGTCCAGTTTAAACAAACAGAAGTATATAGAAGCTAGAAGTAACGTTAAGAAAGAAATAACGACAGCTAAGAGAGAATTTACTGAAACCACTAAAAAACACATCGAAGCACAAAAATTAGGAAATCGTGACTTCTGGAAAATCTACAACAGTGTAGTAAATAATGGGCAATCAACAATTCCCCCGCTAACCAACAATCACGAGGTTGTTTGCTCAGCAACCGACAAGGTTAATATGCTTGCCAGCCGGTTTGCCTCAAACTCCACACTGAACCCTTCCAACCACCCCTTGCCTGACTTTCTTTTGCAGACAGATGCCACGCTAGACGATCTAAAAATCACCCCTGCTCAGGTACATGCTATCATAAAAAACCTTAACACTTCAAAAGCATGTGGACCTGATCTCATTCCAGCTGTGCTATTAAAAAAGTGCTCAGCCGAAGTAGCTCCAGTTCTCTCCAAACTCTACAACAAATGCCTTAATGAATCATGCTTTCCGGGCTGTTGGAAAACTGCTTCTGTGGTACCAGTATTCAAGAATTCTGGCGAAAGAACTGACCCATCAAATTATCGCCCCATTAGCCTCCTCCCACTTTTCGCTAAAATATTTGAGATCATAATTAACCATGCTCTAGTCTGGCACCTTACAGATGCTAAACTCCTGACTGACAAACAATATGGATTTAGACAAGCCCGTTCCACAGCAGACATCCTCACTGTAATCTCTGAACGTATATACCATTCACTGGACAAAGCGGGGGAGGGCAGAGCGGTAGCTCTAGATCTCTCTAAGGCGTTTGATAGGGTATGGCATGAGGGTCTCCTCAGGAAAATGAAATCATACGGTATCACTGGTAGAATACTTAACATAATTGAATCTTTCTTAGATAAGAGAAAAATCCAGGTTGTCTTCGACGGTCGTACATCTAAACAGTGTAATATAAATGCGGGAGTGCCTCAGGGGTCTATCCTTGGACCTCTATTGTTCCTAATATTTATTAATGACCTCCCCGACAAAACTGCCTCTGAGATGGGTATATATGCTGATGACACCACACTCTATAACAGGCATGGCAGAAAAACAAATGAACACATATCTAAAGAAATGGCAGAAACACTAGAGGATGACCTCCAATCTGTTGTGGAATGGGGACATAAATAGATGGTCACATTCAATGCTGCCAAGACTAAACTGGTTTCCTTCAATAACTACAAGAAACCTTCTCTGCCACCAATAGCAATGGCCAGTGACTCCCTGTCTGAGAGTACATCTTTCAAACTGCTTGGCCTAACGTTCACAGGAAAAATGAGTTGGAACAATTATATTGAAAACATTGCCAGGGCCGCTGCGGAAAAGGTAGGCTCTCTCTACCGTGCTAGAAAACTACTGACACCTGAAAGTATCCTGTACCTCTATAAGGCCACCATTCACACATGTGTGGAGTATTGTTGTCACATTTGGGCTGGTGCATCTGCTGCTAGTCTCTCGCTCCTAGACGGTTCAAAAGAGTCGCCAATCTGATAGGCTCTGAACTGGCATCTAAGCTTCAGCCTCTGTCCCATTGACGAAACGTTGCATCCCTCTGCCTGTTCTACAAGTATTTTAATGGTGAATGCTCTGACGAACTGCAGACACTTGTGCCCCCACGACGTAGACACCCTTGACAAACCCGACAGGCAGCTAAATCCCACCTCCACACAGTAGAGATCCCTAGATGTAAAAGATCTTTCTACTCCAGTAGTTTCTTTCCCAGAACCGCTAGACTTTGGAATTCCATTCCAGGATCCTGCTTCCCTAACTGTACTGACATGCAGAAGTTCAAGTGTAACGTGAACCGATATCTTGCTGCCCAAATCCCAACATAGTGCCCCAGTAGTTGCTGTCCCTGATAGTAGCCCCCTACACCAAAGTGGCAATGTGCCTTGTTTGGGGTGAAAATGTAATAAAAAGAAAATAAATTTTTTTTTTAATTGTAATTCTTTGGGGAACAACTGGAGAAGAATACATTTGGGAGGGGGTGAGGTCAACACTTAGAACAACTTAATGTATTTATGTAGTAAATAAATCCATCTGGTCTGGTAGAGTATCCAGCTAAGTGTTACTTAGGATAACATCATTAGAAGAAAGTGTACAATCACTCCTCTGAGTTAGTGTGTATACATGTCGAAAGGATTTTAATTGAGCTTTGAACATTATTTTCCAAATTTTGTTATGGTTTACATGTAGGATGAAGTGTCCTCATGTCTGGTTGTCCTGACAAACCCTTGTACAGAGAAAACACACTGGAGGATAGTGTCTAGTAGGTAATTCAAACTATATATAGAGCTAGAAGGCATTAGACACATTGTATATAAGTAACACTTGATAAATATTGTTGTCAGTTGTAACACCAGCTAAATCATACCTGAAATCTTCCTTCCATGCATCCTGAAATTAAAGGTGCTTCTCTCTGAAAGTGAAATTGCTCAGACGGGAATCATATTTTTAAATATAATCATTTATTCCTTGCTGGGTTCTTTTCAGAATTGACATGCTTTGTATAAGATTACATTTTTCTAAGTTGCTCCCTTCTGACTTCCACAAGTGTCCTGTCATAAAAACCCCCATCAGTTTGCTAATGTGTGGCATATTGAACTGCTTCTCCTTGCAACTACTACTCTCTTTCAAAATCTATATTGTTTTATTATGTCATCACTACATGTAGCCCAAAGATCCTTGCTGGGTTTTTGTCACATATATTTGCTTATATTACGGTTAGCTTAAATTCCATCTGTCAAATTAATATTCCTGAGAACTATTAAATGTAAATATTTCAACTTAACATAATTTTTCACATCAGTAATATATTTCTATCTAACAATTATACTTTTATCAATCATAATAATTGACTATTATAATTTCATCATAATAATCAACCATTTTAATAGTTTCCTGTGTTTCCGGTAGACTAACAACATAACATCATGCCAAACAGTTTTTAATAATTTATTCATTTGTTTTCATTAAATTTTTTTAATTACTGTTAACATTAACAAAATTATTGCATATATGTAGTAAAAATAGAACAATAGAATTAAACATTAGTAACACAAAACATTTGTAAATTAAGAAAAATAGGCAAATTAGGCATTCAAAGAACTTTTTTGGAATGTCTAATTTGATATGTAGTAGTATTATTGATTTAAATAATAGCAATCCATTTTGATGATAATGTGCAATTGATAAATGAAAATCACTTTAGATTGATTTATGTTGATAATAGAAAGACAACAGTTTATTTCTGATTGTTCTGATTGCAAATATTAAACTTGGTAATCAGATGGTGTTGTCTATGAATCATCACATTTAAAAATTATTTAACCCCCATCAATACCAACAATAAACAATGGTCCAAAGATATTGGCTTCTTGATTTTAATGTATCAAACATTGGTGTTAGTTTTTTCTTTTTCCTTTGTAAAACTCCATATTCTGGACCCCCCCCCCAAATAACAAAAACAAAACAATTTTCCTTTACAAAACAATCAAACCAAACATCATAACTAAATATTTGAAAATATAAAGAACTTTTTTTTCCAAGCATTAAATAACTTGAAGGGGTTAATATGCTATAAAAGAATCAATCCAAACACCATGAATAAATATTTGAAAATATACAGAATTTCAAGCATAACATTTTATTTCAAAATTATTGTATTCAGCATTAAATACCCCCACTCACCCATTAAAGGTTGAAATGCCATAAAACGAAACAACTATAAACAATGGATGCTGGAAATATGTAAAGAAATTCGCTTTTGAGACACTGGTTCCATCTTGACAATTTTTGACTGTGTTTTTGATGATAAAAATAGACATTGATTTGATTATATAAACAGGTATACAGACAAATACTTTTACCCCCTTTTTTTATAGTTTTTGTTCATTTTACATTTTTTTTTTGTTTTGTTCTTTTTAGCATTATGCCGATTTGATGCAAGATTTTATTGAAGATGATCATTTACGCTCCGTCTCCATTATGTCCGTTTCTCTTCAAATTTTCACTGCTGCCACCGTGGTAGGTACTTTTTTTTTTTTCAGGTCTGCACATTTGTGTGCTCGCAGGTGTTCATTGCTTCAATCACCACAATTCCTCTTGGAGACTGACATTTTCACATGCATGACAGATAATTCATGGATTCATTTGCCTGTAAAGAGCTTCAAAAAGGTTGAAATGCTTAAAAAAAAAAAAAAAAACTTATTAAAATAACCATGTAATAAAATTTGTGGGGGGGAAAAAAAAAATTGGTTCAGAATTCCTCCTAAATTAAAAAAGAAAAATACAGAAAAATCTGAAACATGACAGCACAAAAAGATCATATTACAAAAAACATAAGTTGATCAAGTAGTTTTATTTTCATGAAAAAAATTTTTTAAATGATTCTTAACAATTAATGGGAAATAGTAGGCATTACAAGGCTGATCTCGCAAGTTTGACTTGTGAGGTTATCTACCCTTGTTTCTCCAAGATGGCAATGTAAGACTGTTTTTTTTTGTTTTTTTTAAACTCCTAAAATTTGATTTTTTTGTTTCATCATGGATATGCATATCTAATAGTTTTTTTTATTTCTGCTTTTTAAAATAGAGGGATTGCTGGACAAGAAAAAATTCTTTCCTTAACAAAACGTCTGTTTGGCCATAGATTAATTTTTATTTTACTCAAAAATTTTATTAAAGTCAAATGGAATATATTTTTGTGTCTATTAGAAATAGAAAATTCTTTCGTCTATATTTGTTAATTGGTTTGTTTTGTGATTGTGTCAGAGAGTTCAACACTTTAAATACTTGAAACATTAATTTAAACATTTAATAACTTTGTTGTAAACACAAAATCTTCGTTTATTCATGTAGATAGACATTAACATTTTTGTAATTTCCATACAAATTTATTGATCTTTTAAATGGGACCATAAAGAAATGATAAGAAATTAATTTTTTTTTTGTAGAAGATAATATGCATGTCTTCAACTTGAACATCGAAATGACACAACTAAGGACTGATTTACATATATACAAACAATACATTTATTTATGAATTATGAAAAAAAAAAATAAGTGTGTGTGTGTGTGTACACAGGTGATCAGGCATAGTTCTGGATTGTTCATTAAAGTTGTTGGGAGAAATTTGATTATTTATGGCAGACCATTAATTTTTATAGTGAAATTTATCTTACCTCGAGTGTGCACATGTGTATATCGGCACAAAATGTTCTCCGCATGCATTTATTGGGAGTGATGCAATATTATGTGCTTTCATGACCGTGTTTAGGTGAAAAGGGAAAGCTAAAAGAAAACAAATGGGAGAAGAGAGAAGTAAAAGGAGGAAATTAGTGTCACCCTCTGTTTGTTGAAAACGAGGTCAGAAGGGGGGGGCGATGATTTTTCTGTTTCCCTTTTACAATTTGTGTCCGTGTTCATGCCACACACAAATCTTATATAGCAGTTGTGATAGTTCCTATACTTTTCATCTTCAATATAGAAATAGATTACAATTTATTGAAAATCAACTAAAAACATTTGAAAAAAATGCTAAATATTTGTCGAGGAAACAGTGTAACGAAACAGATTGTTGTTGGATTAAAAATCATTTTTTTTTTTTTAAACCAATATGCAAATTAAACGTTGTGACAAATATTGCATGAGCCGTATATATAAAAAAGATGGTGTGTCTGTTGTGTAAAGTTGAATTAACTTGAAATAAGACATTATGACTTTGCCATCAGTGTTAGAAATGGGTCCAACTTTCTCATGTATTTTGATTACCAGTTAAGATCAAGTCTTTGCTCATAAAAGTTAAATTTCATAATTATTTTGCAAACGGTTCCAAATAAATTAATATTTGGTGTTATTCATTTGTGATTTTATTGTCCCATTTTTTTCTCTATATATACATGCCATAGTTTTGTAAACAGTAATTAAAATAAAAAAAAGTTAAATTATCAAATCTTTCAGATATGTATATTAAAATTTTCGAGCGAGGTAATTTAAATGCCAACTATACATTTTTTAAATTATAATTATGTGAAAGATTAATGTTATACATTTAAAATGGATGCGTTGAGCTAAATTAATCGCTGCTGAATGACTAGTATTTATGCATATATATGTAAAAGTTATTTTTGTTTCATTTAAGGGTAAGGAATTAATGTTTTTATCTTTAGTAATAGTGTTAGAACAATTTTATCTTTTGTAATGTAATTCTTTATGCAACAAATTTATTAAAAAGAAAAAAGTTTTAAATTTAGAGTTTTGCCTTTTTAATTTTCTCTGGATATTTATAATTGCTGAATAATGAAGATTGGGCAACGCTGAAACAAAAAGTCAAGTAACAAAACTCCCAGGCAACGCCAGACAGTTACAGCAAATGAATAACAAAAGGTCAACCTGAATTTTGACCTTTGACACAAGAAAAATGTCAATGATGGAAAACAGAATTATGAAAAATCCAAGCAAACAAATCAGTTTGAACAAAACTCGATGACTACCGGGAAAGATATACGTTGACCGCATTATGCTGCCGCTCCATCCTCTCTCTCTCCCATTCCACACCACACGTCAATCTGTTAAATAAAAGTAGTTATTTTTGTAATTAAGCATTTGTCATTTAATTGATAAAAAACAGCAGTACTTAAGGAATTCATTTTCATATTATTAAAAATACAGTTGAAAGGAAAAAAACGGTATCAAATGAATATACACCTGTATATAACACAATTTCTTTGAATGTATGCTCAAGTCCAAAGTAGCTGAGTAGTGGCTTGGTTCCCATTAATTTTATCAAATAACAAACAGGGTCCTTAATAGAAGTGTGTGCTCTCTCAGCCATCATTAATGGACCTGAGGTTATCTTGCCAACATTAGACAAAGCCAAACTATTTGCCAAAAACTTTGCAACTAATTCTACCATATGTGATCCAAGCCACAATCTCCTGTATTTCCTCCTGTGTTTGAAAACACACTATGCGACATACAAATGTCTGTGTGTGATGTTGCCAAGCTAATCAAAAACCTCAATTCCAGTAAAGCAACTGGCCCTGACGGCATTCCTATTATAGTGCTAAAAAAGCTTCAACCTGAACTAGCTCCCATACTTACAAAGCTGTTTAAGCATTGTCTTAAGGAGAATTGCTTCCCAATACCCTGGATAACCTCATCAGTTTATCCTGTATTTAAAAATTCAGGTGCTCGCTCATCTCCCTCTCAATACAGGTCAATAAGTCTCCTGTGTGTCATGAGTAAGTTGCTGGAATCTGTGTGAAATAGAGAACTAGTCAACTACCTCAGCAAAAATAACCTCCTCAGTGACATGCAATATGGTTTCTGTTCTGCTAGATCTACAGATGTGCTAACAGTTATATCTCATAGGATTAGCAAATCCCTCGATGGAGGCTTCCTTTCTAGGGCAATTGCTCTTGACATATTAAAGGCCTTTGATAGGGTATGCCATAATCATCTACTCCACAAAATCTCGAGCTACAGTATAGCTGGAAATGTCTTCTCTGTTATGAACCTATCAGAGAGAAATGATTTAATAAAAATAGTGGTTAATGGGCAGAAATCAGAAGCTCGCAGTATTAATGCTGATATCTTTCAGGGATCCATCCTGGGCCCAGCTCTCTTCCTGATTAACATCAATGATCTCCCAAATCACATCCTAAGATCATTCGTAGATATTTATGCTGATAACACTACCATCTATGGCAACACTTATGTTCTCTCTGATTCTTTCTCTGATCTTAATGACATAGTGTAATAGGGAAAGAGGTGGCTGGTTAATTTTAATGCATTTAAAACCAAGCTTCTATCTTTACATCATCAACGCTCTGATCCTGACTGGCATCAATTGAAATGAATAGCTCTCATCTTAGGGCGTCTCCATGTTTTGACAAGCTTCTAGGTCTGACATTTACACCTGATCTGAGTTGGGACACGTACATAAAATCTGCTGCTGGGAAAATGGTGGGATCATCCTACCGCTGTCAAAAGATCTCACTGTTGAGATGAAATTCTCTACCTGTACAAGAGCCAAGTACATCCAAGGATGGAGTACTGTTGCCACATCGGGGCAGGAACTTCTAGAAGTAGCTTATCTTGCCTTGACAGAGTTCAAGGTGGGCTTTGTAGCCTAGTGGGGAATGCTCTTTTCTCTTCTCTGCAGCCTCTTTCCCTACAGAAGAGATGTTGCGAGCCTGTCTCTGCTTTATCATTATTTTCATGGCAAGTGCTCATCTGAGCTCCAATCTATGGTGCCCCCTGGCCTGATTTTCACAAAAAAACACTCGTCTGACTGAAACCACTATCAATAATTTCCCCCACTCTTTATCTGTGCCTGAACATAAACATAGATTCCATGAACAAAGTTTCTTTCCTAGACCTGCACGCCTGTGGAACTCTCTTCTGTTTTCCTGCTTTCCAACTGACTGCAGTATGGTCGTCTTCTGGTCCAGCATGGGCAAATTCTTGATGAGCAATCCTTTTGGGTGGTCCAGATTTCCACTGCTGATGATTGCAACGTTTTCCCATTGACTACTGTACACTCATTAACTCTTATCCTCGAATGACCTCCGGGCTTTGATAAGTGGTGACTCCTTCGTTTAAAAAAAAAAAAAAGAAAGTTTTTTTTTTTTTTTTTTTTTTTTTTTTTTTTGAGTCTCAAAGTATTTTTTATATTTTAAAAGTATTTTTACCTTTTTTAAACAGTATTTTTGAGTATTCTGTTTTCCATATATATTTTTTATTTGTTTTAGTTGTTTTTTTAATTGTCTTTTCTTTCATTGTAGGCTCGTTACTTGCTTACAGACCACAATCTCCTGGGTGTTATCTTACAAACTTTCCTTAAACAATGTGAAAGTAAAAAAAACAGTAAGTGTTAAAATCTCAATTATTGATTCATTTAGATTTTTTGAATAAGATTTGATACTTGTCTACAATTGGGCCTATAAAAAACAATTTTTTAAAGAAAAATCTTTGATGTATGTATCTGTCACCGCATGAAGATGTCATATTCCAAAAATCACATAAATTAATCAAGTAGTTTTTTTATTTTTTTAAATATTTTTTAAGAAAATCAAATTTTATGACACATTTTATATGACGCCATATTTATTTTGAATGATACGCTGCAAGCAACACCTCTTGGGAATCACAGAAATGTAGGATCAACAAGGTCGGACAATCGATTTTCCACCTTTTAGAAAATAATCCTTTAAAATTAACACATTTATAGGTTTTTTGGACTCCGAAAACGAAAATAACGTTTACAATTCCAGCAAATGAGTAGTTTCTAAGATATAAAGAAATTTTAGTGCTACTGTAGCATAAGGAACTAAGATTGTAGAAGGACGACTTGGATGGGGAGTTGGGAAGCAAGATGTTTGTTCACATTACATTTAAATTTCTGCATGTTGAAACAGTAGGTGAAATGGAGTAGGAAGAGTATTTCAAAGTAAAGCTGTCTGAAACTGAAAGAGTAGAAACTCTTCCATCACCTAGAGACTTTTATAGTGAAGGGGTAGGATTTTGCTGTTATTAGGCTAGGCAGAAGTATTTTCATGAAAGACATCCCCTATATATGAAGAGAATCTAAATAGAGCTTTTTCATTGCTGATTGCATGACAGTTGAATTAAGTTAAGAATGGAAATCAACAAAAAAAAAAAAGGAATTATAGAGGCTTGTCAATGAGATGCCCATTTTCAATGGATTCGAGTTGGATAATCTAGCGCAAAGTGTATGATGTTACAAACTCTGAATTGCTTTGTAATACCAAAATAACACCAATATGAAGTCTTTTTTTTTTATCGCAGCTTTTGTTTTCTGCATGAATATAAAACTGACAAATCTGGTAAAAGCAAACGTTGCATGGATTTAGATTATTCACATTACTGTTCGCATCTTGGATGTTATTTTCACAACTTTTCAGACGAAACTTCTGATTTTTAGGGACATTCTATCAAACTCTGGCATATGTACAGAATTTTGAACGGACCCCCCACTTTTTTTTTTTCACAGGGATAGGTTGCCTTCATTTTGTTAGCTATAACTGAGTAGAAGTCAAAGGTAATTCGTAATTGTATTAGTATTAAGGATTAAACCTTCAATCTCCAAAGAAATTGGAATACATTATTAGTTTAATTTAGGCGTTTTGATTCCTTGGGGAACATGGGGCCGCAATGACACTCCTTCAATGGACCCGGTTCTGGCTGGTCTTTAGTTCGGTCCATGTCATTCCGGCAGTCCTGGTCTCAGCCTCAATTCTTCTTTTCCATGTCTGCCTCAGGTGACCAATTTTACACTTGCCTTGTGGGTTCCATTCAAGGGCCTGCCTGGTGATGTTGGATGCAAGCTTCCGCAAGGTGTGGCCAATCCAGTTCCATTGATCTCTATCTCCATTGGGGTTTGGTTGGTTTTGTCTCACAGTTGTTCATTGGAGATGGAGTCTCTGGCCATCTAATGTTTAGGATGTTTCTGTTGGTGAATGTCGGGAGTTTGTAAATGTTGGTCTTAGTCACTCTCCACGTTTCTGAGCCATAGAGTAGAACTGCCTTCGCATTGGTGTTGAAAATTCGGATCTTATTCCGGAGTGAGAGGGCCATTCTCTAGATTGGTCTTAAGATGCTGAAGGCGTGTCTGTCTTTGCTTATCCGGTGCTTGATGCCCTCATCTGTTCCTCCATCACTGCTGACAACACTGCCCAGGTACACAAACTTGTCAACCTCTCTTGTTGTAGTTGCCTTCTGTTATTTACCCTCATGACCTCTGTTTTCCCAATGTTGATCTGGAGTCCAGTCTTTCCAGCTTCCTCTGCCACATGACATAGCTTCTCCTGCACATCTTGAAACCCGTGTGAAAGGAGGCTGATGTCATCTGCATAGTCCAGGCCCTCCAGCTGTTTTGTAAAATTCCACTGGATACCCATCCTCTTGTTTATCCACTTCCATTCCATCGGATCTCACATGATCCTAAGATAAGATTGTATCTGCTGTGCATCTCGCTACACATCTGTGCAGTCTTGCCTGTCTCATATAGGGTTCTGATGTTCCAAGTCCCTATCCTGGCCTTGACCTTGGTCGTCAGAAGGGTTGTCAGTGCACTATCTTCCCAGAGGCTTTCACCTGCTTGCGTCATAAACTCTACTAGAGAGGACCCTTCCCAGACCAAGAAGTCCACAGATGATGCTTTTGCAGAATTGGGTTGTTGGCCCTATTCTAACCACAGGTCCTTGTGGACAATTCTAGTATAAATTTTAAAAGCTTTAAATTATTTCTAATATATATATATATATATATATATAAAATAAAAATTACAATTAAATTTACCAAAATCATCCAAGATGGTAAAATTAAAGTATATTATAAATATTAAAGAATTAATATTTATAAAATTATCTCCACCAAATATGTTTTTAACTCATTTCAAAGTGTTTTTTAACATATATATGAGCAAACAGTTAATAAAAAAAAAATATATATATATATATATGTATATATGCGCATGTGTTTCAGTTTGATCAAATGTCATACAATATCATGATTCTCTTCCATTGACCTTTGTAGCGGACTGGTGGTATATTATATATATCCCCCAGTCATACAAAATAGGAAAATTGAATTGAATTGGGAAAGAAACGAACAACGCGTCAAATTGAAATAAATGAACTAGGAATTTATTTCATGAAGAAACAAATAAAAGTAAGGATACAGCACGTGTTTAGTTTGGCGTGCGTCTCTCGCTGTTAGCTGGTGAGAGGGAAAGTCGTTGTACAGACAGAGTGAGGAAGTTGATCCAGGCCATGGAGAGAGAAAACGTGTAAGGTGTATGTACTGTCTGTTGGCTCTTGCCCCACACATAGTAGCAGGGGGCGTGAAGCGCGCCCTGAAGGGACGGTAGGTCCGTCGACTGCTCAGGTTGGAAGCCAAATCGAAAAGAAGGAAACAGCTCAGGTCTCTTGCTTTTGTAGTTGTTTCCGGTGTCCTTCGCGCATGTGGGGATTTCCTTTAAAAGGAAGTGACGTTGCCTATGTGTGTGTGTGTGTGTATGCACATGAATGTGAGTGTATGTATGTGAATATATGTGCGTATGTGTATGACTAGAAAAGTGGCTTGAAATGTGAACGCGTGTTTTTGTGTGAGACTAGAAAAGGCTTGCACACCTTGCATAGTTATATATCTTTGAAATGTGGTTGTCATGATGGCTAAGCTGTAAAAAGCTTGAATTCAAATTATTTGTATCTGTGGTCCAAGTCATTTGACCAGCTGTGCAGTTAAATCATCCATACTGATGATAATGAAACATGTTTGTGGATATTAAAGTTTTATTAATCTCTATATAAATAAAATGAACTCATTTTTTCTCGTCTGATTTTGACATTAATAGGATTAAAAATCAAGATATTTCATGCAAATATAATATGCACAAACGGCAGAACAATATCTGAGGTGTGTTATAGGCTTATTATTTCTCAAATTCCTCGATAATCTTGGATTTCTATACTTTTTCTGCTGAGAAGTCACGGCCAAAATCGGTTAAGATCAATGGAAGTGGTAAAATATTTTCTCTCTAATAAATTCCTCCTCCCCCTGCCACCACTTAACACCATTTGGGGATCGTTCACAAGGAACAGTTGAGAAGAGAACACCGGTTTGGCTTCGTAGTTCTTTCATGTGAAGTTATTTAAAATCACTAAACTAAGCTGCAGTGCTCTGTGGCGTAGTGGTTAGCGTGCTGGACAATTCACATATTTTCACGTTCACGCCGACCTACCGTAGTCGTTTTTTTTTTTTTTTTTTTTTCCTAAACAACTGGAATGGACTTTTCTTGGTGGCCGAACTGTTAACGTTGCAGATGTTTTTTGTTTTTTTTCACACTTTATTTTCCTACTTTTACTCATGACTCCGGGTTTGATCCTTCCTACTTACCTACCATAACATTTTTTAAACCTCCCCCCCCCCGTCCCGGAAACAAACACTCGGGCAACGCCGGGTACCCCCGCTAGTAATGAATATATATTGATATGTGTATTATTAGTTATATTACTTAGCACTTTTTATCCATTGCAGTATGGGTACTTGTAAATACAAATTATCAATCTTCATCTAAAAATTTCTGAAACATTGGCATGAATTATGTCAACTAACATTTTGGCTGATAAATTTTTTTTTTTTTTTTTTTTTTTTTTTTTGAATTTTCTAATTTTTTAAAAATTTAAATATTTTCAGAAAGTGGCAAATTGTCATTTGGTCGAAGTGAAACTGGTAGTGCATTCAAGAGAGCCTGGTTTATGTTATATGACCTCAAGTAAGTTGAAAACTGTTTCTGTAATGCTTATCTTTTGAATTAAAAGCAATGTTTAATTTCAGAAGAGTTTTCAATGGGTAACTAATCTGTATAAGTCTCGAACTTTAAAAGTTTGCAGTTGAAAAGCAAAAATCCTTCTCACGTGAACATGAAAAATTATGTGCAGGAATTATAAAAGATCCAATATTTTTATGGAGTGATTCCAGTTCCTGATTGGTTGCTGGCAGAGCATGGCTTTATTTGATTGGTCAGTTCCTCTCGCCAGTGTCTATAAATAGAACCTTCCAATTTTCCTTAATCATACCCTTTTCATTATATTAAAAATATTACAACATTATCTATATAATAATTAGTGTTGAGATGATTAATCGAGAATCGGAATTGAAAATAATTATGCCTATTTTTTTTTTATGCAAAAAATGATTTTTTTTTTTTTTTTTGTTTAAAACTTAATTTTCCGTGGTTGATACCAATGATAAATATTTATTAATTTTAAATCCTCAGTAAAACTAAAATTTATAGATCAACTCCTACAAAGTCTGCAAAAATATATACATATATTACATCGATTTTTACAGTAATCCGAAAAAAAGATTAAACAATTGTCACCCTAGAAAAGACCTGATTCCATTTCCATTTGATGAAAACCAGTTTTCTTTTATTGTAGACCATCTACTAGTTGGCCAGTTGTGTACAAATCCCACGAATGATAGGAACCTTCTATCATGTCTGAAAATGACACAATGTTCAATGAGCGAGAGAGATGCGCCGCTATACAATTTAAGCTCTCTACCAATCCAAGTTATGACAACAGGACCATTGCCAGCACCCTCAAAATGTGCCACTGAATTGCCAGGAATAACAGGGACAGGCACAGGGTGATGAAAACAAAGTTTCTGGCCATGGTTATGGTCTTTGGTGTGGTTTCAAGTGATGGACACATTATGCCACCTCACATCTTCGAAGTTGGCTTGAAAGTCAACAACAAAGTGTACCTGGATGTGCTGAAGAATGGTGATCCCCTGATGCAATCAGGTGGCCGCTGGCAAACTCTGGTGTGGCAGCAGGACTCGGTGCCAGCCTACAAGTCCAATGAAACCCAGGCTTGGCTTCAGAAGGAGTGCTATGACTTTTTACCCTTCTCTCACTGCCCCCTCTCCTCCCCTGGCCTGAACTTGCTGGACTACTTCATTTGGTCATATGTCGAGAACATCACCAACATGACCTCCCACAACACCAAAGCCAACCTAATCGCTGCCATCTGCTGAGTATTCGTTGAGCACCTGCTGGCGCCTGTGGAAAAGGCATGCTCCTAGTTCTGGATCCGTATCGAGGTGGTGATTGAAGCTGAAGATGGTTACATTAAATGGATGTCAGCTCTACTACATTATCAAGTTACCTGAATTGTTTTTTTTTTTCAAAAGTTTTAAAATAAAGCTGTAGTGTTGTTTTCTTTAGGGTGACACTTTTATCGTTCCACCCTGTATTTAGATTTTAAAAGAATCTGAATAAAAATTTTAGAACAGAATTGGTAATTGTCTCTGAATCAGGAAAAACTTTGGAATCGTCCCATCATAAATATGTTAAGGTAATTTCATGTTATCACTCTCCCCCTTTTTTTTAAATAATTGGATTGCCCAATTGTTGAAGATGCAATGCAAAAAAAGTAATTTTAAAAATTTAATCTCGTGTCACGGTTTTGTTGAATATCCATCTTTCCATCCATAGCTCTTGAGCCCCTGGAGGGGCATAGGCAATCTACAACTTTTGTAGATGTTTTTGTAGCGAGGAGTTCTTTTTACAGGGTGAGGATGCTGACCCCATGCCCAACCTTCCCAGAAGGTGTATACAGTGCCTAACCTTCCCGAATGGTCACTCATCTGGTACTGGCCAGGCTCAACATTGCTTAACTTCAGTGATCTGGCCAGAACCGGTGTGTCAACGTGATTGTGCCGTACTTTGTTGAATATGAAACCCTACTTAAAATACTTTTTTTTTTTTTTTTTTTTTTTTTTTTTTGTGTGTTCAGGCTAAGATGAAAATGTCTCCTCTGTTTAAAGATCATACAATAATATGAGGTTTGCATTCATATCGAACATACAACGGAAATATGTCACAAACTCTTACAAGAGTTTTAGAGATAGACTCTCATAGGCACATATATTTTGCAAATATATTAACCAGAGAACTTAAGTATGCTTTAGTTTGAATAAACGTGCTTCAATGATATTGTGAGGTCTGCATGGTAGCGAAATACAACAGATGAAGGTTACAATTGTGAAATTTCCACAGGTCTCACTAGTTCTTATTTAATTTAGTTCCCCATGCATTAGGGTCCTGAATAGTGTAATTCAATCTGTTGCTGAGATTGTTGGAAAAACAGTTGGATCATTCTATTGCTCTAGAAAGTACCTGATTCGTGATGTAATTGTCTTTGTGTATAAGAGTTGGATACCTCTGAAAGTGGAATACTGTTATGTTTCGGGAGGTACTGCTTGGAGCACTTTCTTGGCTGAGTACAAAATTGAGTTTGAAATCTAGTGGGAGTTGATCCCTCTTCTTCCCTATATTTGCCGGGTTTTTTTCTCACAGAGATGTTGGTAGTCTTTTTCTTACTCTATCCTGGAATGTACTTAATCAGAACTGAAAACTCTAGTTCCTTTTTGTAAAACATTCACAGCTAGAACTCGTCTTACCATAACTGAAAAGAATTTTCCCTTCTTCTGTATACCTAGCATTGAATGGGATTTACGTGAATAATTTCGTTTCAAGAATCTCCAAACTTTGGAACATTTTGCCACAAGGATTATTTCCGTGCGAGCTACAAACATGGTCGTTTTAAAATTAAGTGTCAACAAACACATAAACTGTTTTCAAAAGTGATAAAATTATATTCCTTTAATTCATCATTTTTAATCCTTTTATGATATTCATCATCATTTTTATTATCTATTATTATGTGTGTATTCACTTTTTTTTTTCTTCTCTTCTCAGGTATGCTTTATTTTGCAAACCAAGCCCCGAGGAATGGACGGACAAACTCAGGAAAAGTTTTCGAAATGGTTTCGATGCATTACTTGATTTGTTAAAAAGCATGCAAGTAAGTTTTTTTTTTTTTTTTTAATTTAAAAATTTTTTTTTGTTTTTTTAAATAACCTTCAATGGGTAAAGTAAATTCAAAATACGCAATATCCTTTTATGATTGTATATGATGGTAGAGAAGTTGATTTTAAATATTTAGAGAGAAACAGCTTAAATATTTGATTGAGAAGGGTAGAGTGTCCAATACATGCACCTAATTGTATGCAAAGCCTACCAAACAACCTCCGTTGGAACTGTCAGAATCTTACTCCAGACCCACAAAAGCAAATACAGCTTCTTCTGACCAATGTACTTCTTTTGCATTTGTTTAAGGATAAATATAACATCAACTATCAGCAATCGCTGCAAAAAAGGATTATAGAAAAAGCTCAAGTATTGGACACATTCAGTCCATCAAGTCCAAAGTAGAACAACAGAGGCTTGGTTCCCATGAGTTTTGGCGATTAACAAACAAAAAAATCAATACTAATTTCTTTGTTGAATATCTTTTATGTCTAGTTTTTTTTTATAATTAGCTAAACAAAGTCACTTAGCTTAAAAAAAATATATTTATGTAATGTTTTTTTTTGTTGTTTTTTTTTTGTTAATTTCTTCAAATTAATAAAATGGATATCCAGTTTAAAAAATCCTTTACACTTCTTACGTGCAATTTGAACATGGCTATTGACATTGTAAAAATTACTGCCATAATAATGTGTGCTCTGATTATTCCCATTTTTTGATCAGCCAATCGCGCGTTTCTGTTTGTGTACAATCTCCAAAAACCATAATTTGTTACATTTGAGATTAATATTTATTTGTACCATTTCTTTTTTTTTATCAAAATCAGGGAATGGATTCCGTAACTCGTAAGGTTGGTCAGCATTTGGAAATTGAACCGGAATGGGAAAGTGCATTTAATCTTCAACTTCGATTGCAAGACAACATTGCACTATTTCTTGACTGGTGCGCAAGCGATGTAAGTTTATTTTTTTTTTTATATTCTTCTATTCTCATCTTCATTATCTTGAAACTAATAAAATTATGTGACTTTGCATGTGTTTTTCTGCGTGTTCTTTTATTTCTATGTATTAATTGAATATTTATTGAAATCAAATACAATAGCATAAAATAAAACTAAATCGATTAAAAAAAAAAAAAAAAATTGTGCAGTTAAATCTGCTAGAATGCATTACAGTAAAGAAATCATCCCTTTAAATTTTCTTTGATAATAGTGGACAAAAAATAACTTTGTGACTATTTGAAAGTTAAATTGTTGTAAAAATGTCAGTCCTGGCTTAACAATCTTCAGGTGTTGAAAGTTTCAGAATAAATTAAAACAATGTTAATTTAACAAACTTATAGTTGCATAAGAATTTGATTCAATTAATTATTTAATCACCAAAAGATACTGTTTTTATATAAGTTCAGATATATTGTTAACATGAACTAAAAACCAGTATTTTTTCGAAACTGCTCAATATATGTGTAGAGCTTTTACATAATTAAAGTTATATAAGCATTGTGAGGAGTTTACACAGGCTGATCAACTTTTCAACATTTTCATGTTTCACCAGGACTCCAATTGAATTTTGCTGTTGAAAAAAAAAAAAGATAAAACAAAATTTTCCTAGATGGCAATCGAAAAAAAAAATTTTTTCCATTGCTTTCTGGGAAGATTTCATTCATTTTACCTTTATTTACCAAACTCCTGGCAATTTTTGGTCTACAGATTTGAAACTTGATATATCAGGGATTTGAACCTGTGGAACAAATTTAGTTTGGTCTTTAGCCAGTCATAATAGCTGCAAAGGGATCAAAATTGAAAAAAAAAAGAATGGGATTTAACAGGCATAAATTAATTTAAAGTGGTGTCTGAGCATGCTCAAATATATATTCATATGTTAAAGTCAGTTGAATTTTAACATTTTCTTATCCATCTGATGATAGCTCAAACAGTAACGACTAAGGCTAGAGTGCTAAATGTTTTGGTTTCGATCTAGTTGATGGCACCCTAATCATTTTTTTTTTTTTTTTTAACTTTTGAAATCATTTTTATATATTGGGTACAATATAATAATGGATTGTTGGCTCTGTGATGATAAATACGAAATCTGCATGAATTAAAATATATATTCAAGTGTATTTTATGATCAGGTCATGCCAAGAGGGAGAGTACTATGAATTATAATAATGATAAAGAGAATTGGCTCTATTTTAATAAACAAAATAAATCTGCATAAATTGATATCATATTTAAGCATATTTTATGACCGGCCAACACTGAGTGGCTTGCTAGTATGTGTGTGTGTGTGTGTGTGTGTGTGTATATATATTTATATTTTGGCAGCCTCATAACTTCCCTAAATTTGTTCTTTAGTCCTCACATTCCATGTGTGATGTTTCTGACAAAGGAAATAATTACTGTTTTCTGGGTCAGAATCTATTCCATCTAACACTTACCTTTGGCAAGTTTTATCTTAACTCCTTACATCAAATGGCATCATGTCTTGTCTGGAGCGATTTATTTTATTTTTATATATATATATATATATATACAGCAATTTTTTTAATTAATGTTATACAAAGCTGCTAATAGTTGATCTTAAATACGTAATATCAAATGCTGATTAACTTGCATAGGCTTTTTTAATGTTTGTTTTATTTATATAAAATATCAAAATTTGTAATGAGTTGACAAAAATATATGCTCCTGATCAAATATTTAATCTAATACCACTTGAAAATCTTTAAAAAAAAAAAAAAAAAAACTTTTTTTTTTTTTTAAGAATAGGTTTTAAACTCCTCCCACTTAAGACTACCAATACTACAAGCTAAAAAGTTATGGGGGGGGAAAAAAAAAAAAAAAAAGAAGCTTCATTCCAAACATTTAATTCAGAAATTTACATTTATATAAAATTAGACATTTTACACTTGATCAAAGTTGTTTAAATTCTACGAAATTGTATGAAAAGTGTATGAAAACATTCAATAACCAAATTTAATAATGAATTCTACCTTCACTGGTTTTGATGACTTCAAAAGTTTTTGGGCATGCTAGAAATAAGTGTTTCCATTAAGGTAGGGGGGGGGTGCTCCAGTTTCTGAAGATAGCTTCATGAAGTTTATTTTTTTGTTGAATATTATTTGCTATTTGAATAAACATCTCTTGTCATCCATCCCCAAACATTTTCAATTGGGTTTAAGTCCGGTGAGTATGGAAGATGTCTCAAGAGATAGACCCCATTTTCTTTCAGAAAGGTCCAGGTCCGTGGATTGAAGCATTATGCTGTTGAGATAACCATCCATCCCTACACAAACGATGGCCTGCCACACAAATGATGCTTTTTATAGCATTTTAACATAACCAGCCACTGTCTGACAACCTTGCACCACCTGGAGCTCTATCGTCCCTCTGTAAGAAAAGGCGTCCCATACCATTATGGACCCTCCACCAATATGACGTATGGAGAAAATTTCAAGAGGCATGTTTTCGTTATACCAATATAGTTGGAAGCCATCAGTATAATCTAGATTGAATTTTTTCTTATCAGAAAACAGGACTTTCTTCCATTTCTCAACGTCCCATATTTGGTATTTACGACCCTACCTTAAGCAGTCCACTTTGTGACGTGGAAGCAGGCGAGGAATTTGTTTACGCTTTTTATTTACCATGCCTTTTTATTGTTACTGCCATCTGATGGTTACTGGACTGCAATCAGCATCTGTAACTGCCTTAATTTGACTAAAAGAAAGTCTCCTGTTTTTCACAACAACCCATCTTATTCTCCTACTCAATGCAGGAGAAAATCTTTTGGGGGGGGGGACTACTAATGAATTTTGCTTTTCCATAATTCTCACTGTTCTTTAGAAACTTGCAAATCAGTTTTACTGCGATTTAGTTGTGATCGTCCGCTTCTGGAAATCTAAAATTTGAGAATGCTCAACTTATGCAAGTTTGCTTGCTTTAGGCATGGTGACACCTTTATGCAGTGATTGCTAATCTGTAATTGAACTAAAAAACAATTTATATCCTTTATAATTTTGATCAAGTGTAAAATGCCTCATTTTATAAAAAAATTTAAATTTCTGACTTAAATGTTTGGAATATAGCTTGTTTTCCCCATAATGTTTTAGGGTGTAGAATTGGTAACCTTAAGTGGGAGGGTTTTAAAATTCATCCTTAAAAAAAAAAAATGGTTTCTTTTTAAAGATTTTCAAGTGGTATTAAATTTTTGATCAGGAGTGTATATGATGGGTTTATTTTGTTTTCATTTTATATTTTATCAAGTCAACACATTGGTGTTGATACTTAACATCAGTGTGCATTGGTGTTGTTGCTTCTAACACATGTACTTTGAATGTATATTGAACGACGATGACTATTTTGTGTCTAATGTGTTAAACGTTTCTTGCTTATTTGACAGTCCACTGTACTGATGAACAGCTACATCGCCACACTCCACGCATTATATCAGTGCCGAGATAAACTGGATGTACATAAAATGGAACAATGTGAAGGTAATGTACACTCTCATCCATTCTTTGTTTTTCTGTTTTCATTAAAGACCCCGTCTTGAAAATGCTACTTATGATCAGTCAGTTGAAGTGTGCCTCTCCAAGCAAGATGGACCCTTTGTCTCTTAGTGAATGAATTCTGTTTTATTGAACTTGAGTTTTGATTTGGTTGGACTAAGATTTCTTCATTTGCAAGTTTATTATTCAAAAGAAAAAAAACAATCATTATTGTACTGTCCAAAAGAATAAAACTTTGTTATGAGTTGTAATTGTCTGTATTTTTGAGATGAGGTGTTTTCATTGATTGAGATTGTCGGACTGACTTCCTCATCTTGGTTGTTATCGTCACAACGTTTCGGCCGTTTTGCCCTCCGGCCTTCATCAGGTATTTTGTCTCAAACTGGGGAACCGTTTGTTAATAAAGGGTTAGGTTCGAGACTTCTAACAAACGGTTCCCCAGTTCGATACAAAACACCTGATGAAGGTCGGAGGGCAAAACGGCCGAAACGTTGTGACGATAATAACCAAGATGAGGAAGTCAGTCCGACAATCTCAATTTGTTATGAGTTGTTCTAAATGTGAGTGGCAAATTTGTTTGGAGGGAGAATTTTTCTGTTGCAAAACTTATTGAGACTGAATTTTGTTTTATTCCTTTTTTATTCTCTTTCTAGCTTTATCTGTTTTCTGTCACATTTTGCCTAAATGTAAACCCCCCTCCCTCCTCGCTTTGAAAATGTTACTTACACGATTCATGGATTCTGCATTCCATTTTTAAAAAGGATGTGTCCTCTATAGTATCAGACCTGACGGAATGGTTAATTGTAGGTATAGACCGTTTCATACTCTAGAAAAAGTTCCAGCAAAAACCTAACAGCCAGCCGTGGTTCTCTCCAGAATGTACTGCTGCCATTGCGCACAGAAATCGCTTTTTCCATTGGTTCCAACATAATAGATGTATGGAGATTAAAACCGCTTTCAGGACTGCCAGCAACCATTGTAAGAAAGTAATAAAGAATGCAAGAGAGTTGTATGCTCAGTCCGTCAAGTCCAAAGTAGCTGAGCAGCGGCTTGGTTCCCACCAGTTTTGGCAAATAGCAAACAGAATCCTGAACAGAAGCATGTGCTCTATCCCAACTCTCATAAATGGACCTGAGATAATCTTGTCAGCATCAGACAAAGCCAAACTCTTTGCCAAGAACTTTGCAGCTAATTCTACCCTTTGCGACCAAGGTCAACCCCCAATATTTCCTCCTGTATCAGAAAATATGCTATTTGATATACAAATATCTGTACGCGATGTTGCCAAGCTAATCAAAAACCTTGATTCCAGTAAAGCAACCGGCCCTGACGGTATTCCAATTATAGTACTAAAAAAACTTCAACCAGAACTAGCGCCCATACTTACAAAGCTGTTTAAGTGTTGTCTTAAGGAGAATTGCTTCCCAATACCCTGGATAACTTCATCAGTATATCCCGTATTTAAAAATTCAGGTGATCGCTCATCCCCCTCTCAGAACAGGCCAATAAGTCTCCTGTACGTCATGAGTAAGTTGCTGGAATCTGGTAAATAGAGAAGTAGTCAACTACCTCAGCAAAAATAACCTCCCCAGTGACATGCAATATGGTTTCCGTTCTGCTAGATCTACAGCAGATGTGCTTACAGTTATATCTCATAGGATTAGCGAATCTCTCGATGGAGGATACCTTTCTAGGGCAATTGCTCTTGACATACCAAAGGCCTTTGATAGGGTATGGCATAAAGATTTACTTCACAAGATCTCTAGCTATGGTGTAGCTGGAAATGTCTTAATTATTAAATCATTTCTCTCTGATAGGTTCATAAGAGTAGTGGTTGATGGGCAGAAATCAGAAGCTCACAGTATTAATGCTGGGGTCCATCTTGGGCCCAACTCTTTTCCTGATCTTTTTCCAAATCACATCCTTACATCATTCGTAGACATCTATGCTGATGACACTACCATGTATGGTAGCACATCTAAGACCGTAAACGACCAAGTTCTCTCTCCTCTGATATTGAGCACGTGGTACAAAGGGAAAAGGAGTGGATGGTTACTTTTAATACATCTAAAACCAAGCTTCTATCTTAACATCAATGTTCTGGCCCCCATCTGGCATCAATTGAAATGAATGGTTTTCATCTTGGGGAGGCCGCATGTTTTGACAAGCTTCTAGGCTTGACCTTTACTCCTGATCTTAAATGGAACATGTACATCAAATCTGTTGCCAAGGCCGCTGGAAAAATGGTGGGATCCTTCTATTGATCCAGTAGATATCTCACTGCTGACGCAATTCTCTATCTATATAAGAGCCAGGTATGTCCAAGGATGGAGTACTGTTGCCACATTTGGGCAGGAGCTGCTAGAAAAGACTTGTCTTGCCTTGATAGAGTTCAAAATAGACTTTGTAGCCTCATAGGGGATGTTCTTTTCTCTTCCCTGCAACCTCTATCTCACAGAAGAGATGTTGCGAGTTTGTCTCTGCTTTATCGTTATTTTCATGGCAAGTGCTCGACTGAACTTCAGTCTATGGTCCCCCCCCCCCCGCCAAACTTTCACAAGAAACACTCGTCTAGCTGGAAACACTATCAATAATTCCCCCCACTCTTTATCTGTACCTAAACCCAAATGTAGATTCCATGAACAAATCTTCTTTCTTAGAACTGCACGCCTGTGGAATTGTCTTCCGTTTTCCTGCTTTCCAGCTAACTACAATATGGTTGTCTTCAAGTCCAACGTAAACAATTTCTTGATGAGCCGTTCCACTTAAGTTAACAAATTTACGGAATTTCCATTACTAACAATTACTATATTGTCCAATTGACTACTGTACACTCTCAACCCTTATCCTCGAGTGGTCTCTGGGCCTTGATAAGTGGTTATGCCTATGTAAAAAAAAAAAAAAAAAAAAAAATGGTGTGTTTAAATGGATAGTAAAAACTTTTAAAATAAAAACTCAAATCTTAATTTTTAACAGAGCATATATAATTTGTATATTTTCCTGATTTTGCAACTAAAATGAAAGATGGCATCCAACCAAGATTAGGAATGTTTTATGCATCTGACTTTGATGTGAGTGTATTTTCAGACTTGATTCTTAGATTGTATTAAAAATGCAGGCTATAGAACCCCTGATTGTTTATTGATGTAGAAAACTGACCATAACATTATATGGATATTTTGGATTACAAAAAATGACGATATTTAATGTTGTAAATATTCTGTTTGTTCTTAATAGTTGCTGGTCATGTGACTGATTGTATCAAATATGATGTGTCAAGCCAGCCAGTTAGCATTCATTTACCTGTGATCAGACTTCTGGCAGGTAAGTCAAAATCAAACTAATTTTCATTTTCTCTTCCTTTGCTTCCTTAATTCTACCTAACACATTATTTTTTTGAACAAAACGTGAAGTTTTATCAATTCAAGTTGAGAAAATATATTTTAAAATGACTTTTTTTTTGTTTTGTAGGGCTCCATCTTCACCTGAAGTTTGATAAGTTCACTCCAGAACTCATTTCACAAGTAAGATTTTTTTTTTTTATAATTAAACTCTTAGCATTGGTTTTCCTAATGGGAGGATGATTGACAATGTCTGTGTGCATCGAGAACATTTTCGCCAATGCTTTCATTCAACCCGGGGAATCATTCCATTTCGCAGCTTTGTATTATCATGACCTGCACTAAGTGTGACCCGGCCCTGTCAGTGGGGCATTAGAATACACTGACTGCCCCCCTGCAGAGGGTAAAAGTCCCTCAATGGGGCCACCTGTTGGCCGTGGGTGGCGACCCGTGACACCTTGGAACGGAATCCTGGTGATTGAAGGTCCTGGAGGACGAGTTCATGAGCCTCTTCTTCCTAACACATCTCTTTGGCCCTTACCTCGGTTAGACGGTCGGTCGGAGGGGCCCGATCCGATCAATCGGCTGGTCAGGTCAAGCCCTACGTCTACTATCAATGGTTCAGACTAAACTGAGAAATTTAAAATTAGCAAAAGAAATCCTCTTAAACAAAACCATAGAAACTGATAAACCTCACCCCTAAAGTAGACGTTCGAAAGCGCTGGCCAAGGGTCAATCAGCAAGTGTAGAATCCAATCCCGACATGGCTGCAATCACAAAATTTTGTTCACTCTAGATTTGGGTAGTGAAAAATTGAGTAACGACAGATGCTCGGTATTTCTTACTTGACTGAGTATACTGCCTGTTTAGCCCTGACTCTGTCAAGGCGAATGGGTTTCCCCCTTGACAAGTCCCAATATTGGGCTCCGAGGTGGGTGGGGAACACAGGCAAAGAAACTTTTATCCATATTTATGTCAAAACAAAAAAAAAAAACCAAACGCGCCTTATCGGACTCAGATAATGAGGAAAATACGGATTTTCCTAAATACTATGTATTAGAATCTTTGGACGAAACGCCAATGTCAAAATTATCCCCTTTTCTCATTGAAAAGGTGTTAACAAGGAAAATAAATCCTAAAATGGTAAAAAAAACTAAAGATGGTAACCTATTAATAGAAATTGAGACAAAAAGCCAAAGCCTAAATTTAGAAAATATGAAAACTTTCCATAATATTAACATTAAAGTTACCCCACACAATAAACTAAATCAATCCAAAGGAGTTATCCGTAGCCGGGAACTATCACTGGCTTCACCAGAAGAAATCCAAAACGAACTGAGCAAACAAGGAGTCATTGACTCTAAAAGAATCTATATAAAGAAAAACTCAGAAAAAATACCAACCCATACTAACATTATTACATTTAACACTCCAAAAATTCCACCTAAAATTAAAATTGGTTACACCATGGAACCAGTTGAAATATACATCCCAGATCCTCTGAGATGTTTCAACTGTCAAAAATTCGGTCACCATAGAGATGCCTGCAGAGGTCATCCCACGTGCGCTAAATGTGGCTCTAAAGAAATAAGTCACAATGAACAAGAATGTCACGAGTTCAAATGTATAAACTGTCAAGGGGAGCACCCTGCCTACTCAAAAAGCTGTGAACGATGGAAAACTGAAAAAGAAATCTTAGCCACAAAGCATAAACGAAACATTTCTTACTTAGAAGCGAAGACAATAGTGGAAGGAGTCATTAGAAATAAAACATGCGAAAATAACAGAAAAAACAAATCCTACCAACCAGCCTGATAAATACAATGAACTTATTGAAAAACTGGTACATCTAGAACCAAACGAATTGCTTAACTTCCAAAAAAACCTAAAAATACAACACTTTCAAAAACTAGAAAAATTAAAACTAGAAACTAGGAAAGAACCCAATAAAGTATTTAACTCCTCCCAAACCCAAACCTCCCCTCTTAAAAGCCAATATCCCCAAGAACTAACTTTCTTAAAACCAAATAATAAACCAGCAAAACAAAAAATAGAAATCCTCACCAAAAATTTAATAGAAACTGATGAAATGGAGACTGAATATCAAACAGAAACCCCAAAACAAGAAATTTCCTATCGAACACCACCAAAACAAAAGAAAAACCTAAACAAAACAGTTATAAGGTCCCGTTCAAACTCCAGAACTAGAACCCCAATCCCTAAAAATCAAACTGAACCTGAAGATGAAATGGAAACAGAATACCCAAACCAACAAACAGAAACCTTAAATCAAGAAATCTCCCATCGATCAACGTCAAAACAAAAGAAAAACCAAAACAAAACGGACATAAGGTCCCATGCTAATTCTAGTTCCAGATCCCCAAACAAAAAACCCGAAACAAAAGACCAAACAGAAGACAAGCCAAAAACAGAAGAAAAAAACAAAGCTAATTGAAAACCCTCCACAACTTACACTAAATCCATACCTTATATCAACACCAATAATCAACTAAAAAAAAAACAAAAAAAACAAAAAAACATAGCACAGAGGATCATTACCTTACCACCAATGACCTATAAACCAGTATTCCTTCAATGGAACATTAGAGGTGAAAAGGCAAATTTTGACGAATTGAACCTTCTCATTGCCTCTTTTCACCCAGGAGTCATATGCCTACAAGAAACTTATAAGAAAATTCAGAACACACTACATATCAAACGATATACAACCTATGATTATATACACGAACAAGGAAATAGAGCCTCCGGAGGAGTGTCCATTCTAATTAATAATAATATAATTCAAAGCGAAATCAAACTGAATACAACACTACAAGCTGTTGCAGTAACCATCAGTCTAAGAAAACCGCTAACAATTTGCTCCCTATACCTGCCACCTAATGAAAACATAAATAAAACAGACTTGAACTTATTGATCCAACAACTCCCTAAACCTTTTATCCTCATGGGTGACTTTAATAGCCACAATGAACTATGGGGAAACAAACAAACAAGCAGAAGAGGTAAAATTATCGAAAATTTTCTAGATGAAAACCAACTATGTTTGTTTAATAACGGAACCAACACCTATCTTCACCCTAGCTCTGGAACACTCTCGGCTATTGACCTCACTATATCAGAACCCAGTATTTTCCCAGAATATAAATGGAATGTACATCATGAGACCTGTGGGAGTGATCACTTCCCAATCATCCTAGAAGGTCAAGAACCAGAGAATGACACTAAAACACCCCGATGGAACTTGCATAAGGCCAACTGGGAAGATTTCAAAAAAAGATGCCACACAGACCTAGTGCAAGAAGCTAATTTAACAAAAGATGATGACATTACCCACTTCACCAATACTCTAAATATTATAGCTGAGAAAACTATTCCTAAAAGCTCCCCATCAACAAGATATAACAAGCCTTGGTATAACAAAGATTGCAAAGAAGCGCTCAGAGCCAGACGAACAGCACTCAGAAAATTTAATAGCCAATTAACTAAAGAAAATTTAGAAAATTACAAAATAAACCGAGCCAAAGCTCGCAGAACCATTAAGCAAGCTTAGCAATCAACATGGCAAACTTATGTTAGCCAACTAAATTCAAACACCAAACCTAAGGAAATATGGAACATGATAAACAAAATTACTGGGAAATACACTAAACAAGCTAATAAACATCTCATCCATCACAATGTCAAAATCACTAACAAAGAAAAAATAGCTGAAATCTTAGCAGAAAACTTTGCCAAAAACTCCTCACCAACTAATAGGAACAAAGAATTCCAAGTCATCAAAAACCAAGCAGAACAACAACAAATCCGCTTCCATTCAGACAACACTGAATATTACAATCAAATCCTTACTATGTACGAATTAGAAGAATCTCTCAAAAACATCCATAATTCAACAGCCGGACCAGATGAAATCCCCTATATCTTCCTAAAAGAATTGCCAATGAAATCAAAAGAATACCTCCTCAAAATTTTCAATGATATCTGGATCAATGAAAAATTCCCCGACACTTTGAGACATGCCATTATAATTCCCATACCTAAACCTTCAAAAGACCCCTCAGATCCAATAAACTACCGTCCCATTGCACTTACTAGTTGCATCTGCAAAACCCTCGAGCGAATGATCAATAGAAGACTATCCTGGTATCTAGAAAGAAATCACCTAATCTCTGAACACCAAGCAGGCTTCCAAAAGGGCAGAAGCCCTATTGACCATATCATAAATTTGGAAACCTATATTAGAGAAGCTTTCATCCTCAAAGAACATGTGGTAACAGTTTTCTTTGACATAGAAAAAGCTTTTGATACCACTTGGAAGTATGGAATATTAAAAGACCTGAATGAACTAGGTCTAAGAGGCAGAATGCCAACATTTATCAAAAACTATCTGAGTGACAGAACCTTCCAAGTAAGACTCGGAAACATCTTATCAAAGTCTCAAAAACAAGAATTGGGAGTTCCCCAAGGTGGAATTCTTTCAGTTACACTCTTTAATGTGAAAATAAACAATATAGTTAATAACATAAACTTCGGAACAAACTATGCCATCTATGTTGACGATCTCATGATTAGTTTTAAGGCCAAACATATGAACACTATTGAACGACACCTACAATTATGCATCAACAAAATTACTAGCTGGGCTACCAAAAATGGCTTCAGCTTTTCTCAAACAAAAACAAAATGTGTTCACTTCTGCCAACATAGAAAAATGCATCCTGACCCCGAGCTAAAAATTAACAATAATAGACTAACAGTTACGGATCAATACAAGTATCTTGGAATCACCTTTGACAAAAAACTCACCTTCATACCCCACATTAAATACTTAAGGAAAAAATGCAACCAAAGAATGCAACTTGTGAGAACCATAGCTCATACAAACTGGGGAGCTGATTGCAAAACAATTCTAAAACTATCAAACACTGATAAGATCAAAGTTGGACTATGGCTGCTTTATCTACGGTGCAACAAGAAAATCCTACATTAAAGAACTGAACACAATTCACCACCAAGGACTCCGACTAGCACTTGGAGCATTTCCCACTACACCAGTCGAGAGTCTTTATGCAGAAGCGAATGAACCTACACTTGAAATGAGACGGACAAAATTAGCCCTACAATACTATACAAAACTTGCATCTAACACTTTGAGCCCTATATACCAGAGTGTCTCTCACCCCAAACACCAAATCCTATTCCAAAAAAAGGAAAAAGCAATCAAGCCTTATGGTCTCCGTATGAAAGAAATAAAAGACGAAGCCAAAATTAACATCTCGCAAATCCACAAAGCTTCTACACTCAAACATCCACCCTGGCTTTCCAAAACTGCTGTAAATCCACCCGAACATCCAAAACACTCTCCTATACTATTAGATCTCTCTAAACACCCCAAATCGAACACAATCAAATCCATCTATATGGAAAAAATACATGACATCCTTCATGACTATCCGGACTATGAACACATCTATACTGACGGAGCTAAAACCAAAGAAAAAGTTGGAAGCTCTGCTATTTATCGGCAAAGAAAAATCCAAAAACGCCTACCTGATAGGTCTTCCATCTTTAGTGCTGAAGCCTCAGCAATAAACCTGGCCCTTAATATTATAAGTGCTGATCAAGCAAACAAGTTTATAATATTTTCGGACTCTTTATCAGTTCTAACTTCATTAAAAGAAAAGAACATTTGCAATCCGCTAATAACTAATCTATTAAACAAACTCGATTTTCTCCATACTCAAAAACAAATCATCCTATGCTGGATCCCAAGCCATATTGGCATCCTAGGGAATACAAAAGCTGACCTAGCTGCTAAAGAGTCACTAAACTTGGAAATCTCCAACATAAAAATCCCCTACACTGACTTTAAACCAACCATAAACCAGTATATCAAAACAAAATGGCAAAAACAATGGAACACTTATACAAAAAACAAGCTACAAGAAATCAAACCTACACTTGGAGAATGGAATCCCAAATCTAAACTAAACCGGAGAGAAGAAGTGATCATTACAAGATTAAGAACAGGGCATACAAATATCACCCACTCATTCCTATTAAAAGGAGAAAATCCACCTCAATGCTTACCTTGCCAAGAAAACTACACCGTTAAACATTTTTTAATTAACTGCATTGACCTAGCTCCCCTACGCCAAAAACACTACAGCATTAACAACATTAAAGATCTCTTTGAAAAAATAAATGAAAAAACAATTCTAAATTACTTGAAAGAGGTAAACCTCTCCTCCAAAGTATAAATCTACCAAAAAAAAAAAAAATAAAAAAAATAAAAATAAAAAAAAATAAAAACTTTTCAACCCAAATCTCTTACAGACCTTCCTCCAATCTTACCTTGATATACTGGAAAATAAAGAACACCTACCTTACTAAGACATCCAAGAAAAAAAAAATGAACTTATTTGGCCTTAAATGACCATGCAGCTGTTGATAGGCCAATAAACTGAACAAACAAACAAACAAACAACTAAGTGTGACCCTTGTCAAAATCCACACTAGTAAACTTAATCATTATCATGTAGATTTCTTGATATGTAATAATTGTTGAATGGTGTTACTGCATCGGCATTGAATCTGAAATGATTCCATATAATTTGGTAGAAATCACTGAGTGGATTTCTAAACTATTTTAATATGGAGAGCTAATTGAATAGAACAGTCCATCTTGAAACTCCAAAATGAAGTATAAAGATGGCATATTTTGATAAAACATAATGGCTGAGAGAAGTTCGATTTAAAAAAAAAATTTTTTTTTTTTTTTGGTGCAAAATGTTGGGTTGTACTTCAAAAAGAAATCAGAACTATCATGAAAAACTCGCAAAATGCTTACAAAGAGTTTAGCATTTTGTCAGTGAGGGTTGAGGACATGCATTGCATAGAAAGAACTGATATGAAAGTGACACTATAGATATGTTGTGGTACTCTCAATGTTTTCTAAGTAAACAAAAAAAAAAGATAAAAGTTTATTCGAAATAGGATTGTTAATCAAGGTGTTGATTGGGACAAAAATACTGGACAATGGAGGTCAATATAATTAGAGTTAGTTTATGGACAGTTTTAGGAGTGGCAATGAGTTTTGCAACAGTTTACTGAGAGTTGTGAGTTTATGACAGTTGAGGGCAGTTTCCAGTTTGACACAGTTGAACGCAGCTTGTAGCTCTAAGCCGATCGATATAAGCTAATGTCAGCTAAAGAACATGACCTCAACAGGAAAGGTAGATGTTAACCTTAGTGCTTAGTTGTTTCTCATGATGGTTTCACATACGCACACATAGTCGAACTGACATCCACAGAATTTGTTTTCTTTTGAGTTTTATTTTTTTGTACTTGTGAACCCATGTGCACCCCATCGGCAGCCGCCAATGCGATAAACGATGACGTAACTAGAAGAAAAATAAAGCTTGTGTGTGCAAGCTCGTGGCGAGACAGTGTAATTTGTCTTAAAAACAGATTTAAATCTGTTGAGCTCTGAAGAAGTGAGGGTTGAGGATATTTGTTTCATGGAGAAGAAGATTAAATTTGGATAATATATGGAGATGTGTGCAGAAGGATAGGCTTTGATGGTATGGCCAAGTTGAAGGTATGAATGAGAGTTCTTGGATTAGATGTAAAACAGTTGAAGTAGTGGATTCACAGGGGAATGCCAAGGAAAACATGGTAAGACGTGATCAGAATGGAACTGAGAGAAGGATGAATAAAAATGTAGCTAGAGATGTTATTTTGGAAGTTCATTTCTTAAAGCTATCCAACACGTCAACTGAATGTGATGATGGTGAGATCTTAAACTGAACGTACGAGGATTTGTTGCAATTATGCTCATCTTAGAAAAAAGTTACAAATGCTTTTTGATTCTTGTCGGAGTTGTTTCTATCTACAAAGTATATAGAAAAGAATGTATTTCAGAAATGTCTGTTGAAGGTATTCCATCTTCCCAACATACTACACAATTATTACACATTACATATTACACAATTATGCTTTATAATGTTCAAGAAAATGTTCAAATTAGACCATCAACAATGAGCTAATCTTTTGAATCTTTGGATGAAAAATGCTGCGTGAATCATTGTATGATTGGTAATGCTAGGATTTTATTTTATCTTTTATTTCTTATATTAAAGCATTTTTTTTTTTTTTTTGTCACATTTTTTTTTGTTCTGGTTTTAGTGTGACATGAACCCGATGGATTTGATAGAGCCTCCCTTACGAACCCAAGTGATGATCGCGCAGACTCAGGCTGGTATGTGGCGCAGAAATGGCTTTTCTCTTCTTAATCAGGTGAGCATTTTTTTTCTTCTCCGTAAAACTACTTTTTGAATTGCAAACCTTTTCTTTTTTTCCCTTTGTTTTCTTTTGTATTTTTCGTTTTACTTTTCTATATTTTTTTTTTGTCTTTTTTGTTTGTCTTTTTTTTTTTTTTGTTTCTTTTCTGTTCTTTCCTTTCCTTCTCTCTTTTCTGACTCTTTCCCCCCGGTTTCTTTCCCTTTCTTTGTTTCCTTTTGTATTTTTTGTTTTACTTTTCTATATTTTTGTTTTTTTCTTTGTCTCTTTTCTGTTCTTTCCTTTCCTTCTCTGACCCTTTCTCCGGTTTCTTTCCCTTTCTCTGGTTTCTTTCTTTCTGCATTCTTGGCTCTTGTTTTTTATGCTTATATATATATATATATATATATATATATATATATATATATTATATATATATATATATGTTTATTTAGAAAAAGTTGTTGATCATAATTTCAATATGTACTTTAAATGATAAACATAGATAATTAAATTACAGGGTTTTTCAGATTTTAATGCTAGGGCAAAACCTCACTAACCATCGTGAAATGAAAGTTTGATGTCAACCATGTGGCTTTGGTCAGATCCATAATTCTTGCTGTTATTGCTGCTATTCTCAAGTTAGAAAAAAATGAACCCAAATATTCTATACACAAACTAAGTCTGTCATTGGAAGAAATGTCAACTTGCTGAATAAAATCTATTATTTCTTCCAAATTTGGAATTATCAATTGGTTTTCAAGAGACATGAACATGTTGCTTTAATGTTGCAAAAATTCAGTTATGGTCAAGAAACGTTTGGTTTATAAGAGTCACATGTTGAAAATGACACTGTAACTGGTTAGTTACATCAGCAGCAATTATGATAATCTTGTAGGCAGACGGAGGGAGTCTTTCAAGCATAAATGTTTTAGATTACAATTTCATTAATCCATGTTGCAGATCTATTGAACACTCCCATCAGCACTAAGTGAGATTTTTCTTTCAGAATTCTCCGTCATATGTGTTTAATGTCATTTTCATTTATTTGTATTCTACACTTGCGATCTTGTGATATTGTATCTGGGTTCATAGTTAACCTCCTTAATCTCTTGTCTAAAACACATCTGTTTTCCTAACCTAATCATCTATTTATGCATCAGCCAATATATCTATCAGTTAACTTACACACCTGGAATAGCTAACAGAATGTCACTGCACTAATCTTAAGTTGAGACAAACTTTTGAAATGTATGACAAAAAGACCTGGGGTGGGATAGAAGGCAACCTATGGAGCTGGACTCTTTTGCAAAGGCAAACAAAAAATGGTTACAATTGAAGAAAAACTGAGTACAATGAAATTAGCAATTAGAAAAAAAAAATTGTTTTGTTCATAAACTTTAGTAAAAACTTTTTAATAAACTTTTTTTTCAGATATTTTTCTATCACAATGTAAGGTGCCGTGTAGAAATGTACGACAAGGATATTGTTATGCTACAGGTAAGTAAAAACAAAATATATTATTTCATAGGGTATTTGTCCAAAATTCCCCCTTAATAGAAGGAAAATTTTTTATTATTTATATACCTGTGACGAAACAAATATCATATTCCAAAAACATGTAAATTGATCAAGTAATTTTTTTTTGATTTAGAAAATCAAATTTAGTGAGTAACAAAAGAACAGCTGTTTTGTCCACTATTTTAAACACAATCTAAAAAAAAACTCAAAAATTCAAAATTTTTAGTGCCTACAAATTCCCATTAATCACTTAAAAATAATTTTCTTTATTAAAACTTTTCTTATATTAACATAAAATGTTATAAGGAGATATAATATTTTATGTATCGGTCAGTTTTCAGTATTTACCTCGACAGTATTCAATATGTGTTTTGTTAGGTATAAAGTTATGAAAATATGTTTATGGCAATTAAGCTACAGAGGTTTCTGCATTTCATTCTCATAGGGAATTGTCCGGCATTTTTGTCTGAAAATTCCCTATGGTGATAAAAAAAAAAAAAAAAAACGGGCTCCATTACTAAAGTGGGTCTAAAAAGAAACCTAGTTTAATGAAAACGGAAAATACCATGATGTAAATAAGTTTTGTTAAAGATATTTGCTATTTCTTTCGATCTTATAAAACTTTGAATTTCTATTTCAGCTTTCTCTTAAAACTCTATAAAAATGAAAAAGTAATTTACTGAAAGTAAAAAGGGTTTATTGGACAGAAAAGAAATTGTGATGTTTTTGTTAATTTCTTTAAATTTATAAAATATGTATCTAGTTTTGTAAAAAAAAATTTGTGTGGGGGTTCAAATTTTGTTAACACTGTAAGATCTACTGCCTTTGTAATGTGCAATCTGCCTATTCCTTTTTCCAATCAACTGATCATGTTTCTGTTTGCAAATGAACAAACGTCCCAAAAAACATAACTTTTGAATATTATATAGATCGATATAAAAATATCAATAAATTCGAAAGTTAGTCTTTTTTTTTTTTTTTTTTTTTTGTTTTTTTTGTTTAATTTAAATATTAAAAAAAAAAAATGTCCTTTCTTACTCCTCAGATCGGTGCTTCCCTAATCAGTGCAGACGACTACCTCATCCATTTGTTGAACAAATATGGATTACTGGGTTGGGTCAGGTAAAGATACCACTTTTATTATTTTGACAATTGCTTTTTATTTGTCTTTTTTAATGGAAAGACAAGATATGAAGCCATTTCATGTAAGAAGTTAACAAGAATAAAAGATGATTATTGCAAAGGCAGGAGATGGCTATTTGCCTTAGTCTTGAAAAGACTAGGTCTATATGTAGGAGGAAAGCAGTCAGCAAGAAGAGATGTCCATAAGCCGGTAGTTCTTGGAAAGAAGCTGCTGGAATAGGTAACTGTATTACAAGGAATGAATTGATGGAGATTACCAGATAGAGCTGGAACAAAAGAAGCAGTGACTAGATCACTTAATTCTGAATAACACAAGCCATAATATTTATAGAAAAGACTGGAGACTAGCAACATCACATCTGTGAAAGAGAGTACAGAGAAGGGAAAGAGGATGAGCAATCAAAATATAGGTATCTCTACATCTTATCAAGAATCTTTAAATGGAACAGAGATTCAGCAAATATGACAATATTTTGTACATGATTTGACCTAGTTCAGTGTCACGCAGAAACGGTCTGTTTGAAGGCTGACTTTCTTTGACTTATCAGCCCTTGCATCCTGTGATACATGAAACAATGATCCATTGCATTCAGGTTGTAGCCAGATTCAAAGCATCCCTCCAACTTTGTTTGTTGCTTGTCAATCTCCCAAATTTGAATTTGACATACTTTTGAGTGTTTTCATTGCAAGAATATTTTACAAGACGTGTTGCTAACCTGAAGTGAAACCACTAATATTTAAGAACAACACTGTAAGTGGAGAACTCTTTGGAGTTGCAGACCAATTGCCACAGATTAAGATGTGGGTCAAGTTCTGGAACAGATTTCAGTCGGTTTCATTTTGGAACTGGTACACTTACTGGTGTCGTATCAACATCACCCACTCACATGGTTTAAAGTTTTATTCTTTTGGAAGTTAAAACGATTCTTGCTTTTAATTGGTTAATTTCAGCCAGTGCTGCAATAGAAGAATCTTTTGTCAAAACAAAATTGCAATCGCATTTAAAACAAGTTTTTTCGCTAATAGTTAAAATTGTCTGCTCTTTTTTACTTCTGGTTTCAGTTCTGCAGACGGGACAACGGTGGCAAGCGTGATGTGGTCCCTTTTGATTAATGAGTATCTTCCTTTCAGATAACATGAAAACCCCACTTCTCATGTTAAGAATGGCTTTTTTATTTACTTGACCATGTCTAATTTTCCAGCTAAATGGACAACAGAAACTGTAAGTAAAAAAGTAGCAGAAAATCTTGACTAGAACTGTATTTTACTTTGACTTAGGAACTCCTGCCTCCTGAGATGCATGAAGCAGTCGATAATCCATCGTATTCAGTCCATAGTCAGATCTGTATCGTCCCTTTATCTTTTGCCCGTTGTTTGCAAATCTCATTGATTGGAATTTGAAATTTTTTTTTTTCACCATTTTTGTAGCAAGAATATTTTACAGGGGCATGTCACTAGTCTGAAGCTAAACCACTAACATTTAAGAATACTGTACTTTGTAGTTGCAAACCTATTGCACCAGATTAAAATGCGAGTTGCCCTCAAGTCTTAAGAAAACATTAAAGCTGCATTGGAGAGAGAACATTACAAACTAGTGTAAGGATGCATTGGGTGCTACCATCCGTAAACTGGTAGCACCAAGTAACGAAGTGATCAACTCGAGCTCATGACAGTAAGGACAGACATGAAACTCTTATCCAGTCCTCACGTTTTTGGTGTCTGATGCTGGAATTGCGAATGGTTAGATCATGCCACCAACTCTGTTATGCATCATCGAGAGTGGGTTACATTGACGCGTGATGCAGTTTACTCCATTGGAACCGGCTTAACCCACCCTGGATGAACACCACTACAAGACAAGTAAAGGTGGTAATGGTTAAATGTTCATTAACCATAATGTTAAGCTATGTTAAGCCTGGTTAGCACTGAATGGATGACCATTTAGGAAGACCAAGTGTTATGTAAGAAAGATGTAGTATAAAATGACCTGACAATGGTCGACATGCTATAAAAAAAAAAAAAGCCAATAACAAAAAAAATAAAAATTTCCTAAGGATTTCTTAAGCCTTACTCTGATCAAGAACAGAACACTTACTACACTTTGATCATAGCGTAAAGAAGGATGGACATCCTCAAAGTTCAAACAGAAACTATAAAGTTCTTAAAATTAGTGGATTAAAAAAAAAAAAAAAAAAGAAAGTGTTTTTTCTTCTTCGTTTGTTTCAGATTGAATTACGATGATCCGGGTGGTCAAGAAGATTCTGTCCGACAGACGAGTATGTTGGCTGAAGAATTTTTGAATCTTTTGATTATTATTTTGGGTAAGTAATAATCCTTCCTTTTTTTATTTACTTTTTTTATTTTTATAAACAACAAAATGAGTCTGAAAATCTTTAACCACCAACTTTAAATTTTTAAATCACCAATAACAATGGTACTTATACTTTTTCCGGCATTCACCCTGGAGTTATTCAGCCGGCTCCATCCAAAAGATCTACTGTATCCGAAGCAAAAGTTAACCAGGCACGATGGTCCACCATAGTATCTGATACGAGTGTTAGCCAATTACAGTCCCAATGGCAAACTCCATGGAAGCAAGGCCCAAAATCAGTTTGGCATCCTTTTTCACGATCCGGAGCCAGGTTTTCAACTAGCCTGACATTTTTTTCAACTCTGAAGAGTGGTTAGTTCAATAGTTTTGTACAATACGCTTAAACATGCGCTTAAACATACGCTTAAAATTTATGCAAATTGCATATGTATTAGAGAACTAATCCTCTACTGAATATTATATATTACGAGGAATAACTTGCCCATGGACTAATTTGCAAAAAAATTTTTAAATAATAATGATAATGTCGTTCATCAAATTCTGTCTGTGTTTGTTTACAATATCACGTCAGCTGATATTTGGGTTTGACGAGCTTAAAAATACTCTTTCTTCTCTTATAGGTAAAAAATAATTTTCACAGGGGAATATTTTACGTTACACTGGTGTAATCTTTGTCAGTTTAATATAAAATGTTCCCCTGTAAAAATTATTTTTTATCTACAAAAAAGATAATTTTTAAGATCGGATTATTTTCGATTTTCATTGGATGAATTTCTGTACAAAACATGTCTAAGAAAAATGCCAGAAATATAAATTACCTTTGTGTGAAATTTGCAGAAGATAGGCTCATCTGTTTTGGGACCTATAAGAAAGGAACTCCCACACACAGGGATTTTTATATAATTGTAGAAAAATAGATTAATGGTACGTCCAAGGATGGAGTGCTGTTGCCATATTTGGGCAGAAGCTGCTAGAAAGGACTTATCCTACCTTAATAGTTCAGAATAGACTTCGTAGCCTCGTAGGAGATGTCCTTTTCTCTTCCCTGCAACCTCTTTCTCACAGAAGAGATGTTGCGAGTTTGTCTCTGCTTTATCGTTATTTTCATGGCAAGTGCTCGGCTGAGCTCCAATCTATGGTCCCCCCCCCCTTGCCAAACTTTCACAAGAAATACCTGTCTAGTAGAAAACTATCAATAATTTCCCCCACTCTGTATCTGTGCCTAAACCTAAACGTAGATTCCATGAGTAAAGCTTCTTTCGTAGAACTGCACGCCTATGGAATTGTTTTCCTGCTTTCCAGTTGACTACAATATGGTTGTCTTCAAGTCTAACGTGAACAATGTGTTTAATAATTATCAATAATTCCCCCCCCCACTCTTTATCTGTGCCTAAACCTAAACGTAGATTCCATGAACAAAGCATCTTTCTTAGAACTGCACACAGTTGACTACAATATGGTTGTCTTCAGTCCAATGTGAACAAGTTTTTGATGAGCCGTTTCATATAAGTTAACAAATTTACCGAATTTCCACTACTAACGAGTATTATATTGTCCAATTGTATATTGTACACTCTTTAACCCTTATCCTCGAGTGGCCTCATGGCCTTGATAAGTGATGATGCCTATGTAAAAAAAAAAAAAAAAAGAAAAAAGAAAACATTTTCTTTTGGAAAAACTTATTTAATTTGTTTTGATGTTATAAATTTTGCTTTATTTTTTTGAAGTGAAATTTTTAATTCTGTGTCGCATTCATTTTTTTTTTTTTTTCTGTCATCGCCAGGTGAACGTTATACTGTCGGTGTCGGAAAGATAACTCAGGAAGATGTTGTAAAGCGGGAAATCATTCATCAACTCTGCATCAATTCTATGGCCCACAGTGAACTAGTGAAAGCCTTACCGGAAGATGTAAGTGGAATTTTAACATTCTTATAAGTCTTGGATCGTAGAGATTTACGATCAAAAAAGATAGCATATAGGGAAAAACACTAAAATTTCATTAATTTTGCGAAAATCATCAAAAATTGTAAGCAAAACAGATGACTGAAAATTATGAAGAAATTATGTGGATCATACAATAGTAAATTGTAAAATATTGTCAGGAGAAAGCACATCCCTTATGAAAATTGTTATGACATTTTATTTTTCTTCATAAAAATAAAATATTAAAAAAAAAGCTGTTTTCTAGGTTGGCAGTATTTTGCGTGAACAGTCGCCAGGGATGTTGGAAATTTTCTGTTTCTATGTCTATCCTTGTAGCCATGTCACTAGTAAGGGTGCTGGAGGTAAACGTTTTATCTGGGCTGACGTTATCCGCCTGATAGGGATCCGAACCTTGGATTAACCACTAAGGAGGCTGTCCTATCAGCAGGTGCAAAGTACTGGGGCTGCTGTATTGCCATTTGGTGAATGGATTCTGGACCATGTAGTAGCTTCTGGTGGGGCCTCTTGATGCCATATTAGTGGGTAATTGTTACAGCTTTACCTTTTCATGTTCTACAAAAAAAAAAATTTCTTCGTTTCTTTTTCTCTCTTACTTTCCCTCTCTGCCCTGCTTCAGGCATGTCTGTCGACCTAGTCCACAAATTCCAAAACCCCATGAAAAGTCTCAATAAAAAACACCTGATTAAACCCGGATCTTCAACTTCTAACGTAGACCCTCACTACCAGGTCTCCTTCTCTAACATCAGGGGTCTACGTTCTAACCTTCCAGAGGTTGAAACCCAATTACAGGAGACTAAACCAGACATATTATTTCTAAGTGAAACTGGCATTGGACAGACCATTTCCCTAGATGAGTTCGTAATTAAAGGATACTCTAATTTAACTTCCAAATCTGACCCTCAAGATCGCCATGGGCATGGAATATGTGCCTATATAAAAGATGGCTTTCCATGTGGTAGGGACATCTCCAGAGAAGATCCTAACTTACCCTATATGTGCTTCC
>NC_136513.1:91604054-92104054 GCF_053919585.1 Euprymna scolopes
TATATATATAAAGGGTAGTGGAAGAGAAAATTGCAAAAATAAGAGTATAATTATGTGTGGGGTACAGAAAACCAAGAAAATGTCTGTACAGGGTGAACAGAAAGTCCTTGGACCATTTTTAGTTTTAAAATTAAATATTGTTAAAATCACTTTTTTCTCTTTTCGAATAAAGTAAGTATTTAGTCTAACTATTGATCTAATTATTTTCAACAAAAATATTAAAATAATTTTGTTTAAACTTTCAGAAAAATGAGCAAACGAGAGGCCATAATTCAGCTTCATTGCGCGGGAAGGACAAACTCAGAGATTATTAAGCTCTTGAAAGTGGCTAAATCCACCGTGTACCATGTTGTGAACGGATTTAAGGAACTTGGTACATCTGAAGACCGTCCTAGGAGTGGAAGACCTCACATTGCTCGAACAAAGAAGGTGATTAAAGCTGTCTGAGAGAGGGTAAGGAGGAACCCGACGAGATCTGCAAGACAAATGGCTAAAGACATGAATGTGAGCGTGACCTCAATGAGAACCATTGTAAAAAACGATCTTCAGTTGTCCCCCTACAAGATGAGAAAGAGACAGTACCTCACACCTGCCCAAAAGCACAAGAGACTTGAAAGAGCAAAGCTTCTTCTTGGAGAACTGAAGGCTGGCACGGCAGAGCGAGAGATCGTTTTTTCTGATGAAAAACTCTTCACAATTGAAGCGACTGTTAACAATCAGAACGACAGTTTACGGAAAATCTTCAGCAGACATTGATGACTCCGTGAGAATAGTTTTCCACCGACAAAAGCCGGCTTCCCTCATGGTGTGGGCTGCAGTCTCCAAATCTTGGAAGTCGCTTCTGATTTTCGTGGAGCAGGGGGTTAAGATAAACACAGATCGCTACATTAACGATATTTTGGTTCCAGCATTTGAAGAGATGAAGAAACACTTCAAAGATCAGCCTTTCACCTTCCAACAAGATGGAGCACCATCCCACACCTCCAGAAAAACTCGGGACTGGTGCCAACATCATTTTCCAAGATTCTGGAGTAAGGAGATGTGGCCTCTTGCATCGCCTGATTTGAATCCCATGGATTTTTCGGTGTGGTCTTTGTTGGAGGCAAAGGTCTGTTCTGTTGCTCATCCAAGTGTTGATGCTTTGAAGACATCTCTTCTGACTGAATGGGCTAAAATACCTCAGGAAATGCTGCGTGCCTCGGTTGGTAACTTCAGACAGAGAATTGAACGTCTAATCGAAAGGAAGGGACGTCACATTGAAAATAAATAATTTGAATTTATTCTTGGTTTCCTAACTTATAATTTTCATTCATGTTTAATTTATATTTTTGTAATTTTCTATTAATAAACAACTTTTGAATTGGTCCAAGGACTTTCTGTTCACCCTGTACTGTCGGTTTCAAATCCAAAAACAAAGGGGACCAATATCTGGTCGCCTATGTCAGACACTTTTTGGCTTCTATTTATACTTGTCTCTACAGAAATTCCATGTTTTTCTGATCTTCTGTAATATATATATATATATATATATATATATATATATATATATATATATATATTCAATGCTAAAAATAACTTTTTAACCTACTGAGCTTATAACTTAATGTTTTAAAAATATTTTAAAACCAAATTGCATGACTTTAAATCCAATTTGCATTTTTTCCATTTTCCAAGATGAACACTTAAAGAATAAGACACATTTTTATCTGAGATCTTAGTTATTGATAACTACAGATCAAAACATTGTCATGCCAGGGTAGCAAAAACTGTACATGTCGCGCGCCTACACACACACACACACACACACACACACACACACACACACACACACACACACACACATATATATAAGATTTTGACCTATTTCAATGATTAGGGTAGCTTAAATAAATCAATGTTTTGTAATTTCAAGGTTATGAAGATTTTATAAAGCATAAAAACAATGTTTTTCTATATAAAATATTTTATTTTTATATTTCAAGCAGTCCTCCGCTCTTGATCAAAAAATGTAACGAATGAAAGATGTTGGAAAAACACTGGAAATATGTTTTTTGGGTTACATTTATTCCTTGCAACAATGTTAAAGAATTCATGGGAATTATTTTACAGTTTGTGAAAGAAGAATATTCTTTTTTTATTTAATTTTTATTAGCGTTCGTTTTAACTGGCAACAAAAAAGGATGCAACTGATTTCAATATGTATAATAAATATTTTGAAACAAATGTGTTGAACGATAAAATGTTACTAATAATAATTATCATAATAATAATAGTTGAAACATAAATATAGTAAAATAATATTGGTGATGGTTATAATAATAATGTTTATGTGATGGAGATAATAATATATATATATATATATACACACACACACACACACACACACAATCATATATTTTATTTCAAACAAAAAAAAAACTTTCTTGGGATACATATTAAAAGATGACGGGAGTTCATATTGGAGTCATGCATAACGGGGATTCATAATACACAAATAACGATAATGATGATGAGGGAGAGACATTTATAACAGTTCTTTGAATATCATGATGACTGTGATGATAAATATGAAGGGAGACATATCAGACTGGAATGATTCTTTTTAACACGTAGAGAGGGAAGGAGATACTTCACTTATGATGGAGGAGGCACATTACTTGTAAGGAGGGTTATACAAGAGTTTGTTATAGATGAATATGCAAAGCACATTTACCTTTTCTGTCATAAGGAATGACGACACAAGACAAACAGTTACAAACATAGATGGTTCCTTCACTATTCAACCGGCCGATCGGTGATGTCAGGAATTCAAACTTGGATCTACATGGTCTACTTTCCTCCCTTTGCTTCTAAGAGGCTCTTCTCTTGATCTCTCCTGATTCTCTCTAACTGACTCTCTCTCAATTATCGACCAACGTGACTATATCATGTTTTCTACACATGTCCGTCCAACACACCTTTGGCAAACAAAGAATCCTCAATTCTAATTGTTTAATATCTAACCTATTTTTGAACAATATATTTTAATTCGCATTGTGCATTCATGTAACTGACATATTTAATATCCAAATTTCTAAAAGAATGGACAATCGACTCTTCTCCGACATAAACAATATTTAACTATTTCTAATAGAATTAACAATAAACTGAATTTCTAACATTCCATTATCTTTAACACTTGACTACAGGGTTCGATTCTAACCTTATCCTAATATCATTTTCACTTATCGAGTATGTCTTAGTTGAAAAGGGGGACATCCCTTTCATGTAACAGCTGGACTCTAATCAGATCTTTTCAATTTTCTGTGACCCCCTCTATTTTTCATGGCTGGACATCTATCATCTGCAACATTTGCCATTTGAATGCACCACTAAAACATTCAGCCTAGCGCAGGTATGCTATGCAGATTAGCTTCTATAGTTCTTTTTTGGTTTTCTTTCGCCTTTTTTGTTTCCTTTTATCCGTTATAAATTTATTGTATCTTTTTTTTTTAGTCGGAAGAAACTCAGTTGAAAAGGAAAAAGCAAGCAAAGGAAGATCAAGGTAGGTATTTTATATTTATAACACAGCACACAATTTCAGTTCTGAATCTCACTAATAAAACAAGAATTTTAAATGTAAAATCCAACTTTTTTCATCAACATAATCTGATTTTAGAGTGATTCTGATGCTTTCAAGAGTTTGAAGCGTCTTTGTAGAAGAGTTTTTCTTTGGCCTCGAACTACACTTCAGTTTCAACTTGTAGCATATACATCCCCTACAAAGCATGGTCTTGTCTGTCATAACAATACATGATATCGAAAGTAAACCAACAAACAACAGAAAAATGAAATCATACCTCGTATCACTGCTCCTCCTATGACCAAAGCACCTACAATTAGTTTCACAGCAACATAGAAAAATAAATATTCTGAATTTAAAGAAGCGCTGTTTATTAAGCTGTTGATGTTACCTTCTTTTATGCTAGTGGTGAAGAGGGGGGGGCATTACAAGGCTATGATCAGCTTTTTAGTTTTATCTATTAAGTCATTTCTTTACTCATACTATTTGCTTCAAAGTATCTCAAACTCCTCCTTTTTGCTCACTCTCTCTTTTAGGCATGTGATGTCCTCCATTTCTAACCTACTGCAGGTCAACATGAGTATATAAGTTAATCCAGTAACCTTGATTTTCTGTGTATGTTAATGTTATCATGAATTTAAATCACTTATAGCAATGCACATGAAAAAAATTGAAATGTCTTTAAATATTTCAATAATGGCATTCACAGAGCTTGGCGAGCTCAGAAAGGATATTTTAGATTTTTAAAATCCAATTAAAATTAATGAAGTTATGACTATTTTTGTGCCTCACATATTTGGATATTTTTCCCTCTTTAAGACCATATACGTTTCGTCACATTTTTTACACTACTTTTTCAGCAAAAATGCTGTATCTTTGTTAAAACAGAAGATCAAGCAATGAAATTTGCCATATAAGTGTATTTTTGTGCTAAGAATTAGAATATGCTACTGAAAATCTCCAGAAATTAATGGTTTCCAAATAATTTGCAGTAAATGCACATAAATATGCTGCAATTTCTTAAAAATGCCATGTATTCATTAAAAGAAAAGTTAGAGAACTTGAAGATGAATTGTAATGCATTTTATGTATAAAAAAACTGAAATCTAAACCTAAGACTGTTTGAAAATGAATATATTGCAATATTTCTTTGGTATTATTGTAGATTAATACCTTCTGTTGCCTCCCTTATCTGACCATTTCTCTATTCTAGCATATTAGGGCAGTTAACCATTTTTTTCTATGAGAGATAAATCCTGTGCGTTTTTTATTTTATTTTATTTATTTTTTTTAAGACGATTATGTATGGTTTTAAAGAGGGTCTTTGTGCAATTACGGAAGGATGAAGAGACTTGCCACTCTGACTTTGAGTTAATGGTAGGGCTAAGGGAAATTGTGTAAACATCCTGAAGATTTGACAGAAATGAAACAAAAACAATGTTAGAATTACAAGTGGGGATTAGTTTCACATAAATTTAATGTAAAAAATTTACATTTTAGAGAACATTCTAGCGTTTTACAACAGTTGACCAATTAAATGAGAGATCATGTGCATTTTTCTTGAAGGAAGGATTTTTTTTTTTTTTTTTTTTTTTTTTTTTTTTAGACGCTTATATGTAGCTTACAGAGGAATTTTGTTTGGTGGGGAACTTGCCACTCAGGCAAAGAGATTATCTGACACTCATATTTATGGTAAATGGTTCATAATTAGTGGCATTTGAAAAAGATTTGGAAGATAAAATTATTTTAAATATGTAAGCTTATGTAAATGAGGGTGTGAAACTTTACAAGAATTAAAACTAACAAAAATATTTAAAACAAGTGACGTCACTTTAACAGAAAACATGACATTTGGAAAAGTATCTAGTATTTTTTGCCAAAGCTGACAAATTGTTCACGAATTTGATTTTTATTTTCAAGTAGTGGGGGTACCCGGCATTGTCCGGGTGTTTCGAGGTGTGTGTGCTCTTAAATCAAAAAGAAACACCGGGGTAAAAAAAATTTTGGTAATTAGGTAGAATCGAACCCAAAGCCCTAAGGCGAAGTTGGAAAATAAAATGCGAAAAACACATGACACGTTAACCGCTCAGCCAGCAAGAATGAAAGAAGTTTGAATTTATTTAATTAAGAAGAGAATTGACAGGTGCCCGCCCTAAATAACGTGAAATGGAAATCGTAGAGTTAACATTTTGTGCGAGCGTTATGATGACGACTTAAGTAATAGCTATTCAGCAGTGAACATTTTCTGTGGGACAGTTTTTAATGAGGTCAATAACCCGGTTTGTTTGTTTTACCAAATTTTGGGGAAAACCAGCTCCCCCACCGTTTATTAGAGGAGTGTCTCATCTCAAAATGAAAGCAACCATCTGATGTGACAACGGTAAGCCGACATTGACCAAACGTTACATCGCTTTCTGGAGATCACTGGCCGTGGACCAGGGATTCGAATCGAGTTTCACTTTTTTATACCGAAAAACGAAAGCAATATGCGGCGATCCCAAAATGTTGAGTATTTAGCGCTTCGAAGTCAGGCAAATTAAATAGACGGGCGACCCCCATTCGTAACTCGTAGATATTATGATTTCAACACGATAGTTTTAAAAATGAGCGACATCCTCGAAAAGCCGCCGAAGGACATCCTTTTGCGGACATACACAAAAAGCGAATATACATACATTTTCGCTTTTATATATATAAACTAGCAGGGGGAGGGTACCTGGCATGGCCCGGGTGTTTGTAGGTGTGTTTGTTGGGGGGGGGGGATCAAAGCAACCCTGTTTAAAAAAAAAAAACAAAAAAAAAAAAAAAAAACGTTGGCCGAGTGTTTGGAGGTGTAAAAGAAAAAAAACGTTTTAGTAGGAAAGTAGGCTTGAACCCCGAACCTTTGATGTGGAGATGGAAATGAAATGGCAAAAAACCCTGGGACCTAACCATCTCAGCTACGAGAGAAGAGGAATGAAAAGCATCTTAATTTAACGTTTATAAAATGTAATTAACAGGTGCGAGAAACTCAAGTTGCGTGATGTTTGACCTTGAAACATGACGTGGCTGCAAGCCAGTTTTTGCTGGTTTTATACTGAAAAGCGAAAGATGCACGGGATGCTCTAAAAATCTGGAAAAAATAGCGCATGAAAGTTGGGCAAATTAAATAGACAGGCGACCCCCGTTCGTAACTCATATATATTATCATTTAGACGTGATATAAAAAGTTTTAAGAAGGAATGAGCCGAACGAGAAGTCCAGCGAAAAAAACCTTTTACAGACATGCACAAAAAGCGAACATACATACACACATTTTCGCTTTTATATTTATAGATTACATTTTGTCTTTTTTCTACTGAACTTTCCAGTCTAAGACGTTTTTTTATTTCTTAACTTCAGTAGGAACTGAGCACCTCCTACTAATATTTAAATATTGAATTTGCATTTTTTTTTTTCCTTATAATCTGGTAGATTAGTGTTCGTTTAAAAATAATCTGCTGAAAAAATTGTAAAAGGCGAAAATAAAAAAGAGGGTACCGCTCATGCATGTGAACCAAAAAAAAATCTTATTTCACAGTTTCGGTTGTTCAAAGCAAAACACTGTTTAATTTATTATTAAAAATTAATGCAATGGATAAAAGTACACACAAGTTATGCATTTAGAAAGATTATTTTCTTTTCTTTTCAACCATGTAAATATTTTTTAAATTCTACCAGAAATATGTGAGAAATTGCAAATCGAACAATGTTCATAATGCCGGACTGATTGGGATTGTTTTAATTACATATTCTGATAACAAAATAGTTCTAACTAAACATGTAAGAACATGTTTTTTATATTCATATTTTCACTTTCTTTTTTTTTTTTAAATTCTTTCTGGAATTAAAGTCAACATAAAAAAAACATCTGTTTACAGCCTTGATATTGCTACTACTACTACTAGTTTTCCATCCAAACTCGAATAGAAACGATTTTTTTTGGGGGGTATGATCATTTTAAATTGCTAGCACAAGAGAAAACAACATAAAATTATACTTTTAATGGATAGTAAAAAGATTGATTTATTTAACAGTGGCTGTCCAAAGAAAACTTTTTTCCAAATTTTCAATACTTGTAATGTTGAAGTCTTTTTAACACAACAAATAAACAAGTTGTCAAAAGTATTTCGGGTTAGCATTAGTATTAAGTGACATCTTTTCTGATTAGTTTCCAAATTTCATGATAAATGTCTTAATACAATTGCAGTATGAACATATACAAATCAGTAGGGAAGGGGTCTTTACAAAACCTAACCAAAAAGGTTGTTTTATGATGTTCACATTTTTATCAATTTATTTGCTTTAAACTCTTGACATATATAATGTACATTATTATTTATTCATATGAATATATATGCATTTTCAAACAAAACTTAGGACTTTAAAGTGCTTTGGTTTTTAAAATATGACTATTTTAGCAGAACCCCCTTGAGATGTGTGATTATCCAAAGCCTTTTATCGTTCATATGTATTACTAATCACTAGCAAACATAACCTTTATTATGTAACACAATATCACTTCTTTGGGCATAAATCTCTTTCTCTGGAGTCTTTTTTTTTTTTTTTTTAGGTCTGTTAACAATCAGTAGTCGCTGAGAATCAGATCTAGAGAATAGGATGGGTGTAGAAAACAATACACAGTGCAATTCCTGTAGTTTTGCCATTGTTGCAACCACATTAGTACATTTTCTTGATGAAAAAACACCATTTCCTTCATTTGTGTTTCTTCAAACGTCCCAATAATCCTATGTATTATTTGTGCTGATGTTTTTTCTCGTGTTAATTGAACAAAATACTTTGTGCATCTCAAAATACAGAGGCATAACCAACCTTGTCTGCTGATGTTTACATCTTTGGTAGGTTTGGACAGCTTTCACCTGCTGCTGTCTACTCGGGTGACTTTTGATTTGACTCTGAAGTGATGTGGTGGATCCAGGTTTCATCCATCATATCATATCGGCGTAGAAACTTATTTTTGTTGTGTTGAAAACGTTTTGAGTTAAACTTTTGATACACTGTGAGCAAACACGACACCCACTTTGAACTTTTTAGGAGGATCATACGATAAAGTACTGCCTTGTCTGTTGTCTATTGCTCAACTGGTGCAACTTGAAAAATCTTGCAGAATACAACAATTCTGTGCAAAGAACTGCGCAAAAAAAGTGTGAAACTGTTTTATGATCACATGCTTCAAAGGGATGAAAAAAAAGAAGTAGTCACCACTTATCAAGGCCCAAATGCCACTTGAGGATAACGATTGAGATTGTTAATTGGATGCTGAATAATATTATGAGAGGATTGAAAATGACAAATAAAAAGGAAGGATTTGATTATTTATGAGAATACCTTAAAAAGTTCGCCCTGTCGGTGGGGCATCAGAGTACACCGTCTGCCCCCCTGCAGAGAGTAAAAGTCCCACAACGGGGCCACCTGTTTGCCGTGGGTGGCGACCCGTGACACCTTGGAACGGAATCCTGGTAGTTGAGGGTTGTAGAGGATAGATATGAGTTCCTCTCCTTCCCAACACGCCACTTTGGTCCTTACCTTGGCTAGACGGGCGGTCGGAGAGGCCCGCTCCGATCAATCGGCTGGTCACGTCAAGCCCTAAATCAGACAAACACAACAAGAAAATACGCCCACACTCCCCACATTATACAAACTGATTTAGCAAGTGGTGGCTGTAGGGTCAAACAACGTGCTGGATAATGGAGAAAACATGGCTGTAAATCTGAATTTTTTCCTGAAAACGAGGCCTTCAGAAAAATTGAAGAACCACAGATGCTTAGATCCACCAGCAGGGAGTGTATACTTTTCCTGTATCCCTGTTGGGTTGGGGGCGAAAGGGTACCCCCCCCCCCCAACACTTCCCAAATAGGACTCCGAGGCGGGTGGGGAGCAGTAAAAATGAAAAAAAAGAAATCCATCTATGAATACAAACAAGCCTCAAAAAAAAAAAGAATACGAGATCTATTATCAGATTCTTCAAACTCAGACTCTGAAAATGAACCAATATCAAGAAATGAGAATTTCCCAACATTTCTAGTATTGGAATCAACCAGTGAACAACCCATAACCAAAACTTCTCCATTTAAAATCGAAAAAATACTCTCACAAAGTATTAAACCTATATCGGTTAAAAAACTAAATAATGGCACAATATTAACACAAATAAAGAATAAAAAGCAAGCTGAGGAACTGCTAAAATGGAAAACTTTTGACAACAAAACCATTAAAGTTTATCCTCACAAGACACTAAATTCAAGTAAAGGTGTCATCAAGACCTCTGAACTTGCATTATGTACCATAAATGAAATAAAAGACAACCTTAGATACCAAAACGTCACAGATGTACAAAGAATCCAAATAAGGAAAAATTCTGAAACTATACTCACCAACACATACATTCTGACATTCAACACACCAATAATCCCACAAAAAAATCAAAATTGGTTACCTAACAGTCAACACTGAGCCATACATCCCAAACCCCCTAAGATGCCATAACTGCCAAAAATATGGACACCATCGCGACCGATGTTCACGGTCACCAACATGCATAAGATGTGGCGAAAAAGACTTCCACGAGGATTGCAAAAAAAAACCTAAATGTGCAAACTGCCAGGAAAACCACTACGCAAACTCAAAAACCTGCCCAATCTGGAAAAAAGAAAGAGCGATACTCAAAACAAAGTACACAAATAACATTTCATTTAACGAAGCATAGAAAGCTGCAACTACGCAGATATAACAAAAAAAAAATATACAGTACTTCAATAACTCAAACCAACATTCAATAGCATCAAACTCCAATAGCAATGTTGACATTATCACGAAGCTCTTAAACGAAACAAAAAGTTTACTTGAAGAATTTAAAAAAATAATGACCATTCAATGTTATACAATAAACAATACTTCAACAATAAACCAAAACACAACTATAAACTCACAAACAAAACCCCAACCAAAAAGTAAAGAAATAACCACAAGTAAAAAACAAAACACAACAAACGAACACTCAAAATAGATTTCAACTACTGAGAAAAGTTGAGGATGAAAACACCAATAAAAATGTCGGTGAGAAAAATAATAAAACTAAGAAGTTGGAAGAGCCCAGAACACCAGAAGTTATACCAAAATCAAAACCAAGATCTAGATCAAATTCAATATCCAGATCTAGATCAAATACAAAAGGAAAAGACCCTTTACAAAACTCTCAAATGACAGATAAATCTATGGACTCCCCGGAAATGGAAGTCGAAGAAGGGAGAAATGAAGCAAGTCCCCCCAAAAAAACACAACACCAATCACTGTCCAAACAAAAGGGGAAAAAAAAAACAAACAAAATGGATACACAGTCCCGAGCAAACTCCAGTTCCCGAACTCCTAGCAGCAGAAATGAAGAGCCAAGCGAAGCAACACCATCATCGCCCAATAAAGCAGGAACTAGGGAAGGACCAGGATCCAGATCCCAATCTACCTCAAGAGAAGGAAACGAAGAAACATTGGAGGAAATGGAAGTAGAAAACAAAACGCCCCTAGACAAATAAAATGGAACAAAATAAAAGAACTCAAAATATAACAGCCATACAATGGAACTGTAGAGGATTGAAATCCAACTATGAAGAATTAAAGCGATTAATTAAAGATCACAACCCAAATATCGTATGTCTACAGGAAACTCTAATGAAGGAAAACTCAAACCTCTCCCTTAGAGACTACGAAGTATATAACAAAATCAACCTATCACATATAGACCATAGACCAACAGGTGGTACAACCATTTTGTTAAAGAAAACAATACCCCATGAAAAACTCATTTTAAACACAGAACTACAAGCCATAGCAGTAAGAGCTACCTTACACCAAACTATCACAATTTGCTCAATCTACATTCCACCAAAATACAAATTTTAAAAAATTCAAATAAATCAAATAATCGAACAGCTTCCTGCACCATCATTAATCCTAGGGGATTTCAATGCGCACAGCAACCTTTGGGGAGACAGACAACCAAATCATAATGGAAATATAATAGAATCCATACTAGAAACCACAAACATGTGTATACTGAACAACGGCAAACACACCTACCTACATCCATCTACAGGAACAATCTCAGCTATAGACCTAACACTCAGCTCTCCGACTATCTACATGGACTTCAATTGGGATATCCATGAAGAACAGTGTGGTAGTGACCACTACCCAATTTTCATTAAAACAAATAAACCCACAGTAGAAGACATAGTACCAAAATGGCAACTAAAGAGAGCTGACTGGTCCACATTCAGAAATCTCTGCCAAACATAAATAACGAAATACTCCAGGAACCTGACCCAATAGCAACATTTACACAAAGATTAATAAAAATAGCGGAAGAAACAATCCCTAAAACTTCAAAGAAAAACAGCAAGCACAAACCATGGTTCACAAAAGAGTGTAAAGAAGCAATTAAGAAAAGGAAAAAAGCCTTAAAAAAATTCAGATTAAACCCAACCTCAATAAACTTAGAGCTCTACCGCCAAGCTCGTGCAAAAGCACGACAAATAACCAAAAAAGCTAAACGAGAAACATGGCAAGATTATGTATCTAAATTAAATAATAAAACACCCAGCAAGAAAGTATGGGACATGGTGAGGAAGATAAATGGGAAGCAAACCCAACACCCCATTATACACCTAAAAAACCCGGATGGTGGAAAATGCACTGAAAAAAAGGATATGGCAAATCTACTTGCTGAACAACTAAATAAAAACTCCTCTCCCAAACACCACAGCTTAACATTCCAAAACTACAAAAAAGAAGCAGAAGAAAGAAAGCTGAACTTCAGCTCAAACAATACAGAAAAATACAATTTACCGTTCACAATATCTGAACTTAAAAATGCTCTGGATAGAAGCAAAGATACTGCTACTGGACCGGACGAGATACACTACCAATTTCTGAAACAACTACCAGAAACCTCATTAAACACTTTCCTGAATATACTAAATAATATCTGGCTCTTAGGCTACTTTCCTAACGCTTGGCGAGAGTCCACGATCATACAAATCCCAAAACCTGATAAAGATCCCACAAATCCAACAAACTACTGCCCTATCTCTCTAACCAGCTATATCTGTAAAACCATGGAGAAAATGATAAACGATCGACTCGTATGGATATTAGAAAAAAATAAAATATTTTACAAATATCAATCTGGTTTCAGAAAAGAAAGGAACACAATGGACCAATTGGTCAAAATGGAATCGTACATTAAAGACGGTCTTATTAGAAACCACCATGTGGTGTCAGTATTCTTTGATTTAGAAAAAGCATACGACACTACATGCAAATACGGCATTATGAGGGACATGCATAACCTTGGAATCAGAGGAAGGATGCCAATATTCATACAAAACTTTCTCAGGGGTCGCTCATTTAGGGTACGCCTCGGGGGAGAGATGTCTGAGGTATACGGACAGGAGATGGGAGTGCCCCAGGGAAGCATAATATCAGTTACACTCTTCCTCCTAAAAATCAACAACATCAGCAAAGCAGTGACTACAGACATTGACAAAGCCCTCTTTGTAGACGATTTTACAATCAGCTACTCATCCCCTAACATGCAAACAATAGAAAGGAAATTGCAGGAGTGCCTTGATAAAATTGAAAAATGGACAAATGAAAATGGGTTTATCCTCTCCAAAACTAAAACAGTATGCATACACTTTTGCAAAAAGAGAGGATATCACCATGAGCCACAACTGAAAATAAATAACAACACAATACCAGTGGCACAGCAAACCAAATACCTAGGAATGATCCTGGACAATAAACTCAATTTCAAGCCACATATAGATGCACTAAAAAAAAATGCCAGAAAGCATTAAACATATTAAAAATAATATCCCACACAAACTGGGGAGCAGACAGTAAAACCATGCTCCTATTGTATAGAGCAATCATAAGACGAAAGCTGGACTATGGTTGTATTATATACAGTTCAACAAGGAAATCATACCTAGAAAAATTGAAACCAATACAAAATCAAGCACTCAGACTCTGCCTAGGAGCCTTCCAAACATCACCTATTCTAAGCCTACACACAGAAGCTAATGAACTCCCCCTTCACCTGAGATGGGAAAAACTCTCACTCCAATATACATTGAAACTTAAAAGTTTACCAGAAAATCCTGCTCACGAAAAAGTATATACGTCAATGTATGAAAATTTCTATACCAGCAGAACTACAGCTGCTCAACCTTTGAGATATCGCCTTAAAAAGGCTATTATAGAAGGATACGAAGAATCAAAAAACATACAAACTTATACAATTCATAATACTCCACCTTGGACAATCACAGAACCATACATTGACATGACTATCAAAATAGCCAAAAAACAGACTAGCAATCAAACGTATCAAAACAAATTCCTAGAACTCAGGGATGAATACTCCACATACAAAACCATCTATACAGATGGCTCAAAAATAACTGGAAAAGTAGGAGCAGCAGCAAAAATGCATAATGCACACAAGCAAATCCGATTACCAGATGGTGCCTCTATATACACCGCAGAGTTACAGGCTATTAAGATGGCTCTTGAACTGGTCCAGGAGTCTAGTGAAAACAAATTCCTTATCTTCAGTGACTCCATGTCCAGCTTAATTGCATTGAAAGGAGGGAAAGTAAACCACCCATACATCCTGGAAATTATAGAAACATACCAACACCAAATAAAGAATAACAAAACAATAGTACTAGCATGGATACCGAGTCATGTCGGCATAAGAGGAAATACAGAAGCTGACAAACTAGCTAAAGAAGCAACAAAGCTGATGCCTTTAAACAGAAAAATCCCATACACGGATAGGAAAAATAAAATAAACTACTACATAAAAACAAAATGGCAAAAACTATGGGACGAACAACTAAACAACAAACTTAAAGAAATACACCCAAATGTTGGGCAAGAGAGAACCATAATACCAATACGAAAAGTAGACACTATATTCACCAGAATCCGAATTGGTCATTCAAGACTAACACATGAATACCTTCTGAAAGCAGAAGGTATCCCTCAATGCAGAATCTGCCAACAACCACTAACCATTAAACATATATTAATGAAATGTAAAAAATATGAAAATATACGTACGAAATATTTCAAGGAACAAAACCTTAAAACAATATTTGAAAAAGAAACACCTTACAAAATATTAGATTTCCTGAGAAAAATTAAACTTTTGGAACTTATTTGAAAATAAAGCAAACCACTGGCCAAAGTCTCAAATGAAGAATATTCTCTTCGCCTTTTATGGCATGAAATGACCTATAGGGTTGATGTGCCATTAAACAAAAACTTACCTTACCTTAAAAAGTATTTGTTGACATTAGACTTGAAGGCAACCATGTAGCAGACAGAGAAACAGTTTTATGGTATTGTTTCCCAGATGGGGAAGTTCTTGAAATGAAATTTAATTTTTATTACATAGGCAAGAAAGAGGCTATATCGAATACTCGCTCCTACTTTCGTAATCTGTCAGAGGGTGTGGCTAATAATTGATGCACTGACCTATATATAACAACAATGCTCTGTCTGCAGTCAAGTAAAGACTTCTTAGATATTGAGAGAACCGGCAGTTGTTAAGTTTTCTAACTTGATCGAACAAGCGTAACTTCTTTGCAGCAAAATCACATCACTTTTCATTTAGAGGTCCTTATGTGCTGAAAAATTTTTGACTAATAGTTTTTCTCAAACTACTTGCCTTTAGAATTCCCTTTGTGTATCCTTTTATCAAATGTTATTAAAATGCAGAAATCTGTCATCTGAAAAAAATTGTTTTACTGCCAAACACCCTACCCAGGTTTATCCTAAAAATCTGGCCTTATCACAGCAGCTCTTTATGCTTCACTGGCAATATACTTCGTTTTAGATGAATAAATGCAATCTTCGATTGAAAACAATTTTAAGTCTTAGTTCTTTTGAATTTTGTAATCTCGTCAGTTTTTTTTTTTTTTTTTTTTTTTTTTTGGCTTTATATGCTGATGTTTCTGTATATTTTTTGAAATTTGTCCAAGTTTAAAAAAATTCTATTTTTTCCTTTTTTCTTTTTTACAGCATTACCCCCGCCTGAACCACCTCAGTTCTGTGACATCTTCAGCACTGTGCCTAAACTCCTCAGCTGTGATGTCATGATTCACATCATGGAACTCATACTCACACGTACGGCGGCTCAAAGGTCAAGGTCGTGGTCTGAGGCACAATTTGAAAGGGTCTGTATACACTACTTGTCAGCCTACTTCCGCTTTTCCTTATTTACTAGTTGCATTTATTCGGTGTTGCCCAGGTTGAAAATATTGCTGGGTAGATGGATTAGAACAAAATAATTTGAAATATAAGTAGGTTTACAATTTTTTATTTTAAATAGGATTTTTAATTGTCTGTTTTAGTTTTACATTTTATTTTCAATTTTAATAAGTTAATTGGTTATACCAAAGCTGAGTTAATCTTTGTTTCTATAAGACTTTTTGTGAGATATTCTAATCATGAAAAATGGATAAAATATTCCTTAGTTTTGGGATTGAGTTGTGTTTGAAAAAAGTTAAACTTAAATTGTTTTAATAAGCTGTGATTTGCAATTAACTTCCGAAATGATCAATTTCTTACTAAGGTTCTGTCATTCTCACCCTCTCTCACTATATATTGTTTGACCACCGCCTCTCTCTTATTTTATGCTTGTTATCATTTTCACTGTTTTGATACCTCATTATAATACGGTTCCTATTCCAGTAGCTTCTTTCCATCAATTGCAGGTTTGTGAAAGTCGCTTCCTGCTGTTTTCCTACCTGTAACCCTGGTCTTTTCAAGACTAAGGTCAATAGGCATCTCCTGTTTTGCAATAATCAGCTTTTGTTCTTGTTAGCTACTTACATCAAATGGCTTCATGCCTTGTCTGAAGTGATTTCCGTAAAAAAAAGAAATCACTATTCTTTCCATCACTCGCTCTCAACAGTCGAAGGTGATATAGAAAGGAATAAAAAGAATGGGAACACGAGTATTACTACATAGATATAGAAGGGAAGAGATTAGCGAACAGAAAAGAATTATTTTGTTTCATATTTCTACTAGCTGACTTTGTTGACTCGTGACTGCTTTGCAAAGTTTGCTGCTTCAAATATTTCAAACATTAATTTTAAATAAGCATTTCGGTGATATATCTGTAAGTATAACAAAAAATTTTGGATTTGTTCATAGAGATGAACATGTTGATAATTTTTATGCAAATTTATTCATCTTTTAAATGTAACCATGAAGAAAGGAAATGAAAAAAGAAATGCGTTTTTCTTTTCACTAGCAATTTAGAAATGGATCACTACTTCTTATAAATCTAGTCAATCTCTTTAAAGAAAGGACCATTTGAACAAAAATGCTTAATATTTGTCCAGGAAAGAAAACGATATTGTGAAACAGAATTATTTGTTACATTAAAAAAAAAAAATCATTGCATTAACAAAACAATAACAAATAATATTTAATTAATAAAATGTCCTTTTTCAAAACCAATATGCAAATTAGTTAGCCTTGTGACTGATATCGCATATATATAAACAGTATATAAAAAGATAGTGTTTCTATCGTGTTAAGTAGAATTGACTTAAAATAGGATGTTTTGACTTAATGAGAAATAAACCCAACTTTTGCATTTATTCATTTAAATATTTAACTGGCTTTGCAAACTCACTTTAATGAGGTTTAGCCAACCAGATGAGAGGGTTTACTAGGGTATGGTGTTTGGAGCCATACATGTAAGATTTACAGTATGTATTAAGATCAGCCATAACTACCTGCCCTGATACTCATACTGCTATATTCTCAAAAACTAATGTTCCTATACCAGGAATTGAACCCAGGCTGCCTGGATGAAAACCAGGAATCTCTATCCTTTTTAAAAAAAAAAAAAAAAAAAATGCACATAACATTCTCACTATCAATACAATATCAATCGACAGATCTAACAAGAAATTAGGTCAGAAGAGTTACTGAGGGGGGGGAAGTGTCGTTAAATGAATAGAGAGAGGGGGGGGGTAAATTCTACTGAACATGGCATCTAATAGCACCCTCCTCTTCCAAAATAAAAAGAATGCTTTATTTATTTTTTTTTTTTTTTACCATTATTCTATAATTGTGAAAGAACTACATACAACATGTAACTTACGCAAAATAGTTTCGGATGATTCAAATAAATTCCAATGCATTGTAGATTTTCATATTTTTCTATCTTGTATTAATGTTGGTTATCTACCCGGCTCTCATAAGCTGTCAATTCAACCAAGATGAGTCTTGTATTATTTTTGATGACAGACCAATGCCTAGCTGTTGCTCCCCTCCCCTTTTCTCTTGTAACTTTGAAGGTCACTCGGGGGTCATATTCTGATGACTTACCACTATATGTACTCCAATGCCACAAGAACCACATGCATTCCGATTGTGTTTAAACAATTCACAGACACGTATGCATGTTACACAATTCAGTTGGAAATTTGGGTGACGAGTTAGTGGGAAATTTCTGTCGTGATCAAAACAAGTATCATCTTGGTGTGTGTAGGTATTTTTTTTTATTGTACTCTGTTTGATTGAGATGGTGAGTAAGCAAGCTGGAATTAATGTTTCCGTGCAAAAATGACATGTTTTGCTTTTAAAAATACTTTATTATTAACTAGTATAGATATCCAGTGTTGCCTGAGTCCAAATAAAGTTCCGTTTGGACACGCCTGCTATATTAAGGATACTGAGCATTTTTCATTATGTCAACTCCATCGTTACCCCCACAATAATTTCAGGAATGAAAGAACGGATACAATTACGAAAATGTAATTGACTAAAAAAAAGAAGTATGTGACAACCTCCCCACCAGATATTTCAGCAGAAGGGATAAAAAGAGGATCTATTCTCTGGATATTGAGCACATTTTTTTGCCTGTGTGCTGGAATAAAAAAAAATAAATAAATAAATAAATGAAAACAACTTTGCTTTCAATCAAAATAGCAGGGAGTGCCTGTGCGACCTAAAAGAAGAAAAAAAAAAATGAGCCGTGGTGTCCGGGCTTGAACGCAAAAGAGGGGAAGAAGGCAAAAACAGACAAACTATTTTGCCCATATATGGCCATGAGTGCTTATGATGTCGTGACGTTGCAAAATAAGCTTTTTAATCATAGTTTTACTTTGAGATGCGTGCGTGACTTGCGAAAAGAGTGATGTGAAAAAAAAAATGACCCTTTCAAAAAGTGGTCCATTTGACTGCTTATAGAATTAATCTTTTTTCTAACTTCCACATATTATACATCCGGCGTATTGCTATTTCTGATGGCACCGGTTTTGACCCAGTTGGATGCAGATGACAAAAGTTTTTAGCATACATACAAACACACAAATATGCAGACGACTTGCCTTTATATTTTGTGTGAAACCCACAAAATATAAAGATTTGTGTGATTTGTGTGATGTCTTTCGGTGGTCAGAGCCCTCCAAGGTCACTGCGGCAAGCGGCCTCCAGTTAGGACGGTATAGGCGGCGTCGAATCAATAGACCGCTGCACCGTTTCGCTGTCCCTCTTTACACAGACAAGCATGTGGCGTAAGCTATTGGATTCACTGCGTCTCATAGCGGTATAACCGGGGATCTGAGGTTCGTCTGGTACAGACTTCAGCCAGGTATCCAGCGCCGACTTGAACGATTCTGTTTTGCAGTTCGTGATCTCTCTGATGTTACGTGGTAGGCAATTGAAGAGCGTAGGACCCCGGGAATTTAAACTCGATTCCCTGAGCCGTCGGATCCAGTTGTCCCTGGCACTGGTTAGGGGTGGTACCACACACCTTCTGCCACGTTTTGAGATATGGTGCTGTATACCAGCGTTGGGCACCTGGTTCTCCATCATACACCAGGTATAGATGATTGAATATCTTTCTTGCCTGCGTTGAATCGATTTGATATTCAACGTATCCAGCAGTTGCCAATAATTCAATTGACTATAACCAGTTAACTTTCTTAGAAACGACTTCTGGATGGCCTCTAATGCTTGAATATGACCTTTTCTGTCCGGAGTCCACAGCTGACAACAGTAATCAATGTGCGGCAACACCAGCGACTTCCAGAGTGTCAGCATTAGGTTTTTTTGTCTCGTTTTGAAAGTGCGTAGAATCCAACTGGAAAGGCTCCGTGCAGTTGAACAAACTTTGTCGATCTGGGAGGTGAATGTACCATCAGAATCCAACGTTACTCCCAGATCGCGCACAGTATCTTTGGTTTTAATTAGCTTCCCGTCTTGGGTCGAGTACTTAGATGCTTCTCTCAGGTCCTTCCTTCTACCGTATTTGATACACTCGAATTTCCCGGAGTTAAACTGCATATTGTTGTCATCCGCCCATTGGTAGATAGCGTCTAGATCATCTTGGAGAGCTTGTACATCAGAAGAATCTTTTATTTTCCTGCCAATCCTGGTGTCGTCGGCAAAACTTGAGATGAAAGACGATTTGACTTTTTCGTCTATGTCGCCGATTAGTACGAGGAACAGCAGCGGACCAAGTACTGAACCTTGGGGAACGCCAGATAGCACTTTGGTCGGGGGAGATGCAGAGCCATTTACTACAACTGTCTGGTAGCGATCTGTTAGGAATGATTTAATCCATAAGATCAATTTACCTCCAATTCCAAGATGTTGGAGCTTTTCGATGGTTACTGCAAAGTCCACTTTGTCGAACGCCTTTGCAAAGTCTAGGTATATCACGTCGACATTACATTCATTGTCTAGAGTATTAATGATCCTATCATGATGGATTAGAAGCTGACTTAAGCAGGATCTTCCGGTTCTGAATCCATGCTGCCCTGGATTGAACAGACTGTGGTTGTTGAGGAATTCCACCAAGTACTTTCGAAGGACCTTTTCGAATACTTTTGTAATGTGGGATGTTAGTGCCACTGGTCGATATTGCTTGGGGAGAGATCGACCGTCACCTTTGTATATTGGGATAATGTTAGCGCGCTTAGAGTCGGCTGGGACTATCCCTTTGTCCAATGATGCCCTCCATAATATGAATAGTGGCTTAGCCAGCTGCTTTTTACATTCCTTAAGGAGTAGCGCTGGGAAACGGTCGGGACCTGCCGCAGAGTTGGCTCTGAGTTCATCTATCGCGTCGGTCAGGTCTCTTTTGTGTAAACGTAACATCAGTAAGCATTGGTTTAGTGTCGTCATCTGGTTCAGGTTCAGGATTTGACGGTATTGGTCTAATGGGCTTACTGAAAACCGATTCGTATTGATCAGCAAGTAAACTGGCCATTTCAGCACTATTAGCGGTTAATTGCCCGGCATGATTAATGAGAGGACCTATCGCTGACTTAATACTTGAGAATTTCTTGGCATAATTGTAGAAATATTTAGGGTTGCGCTTTATAGCACCAACAGCTTTGTACTCGTCATTTTCGCGTGATTTTTGAAGAGAACTAATCAGTTTCTTTTCAATTTCAACTAATTCGCTAAGAATTCGCGTTGTTTTTTCATGCGATTTGGACTTTTGCAAATGTTGCATTTTTCTACTTCTTTTACGCATGAGGTTCTTCCGATCCCTCGGTATGAGTTTACTGACTGGAACGTTTATGAATTTTTTCTTATAAGGAACATGTTCTCGTGTGGTCTCGTAACAAAGATTTCCAATACGATTCAACATTTCATCCGGTTCAAGGTGTGAAAGCTCATTTGCCCAGTCTACTTCCGATAACCGAGCTCGAATGTTGTCCCATTTGATGGCGTCGTTGAAAAAATTCAGAGATGCCAGGTTGCCTGGTTTAGATACGTTATCGCACTCGGTATCCAGCCGCTGGCATTCAATACGTGAGCTGCAGGTCACCATGAAATGATCTGACAATATTGTCGGCGTACTGGTATAACTGTGCAGCAAGGAATCATTATTGGTAAATACCAGGTCTAGGGTATTACCTCCTCCGTGAGTGGGCAAGTTGATATACTGGCTAAGAAAGAATTCATCAGTTAGACTTTTCAGTTGCTGCAGCATCAACCGTTCATCTGGCGGTGCACCAGGTCCCGGTGCACCTGTGGGCCAGGTAGCATGTGGTAAATTAAAATCCCCACAGAGTGTGATGTTAGGAGTTGGTGTATCCAGGTTTCTCATCACTCTTCTAAGTTCGGCAATAGCCTTACCAAACTCTACTGATGTCGATCTGTGACCACCCATTATATCGTCGGGTTGACGGTAGATGACTACGATCACCAGATTTGGATTTTTTAGTTGAACACCAACCATTTCGATGACACCCGATGAGTATTTAATAATGGGTGGCTCAGCAGTAGCGGCCAGATCGTTCCGCACGTACAACATAGCGCCTCCACTATTCCTTCCTCGTTTACTTTTACGGGGACGGTTACGGTCGCTTCGAAAGGGTTCGGATCTCTTAATGTGTATCTCAGCATCTTTCTCTTCTCGAAGCCATGTTTCAGTTATGGCTGCAAAGAGTTCGTTATTTGCATTCAAATAATCGCTGAGCATTGGCACTTTGGTTTGGTTTGTACGTGTATATATATATAAGTTATAACTGAACATTTTCAATCTATTCTCACTAAAAATATAAGACGGGATTAGACCCTTAAATTCTCTCGTACATCCTTACTCACCATCTTAATCAATTCAGTCCCATTCTACTTTTCCATCTTGGAAATATCTCGTACAAAAACACACGTCCTTTGTCACATGACCAACAATTCAAAGTATGCTTAAACTTTTACACTTGTAAATGTTCATAATTAAAAAAGACTTCAATATCATTTTGTTTCGATTACTATTCAACATTTGCATGAGATAACACCTCAAAATATTTTAAATCAAATTAATAGTTTGTTTCTGAAAATTTTTTAGATAAGGAATTATTTGTATTATTAGAACTATTACTTTCATCTTGAATGTTGTGTTTTGGCCAATTTCACCTCCGACCTTCAAGTACATCTTGTCTAAATTCAGAAATCTGAACGAAATATAATTAAAATTTACTTTAAACTTCAACACAATCATGGTTGACAAAACAAAAACCAATCTATCGTGGATTCAATAAAGCGTTCAGTTCAGAATTTTCTTCAGATTCTAGAGTCTGACATGATGAAAAAGGTCTGGGGGTTACATTGTGATAATATCCATGTTGAGAACTCAAGCTTAATATTGTCGGTTGCAACTTGATGCCAATTGTGGTGTCATGCAACTGTAATGATGATCACGGTTGTAATGAATTCCACTAAAGTTGATGCATCGAATATTGGACGCTGTCTTTTTTTGGAATTTATCTTTTTTGCACAAACTTTTTCTTTTGTATTTTTCAGGGAAAAAATTTGCACTGGAAAATGCGTCGAGTTATAATTAAATCCTTTCTGTTTTTAGATTTTGCATCTGATTGGCCTTGCCCTTCACGAACAGAAAATAGCAATAAAGAGAGGGGAAGTTTTTGACTTTCTCCCCAAGGCAACTAAAGGTAAGCATGTGAAATACAATCGATGATTATAAAAGCTTCACCATTTAATGCATACGAGATGCAATTAACAATTGAGAGCTTACGATAAGTTTCTTGAACATCTTTCCATTTTAACCTTTCATTCACTTGCACTTGTTTCTGCCAGTAAAGTTTATTACAGCAACTATATTCTCTAGTGTGCTGATACATGTGAGTGAATGCTGGCTTTGATTAATTCAATCCTTCTGAGGTTGTAGAGGAGTGACACAACTATGGTTAGTTGGAGTATTTATCGTGTTCATCTTTATGACTATCCAGAATTTTAATGGAAATGATTTTTTCGTTTGTGGAATGTTTTGATGCAATTACTTTTTCTGGTAAAATGCATTTCATTTTTTTTTTTTTTTTTTAAATTAAAAATGAGTCAAATTGGACATGTCTCTAGTGCACAAATCTTATCCCCTTTTAATCAAGCACTTTTAAAGAGACTTTGTTGGTTTGGTCACGCTGCGCAACACAACCCACAGTTCATCTACAAAATAATAACTCCAAAACTACTCCAATCTTGGCGGAGACGCCTGGGAGGTGAGTTGAAGATGTGGTTATATACCATCAAAGTCAACGTTGAACCTATCTGCAGGCCATAGGTCTACATTGTATGCTGTTGGTCCATGGACTTTCTTTGCTGCTGTAGATCATTGTGAATGGTTTGCATTCACCCAGGACGTTATGTGTTCTATGGAAGTTGATGGCTCAACCAATCCTCGGTGGATGCCACTAAAGTTAAGTCTAGAATTAAACATGGACAAGTTTTAATTATAAATTTCTTTTCTTGGCATAAATTTCAAAAATTTTTTTTTTTTCCAATTAATAATTGTTCATTAAAATTATAAGCCTAACATTTTTTCCACTTACAAAAATAATTAGTATATATTAACAATATTGTCATTAATTCACTACAATTTTCACATTTTCATGTGAAATTAATTTCTTCTAGTAGAGAAAACTTTAAATTGTTTTCTAAAATTTAAACTGGCACAGAATGCACATTAGTAACAATTTTTTTTTTTTTTTTACTGTAATTTAATTTTTAAATTGGTAAAAGGAGCTTCTTTATTCTTTTCTTTTTTCTCTTCTATTCTCTTTCTTTTTCCTTTCCTTTTTTCCTTTTCTTTTCTCCTTTTCTTTTCTCCCTTTTCTTTTCAAGTATTAACTTGTTATAAAACGACTAATTTTGATTTCTATGAAATAATTGGATGTAAATTTACAGAAAATAAAAAGCTTCTATAACTTTCAATGTTTTTAAACGTGGGTTTTGCTAAGAATTTTAAAACTTGCTTAAATGATTTTCTATTGAACAATTTTAATACTTACAAAATTCTTTCAAATTTTGACAAAGTAATTTTTATTTTTTTGGATGTTTTCAAAAGATTAAAATGACTATTGATTACAAAAAAAAAAAAACGAAATTAATTCTGGTAGATTTAATGAAATTAATTTATAATAGGATTTTAAAGTATTTAAATATTTTTATATTCAAATGGAAATAACTCTTGTACACAAAACTTATCTTTCTTACCAAAAGATATCTTAAAGCATGAATTGTCTGCCCCTGATTTTACTAGCCAATAAGACAGGAGGATCCAGATGGGTGACGCTTATCAAAATTGAAACCTCATTTCGTAGTAATTCTTTCAGTTGAAAAATCTGAGACTGTTTTATATTATTGATTTGTATAGAATCGTTTCCATCAAATTATTTCTTATTTAAGAATTATCACTCATTACACTTTTTTTTTCCAATTTTTTAGAAGGTCAGAATATTCTTCGTTTGCTGGAAAGTTTGGTGGACAGTGAACACTTGACCCATGAATATCAGAGTGACCTTCTCCGATGGGTGCTCAAGGTGAGTAGCACCACCCTACACACAAATCTTTTTTTTTTTTTTTTTTTTTTACTTATTTTTTTATTTGCAAGGTCTTTTTTTTTTTTTTTTTTTTTATTAAGAGGATCTTCTAAATATACAATAAAAAAAGAAAAAATACTCGATTAAACCCGGTTCTCCAACTTCCAACGTAGACCCCTACTACCATGTCTCCTTCTCCAACATCAGGGGTCTACGTTCTAACCTTCCAGAGGTTGAAACCCAATTACAGGAGACTAAACCAGACCTTTTATTTTTAAGTGAAACTGGCATTGGACAGGCTATTTCCCTTGATGAGTTTGCAATTACAGGATACTCTAACTTAACTTCTAAATCTGACCCCCAAGATCGCCATGGGCATGGAATATGTGCCTATATTAAAGATAGCTTTCCATGTGGGAGGGACATCTCCAGGGAAGATCCTAACTTACCTTATATGTGCTTCCGGGTTGCTTTAGCTCACACTACTGCATTTATATTTACTCTCTATCGCCCCCACAACAGCGGAGTTACTATCTTTCAAAGCATATCTGAGAAAATTGACCAAGTCCTTTCTACTTATCCTTCAGCTAACATTCACGTATGTGGAGACTTCAATGTTCACAACGTCGAATGGTTGACCCATTCAAACAAGACCGATGATGAGGGGAGGTTCTGTCATGATTTCTCCATTGCCTATGACCTCACTCAGATTGTTCAGGAACCTACCCGTGTGCCCGATAATGACGGCCAGTATGCGAGCCTACTAGACCTTTTTCTCACAACTTGCCCTGAACTATGTTCAGTTTCTGTTCTGTCGCCTCTTGGATCTTCCGACCACTCTGTTGTATCAATTAAGATAAAAATGAAATGTAATAAGTCCCCAGACGTACCTCTTCATCGTACAGTATATCGATACACTAAGGCTGACTGGGATAGCTTCCGTACATTTATATCTGATCTACCTCTGCATTCCATGTTTAAAAAGGATGTGTCCTCTATAGTATTAGACCTAACTGAATGGTTAATTGTAGGTATTGACCATTTCATACCCTCTAAAAAGTTTCAGCAAAAACCTAACAGCCAGCCATGGTTCTCTCCAGAATGTGCTGCTGCCATTGCGCACAGAAATCACTTTTTCCACTGCTTCAAACGTAATAGATGTATGGAAACTAAAGCCGTTTTCAGGACTGCCAGCAACCATTGTAAGAAAGTAATAAGGAACGCAAGAGAGTTGTATGCTCAATCTGTTAAGTCCAAAGTAGCTGAGCAGCGGCTTGGTTCCCACCAGTTTTGGCAAATAGCAAACAGAATCCTGAACAGAAGCGTGTGCTCCATCCCAACTATTATCAATGGATCTGAGGTAATCTCGTCAGCATCAGACAAAGCCAAACTCTTTGTCAAGAACTTTGCAGCTAATTCTACCCTTTGCGACCAAGACCGCCAACCCCCAATATTTCCTCTTGTATCAGAAAACACGCTATGTGATATACGTATATCTGTACGTGATGTTGCCAAGCTAATCAAAAACCTTGATTCCAGTAAAGCAACTGGCCCTGATGGTATTCCAATTATAGTACTCAAAAAACTTCAACCTGAACTAGCGCCCATACTTACAAAACTGTTTAAACGTTGTCTTAAGGAGAATAGTTTCCCATCTCCCTGGAAAATCTCATCAGTATGCCCTGTATTTAAGAATTCAGGTGATCGCTCATCCCCCTCTCAGTACAGGCCAATAAGTCTCCTGTGCGTCATGAGTAAGTTGCTAGAATCTGTATTAAATACAGAAGTAATCAAACATCTCAACAAAAATAACCTTCTTAGTGACACTCAATATGGTTTCCGTTCTGCTAGATCTACAGCAGATGTCCTTACAGTTATATCGCATAGGATTAGCAAATCTCTCGACGGTGGCAATCTTTCTAGGGCAATTGCTCTTGACATATCTAAAGCCTTTGATAGGGTATGGCATAAAGGTTTACTTCATAAGATCGCTAGCTATGGTATAGCTGGAAAAGTCTTCTCAATTATTAAATCATTTCTTTCTGATAGATTCATAAGAGTAGTAGTTGAGGGGCAAAAATCAGAAGCTCACAATATTAATGCCGGTGTCCCTCAGGGATCCATCCTGGGCCCAACTCTTTTCCTGATCTACATTAATGATCTTCCAAATCATATCCTTACATCATTTGTAGACATTTATGCTGACGACACTACCATTTATGGTACCACATCTAAGACAGTAAACGAGCAAGTTCTCTCCAATTCTCTCTCCTCTGATCTTGAGCACGTAGTACAATGGGGAAAGGAGTTGCTGGTTACTTTTAATGCATCTAAAACCAAGCTTCTCTCTTTACATCATCAACATTCTAATCCACATTTGTCATCAATTGAAATGAATGGCTCTCGTCTTCAGGAGGCCTCAAGTTTTGACAAGCTTCTGGGCTTGACCATTACTCCTGATCTTAAATGGAACACGTATATCAAATCTGTTGCCAAGGCCGCTGGAAAAATGGTGGGATCTTTCTATCGATCCAGTAGATATCTCACTGCTGATGCTATTCTCTATCTATATAAGAGCCAGGTACGTCCAAGGATGGAATACTGTTGCCACATCTGGGCAGGAGCTGCTAGAAAGAACTTGTCCTGCCTTGATAGAGTTCAAAATAGACTTCGTAGCCTCGTAGGAGATGTCCTTTTCTCCTCCTTGCAACCTCTATCTCACAGAAGAGATGTTGCGAGTTTGTCTCTGATGTATCGTTATTTTCATGGAAAGTGTTCAACTGAGCTTCAATCTATGGTCCCCCCTCGCCAAACTTTCACAAGAAACACTCGTCTAGCTGTAAACACTATCAATAATCTCCCCCACTCTTTATCTGTGCCTAAACCTAAACGTAGATTCCATGAACAAAGCTTCTTTCTTAGAACTGCACGCCTGTGGAATTGTCTTCCGTTTTCCTGCTTTCCGGCTGACTACAATATGGTTTTGTTCAAGTCTAAAGTAAATAAGTTCTTGATAAGCCGTTCCATATAAGTTATTAAATTTACCAAATTTTCATTACTAATGATTACTATATTGACCAACTTCTACTGTACACTCTTTAACCCTTATCCTTGAGTGGCCTCTGGGCCTTGATAATGTGGTGATGCCTTTGTAAAAAAAAAAAAAAAAAAAAAAAAAAAAAAAAAAAAAAAACATCCCTCATAACATCCTTTTTATTTACTTGTTTGCAATAGTTATATTTTTAAATAAATTGTTTCAAATATACAATAAAAAGCAAATTACCTATTACTATATTAATAAATGGAACAGAATGGATGGTCTAAACTATATGTGACAAGACACTGATTATAGTTCCACCAATCTTTCATGACCTGGAAGAATTTTTTTGTTTACAACACTTAGTATATGAAAATGGTCATCCATTTAAATACAGATCTGACTTTGCATAAGGAAACTTAACTAAAAAAGTATGTCAATATTTATGAAATTTGATACTGATGCAGAAAATAAAAATAAACTGAATGATGTAACATCTTTAATAATTGAAGGAGTAACCTAGCTCTTCTCAAAAAGATTAAACTAAATATAGCCCACATTTGAACCCTTTACATCTAACATCTGGGTTCCAAAATTCATAATGTGTAGTTAGATTTGGAATGAATTCTGCATATATAAACATACCTTGTTATATATGTGCCTGCATGTATGTATAAAGTAGTAAAATCATCAGTGTTTAAGCTCAATAGATACAAATTTATAATTTCAGAGCATTCATAAATAGACAATAGAGAAGCAGATTCCAGAGAAAATGTCTTTATTTTCTGGTAATGGAATTCATTTTTAATAGCCATTTCTCATTTTTTTCAATGTTTTTAATCGTATCTTGAATTTTGTAGCACAATGAATTGTTAAAAGAAAAATGGAAACATAAAATTTTTTATAGATAGATATGGTTAATATGACAGTGTTCTCTTATTTTTTTTTTATTTTTCTGGTGATTTTCTCAACATGGCAAACAACTCTCTTAGTCTAAGCTAGTAAATTATGTATTGCGGCAACGAGTAATCTTGTCTCGGCCATTCCTTGAGCATTTCTGATCTCTTGATCATCAGGAACAGTATTTTGGAAGAGGTTTTGTTTGTGTGATTTTATATATTTTTCTAAGTTGCAGGAAAAGAAAAATAAGGGATGTGGTTGAGTTTATTATTTATTGTAGTTTTATTTAGTTTTTATTTTTTGTTTATAGTTAAATGTGTTTAATATGTTAGTATCTGTATTAAAAGCTATTTTTTTTAATATTAGGTTGAATCTTTTATGATGATTGCTTTGAGTAATTCTAAAACACTAATGTCAGCTGAACTAAGAAATTTACTAACTATTAATACCAAAATTTTGTACAAAATTAATTGCATACTCTAAAATTACTAAAAAGTACAAAAAAAAGCAAACTTTGTCATATTTAATCACATGTGCTTGGATAATTTGCTGCATATATATATATATATATATATATATATATATATATATATATAATTTCAGGGTAGAAATATCCAAATTAAAAACCATTGAATTCCAATGAGTTTGTTGATAATGCTACAAGAGCAGGATATTATTTTATTCAATTTAGGTAAACATTATCATAAGTCGCTTCAATAAATTTACTGTTTCAGTCTTAAAGACATCATCAGACAACAATAAATTCTGGTCTTACTTGAGACCAGTAATTTAATGACAACCAAACAGAAAAAAGGAAAAGTGTTGGTTTCTTAAAATCAAGCATCTAAACACGCATAATTTTTTTTTTTTTGTTTTTAAGGAGGGGGACTATTTTAATCAGTTATAATGAAGATGCTTCTTCGTTACTTAAATTATGCCAGAACACCTACATGTGTTATGTGATCGGAAATAAAGAATCAACTAAGTGAAGGCCAAATATGGAAGGGGAAAGGAATGAAGCATTTTCCCAACTGTCTGCAATCTGTATCCCTGGTAACGCATGTCCTTGAATGTTTTTTTTTTTTTTTTTTGCTAAATTTGTTAAAAATAATCTTGGTTAAATTTGTTGATAAAAGCTTAGTTTGAAGTAAAAATAATGATTTAATTTTAAAATCCTATGACAATTTATTATGAGAAGTTTAATATTTTAAGTTTTATATAATAGGTTAATCTACCATGTAAATATATTGTATTGATCCTCATTGTAAATAAAATATAATAGTCAAACTTCAAATAAAAATAAAATAAAGTAAAACTATTATGTCTAATTTATAAAAAGTGAACATACATTTTATTAGTTACATTTTATATAATGTATAAATAGTTAATATATTAAGTCGTACTAGTGTCTAATAAACAATTAAAAATTTTTTTTTATGTTGATTTATTATAATAGTAGTTTTATGATATGTTTGTCTTAAGGCTTATATATTGAGGTAGCTGGGTTAAATTGAAAAATTTGAGTTAAGAACATATATAAAATAATTATAAAGAGGAATTAATCTTATGGTAACATAAAGGGAAATGTTAAAAATTAACTATAAGCCTGGCAAATCTATTTGTTTAATCGTAAAATTGATTATAAAAACGAAGGCTATTGTTGTATATTATGAAATGGTTGGGTTAATTTACATTTTAAAGCTTTGTTTCACAATTATTATAACTTACCAATGTTTAGGTTTTGTTAAAAGAAAAAAAAATTGCAACATCATTTTATGCTTTTTATATTTCTCACATTTTCAAGGTTATCAGAAGTGTAAAAAGCATAAAAACAATTTTTTTTTTATTTATTTTTTTTTTGTTTTATTTTGATGTTTCGAGTTGACCTAAAATGTGAGGATATTAATCAAAATGAAAGATGTTGAAGATACTAGAAATTTTTGGGCTTCATTCATTTCTTGCCAACACTTTGGAAATAGATCACAAGAAATCTCGTAACCATTTTTCAAGGAAAAATGTTCCCCTTAAATTTTGAACATTTGCGTTTTTGTCTCCAAAATGTGTGCAAAATTTTTTAAATTGAAAAAGACAATATTACAAGAATTTATGTGTACTATTTCAAAAGTTTTAGCAAAGAATGAACGCAGCCCAACTATTTCCAATATTTTCAATGTCTTTAATTTTTATTCATTTTGCTACATTTTATAACCAAGATCTGAGATCCACTCGAAATATCAAAATAAAACATAAAAAATTAAACACAATAACATTGGTTTTATGCTTCTTATAACTACCATAACCTTGAAAATACTTTTCTAGAAGCATACATGAAATAACAAATTTACACACACACACACACACACACACACATATATATATATATATATATATATATATATATATAAATATATATATATATATACCCCTATGTTGGCTGGCCAATATGTACTCAAATTGCCTAACAAGATAAAGATTGTAGTATATATAAATTTTAGTTGAAGAACATTTGTTACTTCGGAGACTGAGTTTTAAAACTTTGGAAAATGGAGTCACAAGTTTAGGCTACTAACTCCGCACCTCTGAAAATTTTGAAAACTCCACAAGATGCACTTTTTCTGTGCTGTCTGTAAACTTTGAAGATATTTTGTTTATTGACTTTTTTTTTTATCAAAAAGTATTTTTCACAAGTTTTTCTGTTTTTCAGTATTTTGAGGCTGTGCGTAAGATGGAGGATGAGTGTGTGAGCGTCTCCAGTCTTGGGAAATTGGCGAGCACGAGCGACGCAAAGCGAGAACAAGAGAAGAAGAAGAAGGCAGAGTTGGCGGCGAAACGACGGGAACGAATAATGTCACAGATGTCTATTATGCAACGAAATTTCATCAAAGACAACCCGGTGTTGTGTGAAATGGCCACGTCTGATATGACCCCAGCTGGTTCAGATATGGATATCAGGTAAAATGTCAAAATATCTACTTCCACCTCTTTTATTATGCTTCTTTTTTTTTTTTTTTTTTTTTTTTTTTTTGTGTGTGTCTAGTGTGACTAATGATATAAAACGTTATTTGAATTATTAAAACTACTATTTGTTTTGGCTCCCCAAAAAAGAGGAACTCTGAATTGAAACCAAAATAAAAATTATCTCTAAAGGATTTCTTTCTCTGAGTGAGGATGGAATGGACTAATTGTAGCATCAGAACAGATACTAAACTTGTTCCATGCTAAAAGGCCAAGGATGGTGTTTTGATCTGTTATATTCAACGCTTATGCCAAAATATGTTCTTGTCGTGTTAGGCGTCATTTGTTAGCCATCCAAAAATGTGTTGCATCTAAATGAAGAATTGAGACAAATTTCTTTTCTCATTGCTTACGCCAGCATGCTTTTAGTACCCTCAACCTTGCATATGTCCAGCTCTCAGCAGGGTTTTCCAACCTTTTAAGCACTTGTGATCCTTTTACCTAAAGGTTTGAAACCCATGCGACACTCTACTTAGGACTTACTATAAGCAGCATAATTCTCTTTATTTTCTGCGAAGGACAACAGTAAGCAACGGACATGCGGTTGACGTGTTCACATACTGGAGAGAGAGAAAGGGGAGGACTATAACTAAAAGAAACTAATTTTGGATCTAGTCTTTATTAGGTGCTTATGCACTTATGCTATCGTGCTATTTTTTAATAGTATTTTCAAGTTTTGTGTTAACGTTTTTTTTTTATTAAATTGTTAGATGAAACTACAGAATAATTACAAAACACTCTACCCTCGCCATATTAAGAATGGCTTTCAGAATATTTCAGCATTGTAACATGTAGCCTGTTAATATTTTAAGGACACCACTTCCATCATTTTCTCTTGGGATATTTATATTCATGGAAATCTAAATGCTTGTTTGGTCAGAGTGAACTTGAGATGGTCTTTACCACTCTGGGTTTATCATTGATTTAATTTTTTTTTTTTTCCCCTAGTGAACAAACAAGCCCTCCTTTTCCCGTTCTTCTTGGATGTGGCCAAACAAGTGCAGCGTATACGAGTACAACCAAAGCTGTTTGTATTCTGTGTCAAGAAGATCAAGAAATCTCGTACAATGGACGAGCTATGGTTCTTTCGGCCTTTGTTCGAAGGTGAGTTAATGTTATTTTGCAGTCGATATATATTTTTCTTTTATTTATCTTAATGTTTCAATTGAAGGGTTTTACTAAATATGTATGACTAAAAATTATGTACGATCAATGTGTGACTAACTATCAATGCTGCTGATCAAAGCAACTTTGACACAGGCAACCAATTGAGTCCGTCAGTGTAAAATATTTTAAAACAATCTTGTAATAAGCAATAAAACGAATTTACTTAGAAATTTTGAGAAGTTATTTTTATCTTTTTAAGTCCATACGTAAAAAGATATTTACTAAAGAAAACTCCCGATTTTTATTAAATATTCCTTCTTACACGAGCGTCAATGCAAAAAATGTTATTAAAATAACCGCTTTAGTCATAATTATTTTTGGTAACTTCTTAAAGATGGACTTTTTACAACTCGGTGTGCCACTTTTTTTTATTTTTAGTCTTTGTAAAAAAAATAAATATGCAAGTTTATTTCTTTATTGAAATAAAAAAGACGAATTTAGTCACTCACAACTTTCAGCCGAGATTTTTTTTTTTTTTGCAAATTAAATTTTACAAGTGACTTTTTTTCTTTTTTTTTTAATTTCAATTTTGTAACACAATAACAACGTAACACTAGAAAATCTTTGTAAAAAGTTGAATCCGTTAAATCTTCATCTCGAATAAAGTGTTTTTTTTTTCAAAGACGAGTAAAAATAGAAAAAAGTTCTTAAGTTAAAAGAAAAAAAAATTTGATTACTTTTTAAATGTTATTTTTTATAACAAATATATATTTTTTTGTATGTGTTTGTTTTGTTGTTTTTTTTTTTTAATATTTTTTTTAAGTTTACAAAATTTGAGAGTTTGTTTTTGACATATCTTTCGAGGTTTTACCAAAATAAAACTGTTTCATATAATTTTGGTTAAATATTGCCAAAAAAAAATAGTTCTTTACTTACAGAGGACAGTTAGACACAAGGTCCATTTTAGATGTGGAGGAAAATCCAATTCTCCCAGAAGTGGCAAACGGGATTGGGGAAAAAAATGTTTGTCTTAAAGAATTTCAATATATATACATAGTTGTATTTCTATTTTGTTTATTTTCTGGTTTAAGCGAGAATATTTAAAAAAAAAAAAAAAAAAGTTATTTTTTGCAAATATCTTTAGGTATGAAGCAAAAAAGATATTTGCCAAAAATAACTTCAACTGAAACTTGAGTAAATTCGTTTTATTGTTTATTATTTAAAAAGTAATCAAGACAAGATTTTTTGCGCTGACGAACCGAGTAAATCACCCATGTTGAAATTGCTTTGACTAATTAAACCTTTGACGACTGAGACAATTTTTTTTTTTTTTCAATACACTTTTCCAAATAATTGTCACAGGTTTTAATTAGACATCCATAAAATCATGTTTAACTTTTAGTAGTGCATAATTTTTAAAACCAGGGCAAAAACAAAAACTGATTTTTCTACAAAGATTTTTAACAAAAAAAAAAAAAAATGAAAAGTGGCACACAGGATTGAAAAAAATTTTCTTTTGTAAACGTTTTTTATATGAATCTAAATATATATTTGCCAAAAATAGCCTCATGATTGAAATTCATGAGTAAATTCATTTTGTTTAGTTTAATAATACCACAACAGATTTTTATGTTTTGCGCTGACAAACCCAGTAGCTCGTCCATGTAAAAGTTGCCTTAATAACAAAACGGCAATAAGAGCAAATAATCGAACATAATTTAGCCTTACAATTTTAGTAATCCCCCCCCCCATGTACAATCAAAATCTGACACAACTGTCTGATTTGGCTCCTGCTGATTCATGTAACTTTACATGTTATTTCTATATGACAAACAGCAAGAGCAGTCAGTCGTACATTGATCGGGAATAATTTTGGTCGCAAAAATTGATTTTGCTAAATTGACCTATTGTTTTCAGAAAATAATTACCTTCCTTGTTACGACAAACTCCATTTTTTTTTCTTTTTTCTTTTTAGAAAAACTCAATTCTCGCTAATTACCTTTGAAAGTTATTTTCATTAATTTTCTACCTTATCATTTTTCATACTTTTTTCATATGTTCGTTACTGCGACATGAAAATTAAGTGGATACCATTGATTTTATATGAAATTCAATATCTCGATTTGTTAATTTTGTTCTAATAAATAAGAAGCGCCCTAAACTTTCTTAAGCACCCTTGAACAAGGTGTCCTCCTCTGCTTCACCCCACTCCCCCAAATTCATCCTTTTCAACCTAACTTGGTCTCTACTTTCCCACAAATATGCTGTTTCCAGTGGTGAGTCCCCAGTTTGGAAGCTTAGCATATGAAATCACTCTTTATCCACCACTCCCAGGTCCACTCTAACCTGGAGGAGTATTGTACTAGTGAAAGGACCATCTATGGGTTAAAAACAGAACCTATCATTTACAAATGGTGTGTTTAAAAAATATATGCCAATAAAATTGATTCATCTCAATCATACGCAAAACATGTGTACGTTCTCACCATTCAAATAACGATTGCTATGCTGTAACGACGTAACTTTTAAATAAAAAAAGTTTTAATTTTTTTCTTCCAGGTCTTCAGTTTTGTCTCAATCAAGAGGTAAAGTGCTTACAAACAACGAAGATGAGGATCCGCTACTTACCCCGTCTGATCTCTCCTGTGGTACTTATACCAGCTCCTGTGGTCATGTGATGCATGCCGATTGCTGGCAAAGGTATGAGGGGTGGGGGTGGGGGGTGCTTGTTTACATTTGATTATTTAAATCAACACATTTCAGGTAAAAACATATGTTGAAATTAAATATAAATGATAGAATAAACGATGTGCTAGAAGTGTTTTAAATAAAACAAAATCGGCCACAATTACATTTCCAGATATTGTGTTTAAAGATGGCAGACCCTTGATTTAAGTCAAGAGTTATCTAAATCATTCGCACAACTCTCCACATTAAAACGTACAATAAAATAAAAAAAACCTTGAGTTTAAAAAAAAAATATAGTGTGCACACATTACTTACCATGTTGCCTAGAATATGTATCCTATAATTCATAGTGATAACTTAATCAGTTTAGTTTATCCTACACTGGTGCTTCTGTGCACTGGCCTCATTAACATTTTTATTACATAATTTAACTGAAAACTTGATTCAAGCAGTTTTTATTTTTCTATTAAATTTTTTGTATCTCACTTATTTTATATCTTTTTTTTTTTTTGTGGTGGTGCGCTTAAATGATAATTTTTAAACCAATTTCAATTGTAGGAGAGTTTTAAGTAAATTTTATTTAATATTAGTTCTTGAAAAATGTTTATTGATAAGATTTAAAAATTCTGTACATAGCTTAGATTAATTTTTAGTGTTTGGTTATATGGTGGGGTGAACCAAATATTTCTATTGTTGCCATCTTATCTCTTATTTTATTTCAGCATTCTTGTATCCACATTTTAGTTGTGTTATGAAAATTACTTACATTTTCGAATACCTTTTTGTTAGAGATTTCAATAAGTGTTTGACCGATTAAAAAAAAAAAAAAAAAAGTTAAAGGTTATTGAGATTTAAGTAAGACTTCTTCCTCTCCTCCAAATTGTGTTTCCTTTTGTTAATATGGTACGTCTTCGTTGCTGAATAGCTTTAATATTTTCCATATGTTGGTAAGACGTTTTTAGAAAAAGATGACTTTATCTTTTGTGTTTTGTTTGTGAACCTGATTTGCGTTATTGATATGACTTAAAATTTTTATTTTTATCTATAGATATTTTGATGCCATTGCCGCCAAAGAACGACGACGACCTTTTCGTTTCCGAAATACTTGCAGCTACAATATTGAAAAATTGGAGTTCTTGTGTCCGTTGTGCGCTGCAATTAGCAATACTGTGATCCCAATGTTTCCTCCTTTATGCACATTGCGAACGAGTACCGCAGGCTGTGACCTGTAAGTATTCCACCTCTCTCTCTCTCTCTCTCTCTCTCTCTCTCTCTCTCTCTCTCTCTCTCTCTCCTTGACTCTTCATTCTTAGCTCTGGTTGGGTTGTATAAATAAAGTATTTTGAACTTTATGGCCTTATGAAAACAATTTTCAATGCTTAACATACCATAACATCCAACACTTGAAAAATAAATTAGTATTAATTTTGAAAAGTATTATAGATTACATAAAACATTGTGTATAGTGTGTAGATTGTAGTTTGCTTATTAAAAACAGTGAAGTAGGATATCACACTGAAAGAAACTGTTGGATAAAAAATTAAAACATATTCAAAGGTTAAAGATTTTGACCATTTTTGAAGAAGAGTTTTAACCTTGAAATATAAAAAAAAATCAGACACTGTACTATCTTTGATTTGACACAATATGTTTGTAAATATTAAATCAAAAATTGAAAACTCTTCAATGTTGTCATTTTATCTGTTTGCCTTTTATGATTTTCTATCGATGCCTTAAACCTAATGTCTCCTTGTCTTTAATAACCCAATCTTCTATTAATGTCTGTTTTGTCATCTATATGACAAATAGAAATTTGGATTGTTCTTGTACTACTACTACTACAACAATGGATCAAATCTTTGATTCTAAATTGTAACAAAATATCTCTGGCCAAATTCTAGTAATCCACTGTTAAAATTGTTAAATTGATAACCTGTAAGTTGTTGCTCAATAGATATTGACATCTCCGTTTCTTGTTTCTTTAATAACTTAATTTGCAAGGTAAAAATTGACAATACAATGCCATTGTGGATCAGCATTATTTTTTTTTTTATTTATTTTCTTTTTTCTTTTATTTTTTTTCTTTTATTTATTTATTTATTTTTTTTTCTTTTATTTCTTGATTCATTTTTGTGCCAAGCAATGCATATTGCCACTTGAATGTAATCGCTTGATCCTGTATCGCAAGGGATTGAAGGGAATTAAGCAGCTAGATGTTTGTTCACATTTTATTTTGAACATATTAGTGTAGTCAGGAAAGCAAGAAACAAGAAGGGAATTCCAAAGTCTAGCAATCAGGGGGAAGAAACCATTAGAGAAGAAGGTTTTCCAGTATCTAAGGATTTCAACAGTATAGAGTGGGATTTTGCTGCTGGCCAGTTTAGTTGGGCGTATATACATCAAGGGGGCATGTTGAGATCGGTGTATACTGATCTGTAAAGAAATAAGAACGTGTTCAATAACACCAACCTTAATTAATTATAACCAAATATAGAGTTACAAAAAATATACAAACATTTATTCATACGAAGTAAAATAACATGAAAACACTTGTTGGTGTACACGAACAGACGGAGATAACCTGCAACTTTCATTGTGTAAGAATGCGTATCTAAATGTTTATAAAAGTTCATTAGTACTATTGAATTTAAGAATAATTTATTGTTTTTGGTAAAACATTATGTTCGATTGTTTTGGGTTGATATTAAAGTTTATGAAGGATCAGATCGGCTTACCTCATAAGTCTGTTCATTGCTCTCAGAATGCATCTTTATATAGCGTGCGAATTTTACGCGTGTACCGCTTAATGCCAGGCGAGAGAGAAAAAAAGAAGAAAAATGGAAGGCTATGTCAGAGTCACAGGAGATGTACACATGTCAATTTGTCATGTCATAGTATTGCGTGCCTTATTCTGTGTGTGTGTGTGTGTGTGTGCTATGGCACATAGTTTGCTTTGTGTCTGTATGTCTAATTTAGATACAAAGTGAATTTGGCAGATGTAACAGTTCACTATTGGCACAAGTGCTATGAGTTCATCAGAGCACATTTCATTAAAGTACTTGTAGGCATTATGGCGATGGGATAGATGTTGGAGTTTGGCAGACAGTGCAAGACTTATTAGATTCGAAACTCTTTTTCAGTATAGATCTCTATAAATAAAATTAACTCATTTTTTCCCTGTCTGATTTTGACCTTAATAGGATTAAAAATCAAGATATTTCATGCAAATATAATATGCACAAACGGCAGAACAATATCTGAGGTGTGTTATAGGCTTATTATTTCTCAAATTCCTCGATAATCTTAGATTTCTATACTTTTTCTGCTGAGAAGTCACGACCAAAATCGGTTAAGATCAATGGAAGTGGTAAAATATTTTCTCTCTTATAAATTCCTCCTCCCCCTGCCACCACTTAACACCGTTTGGGGATCGTTCACAAGGAACAGTTGAGAAGAGAACACCGGTTTGGCTTCGTAGTTCTTTCATGTGAAGTTATTTAAAATCACTAAACTAAGCTGCAGTGCTCTGTGGCGTAGTGGTTAGCGTGCTGGACAATTCACATTATATTTTCACGTTCACGCCGACCTACCGTAGTCGTTTTTTTTTTTTTGTTTTTTTTCCTAAACAACTGGAATGGACTTTTCTTGGTGGCCGAACTGTTAACGTTGCAGATGTTTTTTTTTTTTTTTTTTTTTTTTCACACTTTATTTTCCTACTTTTACTCATGACTCCGGGTTTGATCCTTCCTACTTACCTACCATAACATTTTTTAAATCTCCCCCCCCCCCCCCCGTCCCGGAAACAAACACTCGGGTAATGCCGGGTACCCCCGCTAGTACATAATATCTTCAACCTATTCCTCTATAGTGGATGGGATAAGCTATTCTAAAGCACAGCCTCTTGCTCTCATCATCTAGAAAAAAAATGAGAAAGATTTTATAAGTATATCTGTTACATGTCTCTAACTTCCTATTTGATGTAATATCCTGACATGTGGCCTTAATTCTAAACCTTTCGTTTATGGAATTTTCTTTTTTTTTTTTTTTAATCTAGCATTATGTAAAAAGAAAAAAAAACCCTCCGTTTTAAATTTTATTTTTACACATCCACCTCTAATCCAGCTATATTTTCATCTGCTACGACCGATGTAAATTACAACCTTTTTCAGAGGCATCATTTTGAATTTGAGAATGTTTTAGTCAAACTCTGGTATATGTGTAGAGTTTTAACTGACCCATTATTTAATCTACAGGGTTAGATTGTTCTCATTCTGTCAAAGCAAAAATATCATATTTCAAAAATCATCTAAATTGATCAAGTAGTTTTCTCATAAAGAAAATCTTTTTTAAGCAATTACTGAGAATTCCTAAGCATTACGACATAAATATAATAGGTATGAATTATTGTTGAGTTATCTTTGTTTTCTGAGATTTTTCAAAATGGCGAGGTACACTGTCATTCCTGAGATACTCATAAAATTTGATTTTCTTATTTAAAAATAAAACTACACTAGAACCCCAGGATGCAGCGTTAAAAATTAGTAACAAAATACAGTATATAATACACATGTCTATAATCAAATAACATAAATAACACTGTAAGGCAGGGCAAATACCGTAACCAGGGGCTGGAAAAACATTGTATTCCACACCGTAACCTGAAAAAAAAATGTATCCTAGGGCCACCATATCCCGGGATTCTACTGGATTTTGGGATTATAATAATAATTTGGAGTTTGGTATGCAAATTCTCAAATTCAACAAAACTCACTTAAAGAAGGTTAGATATTGAAACAAAATAATGACCAAGATGTGAGTAGTAATTAAAATAATCCAAATATTTAATATATGTAATCGAACTAGTGACTGGAATGTGATTTTTTTAATATTTTTAGAAAGTCATAAAAGTTAAAAGATATCATGGAATATTAAATGAAATTGATGCCATTTTTTTTTTTTTTTTTTTTTTTTTAGAGGGTCTTTGTAAATATATTCTATTCTGTTAAAGGTCTGAACAGCCAATCAAATTGTCCAGAAAGTAAAAATAGAAGCATTGCATATTTATTTAAGGTACATGTAATGAATGGAAGGTAATTATACGAAATGAAGAAAATGAAACAATCATGTTATTTTCTAGATAATAGTTTTAATGAAGCACAATTCTCAGTGGTTGATGGGAGAGCAACAGTAGATTTTGCTTACAGTGAAATCTACCTCCTCAAAGCATATCTTTTTTGCGTAGTTAGTTTGGTTGAAATTAAAAAGTTCAATGAAGCTTACTATTATTTACGGAAACTCTCATTAGCTATTGACAGGAAGGGAGCAGTAATTAATTACTTTAGAAAGTCATAAAAGTTAAAAGATATCATGGAATATTAAATAAAACTGACCGTTTATTTCGAGAAGTGCGTCTGATGAAGTAGATTTGATTGGTGAATTTTTTGACTGCGTTAAATACACTTTGGTTGTAAGAAATTACCAAGATGAATGAAAACCGATTAATAATTTCCAGAAATGAACGTCTGGTAATGGCAAGAAGCAAAATCGTGTTTAAATTATGTATGGTGCCGGTGTTTATAGTTCTATGATGTCTGTTTGGAGAGGGGAAAAAATTGAGTTCAATTTAGTAATATAGTAGATAGATTTGAAAATAATCGTGTTACTCAAACCTTGTTGAAATTTAAGTCGGAATTGAGGAATTCATAAATATCGTCTATTATGAAAAAGACAATTTTTTTTTTTTTTTTTACATTAAAAATAATAAAAAAATCAATACTTTTTCTATTATTTGTTTGATTTTTTTTATCTCCAGTGACCAGCAGAAGGAGGTGGACTTGAGTTTTAATGACTGGTTGGATGGCATCCAGAAAACGGTGCAAGCCAGCGTTAAAGCAGCCGTAGATAAAGAAACTGAAGGTTTTTATGAATTTTTTTAATTTTGTTATTAATTTGGATTCATGTTTATTTATACGACTAGTTTATAGAATGTGTGATATTTAATTTTGCCACTGAGTTTATTGAAAAAAAAGTTTGAACAGATAGTTTGCAAATCGAATCATTCTGTAAATGAAATCCAGTAATCAGAAAATGTTAACTGAACAACGAATCAAATTGACATGAAAATAATCGAAGCAAAAGGTAAGTCATAAATGGTGGAAGATAACATCACAGAATGAGTAAATGAAATCATGACTGTCTTTTTTAAGAAGTGAATGATGGAAAGTGTTAAAATTTTTTCAATTATTTTCAATTGTATACTCCTAACTTGTTTGATTCCAACCAAAGTGATTCTTCCCATGTAAGAAATTATTAAATATGAATGAAACCGATTGATAATTTCTGGAAACATTAAGTACTGGCAGCAAGCATGACCATACTGAAATGATGTGTGGTGCCTGTGGTTATAGTCCTATGATGTCTGATTAGAGAGAGGAAAATCAACTTTTAGTGATGCAGAAGAATAGGTGACTCAAAGTTTGCAGTGAACCATTGTGAGATAAAAAATGTTTTTTTTTCTCCAAAAAAAAAATATAAAGAAAGCAGTAAATATTTCATAAAGTAGTATATTTTTTATAATACTAAAACTAAATTAAAACCGATGAAACAGTAACATTTTATGCAAAAAAATAAAGTATTATGAAAATTTTCTGTCACTGTTTGCTGCTGACTTCCAGTCACCTATTTTTCTGATTCATCCTTTATTTTATTAAAATAGATGATCATAGATTGCCGTGTTTACTGATACTACAAATTATAATTAAATCTTTGTGTATGATGCTCGGGTGCACTACAAATCATCACACATGGCACAATCACGTTGACACTCTAATTCTCGCTAGATCACTAAGTTAAGATAAGCTTAGTCAGTAGCAGATGGGTGGCCATTTGGGAAGATTAAGTGCTGTATATACCATGCTGAGGCGTAAAAGTTTCCAGGTTGGTATCTAGGGGCACATTTAACTCATTGGGGAAGATGCAACCTCAACTCAAGGCAAAAAGCAACGGATGAGTACCGTCTTCTCTTCCCGAGATTACTATGGCTCTATAATTTGCAGAGTTGTGGTCACCGATGCTGTTAAAATAGCAGAATCGCTGATATATTTGAATGAGGATGGGAGATCAGATGTAGTTTTGTATACATTTAGGTAAGCATGAGGGTTTTAAAGGATGCAGTCTTGGCAGCCAATGGTTGATGCAGGCAGTTCCATGCTTCAACAATTCTGAGCATCAAAAATTTCTAAAAGTTGTGGAAACTATATTTTCTAATTTTGTAGGAAAGTCTATGCATTGGATAGGTGGGGCGAGGGGTATATATATATATATATATATATATATATATAGTCTTGTATATATACGTGTCTGTATTTTTTACATGTGTCAATATATATGATATGGGCAAGTGTATAGTGTAAATGTTCATTGTGTTGGTAGCCACTTCTACACAAATTCACGTAGTTAACGAATGTGACGCATAAACTTTTATACATATCTTTTCTTACAATCAATTGAATAATATACATAATTTCTTATTTATCCAAATCCCGAAAGAATGCCATAACAAGGAGTTATATTTTACACAGCATTTATTCATCTTATGAATTCCCTTGTCGGAGTTTGGTATGCTAAGTCTTTTTCTACATTTTCACTGGTTCTTCTACTTCCAACAAGGTCATCCACATGTCCGTTTGTTAATGCATTTCTTGCCAACTCATTAGCTTGATCTCTGCTGACTATTACCTATTACGTCAGCAACATCTGCTTTGTCTAATACAAAACACTACTGACAGCATTGTCCAGGTTTGCTAAGAGTGTTAGAAAATGGTTGGATCATTCTATCACTCCAGAAGTACCTGATTTCTGATGCAATTCTCTACTTGTAAGATACATCCTAAGATGCAGTCCTCCTGCCACATCTAGAAGGTTGTACCCAGAACACTTAACAATTTCAAGATGGGGTTTTCATACTGATGACGCGAGCGGCTAACAAAAGTCTGGGTTATGTTTCTGAATTTTTGTGATGAGGATTGATAATTTGTATCATTCGGACTACTGTTCTCATCTTGTGTGTTATTCTCCCTATTTTGGTCCCCCGATTTATCGGAGAGGGACCTATGTTTTCAGTGGCTTCCATGTATCTGTTATTTCAGACTATTGCCAAATTACCATCCACTAGTTTTTCTTTAAATTTTGCCACAAATTGCATTTCATTAAATAGATGTGCACAGTAAAAAAATTTTTTTGCTAAATTTCCTGTTGCATCCCCAGGGGCTCCAAAGAGGTCAGAAATGCTCCAAAATGGCCAAAAATGACACGTTTTACCCCCATAACTTTTGATCCATGCATTAGATTTTTCTCAAACTTGGCCAAAATGTGGAGCTCATTGTTCTTAATATAAATCCAGTATGGGTGACCTTGGCAAAATTTTGGTTTGCGTCCCCGAGGACTTTTAGTACTAAAAACGCCCCTTTTTGTGACTTTTTTTCATATTTCTCAACAAAATTTGATGTGTCTGACTATATAGTGGTTTTTTTTTTATGGTGTTCAACTCAAATATACATGTGTTAAGGCCTAAAACTGTACTGTTTTTCATTTACACTAGGATTCAGCGTATCCAGGAGCTCAAAAGAGGTCAAAAATGGCCCAAAATGACACTTTTTGCCCTATAGCATTTGATCCATCCATTAGATTTTCCTGGAACTTGGCCAAAATGTGGAGGCCATTGTTCTTAATATTAATTCAGTATGGGTAACCCTAGCAAAATTCTGGTTCGTATCTCCCTGGAACTTTTAGGGCTAAAAAAACATGCCTTTTTGAAACTTTTTTTCATATTACTCAAAAACTTGATATTTGTCTCTATAGCGGGTTTCCATGGTGCTGAATTCAAATATACATGACTTAATGCGTGAAACTGCACCATTTGTCCATTTTCACTGGGATTCGGCATTTCCAGGAGCTCAAAATGGGTCACAAATGCCCACAAAATGACACTTTTTATCCCATAACTTTTATCCATTAGATTTTTCTAAAACTTGGTGAAAACGTGAAGGCAACGTTGGCCCTTCACACTTCTTGCATTCATCATTTCTTCACTATTTTTTATGGCGTCATTTCACATGCAGCACCAGAGGGGGAACCACGCATGCACAGCTTGCTTTGGCTGATACAACCTCCAACCTTCTTTGAAGATCCAGTGCATAATGGATAAAGTACTAAGTAAAATTAACACTCCTTTGGAGGTTGGATGTTTAATTTTCGGTACGGGCAGTACTAGAAATACAATTGCAATTAAGACTTCTACTCAATCATAACTGACGGAACAAGAGCATGCTACCCCCATGGATTAAATATAAGTTTCCATTTAAAATTCTGTACAGATTCCAGAGTTCAACAAAGTACAGCTGAAAAAACGAAAGTTTCATCGGCTGAAATGATGTGAGAATAACAACACTCCAGAAGTTTTAAAAATATGAAGATCTGATGCAGGTACCAACTTTGTTGTCACACGGATGAGTCATACCATCCGTTCTGCCTAAGCTTATAAAATCAGAATTAAACAGCTCTTGGTCCATAAGACTCTGAAAGGACCTTTTTTTTTTTTTTTTTTTTTTTTTTTTTTTTTAAGGTTATTTTCTTTGCATTTTTATTTTGACTTTATTGTTTGAGGAATTGAAACTTTTTTTTTTTTTTGCAGATGAAAGTCTATTATTTCAACCGTGCCCGATTTCTACAATCACAAAACTCATGGCAGAAAGCGTTGCAAAAAATTTCACGTTACTTTGGAACTACGTTTATGATGATGCAAGGTAAGCTATTGATTTGCTGTTTCAAAAATAATTTTCACAAACATTTAAGAAAATTAAGCTTTGGTTATGGAAAATTGTAATCTGTTACTAATGCCAATTTGGTATCTGTCTAAAGCTGCAACTATCACTTATTTAAAAAATGTGCAGTCTTTTTAATGCTTAGTTTTTTTTTATTTCAGACTATAATGGAAAATTCTTTGTTACTTAATATTATGGTGAATTTTTAGTCTTTAGCAATTTTTTTACACTGTATAGTTGAATATCTTTACATTCTCACATGCTTAGTTTAGTGTGGGCATCTGTTTCGGTAGCGTGCATATGTTAGAGATTTTCCAACTTTGAGTAGGATTGAAAATGCTATCTTCAGCCAATGCTCATTTGGAACTCTAAAGATTCAACATCTCTATCCACTGTGGCACAGGCCTCAAATGGCGATCAAGATTGGATTTTTTAGTCTTATATATCCAAGTTTTTTGTTATCTGGTCTTCCATTCCGGTTAATAACCTGACAAAGGCCAGAGGAATAGTTGGGCAAAATATCGTTAAACAACAACTATAAAGATGAGGACAATAGTCCGCAAATAAATAAGTAAAATATACAAATTACTCATCTCAAGAAGAATTTCAATAATTAAAAAATATTAGATATCTTGCTTAGTAATTATCTGATGGGCAACGGATCAAAAAACATTTCATCATTGTTATCTATCATATGTAGGAAAGTTGTCAGTCTATCTCATTAAAAGTTAAAAACGACACAAGACACATCTAGAATGTTGATATATTCTTTTCAGCATTGTCTTGGATAGAATATGGGCACACAAACAAAAATTTATGTTTGTTCATGGTGGGTGAGGAATTTTAGAGATTTTTTTTTTATGCCAAATGAAAGTGAGAGAAGGATGGCAGGGGGGTTGTAAGGGGGGGGGCAATTTTTAAAAGAAAGATCCTACATACTTTTTAATTCTATTTTGTTGTCAATGTTCCCAGGCAATGCCAACTAACCTTGCTGGTGAACAATAAAATACTCCATCTACATTAAACTTTTTTTTTTTTTAATAAGAAAAGTACCATAAGTTTTAATTAAGAAAAATTTTTGTACTTTTAAAAATATATTAAAGTTGTTTATCAGCATTTGTTTTTATAAAGGCTTTATATATATATATATATATATATATATATATATATATATATATATATATATAAAATGTACCAATAATCATATAATGATTAGATCACTGATAGACGTTAAAAAGCATTTAAAAAATAAATTTTTAAAATTCAACAGCATTTTTTACGGTAAACGGTAGCCGAATGGATTAGGTCTTTGCTAATGAAGCCAGAATAGCTTCTGTCACTGGGTTCGAATCTATCGACCGGTGTTAATCGTGATACCCTGCACTGATGATTCCCGAAAGGATGAAACACTAGTGTCTGTAGGCATTTAATAATTATTATAGTAAGTAATTATTTAAATAAAATTTAATCATATGAAATACATGTGAAATTATTTTTTGCTTTTGGGATTGAATTATATTTGGAAAAAAAAAATCAAAATAGCTGCAACTCACAGTTCACTCGCCACCCATCTCTCAAAAGTTATAAAATCAATTTTAAAACAGACGATTATGAACAGTAGCAAATCTCACAAGTATTAATACTGTTTAACTGATAGCTAGAGAGAGAAAACAGATACAGTGAATAGAAAGAGATAAATTTTGTATTTTGTCTTTTTGTTTTAACAGGTTTTGTGAATCCACTTTCTCCCGATTCGAACAATCTAACTTTTTTTTTTTTTTTTTTTTTTTTTTTTTAAGGCATATATACACACCTTCAACTTGTAAAAGGTATTTTTTGTCTATACAAATTAATAAAACCTTTTTATTCTTTTGTAGCGGCTTTTCAGAAAGCATGAGAGAAATGATGAAGAAATTTGCCACAGATGTTTATACTGTGAGTATCACGGTCAGTGCAGAATTTCTTTTAAAATTTTATTTATACATATGTATATAAAAGGCACCTTGTGTGTAAGTTTGTTCACTATGGATTTTGAAATGGTTGGGCTGATTTTTTTTTTTTTCTTCCAACTTTTACACAAATGTACATGGTGTTTGGGAGTGTTCCTAGATAGGTTTTTTATCTGAATGCCTCCGATAAGCATCAACAATCTATAACAATACTGATGTCGCACCATCTACACCGAGTGTCCTTAACCTCGTCGGATTCCACCCGATGTAACAGGTGTTCTTTTGATCATACATTGTCCCGTTACAAGTTGGCCTGTTGATCGTCCTTACCCACTGTTTTCATGGTGGGGCGCTTTGCCTCTCGATCAAATCGTCTCCCACCCTGTGTAGGTGGTCTCCGGGTACATCAATCACTCTGCTGGTCCTTGCGGCTTGCTGCAAAATGAAGAGTCCTCACCACAAACAAACATAACTCCGGTTTATAACAATAACAAACTATTGTTTTCATTACTTCATAACAACTACTGTCTAATTTGAGGTGACTGACTAAAGCAGTGAAACAATGTAAGACCAGAATAGTAAAGTCACAGATTTCCTATTAACACAGGCTAGTTAACATAACATCAGGTCCTTAGGGCTCCCAAATCAGGAGCGCTTGACAAGCCCAGCCGTTCGGTTTGCTGGCTATGACTCTTCTCTTTTTAGAATTCCTTTTTCTAAATCCAACCCCCTTTTCCCCACCTTCCTTCAGAGAGTGGTTACAAACACCCTTCCTTTCTTCCTCTTAGAGCTTACCCTTCGTCTTGTCCACTCAGCACCTCTCTCTCTCTCTCTCCCTTTTATCCTATTAATTTGTACTGAGGTTTTTACTTATCAAATTAGGAGTCATTCCAAGTCGAACAATGCCTGTCGGCAACCCTTACCTTTGACCCCCATTCCAAGCTGTCAGCCTAAATCAGCTAAGGGTCTGGATCTCTTCAGACCTCTCAACAGAGGTTTTAAAAACAACCTTTCATGTTAACAGATATCTAACGACAATGAGATAAAAACAATTATTCTTTGTTTTGTTTTTTCTCTTTTCTTGTCAAAATCCCATAGACATTTCTGCCCTATCCCAATCAGACATCAACACCCCCTCTTCTGCCCCTCTCTTCCTCTATCCCGTCCGATCAAACACCCTTCTCACCGCAATATGCACCTCGCTGCATGCATTCATGACACCAATTAGTGTCATAAATCGAAAAAAAATCCAATTAAAGAAGGAACAGTTCAATTTTGATTAAATTTAACACTTTGATATAATCTAACATCCCAAGTGAATTTAAAACGTTTGATCAGCACACAAATAGAATGACCCAGCATATAAAATCAGGTTCTTTGATAAGACAGGCATATTCAAAATGAATGTTTCTGTTTAAAACACAGTTCAGCCATGATAATTGACTTTTTGCATTTTAAACTTTAAAACAAGTCATTATATGAAAATTTTATAAAATCAACAGTAGGTTCTCTACAATAAAATTTAGACTACAATGTGTTGTGGACGGAGTCGATATGGAGAGGCAGGTGAAGCTTCCTTCCAGTGCACCACGGTGAGTTCCTAACCCAATTAGAGCAGGCAACAAATAGATTTGATTGAAAACTGGGTGATTTCATTGATTTAAATAACAATAAAAGTATTGAAAAGTGTGTATCCCTCGTTGATCCTCATTCAATCCTGGGCAACATCGGGTCTCCTTGCTAATATGTAATATTTTTATTAGTCAGTTTTCATGTGCCAATATTGTGGCTTAGTAAATAATGCTTTTGTTTAAACAGTTATTTTTTAATGGACAAAATGGAGAGATAAATTTTAAAACACATTAACGTATTTATAGGAAGAGGGGTAGCGGGATAACACTACTGTCAAAGGAAAAGGAGGATGCCTATTTCCCTTTGCTAGTCTGTGGGAGACCTTTGGGCATGGTCGAGAACACACTTAACCCTCTGATCAGGGTAACATGAGGTCACGGAAATCAGGTGACGGATGTAATATGGAAGCAATCAGAAATAATTCTGTTCACGATTTCGTGTTTTGTTGTGCTGAGCAGAAGCTACCTCTGAGTACAATGGTCAGGACAATCGGACAGAAAAAAAAAACTGCAACCTACTGTCTGTACAACTGCAAAGAAAGCTATGGCAACGCATCAAACTCTTTATTCGAAAAACAGCGTGAACGGTGTTCTGAATCAGAACCCCTCGCTCGGTAAGGATTACCATGATATAGACAGGTGGCACCTGATCATCATCAAATTATTCTCTGACAACTAGCAAAGAATAACAGGAAAGATCATGGGTAGGAGAAGCAGAGAACAGCAGTGAGAAACATGTTGATAGTCTGAACACCTGGGTAACATAAAAAATGATGAGCAACAATGAATTCATGAATGCCTCGATGGAGAGAGATAGATGAAGAGCCATAGCCGTCAATGCCTGTACCAGGCAGGACATCACTTGAAAATATATTAGTGTTGGGACAATTAATCAGAAATCTGAACTTTTCGGGATATCAGAATTGGGAAAATCTGTGCCCATATTTTTGATGCCAAAAAATGATTCTGTTGATTATCTTTTTATTTGATTTTTGTTTTAAAATATCTTCCCCTGCTGGTAGAAATAGTACAATAATATTTATTGATTTTGAACTTCCAATAAAACTAAAACTATAGATCACCCCATCATACAAGTGTGTTTCTATGTTTGCGAAAATATATTGACAAGTTTAACACATTCGCGGCTATAGTTCTATTAAATTTATTGTCTTTGCCGAGCTATTTTTTCGCAATTTCCCAAAAACTAAAGTCAACAAATAATGCATATGAATATAATATGCAAAATATATTTGTAATTTTTATAACATTCTCGTGTTTGGCACATTAAATAAGGAAATATCAGTTTGTATATCTTTTGTAACAAAAATAACTCAAATTCGCTTTCTTCTATAGTGAATCATTCAACTTATATACGTATTTGATAGAAAGTATAATACGTGGTAGGGGCCAAATATGAGGTAATTCGTAAGCATACAATTCAATATGTATTATTTTGAGATGCCAGTTCAATTTAAAAACAGTTATTGTACGTGCTGAGTGCACATTGACTAATAAGAAAAAGAATTTCGTTACTACGATGTTACTCGTAGCGGGCAAGGCTAAGCAAATGCCACGATACGAAAATACTCGTAGTAGGCAATGAATGTGTTCACGTTTTTTATGGTAATCGGGACGAATAACCATTTTATAGTTATTTAACTAAAATATTTTATAGAGATTTGTAAAGATTCGGAATCGAGAATTTTGTACAGAATCAGTAATTGTATCAGAATTAGAAAAATATTAGAATCATCCTATCACTAATATATATACATACATATATAAAATGACATAATGTAAGCTTACAATAAGTTAATTGCAATTTCCTTTCCAATTTTCGGATTTTGTAATCATGTCCAAATGCGCATTCTATTTTTTGGTGATTTGATAGTTGCTATTTTTTCTGAGGAGTTCAGGGCAAAATAGATTCATTGATTGATATAATAATTAAATGAATGATTTTCTTCTATGAAACAGTAAATGTCAGGAATTGTGTCAACTGAATTAAATGAATAAATTGTAAGATGGTCAACATCATGAAATTTTGAATATACTTTTGTCATTTATTTGTTATATGCTTTGTAATCACATTCATCTTTTTAAATTAAGGATTTGTATATATAAAAAGTGAAATATAGTTGAAAAAAAATATTTCCACAGAAATATATATATATATATATATATATATAAGCAAGTTTTATATAGTTAAATATAGATTCATATAAGAAATATTTAGGATTGACTATGTTATTGCTCTGTTGGTGGGGGTCATGACTTTGCTGACTGTAACCCCATGCAGAGCCCCCACATATAAAGAATGGGGTCACCTGTAGGCCATGGTGGCAACCTGTGATACTTGGGATCTTGGTGGCTGTGCCATTCTTCCATTTTTGTCCTTATTGTGACTAGACGGGAGATTGATGAGGCGCGATCCGATCAATCAGCTGATCATGTCATGCCCTCGTATCTATAAATTCATCACTAACATATTATTCAATCTAATTCTTAAAAAAGTCCAAACCATTTTTATTGTCTTCCCAGATACTAGAAGGTGATGGCTGAGGGTCAATCATATTGAGAAGAAAGAAATCACCAATGCCAAAGAGTAATAGTTTCAAAGAATGTCTAACCTCACTCTGTAAAATGTCCTAAGAGTAATGTTTTTATGGAAGAAATATTTTCTAGAAGTAATTCTCTTTAGAAAATTTCTTTCTTGGGGAACAATGTTTTCCCTGATCAAAGTATTCAACGAATAGAAATGATTGTTTGACAACTCTATTCAGCATTAAATAACGTGTGTATGATGATATGCTGTATATCAACCAAATGAAATCGAATGTATGAATTAGATGCAAATTGTCAGTTAGAAGCTCAATATTTCCTGTCTAATAAATAGAACTTATGTTGAACAATTTATAACATTATACATATCATTTATATCCATTTTCAGAATTAAAATTTGGTGAACAAGATTTTTATTTGTTTCTCAGTTTAATGGCGCTCATAATTGAGTTAGTTTGGACATTCTTGAGTTAAATATCTTAAAAAAATAGTGTTTATCAGTATAAAGACATGTTTTTATTAATAAATACTGAAAATTTTATTAAAATCGGATAATTATCTGATTTTTTAAAATTTTTTTCATACCCTTAAGGTATTCAATTTTTAGTTAAAAAAAAAAAAATGAATTTACAAGTAAGACTTCAAAAAATTTAAGACAAAAATTGAGAAATCTCGTAACCAACAACTCTTCATCAGTTCAAAAAACATTAGGAAAAAGACAATGTTACAAGTTCAAATGCCCTTTCAGGGAATGCAACTCTTATTATTATTATTATTATTATTATTATAATAATAAAACTAACAGCTACATTGGTTTTACTATCACCATCCTTTCTAGCAGGTTCACCATGCAACTGATAAACTCTAGCTCAATTTATCAGCACTTAAAAAACAACTGTCCCAACATCTGATTTAAAAGACAACTTGCAAATATTATATTCTGAAAATAATTTTAAAAATTAAAAAAATATTCAAAACTATCTTTGCTAAAAAAAATCTTCAATAAATGATGTCACATATGAAATGAGTAATAACATAGATGCACTTTATCCTGCAACACTAATTTTGACATCCTGGAATTAGTGTCACAGGATGTTTGCTTACATATGCACATTGAGGTAGATGTAGTTTCCTGGCAGCCAACTTGCATGATCTACATAAAAAATCTCAGTGCATCCTGCATGCAAAGGTATAACTTATTTCACTAACAAAAAATTGCAGTTTTGTTTGTTGCATTTTACCAAATAGAATCCTAACAAAAATGTTTTTTCATAATCGTGATATTTATTTTTTGTTTTTCCTTAAAATATTTTCTATATTGTCTTTTCAGTTTGGTTTGGCAGTGGAACCGGATGGAGATAATCCCTGCGTTCCGATCATGGTCTGGAATACTTGTGCCTATACCATTCAAGTGATAGGTATAACAAAACTGTCTCCCTATTGACTTTGCTCTCTCTCTGTCGGAGGTCCTGGATATGACCTTAAACTATATCCAATGGTGAGGCCCCAGCTTGTGGGCTTTGAGGAGTGTAGAGCCACTCTTTAATTGCCATTGCTCCCAGGTCCACTCTGACTCGGAGTGGTAGTACCTGTTAGGATCCGACTTGAAGAAAGAATATATTCTATTAAAAAAAATTTTTCTTCAAAATAACTGGATTTGGCATTAAATGACCTGAAAAGGGTTGATATGCTGTAAAAGAAAAACAACCAACTCTCTCTGTTGGACAACTTTGCTCTCTCGCTGTCTGTCTCTTTATCTCTTCAAATTCTATCCCTTGCTTTTTCCATAAAATTACAGTAATCCTTTTATAGCAAATAATATAAATTATTTTTTTTATTCTTTCTTCAGAACAAAGTTTACAACATGATAACAAGCCCTTGTTTGGTTCGTTGTCTAGTCGCCGTTCTGACTGCCTAAATGCGTTGGTCAAGTTTGCTGCTGTGTGTGGTCAAGTGATGCCTGCGGACACAGTCAAACAACACTGTATACGTTTACTCACAGGTAAATCAGCTAAAACACACTCGCTTTTTCATTTTCATTTCTGTTGAAAGGTTTCAGTTCTGCCCCCAAATCATAGATTAACATTTAGATTATGAGACTTTTCAGTTCTTCCTCCCCTTGCATCAGTAGTGAGATATCTTCTGGAGCGGTAGAGGGATCCCACCATTTTCCCAGCGTCCTTGGCAACAGACCTGATGTACGTGTTCCATTTCAGATCAGGAGTAACGGTCAATCCCAGAAGTTTGTTAAAAGATGAGTCTCCCAAGACGAGAGCCATCCATTTCAATTGATGCCAGATGGGGATCAGTGTTGATGATGTTAAGATAGAAGCTTGGTTTTGGATGCATTAAAAGTAACCAGCCACCTCTTTCCCCACTGTACCACGGGCTCAAGATCAGAAGAGAGAGAATCTTGTCATTTACGGCCTTTGATGTGTTGCCATAGATGGTCGTGTCATCAGCATAGATGTCAACAAATGATTTAAGTATGTGTTTTGGCAGATCATTGATGTAGATCAGGAAGAGAGTTGGGCCCAGGATGGACCCCTGAGGGACTCCAGCATTAATACTGTGGGCCTCTGATTTCTGCCCATCAACCACTACTCTTATGAACCTATCGGAGAGAAATGATTTAATGATTGAGAAAACATTTCCAGTGATACCATAACTGGAAATCTTGTGAAGTAGGCCCTTATGCCATACCTTATCGAAGGACTTCGATATGTCAAGAGCAATTGCCCTAGTCATCTACATACAGTACTGTTTCACTGTTCATATATATGCACAAGCACACATTTAATTATCAAGAAATATATATACTTTAAATGTACATTTCAATATAAAATAAAATATAATATTGCCGAATTGACACGGTTAAGCTCAATAAAAATGAATTTTCAGAGCATATATATATAAAAAAACTGTCTTTTTTACGAGGAACATAATTCTGAGTTTATTGAATTTCCACCATACACCGAAACAAGTGTAAGCCAAACTATACTACACTAATAAAATGAAATGAGTATGAAGTAAATGCATCTTTGGTTTTGTATGTTTACTTCCGATATATATATATATTGGTAATGTTAACAATTGAATCCCTATTCAATTTGCTAATCATTTTCTGTAAAAAAAAATCTGATTGTTATATATTCTTTCATACTTTTTAATTGCAGCATTAATTCCTGATGGTCTTGAGAAAAAACATGAACCTCCATGCCTGTTAGATCTAGACATGTTTCATTATTTAACAGTGTTGGTCATGTCAATACCAACCCTTTACGCTGAAGGGCAGACATCTGTACTTACCACATTCCCAACTGGGAGTCTCAATGACCAGCATGCATTGCAATTGGTGCTTACTGCTCACCTTGTACAAATTCTGCTCACTTATGAACCAGAGCCACAAGGTAAACTTTTTTCTTTTTCCTTTTTTCTTTTTCCTTTTTTCTTTTTTCTTTTTCCTTTTTTCTTTTTCCGTTTTTTCTTTTTCCGTTTTTTCTTTTTCCGTTTTTTCTTTTTCCGTTTTTTCTTTTTCCGTTTTTTCTTTTTCCGTTTTTTCTTTTTCCGTTTTTTCTTTTTCCGTTTTTTCTTTTTCCGTTTTTTTTCTTTTCCCGTTTTTTTTCTTTTCCCGTTTTTTTTCTTTTCCCGTTTTTTTCTTTTTCCGTTTTTTTTTTATCCGTTTTTTTTTTCTTTTTCCGTTTTTTTTTTATCCATTTTTTTTTTCTTTTTCCTTTTTATCCATTTTTTTTTCTCTTTTCCGTTTTTTTTTTTCTTTTTCCGTTTTTTTTTTTTCTTTTTCCGTTTTTTTTTTTTCTTTTTCCGTTTTTTTTTTCTTTTTCCGTTTTTTTTTTCTTTTTCCGTTTTTTTTTTCTTTTTCCGTTTTTTTTTTCTTTTTCCGTTTTTTTTTTCTTTTTCCGTTTTTTTTTTTCCGTTTTTTTTTTTTCTTTTTCCGTTTTTTTTTTTCATTTTCCGTTTTTTTTTTCCGTTTTTTTCTAATTTTTCGTCTTTTCTAATTTTTGTTTTCTCTATTTTTCCTGTTCTTTCTATTTTTCCTTTCCTATGTTTTTGCTTTTCTATGTTTTTTCATCCTTTTCTATTTTTTTTATCTTTTCCTTTTTTAATTCTTCGATGTGATTGCACTTATCTTTACAGACATGATGGAAACAGAATACGATCCAGATGATGAAATCTTGTTGTTAATTTATCGACAACTTCGAGAGAAAGCTGGGTAAGCATTTAAATTTCAAAAGTTTTTATCATTTAGAATTGATATTTAAAAAAAGAAAAAAAAAAAATTGAACTAACCATTAAATATTGGTAGAAATTCCAAATTGTTACCTGTAGCATTTTCTCTAAATTTGCACCTGTAACATTTTCTTTCAACAATTTTTTTTTTTTTTTTTTTTAAACTTATAAAAGAAAAGCACCACACATTTACCACCATTAAAAAGTTCACATTTTCTTTCATATTGTTTATAAACAAATTTCATTTTTCGGAAAACTTTTCTACAACTTTTTTTCTTTCCAATTTTTTTTTTTTTCTTTACAAAAATCCGATTATCATAATGACAAAATTAACATTTTTTTTATACAAGTGATTACAAAAAATGCCTTAATTTTTTCTATTAAAAAAAAACAAAACAACAAACTCCACATTATAATTAACATTTGCATTTTTTTTTTTGTACAAGCTTTGAGTATTTATCTACACATATTTTTTTGTTTATCATGAATATTTGTTTGTTTAAAAAAAAAATGAATACTGTGGATTCATGCAACAGGTGTAACAACTATTTTGATGTAATAAAGACATCACAAGGAAGAAGCAATTAGCCGACAATGTGTTTTACTAAGTGTAATGTGCCCTGTATGTAAAAAAAAAAAATCTGTACAAACTCCGGGTTAGATAATCTCATTTAAAATCTATTTTACGTAAACATAACTTTTCAGTATGCTTAGACTGATCTGCTAGCAGATCAGACTGTCTGAAGATACTGGCTTCTTGGCATAAATACACCAAACATTGATATTATCGCTTTTTTTTTCTTTCTCCTTGCAAAATTGATAATGTTCTGCAAAGCCAAAAACTAAAGCAACAATTTTCTTTTTCAAAACGATCAAACCAATCATGAATATTTGAAGATATAAAGAACCTGAAGCATAAAAACTTTCTTCCCGAATTATTAGATTCGGCATTAAATAATCTAAAAAAAGGGTTGATATGCCATAAAACAAAACAACCAAACTAAACACTATAAATAAATATTTGAAAATATAAAGAACTTGAAGCATAAAATTTTTATACCAAAATAATCGGATTCAGCATTAAATAACTCGGTCCAAGAGGGTGAGACTTGAGGTAATGACATTCTACATTTTAGGAGGAATCCCTTCTCATACACACTGACAAAATTACCAAAACCAATATTCTCTCAACTGCCAAATTGGTTCTCCCTCATCTGTGTTGAAAGTCAATTGATGTCTATGCATACAAATCAAACCCCGTATTACGTTTGGAATTTCCTTTCCACTTCTGTTTCCCTGATCATATCATTCATGATCGTCATATTCAATTTAACAATGCATTGGGCAACTTTAAGAAATTGGCTTCCAAAGTAACCTATCTCTGGCCAGGTCTTTATCCTTCTTTTCCTCAGGTGATAAACGAAATGTAAATACTTATATTAACACGCATAAATTTAAATGTAATGTGAACAAACATCCTGCTTCAAAATTCACCACTTATGTTTCTTACTCCCCCTCCCCACCAGAACACCACTTTATACTTCAGTGGCAATATGCCTTGTTTGAGGGTGAACAAAAAAGTGCAAATTTACTTAAGCATGCAAATTAATAACAACTATAAATGCCACAAATTTTAACAAGTAGTTTTGTTTTTTTTCTTAAATAAATCATTATGTGTTTTTGTTTATTTTTCAAGTTCTATTTTTATTTTTTCAGGATAAACGTGGATATCCAGCCGTGCCCTTGGTTGTTATCGTCTTACGTCAAACAAGCGTGTTTACCTTTCTTGCGATGTGCAGCAATGATGTACCATTATGTGACTGGAGTTGCTTCACCAATGGAATTACTTGGTATGAATTTTACGATTTATTATTTTTAACCCCCCTCCCGTTTTAGCATTTTCACAAAGTTATTTTTGTGTTTATAGAAATCAGGATTCATATTAGTAGATTCTCATAGAAATGAATAGAAAAAATACAATGTTTCTATTCAAAACTAGCTGTCCTGGCCTGGAATTGCCCAGAAGTCTTTTACTTTTCTATTGATCTCCGACAAAGGAGGGATTGGACCTAGCAATTCACTCACATTCCTCTGTTCACACTCTTCTCAATAACCACACCTTGGATTTTAAAAAAAAATTTGCACAAACATGAGTCATGATGAAAGTAAATTTTTTCCACAATGGATTTTCTGGGATAACTCTGATCGACCCCCTCCCCCATCAAGGGGCATTATAGAGGTAAAATTGACCCCCAAATCGGTCATCTGTTCATTTGTTTGCACTTTTCGCAATAACCATGTTTGGGATTTGTTAAAATTTTGCACAAACATTAGTCATGGAAAAATGAATTTTTCACTCGTGGAGTGGGACCTTGCATGCTCGGTTTGTTGTTACATGATATTTTAAAAAAAAAACAGGTCGTCGGTATTTGTTGGTGTGAAAGGAAAGTAAAATAAGTTCTATATGTGGTTTAAGGTTCTTTTCTTTCCAAGGAAATTAACTAGACATTAGAAGTTAAAGTTCTCTTGAAAATACTTTTTTTTATAAATATTGATGACTTCAGCTAATTCTTCTTTGCTTAGTTTTTCAAAATTAAAATAAATTTGAAAGTATTTGACGTTTTTAATTTCTGTTCATTCATCAATACAAATTATTTGCTAATGTCTTGTACCAAAAAAAAATTTTTTTTTTCAATTTTCAGACATGCCAGGAAATCAGTTTGAGTATGTTTGCCGATATTTAGCTTTGCCCACAAAATTACATCTCCTATTTGGAAATCAAGGAGACATCATATCCCAACTCATGAACAGGTAAGGACAATCTGAGTGGATATTTGCTTGTGTGGAGGAAAGAATGCTGCTAGATACAAAGTTTTGTTAAATTAATAACACTAATAGATTCAGAGTAAAAATAGTCATCTTCAAGTGTATTAACAGTTGAGAAATTTGTGTGTGTGTGTATATATATATGTATATATACCGGCTATTGGTGACAAAAAAGTCTGAGATTGGCATTTCTCTGAAAAACACAGTGTTGTCAGTCAAAATGTTTTCCAGAATGACATTTCAAATTTTCACTTTAAAAAAAACCTTTATATAAAAATATCTGAAGAGAGCTGAACAAGGCTTGAAACGCATTATAAAAATATTTTCAATAAAAAATAAGTCTGAAAAATCCACAATTGTTGATGGCTACACTCTTTTTATTATATATATATATATATATACACACACATATTTTGATAAGTTATTCGTTGTGTGTGTATGTATATATATATATATATATATATATATATACACACACGTACACAATTAACTTATCAAACATCATTAATTTTCTATCAACCTGTTCTGAAACTATTTTAATTTTTTCCCCCCATTTCAAATTAATTTGACATATCTTGAAGCTGAATGAAAAATGTTGGCAGCCATGTTTAATTTTTTTACTGGGTTTGAAACTGATATTGACAATCTTATTTCTTTAAAAAAAAAAAAAAATGCTCATGGGACCAAATAAATGTTTAAATTTTACTTCCATATGTAAAATGAATTTACAAATCCGCCATGTACAAAACGTACATTCACAATCTGAACAAATATATGAAGATAAGAATCGAAAGCATATTTTACGACTATGATTGGATTTGGCATTAAATAAACCCAAAAAGGATGAAACAACCAATAAACAAATATTCTTTCTCACTCATTTGGTCATCAACGGTTGTTGGAAAAAGACAGAGTTTCATACTTGAATGACCTTTCCTTAATTGTAAAATCTGACTATTCCGTGCTCACTGTTTACATTTGTGTAGCGACCACGTGTTGTATCTTCAGTATGTGTTTTCTTCAGAACATAAGGGTTGGCAATAAAGGGGGAATTACAATAACAAAAAACAAAAAAAACGGTGCTTCTACAGAATTGGGACGAGATTTTGTAGTCAATAAATGGAGTTTTCAAATTAAAAAAAAAAACAATGGTTTCAACTTATTTTTTTGTCAATTCTAATAAGTTACAATGGTAGCTTCCAAATTAAGCAGTCGGAATTACCTGATTATTACTGAATTATTAAAAAAAAAATAACTAATCATGTTAGCAGGTGAAAAATTGCCACCATCTTGTTTAATTTGAACAGAAAATAACCTCCCTGTTAAACTCTATGGTTTACGATCATTTTCATCAAATTCTATTTTTTATTTTCTTTAATAAAAAATTTCCTACCTTATCAATTTTCATTATTTTTTTTTATATTTTCTCTTAAAAATACGAGGAATACGTACGTACCATTGTTTTCATATGAAATTCAGTATTATGATTTCCGAAAATCTCGTCCCAACTCTGCTAACCTCATAATTCTCACTTCCCTTATTTTGTCTTTTCGTCCTCGCATTCCATGAGCGATATTTCTGACAAAGGGGGAAGAATTGATGTTTACTAGATCAAAATCTATTAACACTCATTGTTGGTTTATTTTAAAAAAAAGTTTTTAGCTCTTTACATCAAGTGGTTTTACACTTTGTCTGGAGTGATTTCTATAAAAAAACAAAACAAACAAAAAAAACATTAATATTAAAGAAACATTTGCATTTACATATATGAAAAACAAAATGGAATGTACAAATTGAACAAAAGATTTTTTGTTCCTCTATTAAATTTATTTTGTATTTACATTTATGTTGCCATGAAATTTTGTTTTATGATACATTTTATGTATTTTATCTTCCTGCATACATCATTTATTTCCTGCAGAAGGTTCATTGAAGACATAGGAGAGACATAATAAAACAATGCATAAAAAGGTATAATTACTAAAGCTAATTCTATGTAAATGTCTCATACACAAAATGTATATATTACCAAGGTAAACAAATTGCAGAGAATGCATGGGCTATTTAAAGTAGATATAACTTTGATATTATCTGAATACTATTCTATCAACCAGAAATACTGCACTAAAATGGTTAGTTGTGTGGGAGTTCTATCTTAACTGTCCAGAAGAATAATTTGATAATATAATGTCAACTTTGTAAAACCATATAAAAACATAAATTTGGGCCAGATGAGTACAACCAGTTATGAGCTCACAGCTAAGAAAAAGATCATCTTTCAATTTTAGTCTAATACGACACATGTAAAAGCCGCTTTTTTTTTAAATTTATTTATTCTTTTTTTTTGTTGTCGAGGGAGATAACTTGAATATAATTTAAGGTATGTAACTCGGAATTTACTGCATCATTTTTGTTTCATGATATTGTAAAAAAAAAAAAAAATTTTGAAAAAGACTTGTCATAATCTTAGCAACTTTAAAAAACAACACAAAAAAAAAACTTTTGATAAAGATTTTTCTTTTCTCCCACATTCATTCAGGTGGTGCAGTCATCCTTCAATCAAGGATCGGTTCACAGCTAGCAACCAGAAAATTATCCGCTATCCTCTTCCCTTGAATCATTTGGTTAAATTACCCGATGATTACAGCGAACTCATGAATCAAGTATCAACATATACGTACGCATTTTTGTTTTCTGTTTTTTTTTGTTTGTTTTTTTTTTTTTGTTTTTTACACCAGTTTATTTTATTTAAGGTTACAATAAACAAAATAAAAATTCTTAAAAAAAAAAAAATCCAAAATTTATTTTCCCAAAGATTTATATATTTTGTGCAGTTTTCTCACCGCATTGTAAGGTTATACATGTGCTGCTGATCATCCCCACCATGATGAAGAGTAACAAAGACAAAACGCTGAGAATTGCGACTAAACCCAATCAACAAAAAGACTTTCCTCCTCGCGTGACATTTCGTTTTTTCTTCCAGGATTCCACTTCCTGTACATGTATCCCTTGTTACACTTGAACCGTTCTACTCTTAACTTTTATAGGAATTTTTCGTTCATATAGTTTTAATGTTATGTGGAAACCTTTCTGATGCTAACCATTTTTTGGCACACTGAAATCTAAGCATTGCTGCTTACTTGGTTTGACAAAAAACTGGTGTCAAAATTGAATGCAATATGGATTTATTAGATCTGATTGATCTTTGTTCACCAGACCTTAGTCGTCTTGATTTCTTTTTCGATGATTTAATGTTAAAGTAAAAATTGTACTCAGCAAAAATGAAATATCCACTCGACTTACAAATAAGGGGTGAATGTGTTAAAAATTGAATGCAATGTGGACATATTAGGAGTTCACAAAAGTTTTGTGAAACATATCGATATTTCTATGGAAATCATTAAATTTATTTGAATAAAAAAAAAAACTTCAATTTTTAACTTGTAGAAATTAAACTTACAAAAATGGAGAACAAAAAATGAAAGATTTGAGCCATTTTCAATGTTCTTAGATTTTGAAAACTAACTCGCACAAAAAAGTGATTTCAGATTCCTATGTTAACACTGTTTTTACAACTGTAGTTTTCCTTTTTATTTCTTTTCTCTATTTTATGATTTTTTTCTTTCATAGTTGCCCACGGTCATTCGGAGATGAGAGCCGTGTGCCAACAATGTGCCTCATTTGTGGCCAGGTGTTGTGTTCACAGAGTTACTGCTGCCAGGTTGAGGTGGATAAGAAATTGGTTGGGGCGGCCACAGCTCATTCCTACTCATGTGGGGCGGGCATAGGCATTTTCCTCAGGTTTGTCTTTTATTTTTATTTATTTTTTAATTTAAAAAATTTTTTTTTCATACCTTCTCTTTTAAAATTCTACCATTTTTAACGCTATCGATCGATCATTGATCCCTAACAGTGAATTATCATCAGCTGGCCATGTATATACTCCCTCTTCCTCATAATCAGTGTTGATTTGAATATCTTTTACCATATTAAAATATCCAGAATTGATAATAAAAAAACTAATGGATGATATTGATAAGTCTTTTTTGTTTATTTTGCCAAATGTTTAAATTGAATTTCTTTTTCTTTTATTCTGTTTCATGGTAAATGTAACTTGAACACTTTTAATGACTTGTTTTAAGAAAAATAATTTTGATTAAACCAAACAAATCACGTTATCTTTTAAATTTTACTAAAATGTAATTTTGAAAATGAATAAAATTCAATCTCCAAAACGTGTGGTCCTGGATATGACCTTAAACTATATCTGATGGTGAGGCCCCAGCTTGCGGGCTTTGGGGAGTGTAGAGTCACCTTTTAATTGCTATTGCACCCAGGTCCACTCTGACCTAGAGTGGTAGTACCTGTTAGGGTCCCAAACTATGGGTTAAATAGAAACCGACTTAAAAAACAAATATACTCTATTAAAAAATTGTTCTTCAAAATCACTGGATTCGGCATTAAATAACCCAAAAAGTTTGATATTCCGTAAAACAAAACCAACCAACCGAAACGTGTATACATATGGAAAACATGTTGGAGTATTTTAATATTTATTTTCTGGAATTTGATTTAAATATTTGGAATAGTACCCCATTAATATATAAAAGCTCTAATTGATATAACCTATTAAATATTAAGCTTATTTTTTTACAGCAGTGTTGTAACAATTTGTATCATAAGAGTATGAAATAATGTTTGTTTTTTACAAAAATCTGTACGTCTCGCTCATGAGAATTCAAGAATTATTTCAGTTTATCAACTGGAATTTTTCCTGAAATATTAAAAAAAGATTTTAGCCATTCATAAATGAAAAAGTTTAAATTACCAAAGCTACTAATGAAAGCCACTTAATGCAGTGTTAGTGCTTAAACCAACTTACTGCTGGAAAAATCACAAATACAAATCTGGACACATCTATATAATGAAACAGAAAACAATCATTAGCTGTTTACCATTTAAACATAGTTTAAGTTTAATAAGCGTGCATGACTTGCAAAAAAAAAAAAAACGCAAAAAACGCCCCCCCCCCCTTCCAAAAAGTGGTCCAGTTGACTGCCACAGAATGAATCTTTTTTTTCTAATTTTCACATATTAAAAGCCTTGGCAGCTGGGTTTGGACCTGAAATCCGAAAGAAAAAAAATGGGGAAAAAAGCTAATGCGCTAGCTGTCATGGTCACGACGACTTATGATGTCATGATGCTGCAAAATAACATTTTTAAACATACTTTCAGTTTGCTATGCATGCATGACTTGCAAAAATTGCAACGCGAAAAGTGGACCCCCGCCCCTTGCAAGAAATAGTTCAGTTGACCACCACAGAATTAATCCTAATTTTCACGGTATTCCAAGGTATTGCTCTTTCAGATGGTACCGGTTTCGACCTGGTCCAATGCTGCTGACAAAAGTTTTTAGTGAACATCCAAACACAAACAAACCAACATTTGAGATTTATATAATAGAAGATTTCTCCTTCACTTTCCTTTTTAAGAGTATTTGTTGAGCCCTTTTAAGGGTTCCAATTTGAGCAAAGTATTTTTGGAATGAAACAGGTTTAGTTTTTAGGTTTATAATTAAATGTGACAGAACGAGAGAAACATTATATGATAAACCCAAGCAAAATAATGAGTTCAGAGACATAAATTCACAAGTTATCTGTTTTATAGGTAATAGAATTGGCAAAACTTCTTTGAAGCACCATTATTAAAAATTAAAAACTTTAAATTGTTTTTAAACCACGTTATGGTGCAAATATTTAAAAAAAAAAAAAGAAAAAAATCGATTTTTTTCTTTTTTTTTTTTTTTTTCTTCCGTTTGTTTGAAATGTTTTGATTTGTTTTGAAATGTTTTGATTTGTTTTGAAATGTTTTGATTTGTTTTGAAATGTTTTGATTTGTTTTGAAATGTTTTGATTTGTTTTGAAATGTTTTGATTTGTTTCGATTTGTTTCGATTTGTTTCGATTTTGGATAGTAAAAGCTCTATCAGACAAGTAAGGTTTATTTTTTTATTTTCTTGTAAGCAAAATGTCTGTCTCCTCATATCTGATGATGGATATTTAATTATCCAAAATTAGGAAGAAACCTTTCAAATATATAAAAAGAAAATATTTTTTTTTACTTTTAATAAAATGTGTGAACTATAACACTGGTTTCAACCCCTTTTATTTAAAGTTTTTAATCTTATTAATGGTGCTTCTAAGAGCTTCTACAAATTCTCTTAACATTAGTATGACAACGACATACCCAAAAGAGCTCCCAATAAAGAGTTCTTTCCAACAATCCCGTATGGAACCGACATCAGCACACATCCTTGATAAGTCAACATGAAGACACAGACATTTTTACTTATGCCCCCTCCTCTCCAATGTATTAAAAAAAAAAAAAAAAAGCTACTTTGTATTTTTTGTTTGTTTTCCAGAATCCGTGACTGCCAGATTTTCTTGCTAGCCGGCCAGAATAAAGGCTGTTTCCAGACAGCACCCTACCTCGATGCTTATGGAGAGCCTGACCAACTGCTCAAGTAAGTCAGCAACATAAGCAATAACATTGGAAATTGGAGGAATTTACGAGTTGAAGGCCGTTCATTATTTGTTATTTCTCGCAAACAATTTATCTTGTATTAAAATCATTTTCTCATTTTCTTGAGCACAAAACAACATTTCAACCAACTATTAAACGTGTTTGATCATGATTATTGATACTAAAGCTCTGGACTTCTTGGTACACATTGGATGACATCTTCTACTTGAACAGAGTTGCAAGTCACTGTATTTCGCATGAGTATTTAAACTTAGCAGTTAATATGCTGGCCTGTATTGCAAGTCACTGTATTTCGCATGTTAATATGCTGGCCTGCCTTGCCACAAAACAATGTAAGGGCAAATAACTAGTTATTTCTGTTTTTTTAGAAATATCGATTTCAAAATATTTTTTTGGTTTGTGTAAATTTTGAATTTTATGTTTCAATTCTTCCGACTACAGTTCTCATTTATTATCATGTTTTAGCGAACGTCCGATCTTCAAGTGTATCTTGTTGAACTCGAGAAGTTGACCAGAATCCTTTATTTAATCAAGAAGGGAGTGGGTAGCATGCTCTCGTTTCATAAGTTGTGACTGGGTGGAAGTCCTACACTTGTATTTTTAGGATCAAACCTTCAACTTCTAGAAGAGTAACTTTACCACTGAATTTTATCAAGTACTTTATCCATTACGCCATGGGTTCTTGCATTGTGAAAATAACACTCAAGATGAGAACAGTAGTCTGAAGAATTCATATAATACGAATAATCAATCCTCATCTCAAAAATTCAGAAATGATTTTTGAATATATAAAAATTTGAAAAAAGCCAAAACCTTGGGAAACACAAATAAGATGCCAATATATTTTTATTAAAAGTATTTCTTATTTCGAAATTTTTTCATAAAATATCCTTCCTCAGAAGCTGATTATAAATGTGGAGGTGTTATTGTATTTTTACATTTGAAAAATTTTCTATAGTTTTTCATGACTGAATGATTCCCCCCTCCCCGACAATTCCTATTTTAGTCACTTAAATTCTTTTGAGAACAAACGATGTTAAATTTGTGTTTCTCCCACAATGAAACGTTCGCTTATTCTTCTAGGTTGCAGCAGTCTTTTCTTTCCTTCTCTCTCAGTCCCAACTGATCGTAAACTTGCACGCAAAGAACAAAACAGCATTCAAAAACAAACAGACAAATCTCAGAATTCATTAAAAACTTTTTTCAACGTAAATTGCTGTCTCTGATTTTTTCTTGACTGTCTTGAACTCGAGTTCTTTTTCTCACTGATTCATCTTTTTAATTAATGTCATCTCACATACAAATTACTGGCATGTGCGCAAAAAAAAAAAAATTAACTACAAAACAAAAATACCATCTACAAAATTGCATCTCGCTTTTACTTTTTTCCTCCCTCATCCTGTCACCTGGCAGACCAAACAGCTTGGGCGAATAATATCTTCTATTAGAATATTTAGTAACGTGCATCCAGGAGATAAGCGCCTGCATGTTTGCGTGTTGTGTGGGTACATGGGAGAGACGGACGAGGGGAAAAGACTTACCTCGAGACCAGCTCAGCGTTACCGACCAAAAATAGAAAAGAAAGACCAAGATGGCGGCCGCCGTCTTTTGTAAAGTATGAGGTCTCGCAAAGTCACATGAATTCTCGCAATATGCAAATTTAGCCGGCCTAGAACGACGATAAAAGTGGGTGAGGAGAAAGACGTGGGGAGAGCGACGATTGAGTTGGCCGGGGAATCGTGTGGCTGTTGCTTCTCGTGCCATGTGAGGATATTTTACCGTTGTTGGGTCCGGTCTGAGGAACCGTTCGCGTCCGTCTAGGCACCTTGCCAGTTGGATTCCATGCAGAACCGGTGTATAATGGTTATTGAATTGCTGCAACATTTATAACATCTTTTCCTGAACTTACCGTGTTAAAGAGAGAGTCGGGCGCCATCTTGAATTTTTCCTTATACATCTACAGAGGGCGCAGTAATTCTTTTTTTTAAAAGGACTTTCCTTACACATTTTTGTTACATATTTAGTAATGTTTTTTTTCTTCATGATCTTAACTTGTTTTCATTAGTTTAAAAACGTTTAAAGCTTTTTACCTATTTTCAAATGTAAATTCTTAAAAGATGCTTTAAAGTAGTTTTTCCATTTTAATTAATATTTATGTGTACTAGTAAGTTTTGCTGGCTTGCTATTGCTTCACAAATACTTGAAATACTGAATTAATAAACATTTTATTCATAAATTTATTGTAAACATGAAAGAATCTTATTTATATAAACATTAACATTTGTATCAACATCACCAAAATGTTATCTTTTTAACTGTGATCTTAGCGAAAGGAAAAGAAAAACAAATCAATTTGCTTTTTCATGTGTCATTTAGGAATAGATTATCGACTTGTTGAAAATCCAGTCTGTTCTTCTAAAGAAAGGAACATTTGAACATAGATGCTAAATATTTATCCATAAAAAAAAAAAAAAACAATATTGCGAAACAAAATTATTTCTTACATTAAAATCCAAGCAATCATTGAATTAAAAAAATTTTTAGTTAATTAATAAAATGTCCCTTTTCCACACCAATATGCAAATTAGTTTGCAACTGAAATCACATATACATGAATAAAATATAAGAGATGGTACATCTATTCTTTAAAGTTGGAATTAAATAAGGTGCTTTTACCATTAGAGTGAAAAATGGGCTCAACTTTTGTGTTTATTCATTTAGATATATGCAAACCAGAAGCAACTATTGACATGATGGGCAAAAACAGGTCGCCATGTTGGATTTTCGTTTTTACATTTCCGTATATTTGGTAACGAGCAAATATTGAGTATTTTAATGAACAAGTTTGTTTTTTATTCAGTAATGAATAAAAATGTTTCAATTTTAAATTTACTTGCCTTCCTTCACATACGTATAAAAAAGACGTTGTGGGTTGCTTGTATAGATCTTTTAAACCAACCCATTAATATAGATTTCAATTGTTTTTAGGATTTATTTAGGGTAGATTTTTGAAACTTGAAAAAAAATGATCCATTTCTAATTTTAACATTGTTTTTTGTATGTATAGAAAATATATTCTAGAAGTCATGTGAATTGACCCAATCATTTTATTTTTAAATAAAATCATTTTTAAGCAATTAATGGGAATTCATAGACATTACAACAAAACACCTTGCAAGTTTGAATTATTGAGTTGCTTCCTTTTGTTTTTTGTTTAAATTTATTTGAAAATGGTAGATGAAACATCTGCTCTTTTGTTACTCATAAAATATTTATAAAAATAAAACTATTTTTTCAATTTACATGAGTTTTGGAATATTTTTTTTTTTTTAGGCTGTAATCATAAAACCATTAGGAATAGGAATGCATAAAACTAAGGAATATCATGATAGCCAATACAAAACTTTGTAAATGTGACAGTGATACATGTTCATTCACATAATTCTGAGGCAGCATGTTCAGGACTGCAGAACACTATGCAAAAGGAGATTGCCGATCCATCTCTGAGCAAATATTGATGTGATTATGCAGAGGATCTAATGTGAATGTATATCGTCACAGGTTTGGTTTGTTCAGCCGTAGACAGTATTTAAGCATTGCAGTAGGGCAAGAACCATATAATAATTTGTGAGCAATAGAACCAACTGTTACATTCCGGTGATTAGACAGCAGATAGTTTTGCTTTGTCACGAGTTTATAAAAATTTTCTTGATCTTTATATATGTAATATATATATATATGTGTGTGTGTGTGTGTGTGTGAAATTCTGGATAAAAACCATTTTAATTATTTTTAGGATTTATTTAAAATAAATTTTAAACTTCAAAAGAAATGATTCATTCCTAATTTGTGACTATTTTCTGCTTTGTTTTCACTTTTATTTATAGAAGAGGCAATCCGTTGCGCCTTAGTGAGGAACGCTACAAACAGTTGCATCGTTGTTGGTTCCAGCACGAAATTCCCGAAACTATCGTTCACAACTTGGAATCCAGCAACAGTCTCAGCAGCTACGAATGGTGGAATTTATGATTACGCATTTTTTTCTTCTTGTTTTTAATTTTTTTTGTTTTTTGTTTTTTTGTTGCTATCGGAGTTATCCGTTCTCTCTCTCTCTCCATCATGTCACCGCCACGCCTTGTCCTGTTTCTTGCAAATCGTGTGATTGCATTTATGATGATGGAGGGGGAGTGGGAAGTGTCTCCGTTACTTCCTGTTCTAAAGGAGGGGAAAAAAAGCGGGGCTGTTATTATTGTTGGCACTTTTTAAAAGAACTCTTGTACATTTCATATCACTTCTGTACGACTTTGTTACGAGTATGTCTGCTCTGACCTCCTACCACCAAATAATACGCACACTCGCGCATGCATACAAACTCTAAACACACGTACATACAGGTAGAGACACAACCCTGGGGGAGGAAAACGGTCAGCCGTTCAATCTTATCTCTCTCGGGAAGATTAAGAAAAAAAAAATCTGGCAGTAAAGATCCGAGAAAAAGAACGCAGTAAGAAAAAAAAACAAAGTTGGACGGAGAAGTGTGGACTCTTCGATCAGCTCGGATACTTTGTTTGCCTTGTACTTGTTGTACAAACCAAATAAAACAAACTTTAAAGAAAAAAAAAAACTTCCCTCCCAAAGAGAAAGTAAAATCCGACTAATTCTCTGTGAACCTTTTATTGGAAGACTAACATAAAACTTATGTTGTATCTGCTTTGCTGAGAAATAATTAAAAAAAAATTTTTTAATTTTTTCTTTTTTTTTTTTTTTTCTTTTTTTTCATATTTACTTTGAATAATATGCGGGGTGCTTGTTTACATTAGTGATTTTTTTTTTTTTTTCAAACCAACACATTTCAGGTGAAAACATTATTACATACTTACATGTCATAGTGAATTTAGTATAAATTCCAAAAATTCCAAAATTCTGTGGCTAACATTTGTTATTTGATGACATGCTTTCATCCATCTCGCCTTTTCTCGAACCAATTTATCTCATGTGTCCTTACAATGAGCTATCGATATTGCCTGTCAGTTAATATTATTGAGAGTTAGGGTTGATAACAATTTAGTTTCAAACCCATAAATTGATTAAATTAATGATTTATCCATTTATGTATAGAATTTAAAACTGGTTTCCATTTAATAATACCTAATTTAGATTAACAAAAAAAAAATAAATTGATTTAAAACCAATATTTTAAAGTTAACTTTTAGTAGATACTCCTCTTCCCATCGTTTCATACATGCACTTTTTGTTTGCATTTTACTTCAACAAGTTCTCAAATCAAGGAACCCCTTTGTGGGGTTAACGCTTAATTTCTATGAAATACATAGATATTTGAGTGTTCAATCAAGATTCTTCGTCTACTTCTCAAACGTTGAATTAGTAAAACAAAAAATGAAAAAATTTTTCCTTTCCTCAATTGACCAGTTGACTATGATTATATCTTTCATACTGCATAGTTTCTGAAAAAAAGAAATAATATACAGACATGCAATAAATAGACACCTTTATTATCAGTAATAATTTAGTATAAATTCCAAAAATTACGCAAAATGATCCAGCAGAAAGATAATTACACGTAAAAATAAAATTTATCAAAATTTAATTTTATTCTTTTTTAATGTGGAAGAATTGTGCAAACAAACTGCTTTTAATTTGATTAAATTCATAGTCGTTTTTAAACCAAGCATAATTGTGGATAACTTTTTTGTTTAAAAAATATGTCTAGCACATGTCCTCAATCATTTTTTGTAATTTATACTATTTTTACCATGTCATGTCAGTATGCAATCTTTTTACCAGAAATGTGCTGGTTTGAAAGACCACCAATGGCAGAACTGGGAAGATGTGGATGGTGCTATACGTTCTTCCTGGTTCCTTAAATGCATTTTCAGGATACAAAGGTTGGCAGTTAGTTGTTGACAGAATGGCAAGGCAACGTGGCATATTTTTGTTTTGTTATCTGGCGTCGGTAGTTTTTTGTAGTTTTTACAATGAGATAAACTTTTTGAAAAAGGAAAAAACATAAAAACCTTTTTACAATTTTTCTCTTTGAAAAAAAAAAAAAAAAAGCAACTACTCACTTTTTACTTTATTTAGTGATTTTACATTAAGGGAGATAATTTGTTTCAACTTTTGTTTTTAGATTACTCCAGCATTTATTTTAAAGATATTTTTGAAGCCATTTTTATTTAGAAAAACAAAGATTTTTTTGTTTATTTTGAAATGAAAATTAGGAAACATTCAACCTAATTAAAGAAACAAAAATATAGAAAAAAATCTTTGATGTATACACCTGTCACAGAATGAAGATGTCATATTCCAAAAATCACAAATTGATCAAGCATTTTTTTACGATTTTTAGTTAATAGTATAATTCATTACAAGACTGCTTTTAAAATTTCAATAATTCAAATTGAGTTGTCTCTCTTGATTTTATATGGAAAATCAAAACAATGTTTTGCTTTCTCATAAAATTTGATTTTCTAAAAAATTACTTGATCAATTTACATTTTTTTTTTTTTTTTTTTTTTAATGACATTTTCGTTTTGTGATGAGTACATACATCATAAATATTTTGTATATATTTTTTTAATTAGTTTGAATTCTGGACAAGAATCAAATATTTTTATTGATAAAAAGTTCAGGGAAAGCAGCAGAAGAAAACCATGCTAAAAATGCAATGGCTGAATTATGTAGCGAAGCTGCAACATGTACTTCATTTTCTATTAATTCTCTCACAATAAAATTACAGTGCTTTTCCTTTTCTTCCAAAGTTTTTTGGTTTTGGACTAGCCAATAAAAATGTTTTTATTTCAAAAGAAATCCTTGTGTTTCTGAATAAAATCAAGTATTAAAATAAAAAATCTAAAATTTAGTTTGAGATAATTTATCTTCCTTATGACATTTTGCCACTCTAAAGTAAAAAAAAAAAGGTCAAATAATCAACTTATTCTTTAAATAGTGCTTTTTTTTTGCATAAATAATTCTAAACTAAGAATCTCTGTATTTCAATTAAAAAAACTAGTTAATCTATCTGACTTTTTCAATGTCGCATGTTAAAGATTGCTGCCATGGTTTTTGTATTAAAATATTTATAGGGGCTTCTGTGACTTTGAAAAATACCTAATTTGGAAAGTTTTTTTTTTTTTTTTATAAATTAAATTTCCCATTATATTGAAATAGTTAGCTCCCAAAATGACTATATAATTTTATCAACTAGTTTTGTCTGATTTTTCCAACCGTGACAGATTAATAATTTTTTTTTTTTGTAGTGAAGGAGAATTTCCTCAGATATTCCTCAGATGCCATAGTAAAAGACTTTTTTTTTTTTTCTATATTAGCTAATGCGTTGCCCTGAAAAGAAGACTAACAAGAAATTTCAGGCCTCAATCTTGAACGATTGAATTATTTGCTGCTTATGATTGTTTTTCACGACTGCACAATCCCATGACAATTGTGTTGGAAGGGGAAGAGGGCTTGCCATGTGCCTTTTATAGGGCAAGTTTAATAACCAACCAGAATTATGCTAGAAAGAAAAAAGGAGCAATCATTAAAAAAATGAATGCTTAATTTGTAATATATTTCAATTTCAGTTTTATTTACTTGTATCAATACAAAAAAATATCCTCTTGTGTCCTATCACTAATCCTCGTGGCAACAAATTAATATTTGCAAAATAATCACATGCACAGATTAATATTTGCAAAATAAAAACAATAAAAAAAAAAATCTAAAATTAATATGGTAAATTAATTTGCTCTATTATCGCTTGGAAAATCATGCAAAACTAGTTAATAAAAATTTGGAAGCAGTTTTGAGAGTTAACTATTCCAGTATAGTTAAATTTTCTCATCTGTTTTTGCATTTTTTAAACTGTTCTTGTGCTTTTTTCCCCTTTTTTGTGCTTTTTTGCTCTTTTTTTTAGCTTTTGTGCTTTTTTTTGTTTAAAAACTTGTATATTTTTTATCAATATTAGAAAATCCCTGGAAAAGTGTCCAAAAATGGCTCCATAAAGCACCTAGATGTTGAAACATGGTTTTATATGGCTGTAGTTTAATGCAGCCATCACAAACATGCCAGAAACTTTTGATGATATTAAATAAGTAAAAATTAAAAACTGATTTGTTTTTGAACTGAACAGATTATAAGACTTGATGACAATTACGTAATCTAGCAGCTGACCCCCCCCCCACCCCGAAATGTTACAACTAATAACTTTCACCAAATTTATTAAGATTTAATTTTCTACCGACCTGTATAATTTAAAATATGGAAACTTTGAATTTATTGTTAATTTGACTTATCAAAGCACAAAGAAAAACAAAGATGGTATCAACAACAGAGCGAGAGACAGCAATTTTGATGAAAAATACAGCTTTGACCAAAATTTAATTTTAAAACTAGAGAACTTTAAAATAGCTGATAGAAAATTAGATGTTAATAGATTTAGTTGAAGTTATTTGTGGCTATGTATATTAAGGTGGGTCGATTTTCAACATTTTTTGGAAAATGTCGGAGCAGAGAAATTTGTGCACACATATGAAGAGTACAGATAAAAAAAAAAACTAGCTTGAATCCTATTTGCATTGTAAGAATTTATTCAACGGAAGAGTCCTCAGTTCTTCCCTGTTGTGACAATTCTGAATGTTGCAGATTATCCAACAGGCACAGCGAAAGAAGGACCAAAAATAACCACTGATTTCAATTGCCGACACCTTTTTGAAATTTTATACCATATTCTCTTTGTCGACTCATCCATTTGTCAATGATCACCACAGAAACTGCATCTAACCATTAGTGTTTTTTTTTTTTTTTTTAGGATTCCTTTAGATCTGCCATATTCTGTCTATGGCCAAGCACATTAACGGCATTACCTCATGAAATCCTTGACTGAACTTTCAAGTCTACAGATGGCTGCCCCTTTTGATGATAGAATCGTGATTAGCTGGCCATTTCATGCAACCTCACTTTAGGATCACTGTCATACTGTGATGCCATAAATGAAGATGCGGTACAGGCTATACAATGCACTGGATAAGACAGAAGGTGCTAGGTCAGTAGCTCTAGACATATCTAAGGCTTTGAGTTTGGCACAATGGTCTTCTCAAAATTAAAGCACGATGGTCTTATCAAAATTAAATCATATGGTATTACTGGACGTATACTCATAACCTAATCAAATCTTAGAAAAGCGATAAATCTAGATTGTCCTTGATGGTTGTACATCCGAACAACATATTAGTGCGGGTGTGCCACAGGTGTCAATCCTCGGACCATTATTGTTATTCCTGATATTCATAAACGACCTCCCTGATAAAATTGCTTCTGAGATGGATATGTTTGCTGATGATACTATGCTCTATAACAGACTTGAAAAGAAAATGCATGAATACATATTTAAGGAAATTGTTAAAACTCTGGAGGAAGACTCCAGTCTGTAGTGGAATGGGTCTGAAACTAGATGGTAACATTCAATGCTGCCAAGACTAAGTTTATTTCCTTTAATAATTTACAAGAAACCTTCTCAGCCCCTGATTTCCATGGCTAATGATACACTATCTGAAAGCTGCTAGACTTAACTTTTACAAGCAACATGAATTGGAGCAAATACACTGAGGTAATTGCCAAAGCTGCTACGAGGAAGTTGGGCTCTTTCTACCGTGTTAGAAGTTTACTTGCACCTGAGAGTATCCTGTAGCTCTATGAAGCCATTATTCGCCCATGCATGGAATACTGCTGTCGCATCTGAGCTGTTTCATTTGCCACTAGTCTCTTGCTCCTAAATAGGGTTAAAAAAAAAAAAGTCACAAACCTAATAGGTCCCATACTAGCGGCCAAACTCCAACTTCTGTCTCATCGACGAAATGTGGCATCCCTGTACTTGTTTTACAAGTACTTTAATGTTAAGTGCTTGGATGAACTCAAAGCACTAGTACCTCCTCAACATAAATACCCTCAACAAACCACACAAGCAGCAAAATCCCACCCCTTCACTCTTGAGATCCCTAGATGCCATAAAGCCTCCTACTCAAATAGCTTCTTCCCTTGAACTGCTAGACTTTGAAATTCCCTCCCAGGCTCCTGCTTCCCTGACTGTACTGACATGCAAATGTAATGTGAACAAACATCTCTCTACTCCACTCCCTACATAGTATCCCTGCAAATCTGGTCCCATATGACAGCCCCTTACAACTTAGTGGCATTGTGCCTTGTTTGAAAAGTGAAAAAAAGTTGAAAAAAGCCGTTGTAACCCGACCAGGATAAATGCTGTTGCAACAACAGCAGCAGCAGCGTTTTCAGAGACGTCCTTGAGTGGTCTCTATGTATTTCAGCGTTTTTTGGGGGTTTTTTTTATGGATGACTCGGAACAAAGGCAGTTTAATTTCACTCATTTTTCTGGATTTAAGATAAAGCGAGATGCATTGGCTTTTTTAATGGAAATAAATATAAAAGCAAATTAATCAGAAAATTAACCCACAGCTTAAGTTTTCAGTGATGAAAGCTTTTGGAAAATTTATGCAATGTTTTCTCTGCCAAAGCATCAGTTTGTTGATGATTGCAACAGGAATTACAACTACTCAAAAGTTTTTTTTTTGTTTTTTAATTTTTTAATTCTTTTTTTTTTTTTTTTTTATTATACTTCAGTGTAAGTTCTCAATCAAGGAGCCCCTTTCTATGGCTAACATTTGTTATTTGATGACATGCTTTCATCCATCTCGCCTTTTCTGGAAACAATTTATATCTTACAATGAGCTATCGATATTTCCTGTCAGTTAATATTATTGAGTGTTAGGGTTGATAACAATTTAGTTTCAAACCCATAAATTGATCAAATTAATAATGATTTATCCATTTATGTGTAGAATTTAAAACTGGTTTCCATTTAATAATACCTAATTTAGATTAACAAATAAAAAAGTAAATTGATTTAAAACCAATATTTTAAAGTTAACTTTTAGTAGATATTCCTCTTCCCATCGTTTCATACATGCACTTTTTGTTTGCATTTTACTTCAACAAGTTCTCAAATCAAGGAACCCCTTTGTGGGGTTAACACTTAATTTCTATGAAATACATAGATATTTGAGTGTTCAATCAAGATTCTTCGTCTACTTCTCAAATGTTGAATTAGTAAAACAAAAAATGAAAAAAATGTTTCCTTTCCTCAATTGACCAGTTGACTATGATTATATCTTTCATACTGCATAGTTTCTGAAAAAAAGAAATAATATACAGACATGCAATAAATAGACACCTTTATTATCAGTAATAATAAAGATTGCTATCAAAGTCCTGATCGGCCTAAAATGATTTTTTTTTTACTATTAATTGTACAATCCTTCCATTTACTTTGAAAATTAAATTCCAAGATTTGCAGCAAGTGAACATTAAGGCAACCTTTCATACCTCAATATAATGAATCTTCTAAAACCAAAAAATGTTTGGTCGATGGCATACATTATTATGGTTTGTTACTTAACAATCTAGGATTGTCATATTGATAGCTGAAACATGACAAAATGCCAATTAGTATAAAATACGAATAACTCCTACTTTTACTTCTGACAATTTTGTATCCTGGTCAATGACGAAGGGAGCAGAAATTTTAAACATTTATGAATTTTGTGAGGATGTCTATTTATTTCTTGCATGTCTGTAGAGGAAAATTAAAAAAACAAATGCAAAAATCACATGTATACATATTTTATTCTTCCAGTTGTCCTTTTTGATTTAGGTTCGTTGGAGACTGATTAGTGATACTATGAAACTTCAGTTAGATGTTAATATATTTGTTTATTTATTTATTTTTTTTCAAACCGATTTATTCCCCTCATTCAAAACTGTCCCACACAAAATGCTTACTGCTGAATACCTATCGCCGTCACGTCAATCAAAAACGCGCACCTGTGTTTTTTTTTTTTTTTTTTTTTAACACTTTACTATTTTCCAACTGCGCATTGTGAAGGCTTCGTTTTTTTTTTTTTTTTTTCACATTTTCGGGGATTTTTTTTTACATACCCCGAAAAACACCCGGGCAACGCCAGGTACCCCTCGCTAGTGTTATTTAAAAACCATTCTGAACATGGGGAAGGCGGAAGCATAATTACCCATTCTGTACTTTCATCTAACAATTTTAATAAGCACAACTACTGTTAAAAATTAAGTTAATTTGAAAATTTTAACAAAAAAGATAAATTTTGACAATCTTATCAAGTTAATTGGCTATTACGTTTCAACAACCTTAAAAAAAAAAATATGGGCAAAGAAGGAATAAAAAAAAAAAAGATAAATATTTAAGATTTTACAGTGGGGGGATTACTTCTTCTATATATATAAAAGCCAAACGTCTGTGTGTATGTATGTTTGTTTGTAACGCTAAAACTTTTGAAAGACGGAACCAAACTTGACAAATTTGATATCATATCGAAGCCCCATCACCCGGATGACAAATATCGAAATTTCACGTCAAACGGACCACTAGAAGTTGGTCAACTGATCAGTTATCTTCGAGGGGGGCCCTCAAAAAACCTGTCATTATCTATATATATAAAAGACAAATGTTTGTTTGTAACGCTAAAACTTGAGATGAAAGATTCCTCTCCCCTAAGAATAAAACATATGTTCAATATCTGCTTTTGTTTTTTCATTGTTTATACGGTCCCGAGCAACGCCGGGTAGCCCTGCTAGTTCTTATATAAAAGGAACACCCATTTCATGGTCAGTTAGCGGTCAGAAGACATTTTTTGTTCTGTTTCAAATAAAAAAATCCTTCCCTCCTTATTCATTATGTACCATCCTGAAATAATGTTACGATTTAGAAAGCCATTCTTAAAATTATACTTTTACCTAACAAAACAAAACAGGCAAAATGAAAAAGTGATGAAAAAAAAAAAAAAACAAATATATAACAAATAAATGTTACCAAAGGCAAGATGAGTTACTCTTCTACCTAGCTTTTTGGAGTTTTAATTTGGTTTAAAACATTTTTCTGTAAAAAAGATTTTGTGTAACTCTAACTCTTAATAAGATAACGTCTCCTTTATAAGAATTCTTCCTAACGTTTTTTATGCTTATAACAAAGTAAAAAACCCAAATACCATAAAAAAAAAAAAAAAAATCAAAATTAACTTGAAAATCCAAAAAGGTAGCATGTTCCAGATTTTGTCTTTTCCGTATTTCCTATTTTAGTTTCGTGACATAATAAAATAGCATTGCATTTTTTGTTTTTTATTTATTTATTTTTTTTTTTTTTACTTTGGTTTGAATTGTTCAGTGTTATTATAGATGCACTTGATCAAATCTGATTGAACAAAAAGTTGAAAATTTGTAAGGTTATTTGTAGGTGCCTAAAATCATCACGTTTCGTATTTCCTATTTTTATCTAATAATATAGTATTTTGTTTGTATTTTTAAAATTTTATTTTGAAGGGGTCAGTGTTGTTATAGGTCCACTCGATCAAGTATGATTGAAATAAGTCGCAAATTTCTAAAATTATCTGTAGTCGCTTAAAATCATTGTATGTTCCTAAGGAAGTGAAGAGATCGGATAGATATCCTTTTGATTTGTTTGGACTACCACACCGGTCACTGTATAATAGTTGGGGTTTGTCTCAAATTGTACAACTGAAGACTATAAGTCTATATGTAAATGTTAGAACTTCTATTAAGTCACGTCTATGTATGGACAAGGATGATTTGTAAGTTTTTCTTGTTTCGAAATTGAAGTAAAGGAAGTCAATTTAACAAGACTATGTAAAAACAGTTTGTTTTCATGGTATTTGTATGTGAAGTCAGCCATTTTGGTGCTAATTGAGGTGGGTTTTTTTTGTTTGTTTGTTTTTATGATCTGCTATTCTTAAAAGTAAGTATATGCAATCTTAATATGTATTGTGAACTGCTAGGTTCGGCTTAACCTGTTATTCCATTAAACCACAAAGAATCAGGGAGGGGGTTATTAAACGAAAGTGTAAGCTGATGAATTATGTGGTGAATAGTAATATATAAAAAAGTAATAAGGCAGTTACATGCAGAAAAGTTAACCTATTACTATAAGGAAGCAGTGATTTGGTGTTAAAGAAGAGAAGTGAATTGCATTGAAGTAAAAAGCCTTTGCTATACTCTCTCAGATTATGTATTTGAGAGAGTATGTCTATTCAGATAAAAAAATGAATTATTAAACAGGGAGAAAATGTATGTATTGTGAACTAGAAACACACTTTAGTTGTAATTGTAAGTGATGAGTGTAAACATTGTGCATAGGAAGTGTTTTATTTTTTAATGTCAAAAATTTCAGTGAAAAATCGTTTCCATTTTATTAATATACTAGCGGGGGTAGCCGGCGTCGCTCAGATGAGGTGTGTGCGTGGGGAGGGAGGTGGGAAATCAAAACGATAAAAAATGTTAAAACTTTTAAAAACTCGGAAAAAAAAAAAAAAAAAATAGCGAACGTGATAGAAAAATAAAAAATGGGAAAATAAAGAATAAGTGAACGTAAAAAAAATGGCATAAATAACCCTAACTTTAAAAATAAAAAAAAATGTCATTTATGTCGGCGCAAATGTGAAACCTTAAGATAACGATGCTGTCACGTTAACCATTACTCCATGATCATGTCAGCAAAATAACATCATTATATTATTTATTTTCTATTTAAACAAATTCAAGAAAGAACGTTTTTCGTGCATGCATGTTTGGCTAAATTGTCATGAAGGAACAATATTTTGCTACCCTCTCTCATTGCGAATGTGTATTTCTACAGGAAATAATTGGCCTTTTTTTTTTTTTAAATTCTCGCATATTATTCAGCCGAGATATCGCTCTTTCAGACAGTACTGGTTTCGATCCAGTTCGATACCACTGAGAAAAGTTTTAGGCAGACATACAAACATCCATACATACGTTCAAACAGACAAGTGAAATTTATATAATAGATTTTATTTACTAGCATCTTCAAAACAGTAAATATAATAAGTTGGTTTTTGGGCCAAGGCTGTAAGTGTAGTATCTGCTCTGATGCTGTATGTTCATGTTAACATAATGAATAGATATGTACAAAGAAAACACTGTCACGCACGCACATACACAAAGAAAACACGCACAAGAAAAAAACGCACACACACATCTGTAACACAAACACGTGTGTTCGAGTTTACACGGCTTAAGTGTTATGGCACACACACACACACACAAACGCACACATGTGTATGTGTGTATGCACACGCATGCAGAAGTTTATGCAGCATATTATTTTAATGGTACGCACACATATAGCAAGGTTTTTTTTTTAATGTGTAAATACATGTGTAATGCGTTGTTGGTGTGTTTAATTCAATTAGTAATAAGCCAGGAGGTTTCTCTTTCATATGTATGTAATCGGAAGAGGCCATATTGAAATGCAAGGGAGTGTTTGGTTTTGAGGTTGATACCATTAATCTAGAATGTAGGAATGCTTAGAGTTCAGCCAATCGAATACCAGTGTATATGGAAAGAGAGACATTAATTCTGTAGATGAAAAGTGGTAAGAGTATGAGATGTGTATGAATTCAGTAATCAGTTAATGATAGCATAAACACTGGAAAGTAGGAAAAAGTATAAATTCACGCAGTGAAGAATGGGGTCATAAGAGGATTGGAACTACTTCCTCTGTAGGTTATGATGATGATGTCGCTCCTAGAAATAAATGTAATGTTTCAATATTACAAATTAAGGTGTCTAAAATATCGTTCTGTAGTCAAATAAGGTAATAGCTAATAGTGTAAACATAATAAATTTGTATGTGCCATCCGTTGTTGTAAACCTATGGTATTTTATTTTGTATGTGAGTTTGTTCTTTATGAACTCTGAAACGGCTGAGCCGATTTTTATTTTTTATTTATTTTTTTGAAATTTCACACATATGTAGTTTGTGTCTAGGGGTGTTTTTTAGATAAATTTTGTATCAGAATACCTCCGGTAAGTAGTTATTTATTTGCTCCCCACTGAGCACATTAGGCATAAGGCCATTTTTTTAATGTGAAGAGTGATAGGGAGGGGAACTGGATGGTGACAATTGGTATGAAGGGTTTAGCCTACATTGACCAAAACTGATTGCTACAAGAGCAATGGTTTGGTATGTGGGGTTGCCCCAACATATGGTCTTTAGTGCAGCATCTGCCGGAACAGATACTACATTTTGAGATATTAAATTCTTTATTCAAGCTAAAATTACAATGTACATTTTAATCCCGGGCCAAGAAGGCCCAGGTGTTACCTCTGCCAGGTATCAGAAAACTGAAAAAAAACTTGTTTAAAGAAACTTTGGCATGTTAATACAGTCAGGGAACATGGAGTAAATTCCAAAGTTTAGCAATCCAAAGAAACTATTAGAGGAGAAGGCTTTCTGGCATGTAGTGACCTTGATAGTGAAGGGGTGGTATTTTTGCTGCTTGTCAGGTTAGTTAGAAGTATTTAAGTCGAGGAGGGTTAAGTGGTATAAGTTCGTCAGAGCACATTTCATTAAAGTACTTGTTTGTTGGAGCTCAGTTAATGATAGAAAACTTAATGAAAGATTGGAGATTTTTTTTTTGTTTTGAACCTTGTATTATAGGGGCAGACGTAGCCGATGCACGAGCTTAGATTTGGCAGCAATACTCTATGCTTCGGTTAACAGTGGCTTTTTAGACGTGCAAGTTACTATCAGGTGTGAGTAGTTTTCTAACATGGTTGAGGGAGCCCACCTTTTTTTTCTGCAGCAACAGCTAAATAAAAAGAAAAACGGTTTCTTATTTTACTACAGTTTCATGGTTGATCCGATTGTCAGAAATATTCTTGATCAGACTACATGATTATACATATGAATACACATTCAAATGGCTAATCAAATTGATTTAGAATGTCAATAGCATGTGGTCATTTAAAAAAAAATTTAAAAAAATTTATGTAGTATTTTTCATTAAACTATCAAAAAAGATTTTGGTTTGGCTCTTCCAATTCCTGGAGGTTGATTTTATTTTTTCTTCTGTTATATATATATATATATATATATATATATAATATAGTTCATTTCTGTATAGCTCACTTGCCATAAGTATATTTTTTATACTACTATATATATATATTATGCATTTTAGTATTAGTTCTCGGCTTTTAAACACTTAATTTTTTAAAAATTAGTAAAACAAAGATGCCTTTGCACAGTGCTCAACACTAAATAGAGCAATAGCAATCAGCTTACTACGATGTTTAAAATAATTTTTGTGCTAAAATATTTTGTCGAGTGAACTACATTTTCTTTCCCCCCCCCCCAACTTGATTTTATTTAAAGCTCAATCCATCTTATTCTTAACAAGGACTGGTTTGCTCAATTAAAAATCGTTTCTTGAACTCTTCATCGGATAAGCTTAAGGGTAATGGAGAATATGGCAGATTCCGACTGGCTGGATGTTGTGGAGGAAACTCTGTGTCGCAGCATTGGCAAGTTTCTGTTATTTCTGTATTACATTCTGTGGTTGGCTCAACCTGTTGGCAATAAAAAAAGGAAAATCACAAAAAAAATTCTTAATACAAATTTTAAATTAACCAGAAAAGTAACCTTTTTTTTTTTTTTTTAAATTTTTTTTATATCAAATTTTGTGACTTTGAAAGAAACTTATAGCAAAATTATATTTCTAGGTTATGAGATTTAAGTTTAAATTCACATAAAACTTAATAGCTCAATAATGTGTACATTTTTAGAACTCAAAATATAATTAATGTTCCAAATTTGTTAAAGTTTTTTTTTTAATCATACAATTATAACACTGAGTATAATTTTAATGACAAAAAATTCTTCGATTTTCATCTTTTAGTAAATCAAATTTGGAGCGTTTTCATTGGCTAATTTAAAGTAGATTCCTATGCACGTGTGTGTTCACTGCACAGACCATGATCATCTTTCATTATGCCAGTCTAAAAGTTGTTTGATCCACTCACTGTTGCAACAAAGGAATTCTTTCAAACAAAATCACAATTTCAGTTTTTAAAAAATTAACATGATTGAATTATTTAGTTTTATTTATTTCTTTTTCTTTTGTTTTTTTAAGCTTAAAAACTGTACTTGTTCTCTTAGGTTGATTAACAGACTTGCAAAATGAGATTTTTTGTCTAACTAAATTAAACGTAAGTCTAATGAACATAATCTTTTAGGTAAGAACCCCAAGGGCCCATCTTGCATCGAGAGGTACAGAGTTCTGCCATCTCTCAGAAAAACAATTATGTCATGCCAACAGAGATGGTTTCTTAGAACTTTTTATATGCTACCTAGATTATAATATCTCCGATTTACGAAGGGAGGTTGCGTGTGTCTTTTATTTGGGCGGCTTTTACACACTATTATCACAGTATTTCTTAGTCTCTGCATGTTTGTTTCGCTTTTCCGTATATAAGTGAAACTGAATCCGAACAAAGGCATGTGTCTGGCACTCTCGCTGGGATGCCGAGAAAGGCAATCAGCTTTGATCAATGCAGGCAAAACCTGTCATATCAAACAATTGCTATTCAGTTGAACACTCCTCTTTTTATGGGGAGCTGCTTTTCTCAAACATCTTGGGGGGGGGATAGTAGAAACTGGCTTGCAGCCAAAGTTAAGGTTCCCTTATCGCATGATGTTTGACCTCATTAAATTTACACACATGTCACTTAACTTTTTAATCATTTAATTTCAACAATTCTCATTTCTGCTGCCCTCATAGCGTTGAAGTAAGTTATCACGCTTTTTTTCCGCCTTCACCTCAAGGCTTCGGGTTCAAGCTTACCTGCCTACCAAAACTTTTTTTTTTTTTTTTTTACACCTCCAAATACCTGGTCAATGCCAGGCACCCCTGCTAGTCTATTATATAAAAGGAAAAATCGGCACGAACGTTTGTGACGAAATGCTTTTCGTGTCGGTTAGATTCTGGGAGAAGTTTTCTTATACTTCCTAGATCAAAATATCTCAATGTTTGCAAACGGACATTTTTTTTTTTTTTTTTTTTTTTTTTTTTTTGATTGAGTTTTAAAAAATTCCCTCGTTTCGAGTGTTTGTCTTTTTGTATAAATAAAAGCAAAACTAATTGAAGCAAACGCAACTGCCTGGCCTTTGAGTCGGGTAGTATCTGTTCTGTAATTGGTCCTTAGCCAATGTAGGGGAAACCGTTTATACTGAGACAATTACTATTTAGATACTGCCAGAGTGCCCCCTTTTTTGGAGAAGCTGGTCTTCCCCCACATTAAAAACGAACTTATGTCTAATTTGCTTTCATGGGGGAAACAATTAAATACTAAGACAGAAAGCGGAAAGCTTAACTGGCCACAAGCCAGGTTTTAAAGCAACATTCATTTCTGTGCATGCGTGGTGACTCCCTTGATTCTTAAGTTAATTACCAAATCATTGAATTCACTATCCTATTTGGCCTAATGGTTAGCAAGGAAGACAACCCTATGTTTTCGAGTTCAATCCCATCATTTTTTTTTTTTTTTTTCACGTTCTTTTCATCCTTCGTTGTTTGGGTTTGAGCCTGCCTACTACCATTTTTTTTTTTTTTTTTTTTTTTTTTTGCTCAAACACCCGGGCACCCAGGCTAGTCTTAGAAAAGTCAATCACCTGTGTCATATCCAGACAGACGGCTTTAATCCCTTGTTCCTGCCCATATGCTGGAATATTATATACTTTTGATCAGAAATCTTAGACTCCAGTCTTTCTCAGTCATCCTTATTCAACGATCAAAGAATGACTATTTGAAATAATTTGAAATATCAACTTGAGATTGATCCCTGGAGATCATCTAGAAACATTACATGTGGTCCAACTTACAATCAAATATTTTCTTTTCCCTTTAACTCAACATCTATCTCTTGCAACATTTACCATATTCTACACTATTTGTGCTGTTCATGTATACCTGTAGTCGATTGTATTCTATTACCCAAAATAAGGAGGATCAATATCCATGGACTACTCAAGATATTTACTGGAGATAACAGCCAATCAAAAGAGTTTATCTGGAGCCCATCTAACAGTGTTAGTTATCTTGAATAGTTTGGTCTCGTCATAATTCCTTGTTTATTGAAGTACTTATTTTATTTCAAAGACTAATCTCCTGGTGTCCTAACTCGCAGAACTATTTTCAATTTCTTTTGGGCACCCTCCAACTTGGCCATAAATCTCTTACCAACGGCAAGTCTGCTATTCGTATGCATTGAAAATATGCAACTGTCTAGCACATTAATTTTTTTATTGTTGACTATTAGTCTCATCTTTCTTAGTTGCTTCACAACGTTTTGGCCAACTATTCCTCTGGCCGTTGTCAGGTGGTATACGGAATAGAAACTCCAAATCTAACTGCATTCTCAGCAATTACTGCCATCCGTAGTTGTTATCGTCTCACCAAAATGAGATGACAAGATGAGAATAATAGTCTGCAATTAATAAATTAATAAATAATACTCATCTCAATAATGCATTCCAATTAAAATAATATATATCTAGCACATGCTTAACAAAATATGTTTACCCATAATGACCTATTTTAGCTGTTTATGTAATATCATCACTAGGGCTATGACAACAGCATATTTTTTTCATTGTTTTGACTCTCGAGTGTGTATCTGCTAATGTCGTATATGCTTTTATATAGATTGATGTGGTCCTCTGTTGATTGTGTTGGATATATACTTGAGAGTCAAAACAATGAAAAGAATAGTCTGTTGTCGTAGCTCTAATCATCGCTGACGAAACAATTGAGATAAAAAGTAATTCTAATAATTATAGTTAGAAACAATGGTGCTCATCCAGCATTTAACCTAATTAAAAAAAATATACAGAGAAAACTTTGATGTACATAACCATTCTGGAACAAAAATAGCATATTCCAAAAGTCACTTAAATTGATCAAGTGTTTTTTAACATGCAAAATCAAATTTTATGTGGAAACGAGACTTATCCACCATGTTTTATGATGTTTAAGAAATCAAGGGAGACAACCCAATTCGAATACCGAGATTTTATTTTATTTTTTTTAACTTTATAATGGCTATGACATTAATTGCTAAAAATCATAAAATTTGATTTTCTTATTAAAAAAAAAAAAAAACCTTCTTGATCAATTTGTGATTTTTGGAATATGACATCTTTGTTCTGTGACAGGTATGCAATAAAAATTTTTTTGCATTTTTTTTTTTTTTTTTTTAAATTAGGTTGAGTTTTGAATAACTGAAACCATGTATAAACAACAATAATATATAAATGGATTTTTTTTTTTTTTTTTTTTTTCATAATTATGTAAATATTAGCGGATATGTATAATACTTCAGGAAGATATGTCCCCTCCTTACACAATGTCAAATCGCCCCTGGGCAAGGTGTAGCACCTGTTAGTCACCCTCCGGAATTAAGAGTTCCTCAGCTGTGTTGAAAACATTTAGGAAAGAGGGGCAGGGGTGAGCTTTGTTGAAAAAAAACAAATCAGATGGATGGAGTCCATTGATCGTACAGCAATCTTTTAGCGATGGTGTCACAAACAAAACATCCGCTTCCAATTTAGTGCGAAATCTGGTCTAACTGGAGATAGCAAAACCTGAATTATAATTTTCTTGGTGGCTTGATTGATTAGAGTGCTATACTTAGATACAGAGATTGTGTGTTCAAACCTCACTCAGGGCGGAATTATTTTTTGTGCTGCTTTTTTTTCTAAAAATGAACGTTTCCAATTACATTAGTAAACAGATTGTTTAGTAATTTACAATTACAGAAATCAGGATCCCAGACGACGCTGAATAACTTTGCTCCATAAAAATAAAAGTAAAATTCCATCTGACTGACCTTGATTGTAGGTAGAGAAGAGATTTCGAGTTCTTGCTGCAAAGATTTCATCGTTTCTTGTAATCTATTTAAAAAAAAAATATATATATATATATAAAGTTGTGAAGTTTTAAAAGTTGGATCTAAAAAGCATTTAAGCTGAGACAGTAAAGCTTGATTCTGGCAAAATAATTTGTTTTTGTTGTATCATGTTATAATAATATATTTTGCTCTTTTGTTCATTTACAAAAAAAATTGTGACCTTGCCTAGATAACTGATACTATGAAAATATTTTTCAATTATCATTGTAAAAATTTCAACGTGAATAATTTAAATTTTTATTGAAAAAAAATATTTTAAAAAATTTTAATTTTTTGTATAAGTTTAAAAATAGGAAAGAGACAAAAAAAAAATATGTAGTCCCCGCCTATACAACTAGTAATATGAAAACATTTTTTAACCCTACGTTAGTCACCTGGGTGTTCCAAACATGTTTAATCCCATGGAGTGTTTATACGCTCCAATACAAAAATGTTTCTAGTACAATCTATAATACAAATCTCACCTGTCTATTTAAATTTACACATCACACAACTTTTTACTCATTTAATTTCATCCACTCTCGTTCCAGCGTCAAGGTAAGTCATCACGCTTTTTTTCCGCCTTCGCCTCAAGGATTTCGTTTGAGCCTACCTCCCTCCCAAAACTTTTTTCTTTTACACCGACAAACACCCGAGCAACGCCGGGCACCCGCGCTAGTAAAATGAAAAATTTTTGAACAGGAGATTTCATTCTAAGCTATAAACTTGCATAAATAGACATTAACAAAACTGAAAACACGTCGCAGAATAAATGAAGCAAGATTGGATGAGCCAAGAATTTGTCAAACTTGTTTTCCTAAATATCTTTGTTCTTTAATGTTTTTTCAATATTCTTTTTGCTAAAAAGAACAGATTATGCAACTGAAGTTATGGGTACAAAAAAATTTATATTCAATTGCTACGTTTTTGTAGCGACCACGCATTTGGGTTGCTTTTCAAACAGTCACCATTTTTATTTATGTATTTTTTCAAATTTTGTTCATCCTGAACAAAGCATTTTGCCACTAAAGCGTAGTAGCTACTATGATAGAAGCCAGATTTATAGAAGGGAAACTCTGGGCAAAGATTTGATAAGATGTTTGTTAACATTACATTTAAATTTTTACATGTCGATGTGGTCAGGAAAACAAAGAGCAGGAAAGGAATTCCAAAAGCAAGCAGTCTGAAGAAAGAAGCTATCAGAATAGAAAATCCTCCAGCATCTTGAAATATCTACAGTGAAGGGGTGGGATTTTGCTACAGTTCGGGAAAAGGATTGTTGATGGAATACATGCAGTAAGTTCCTTAGGGCATGTCTCATAAAAGCACTTGTAAAACAAGCACAGGGATGCTACACTATTGTTATGGGACAGGACCTGAACCTATGCAGACAGTGTGGGATCTATTAAGTTAGAAATTCTTTCCTGTGTCCTTGTCTGAGAAGGAAAGCCTAATGGATGGTGTATCATTTGAGATGTGGCAACAATATACTTTATGCATCTGTGATACATAAATTAGTGGTGAAAAATCACAGATTAAAGGAAAAACCATGTTAATTGTCCCAACACAAAGTACATGTGTTGCCAGGGTAAACAAATAAAGAGATATACAATGAACAAAGTGCAAATAACTATGAATTGTTTTGTTGTTAGATGTTGTTGTGAAGGCTATATGTATGAGCAAGTTAGGCGGACCATGTCCGCTGGGCTTTAAGTCCACCCAACAAAGAGAAAGAACATTTGGTTCTAAATCCACAATTGGGTATATATATATTTTGTTTATTTTTGGAAGCAGAAGAGTGCATTCTCCATTGCTCAGTATAATTCAGGGGAGATATCTCCTTTGTTAACTGCAAATTTATATTAATCAAAATTCATTTAAAATTTTAAGTCAATATAAATGAGTGCTTTTTTGTTTCCAATTTTCATTGATATCAAATTCCTCTCTTATTAGGGCAAAAAACTCCTTGAAAATTTGACTTTTTTGTATGGATTAAAAACTAAAAAGAACATGTTCAACAAACCTGACGTAGCGTTCTTGAATACGATCACGTTCATTTTCCTGAAAAAGGACAAAATAAAAACTCAGATCAAGAATTATTTTTATTACATTTTTCATTGATATAAATTTTTAGAAGGGGGATCACTTTGACAAAATTGTCTCTCCATGATCTCTTTTAACTCACAATCATTGGATGATTAGATTTGGTTGCTTTATTTTATGGCATATCAACCCTTTTCTGTTTTTTTCTGAATCCAGTTATTTTGGTAAAAGTTTTTACACTACAAGTTTTTATTTTAAAATAATAAATTTTGTAAATTAATTTGTTTTGTAGCCTTAATTTTTGGTAATAAATAGTCAGCGATGGTACAGTATAGATTTACCGATATTCACCCCAAGTCCAGGGTCTACCTCTTAGCAACGTGAATTCCAGTGATAGGCAGAATGGAGTCTCTTGGCCACAGACTACGGCCAATTATATTGTGTCAAGAATTCAGCAAAACAATCCAGCACTCACTTTCTGTTTTCGTAAGAGGGGGAGGTTCTCCTCACCCCTTTTCTACACAAATGCAAATTCTTAACACAATCTAATTGACTGCATCTTGTGGCCAAGAGACTCTGTTCTGCACGTCACTATCTGAAGAGGGGGAGGTTTTCCCCTCTTACTGAATCTAATTATTAAATATTTCCTGATATTTTGACTGAGAGGGGGGAAGTTCACACCTGTTATCTCAAATAAATAAGATTCTTCTCTTTAACAAAAACAAAAAAAAAAAATAGACGACAAATAACTGTTACCAAATGCAAGAAAATTTAATCTTCTATCGACATGTTAGTTTAGAAAAGTTTAGAACTATTTATTTATAAATTTTATTATTTTAAAATTAATGTCATTACATTCACTTAATCGCTGAAACATCCTGCATCAGTCGTTGGCAGCTGAGTCATTGCATCGTTTAATACCGCCATGCTTCCCAAAGTTTGTCAAATCTCCACCTGATGCCCTCCTCCTCCATTGGTGCGACGAGATCAGTTTATCTAAAGGTACCGGTTTCCAGACCTAAAATGCATCAAACATTGATGATGTTATTTGTTGCATTATTTGGACTATTATTCTCAACGTTTCGGCTGATGCAGCCTCAGGCCATCTTCAGGTGCATTAACACTGGATGTGAATGGTGAAAAATGTTTGGTTTATTTGCTTTCCCAACGAACATAGCTGTCAGAAATTCCAAACACAAATAGCGCCAAGTCTATTTTTTTTTTTTTTTTTTTTTTTTTTTTTAAATCAATCCGGACCCATTCCGTTTTTCTTTTTTCTTTTTTTTTTTTTTGATGATGTTTGTATATTTTTTAGATGAGGATAGATATTTTTTTGTAGCATTTGGATTGTTTGGACTATTGTTCTCGTCTTGTTTTTTTTTTTTACAACGTTTGATGTTAGTTTTTTTTTTTTTTTTTTTCACTTTCCTTTGTAAAACTCAATCATGTTCTGCAAAAACGAAAAACATTTTCCTCGCTTTTTCTTTCTTTCTTTCTTTCTCTCCCTCTTTTTTTTTCTCCCTCAATGGGGCCAACAGTTTGTTGTGGTGCTTAAGAATAGGATCCTGGTGCTTGAGCACTTAATAAATTGTGAGGCTTGATGTGACCAACCAATAGATTGGATTGGACCTCTGATTGACCCTTTTACTCAGCTAGATGAACAAAGTGGATAAATATTTGAAGATATAAAGAACTTGAAACATGAGACTTTTATTAAAATGACCAGATTTGGCATTAAATAATTTGAAAACAGTTGATATGCTGCTAAAAAAAAAAAAATCATGAATAAATATTTGAAGATATAAAGATCTTGAAACAAAACCTTTTCTTTTTCCAAAATTACTGAATTTGGCATTAAATAACTTGAAAAGGGTTAATACGCCGTTAATCAAAAGAAAATCAAACTCCTGCCTCTCCTCCATACACATACGTGCAGATGTATAAGCATAGTGAAAAAATGTTTTTTTGACATTTAACTTCATATCAAAAAGCAATACTATTTTTACATTAACTTAATATCATGACGCATGTGCTATGACACACATTTTTTTTTTTATGTAAATATTTACAATCAGAAATCAGCACAGCAATAAGCTAGTAAAAAAAAAAAAAAAAAAAAAAAAAAAAAAAAAAAAAAAAAAAAATTTGCTTTTAATTTTCAGAAGATTTAGTTGCAACGAACCCGAAAATCTTCCATTTCGTCGATGATATGTTGCCGGCTCTCCAAATTGCTTTTTTTAGGCGATGAATATGAAGATTCTTCTCGATGTGTTTTCTCTTGTGGTGATGCCATGCTATTTTTGATCTGAAAGATTTTTTTGGAATTGGAACAATATTGGTTTTTGTTTAGAATTTTTCAGACGAGGATAAATTGTATTCTAATTCTCATAACATCGTTTCAGTCGATGTAACTTCCAACGTTCTTGTCGAACACTTGAATCTCTCCATTGAATTTGAGAACCTGAGTGAAATTTTGAATCGAACCGTTTATTTAATCCGCAGAAATATCATGTTCTCGTTCCATCATGATCTGAAGTAAAAGACTTAATTCGTAGTTGTAGTCTTAGTATAGCATGCGCTGAGGATTGAAACTTCCAAATCCAGAATAATAACGCTTAGAACTGAATTTTACTTAGTACTTTATCCATTACGTCCTGGGTCCTTATAGAAATGTTCATGAGTTTTACAAGATAAACTTGCAAAAGGTTGGAGGTTACATCGACTGAAACGTTGTGAGAATCCCACTTAAAATGAGAACAGCAGTCTTTAACTGACAAAAAAGACATTTAAAATCGATTCAAGTAATTTAGACTTAAATGGAATTGTTTTTGAAAGAGAATGATAAAATGAATAACAAAATAAAATAATCAAGGAATGGAAGAGAAGTACAAAAGAATCACAGAATGACGGAATGAGATTTAAAGAATGATGGAATGGGATTTAAAGAATGATGGAATGAGATTTAAAGAATGATGGAATGGGATTTAAAGAAAAATTGGAATATTTTTTATTCTAATTTAAACATTTGTGTAGTGGCTATATGTTAAAGCATCTTCTCCAAGCAGGTGGTCACAATATTGAACATGTGTTGTTTTTTTTGTTTTTGTTTTTTTTTTTAGCACACCAGGGGAAAATGACAATGAAGAAGAATGATTCAAATTTCCTCAGAGAAAAGTTTTATGGAAGACAAACGTAGGAGACATAATAAAACATGATACATAAAGAAAGTGTGCAAACTAAAGGTAAATTCAATATAAATGCCCCATAATACAACCGAAATGCATGTATTGCCAGGGTAATCACATAGAGACTGTATGGGATTTGCAAAATCAATATTGGTGTTATCTTGGAACTATTTTGCCAAGTATTCTGTTATTAGTGAAGAAGTTCCATGCTGAAATGGTTAGCTGTCTGGGAAACCTATAACTGCTCAGCAGTGAAATTTAATGATACACTGTCAACCGTATAAAACCATATAACAGAAAGCTGAGCCAGACAAGTTTGACCAACCAAGAAAAAGTTTCAGTCATCAAAGGCAACATAGGAAAGGCATAGTAAAATATGATGCATAAAAAGCTGTAAAAACAATGAATGTAAATGATAAAGGTAATTCTATTCATTTAAATGCATGAATTGCCAGGGTAAACAAATTGCAGAGAATGCATATGCTATGTACAGTAAACATGTGACAATCATCTATTTACATGGTGAGCATGTATAACCGTAATTCTACTTTGTAACAAATTTTTATTGAAATTTTAAAAATACAAAAACTAATGTAGGAGGTTAAAAAGATAGCGATTTAGATTCAATTAATACATCCTCACGGGATTAATACAATTGGACCAAATCATGTAGCATGTTACATCAAAAACGATTACTGGCATGTAAAGTCATTGCCTTTCTTTCCTTCCTTTCTTTTTTTTTTTCTAAAAAGCAACACTCATGGGAAAAGACAAGTAGGATACTTTTTGAACGATGATTTATAACTACGTCCACAAAACCAGATTGAATCAATTGAAAAATGAAACAACCTCCAAGAAAATGTCACTTGAAACTGAATTTTACTTCATAATTTATCTGTTATGCCATAGGTTCTGCAAAGTTTCTCGGAGTTTAAAAAGGTAAATGTAAAGGTTACATCAACCAAAACGTAAGAATAACACTTAAGATGAAAACAGTCCAAAGAATAGAGACATTTTTTTTAATTACAAAAATAAATTACAAAAAAAATTTACATTTAAATTTGAAGTGTTAAATTGATAATTCGGACTTGAATATAGATAGAATTGATTTTCAAATAGAATGTAAGAATTAAATTCACTGCTGAAAGGAATGAGAATGAATAACAAAATAATCAAGGAATGAAAGAATTGCAGATTAATAGGAATAGGGAATGCAAAGACAAGAATCACAGAATGAAGGAGAGTTATCACCCTTGGAAAAAAAGGAGATCTACCATGATAGTTGGGAGTTAAACAACATGTGTTTCACATCACGCATTTAATCATCATGCATCCAACGATTTCTACCTTACTAGTTAATCTGTAAGTTGTTGAATAAATCTGTTAAAGATTATACTTCATCCTCTGCTCATTTTTTGAGTTGATATTAATCTGACATGGAAGGCATTTGTATGTGTACATTTTTTGAAGCACTGGCTTAAGTTTTTATGCTTAAGTATAATGTAAACTCTTTGGACAGACGTACTGTCATGATCGACCTAAAAAAAAAAAAAAGAAAAAGAAAAAAGGTTATTTCCCTTGGACTTGAGATAAAAGCATAGACGCCATGACAGTTTAGGAGGTGGATAAAATGTGCAGATTTTAATTATTATGCATCCAACAACTTCTACCTTACCATTTAATCTGTAAGTTGTTGAATACATCTGTTAAAGATTATACTTTGTCCTCTGATTATTTTTGTAGTTGTTATTAAAACACATAGCATTAGATATAACAAATACCATAAAGCGTAACATGGTGTTAATGTGATTATGTCATATAACAAAACACAAAGCCTTGAATTCCTGCCCCACACGTTCCATTTGTTAAAGCAACAAAAATTATTTTTACCTGAGTTGTTGTTGTTGTTCCTCGTTTACTCTTAGCCACATTACTGTTACCTGCAAAACAAAGGTTTGACATCAGTCAGGTTGCATACAGTCGTATCATTTTTAGATTTACTGGCAGTTTAAAATCAAGAAAAAAAATATCATTCCATCATTAATATCAGCAATGGAAAATTAAGTTTAAAAAAATTAAATTTTGGAATCAGAAATTAGACTTAAATTCTTCTGATTCGGATACCCCAAAACATTTCGATTTTTCTGATTCCTGATTAAATGTCCCAATACGACTTTTTACCATGTTTTTTTTCTGGGATATGCATGCATGTTATGATGTTGATGCTGCAGGTGGCACATTGTACATGACCAAACAACTTGTGATGCTGAACATGTAAGGCATCCATCATCACACATATACCGAGTTTATGATGAAGCACAATTGAAAAAATCCTCCCATCACTAGTTTGTACTCATCTTCTTTAAACATTGTCTCAAATAGTAGCCCTTTTATGTCCAAGTGGCAATATGCCTTGTTTGGGGTAAACATGACTAGAGTAAATTTTTTTTAATAAATAATAATAATAATTATAATAAATAATAATTATAATAATTATAATAAATAATAATTATTATTATTATTATAATCATTATACTAATAATTATTATTATAATAATTATAATAATAATAATAATAATAATAACAATAATTAAATAATTATTATAATAATAACAATAATAATAATAACAATAATTAAATGATAATTATAATAACAACAATAATAAATAATAACAATAATAATAATCGTTATCATCATCATCATAATAATAATCACTTGAGCATGCAAGGTATCCATAATCGAACATATATATATATGTCATAATCACTCTCCAGAGCCATACTGAACAGCAATGGCTGACAGAGTATTAAACCTTGATTATTCTCAATATTCGCACCAAACTTCTTGCTGTATTAGCTGTTGACATAAATATAGGACCATGTGCCATCCCTCGATGATAGCTGATCTTAATATTCTGCTTGTCTATTTTAAGTTGTTAATCATTTCAGTTTTAAAAGAAAAATGTGGTTCCAAACAAAATGGCAGAATCAATCCAGAGAAGCTTTGAATTAGAAAAGTTTGCAGACGAAGACAAAGAATATAGAAGTCTTGAAACGAAAAGTTATGTGCAGAAATTCTTAAGAGATTCTGTATATTTTATGGAGTGATTCTGGTTTCTGATTGGTTGATAACAGAACGTGGTTCCATATGATTGGTCAGTTCTCATCACCCCTGTTTATGAATAGAACCTTCGAATTTTTTGTGACCATGCGCTTGCAGGGATACCAAAAATATTGCAATAACCTCTCTTGAACAGCAATGGGCCGACGGAGTATTGAAAACCGATAAAGTCCTTGCTGTTTTAGGTGTTGACATAAATGTCGCACTTGAGCCGTCGTTTTCTGTTTGTCTTCATTTTTCATTCTAGCTGTGCTGTCTATCACATCCACAACCACTGAGGGCACAAGCACTGGTTTATAAAAACACAAAAGCAACACATTTTTTTTTTTTTTTTTTACATAGGCATCACCACTTATCAAGACCAAGAGGCCACTCGAGGATAAGGGTTAAAGAGTGTACAGTAGAAATTGGGCAATATAGTAATTGTTAGGAAATGGAAATTCGATAGATTTGTTAACTTATATGGAACGGCTCATCAATAACTTGTTTACGCTAGACTTGAAGACAACCATATCGTAGTCAGCTGGAAAGCAGGAAAACGGAAGACAATTCCATAGGCGTGCAGTTCTAAGAAGGAAGCTTTGCTCATGGAATCTACGTTTAGGTTTAGGCACAGATAAAGAGTGGGGGGGGAATTATTGATAATTATTAAACACATATTCACAAGAAAAGAAAAACACAAACTCCTATGAATTGTCAATTGTGCTCTGAGTGTGAATGTGCCGCTATCATGAAAAAGGACCCCCAAACGTTAGCATCCATTCGTTAGTAAAGTTCCAGTGTGTCAACTAAGACACCACTGAGATCATTTTTCTGTCGAGGCTTCATTGTTAGTTCATCTCATCATTTGATCGACTAAATCTAAATCTTTTCTCAGGTCTGACTTAATATCATTCAAACAATATCAAAGACTTGTAAATATATTAACTTACAACTGAAATCCTATGTGCCTGGTCTTTTTGTCTCAGTCACTCTTCAGAAGATCAGCAGAAAATGACTACTTCCACCAGTTCTCCCACTGCCCATCTGGAAACTGACCACCAATCATAAGGCGCCATTTTGTCTAGATAGTTCAAAATATTTTGGCAGTCCCCTTTCCCCCATCTCATCACCCGTCCACTCATCTTATTTATAATAACTTTTACTTTTCTGCTGAATCATTTCCTCATATTCTTCTGGGGTTTGACCCGGGTGGTGGGGTGGTGGTGGGTACGGGCAGTCCATAGCATCACACAAACATGACTTCGAGCATTTGCACAAGTGACATGGATAACATAGTTCATTCCTCCTACCAAGACTTCTTATTGCTGTGATCAAAACATTTCCACTTGATATGTTTGTATTAATAAAACTATTATTGTGCGTGTATATGTATATATATATATACTAGCATTTCAGCCTGGCGTTGCCCGGGTGTTTGGAGGTGTATGTTGAGCAAAAAAAAAAAGTGGTAGTAGGAAGGCAGGCTCGAAACCGTACCGTGAAAGAGGAAAAGAATGGGGAAAAAACCTGATGTCTTTGCTGTTATGACCACTGTCAAATCGAAATTGACATAGGTTTAAATCAAGGCTAGACAATCGGAAAGAGGGGATGACTTTCGAAAATATCGGTGAAAAAAGTAGCCCCCTCCCTGTAGAAAAGTGCCCAGTTGAGGGTGAAGAAATTAATGTTTTTAGTCAATATTTCGGTATTTGTCATCTGAAGGGTCAAGCTTCAAAACGATACCAATCTTGTGAAAATCTGTCACCTCTGTCGAAAGTTTTAGGCAGACATACATACATACACACATTTATATATTGGTTGCTCAAATTTTCGACCCAAACCGATTAAAAAGCTTGCCCTATGTCTGAATACCCTTTATGTAAAATTTCAAATGTTTAGACCATTGTCAGAGTAATTTGGTAGAGACCACAGAGGTCAAATTTTTTTTAACTTTGACCCCTATTATGACCCCATAACATTCATTGTTTTGGGCTCAAATCAAGTTATTAAGTTAGATCCAGGTCCAAGGAACCTATATATAAAATTTCAAGTGTTTAGACCCAAAATTGTCGGAGGAGTTTGATAGAGTTCTCAAAGGTCAAATCGTTGAACTTTGACCCCTTAACAGCCAAATTTTTGGCCAAACACAGATTACATAGATTTTCCCAAATCTCCATACCCTGCATATCAAATTTCAAGTCTGTAGACTGAAAATTGACAGAGTTATTGCGTAGGAAAATGTACACACACAGACACGTTCACTTTTATCGATGCAACAAAAATATATACGTATACATAAATATATATGGAAACAATCTTGTGTTTCCTGTAAACATTTTATGCAAATATTACACAAGTATAAATCATGTAGAATATCTGCATGAATATAATTACACGTAATAGTTAACTAAAGATGATCATCCCATAAGAAAACCAAAAAAAATAATAGGGAATTAATTAAAATGAATGTTTAAAAGAATATGCAAATTAGCTAGATCTTTTGCAGATGAATACAATTCCATGACTCATATATAACAAAATTGTATTTTCTTTTTAAATAAATAGAAAAGAGGGTTTTTAATATGAATATCAATACACACAAAAGAAAAACGAATTTACAGCAGTATATATATATATATATTTATTATTTTTTAAAACAGTAAATTAGTAGATTAGTGTTTTAAAAAATAATAAATAAATAAAAATGTTATATACGTCCAAACAAATTAAAGGGCGACTTTCTAAGTACCTATTTACTATGCCTCCCCACGGGACAGAGTTAGACACCAGGGTCGTTTTTTAACGTGGAGAAAAGGTACAAAAATAAAAATTGTCTCAGTCGTGAAGGATTTCTCCTCCACCGAAAGAGAACAAGAAATAGAAGTGCAGCATCTGAAGAACAGATACTACACTTTGATCTTGACCAAAAGGCCAAATAAAAAAGAAAAATGAGCTTCGAGGCGGAGCCAATATTACCCGTATTTATCGTTTGAAAAAACAACAATAACAAATATATATATATATATATATATATATGTATATATACACTCTTAACAGCTCTTCTTATAAATATTAAGTTTATATAAAATATTTATTTTAAAGGTTATATTCCTCATAATATCATCCAAATCGTTTCCCTGACCAACATGTAGAAATTTAAATGTAATGTAAACAAACAACTTCTTGCACAGGTTACTACCCTATCAATCTAGTTCCTATCACAGTAGCCCTTTAAGCTCCTGTGGCATATAACTTATTGCAGATTAAACAAAAGTAAAAATAAAAATCAATGCGAAATGAGGCCAATATGATAACGATGGACAAAGAATGTTTTACAAACCTGAATTGTCTTTTCTGCCAATCAATACAGATTCTTCGGGACTCACGGGGACATCTTTAAGTGGTTCTTTTTTCAGCTGGCGGCACGAAAGTTGGAGTTCGCACAGAAGCCACCGTAGATTATTCTACATTTATTAGAAAAAGAAAAAAAAAAAGAAAATGAAATTTTTCGCATTTTGTCATGGTTACTGATGTTAATCACTTATTTGTACAAAGAATGCACGAGCCTTTGAAGTGGACCAACTGATAATATTGCTTGTCTGTTTAAATGTATGTATGTATGTATGTATGTATGCATGTATGTATGTATTTATGCCTAAAATTTTTGATAGAGACAACGGATTTTCATGAGTATCGTTTTGAAGCTCGACCCTTCAGATAACAAATATCGAAAAATTGGCCAAAAACATAAATTCCTTCACTCTCAACTGGGCAGTTTTCTACAGGGAGGGGTACCTTTTTTTCCTGATATTTTCGAAAGTCATCCCCTCTTTTCGATTGATTAGCCTTGATTTAAACCTTCATCACTTCCGGTTTGGTGATGGACGCAACAGCAATGACGTCACTTTTTTTTTTTCACTTTCTTTTTGTCCTTCACGGGACGGTTTCGAGCCTGCCTGCCTATTACCACTTTTTTTTTTTTTTGCTCAACACACACCTCCAAGCACCCAGGCTAGTTCAAATGATGATGATTAAACAGAAGTGCCACATATGAGGTGCCTTCAAACTTTTTTCATATGGGCAATTTTATTGATAGTACACGCATGAAACTCTAGCCTCCTTCGAAGTATTCTCCTCCGGCTGCAATGCACTTGTATCATTCCAACAACCCTCAGAAGGCTCCATGGAAGTCCTCATGTCTGAGCGTGTCAATAACCCTCGTCACAGCCTCTTTCATCTTCTAAATTATCTCATAATGACAGCCTCTAAGGTTTTCCTTGAGCTTAGGGTGAGAAACTGTCTTTATTGCACCATCTTGGTCAAATAGTGCAACAAGGATGGAGTCGTGGACTGGTGCATTTATGCACATCTTCCGCATCTTCAGTTCCTTGCAGATAATTTTGTGTACAGTTCCCACACTGACATCAACCTCTGCACTTATTATCTCAATAGACACACAATGGTTCTTATCCATGAAATTCTTTATTTGGCCAATCAACTCTGGTTTTTTAACTTCCTTACTCCTCCCACACCTCTCATAATCTCCAACACTCCCTGCCTTCCTTGAATCTCTTATGCTACTCAAAAACTGATGCTCGATTCATGCAAGATGGCCCAAAAGCAGTCTGAAGCATTCCAATCATTTTTTTTTCCGAGTTTAAAACACAATTTTATTGCATATCGTTCTTCTAAAGTGTTCTCATGTTCAGATTGCATTTTTTAAATTCACCAGTTGTGACAATCAGGCTTTAGTAGGAGGTATTCCGTTTCCTGCTGTAGCTGTTCGTTTGAACCTGAAATCATAAAAACTGGTCAGTCATTTCATAAGATGCATAGCAATAAGATACTGAATTTTCAAGAATTTATAACAATTTTAAATGCTTGTACAAAACAGTCTGGAAACTTATTGAAGCCACCTCATATCAGGTGAGGTGGTTGGATGGGGGTTGATAATTAGGTGTATAAAAAAAAAAAAAAAAAAAAAAATTGCTCTGATTTTTTTTTCTACTGTCATTTCATCCCAAAATAAGGCGCAGTACCTCTTTGTTGTAAGAGGTTACTATTTGAGACCAAATTTACAGGGATAATATGTAGAGAGTTGGATAGCCTGATATTTGTTCACATTACATTTGCCAACTTCATTATCTATTATTTATAAAAAGTCAACTTCCTTATCTGTTATTTATACGTTTGAAAGATTTCTGAGTTCGGCAGAAAGATTCCTGAATTATATAAACCGAAACACTCTGAAAATATCATTCTACATGAGAATAGTAGTCTGAAGAATCCAAATATTCTAAATAATCAATCCCCATCTCAAAAATTCAGAAACATAGTTGAATCAGGTGTCAAAACACCTGTCAAAGTTGTCATTAGTGTTGGGACGATTAATCGGAATCAGAATCAGGAATTGAAAAAAAAAATCGACAAATTTAGGGTATCAGAATCGGTATCAGAATTGAAAAAATTGGTGCCTATTTTTCGATGCTTAAACGATTCTTTTAATTGTCTTTTTTTATTTGATTTTGTTTAAAGCAAAATCTTCCATTGCTGGTAAAAATGATAAAATAATAAATATTTATTGATTTTAAAATACCAGTAAAGCTAAAATCGATAGATCGTCCTCCACAAGTGTATTTTGACGTGTATGAATTTATTGATAGTACACGCATGAAACTCTAGCCTCCTTCGAAGTATTCTCCTCCGGCTGCAATGCACTTGTATCATTCCAACAACCCTCAGAAGGCTCCATGGAAGTCCTCATGTCTGAGCGTGTCAATAACCCTCGTCACAGCCTCTTTCATCTTCTAAATTATCTCATAATGACAGCCTCTAAGGTTTTCCTTGAGCTTAGGGTGAGAAACTGTCTTTATGTTCATCTTGGTCAAATAGTGCAACAAGGATGGAGTCGTGGACTGGTGCATTTATGCACATCTTCCGCATCTTCAGTTCCTTGCAGATAATTTTGTGTACAGTTCCCACACTGACATCAACCTCTGCGCTTATTATCTCAATAGACACACAATGGTCCTTATCCATGAAATTCTTTATTTGGCCAATCAACTCTGGTTTTTTAACTTCCTTACTCCTCCCACACCTCTCATAATCTCCAACACTCCCTGCCTTCCTTGAATCTCTTATGCTACTCAAAAACTGATGCTCGATTCATGCAAGATGGCCCAAAAGCAGTCTGAAGCATTCCAATCATTTTTTTTTCCAAGTTTAAAACAGAATTTTATTGCATATCATTCTTCTTAAGTGTTCTCCTGTCCTGATTGCATTTTTTAAATTCACCAGTTGTGACAATCAGGCTTTAGTAGAGTGTATTCTAATTCCTGCTGTAGCTGTTCGTTTGAACCTGAAATCATAAAAACTGGTCAGTCATTTCATAAGATGCATAGCAATAAGATACTGAATTTTCAAGAATTTATAACAATTTTAAATGCTTGTACAAAACAGTCTGGAAACTTATTGAAGCCACCTCATATCAGGTGAGGTGGTTGGATGGGGATTGATAATTAGGTGTATAAAAAAAAAAAAAAAAAAAAAAATTGCTCTGATTTTTTTTTCTACTGTCATTTCATCCCAAAATAAGGCGCAGTACCTCTTTGTTGTAAGAGGTTACTATTTGAGACCAAATTTACAGGGATAATATGTAGAGAGTTGGACAGCCTGATATTTGTTCACATTACATTTGCCAACTTCATTATCTATTATTTATAAAAAGTCAACTTCCTTATCTGTTATTTATACGTTTGAAAGATTTCTGAGTTCGGCAGAAAGATTCCTGAATTATATAAACCGAAACACTCTGAAAATATCATTCTACATGAGAATAGTAGTCTGAAGAATCCAAATATTCTAAATAATCAATCCCCATCTCAAAAATTCAGAAACATAGTTGAATCAGGTGTCAAAACACCTGTCAAAGTTGTCATTAGTGTTGGGACGATTAATCGGAATCAGAATCAGGAATTGAAAAAAAAAATCGACAAATTTGGGGTATCAGAATCGGTATCAGAATTGAAAAAATTGGTGCCTATTTTTCGATGCTTAAACAATTCTTTTAATTGTCTTTTTTTATTTGATTTTGTTTAAAGCAAAATCTTCCATTGCTGGGAATAATGATAAAATAATAAATATTTATTGATTTTAAAATACCAGTAAAGTTAAAATCGATAGATCGTCCTCCACAAGTGTATTTTGACGTGTATGAAAATATCTGCATATTTAACATGTGTGTGTGCGTGTTTTTTTTTTTTTTTAAAGAAATCGGGGGAAAATAACAACTCCATAGTTAAATATTTAGAGATTTATAAAGAATCGGTAATTGTATCGGAATTGGGAATTTTTGTACGGAATCAGTAATTGTATCAGAATCGGGAAAAATACTAGAATCGTCCCATCACTAGTTGTCATCTTTATACAATTGCAATATATTTAGGATTTCTGCTTCTTCTGTGATTGGATGAACACCGGTGAGCAAGAGTATTTCTCATATAATGAATTGGCCGGATTCAATAAATTCATAAGAAAAACCAGTAAAAACAATTGTACCTGCAAAGACTGGGCACTCAAACTGTCCAGGTTTTCATAGCAGATAAACTATCTTTACACTTCACTTCAAAAATACATATTTCATAACATTGTAAGTTTTTGTTCAAAAGAAAACTATTGTACCTACTTTTCCGATATACAAATAATTTTTAAGAAATGAATGGATTAACATTTTCTTAAAACAAATAGAATGGTTTATCAGACAGAAGTAGAACAATGTAGAAATGAATTTTTAAGCTGATATTGTAACAGCATTCACCTGCCTTGGGTGAGGGGTTGAGTCAACTCCAAATAAGTTGTGTCAAAATGGTCCATCCATGTCATTGGCCGCTAACACTTCAGCATATTTCAGCTATTCTTGATTTCGGCAACAAACAGCCATATCTATCTTCACTGTTCCAATCAAAGTCTTCCATCTCTGCTCTTCTTCCAGGTACGATTAGAGTTACCAGTCTGCAGATAAACTCCTCCCCAAGAGAACGTGACTAGATGGTTGGTTGTTTTTGTTTTACGGCATATCAACTGTTTTCAGGTTATTTAATGCCGAATCCAGTGATTTTGAAGAAAAAGTTTTTAATAGAGTATATTTTTTTTTAAGTCGATTTCTATTCAACCCATAGTCAGGACCCTAACAGGTACTACCACACCGGGTCAGAGTGGACCTGGGAGCAATGAAAATAAAAGGGTGGCTCCACACTCACCAAAGTCCACCCACAAGCTGGGGCCTCACCATCGGATATAGTTTAAGGTCATATCCAGAGCGTGACTAGAGGAGTCTTTGTGATGTTGGTGGCATTGCATTTTGCATGTATGGTGCAGTTTGGGATTTGGTTAGAGGGATGAATACTCCTGTTCAGATCATCAAAAAATGTCTACATTTTAACAATCATCCGAGCTAGAATAAATATTTCTCTAAAGAAACTGGAGGGAAATTCATATTTTGTAGAGATTTTAAAGAGTGGTGTTTTTAAAATGATATTTTTGTTTTTAGTTTTGATGCTTTTAAAATGATAAAATAAAAGATGAAGTTTTAACTGAAACTTGATTTTTACTTTCTGTAAGTTCACTGCGAGAAAGTTTTAATTCGAATATTAGAATAAACATGTCTGGTATCATCAAATTCACCAATTTCAATAAAATGGCTGGAAAGCCTAGTCTGGATAAAGAAAATATTCTAACCTTGATTTCTGCCGCAAGAAGATCCGGATCTTCCAGAGTTTCTGCAATCAAAGACGACGAAAGCTGAAAATGGAAATTAAATAAAAAGAAAAATTAATTTTTTTTTTTGGTTTTAATTTTCCAGAACAAAAAAAAAAAAAATCGGAAAAAAAAAAAAAATTAATTTTATAGAAAAATTGAACATGACAAAAGAAACAAAGCATCATTTTACAAAACACTCATACTCTACTAGAAGGATATATCTCTACAATTATATAAATGTAACTTTGTGTGTGTGTTTGTGTGTGTGTGTGTGTGTGTGTGTGTGTGAGTTCGATCCTTATAGACTCTGAAACAGCTGAACAGATTTTCTTTAAAATTTACAGAACTTTAGTGTATAAATCTGGGAATGATCTTAGTTAAGTTTTGTCTTAGAATACCTCGATAATTACTGATAATCGATAATGGAAACCGTTATTTTAATTTATCTATTATTGGTAAAGCCATTTTTTCCATGTCGCTGCTTAGCAACAATGATAGAACAACGGGCCGTGAAAATTCTACTGTGGGTAAGTTGATAGCATGTTTTTTTGTTTTGCATAACGTGGTCTGTAGGTTCAAACTCTGCACGTAAATTTCTTGATTTTTTTTCATTAACTGCAAAGAATTTTATAAGATTTGAAAATTTGTGTTATTTTTATTTTTTTTTTGTTTGCATGACGTGGTCTGTAGGTTCAAATCCCACACGTAAATTTTTTAATGTTTTTTTTTTTTTCGTTAACTGGAAAGAAGTTTATATAAAATAATTTTATAAAAGAAATAGTAGGTTTTCTAGAATGCAATGTAGAATAACATATATTTTGAATTAAGTTACTGTATAGAGGCATGTGGAGCTTCCTCGCGGGCAATTTTACAGATTTCGATGACAATAAAAATATAGTCGTGTGAAATATTTGTTGATCATCGTGTCTCCCTGCTAGTATATATATATATATACATATATATATGATTAGAATAATGGAAATAGTATTCCGATGAAATAGAGAAATAAAAAAGGAACAAACAAAGTTATGTGTTCATCAACCTTTCGTCTTTATTGTGAGACTTCCTCTGGATGAATGAAATTAAGAAAACAAAATACCAATACAAATATTTGAAAAAATATTTTTGATGTAATGAAATGTATGACCTTGTTCCATTTCAGAAACGGAAAAAGTCGTTGGAATTTCTCAAAGGGGGGGGGGCAAAGCATTGTGAAAGAGAGTAAGAGTTTTTATAACATCATATAGCCGTTAATATATTTAAAAAGATATGATGTAATTCATATTCTTTTCTTTTTTTTTTTTTTTTTTTTTTAATTTTCAACCACTTTTTCCGTTTCTGAAGTGGAACAAGGTCATACATACAGTGGCTACAATGAATGTACAGTGACAAAGTACCAATGCATTTCATATATATTTGTATATGCTGAAGAGTTTAGCTTCCAAAGAATCGAGTATTCAGTGGAATATTTCTAACATTGAAATATTAAGTAAGCATATCTAAAAAAAACACCTGCTGTTGCTGCTATTTACCTTATGCTTGTTTGACTTTGTCGTCCCATTTTGTAAATTTAAAGAATTCACCACGGAATCGACTTCTTTACAAATATTCTTCAGACAAATCTGGAAAACAAAAGATGAGAAAAAAATTGAATTAATTGAAAAAACTCAAAATTTCCAATAGATGATCATATATATATATATATATATATATATATATATATATATAAATAATGATTGTATCGAAGGAAGGAAGCACATCACCTAATGATACAAAAAGTCTGATTTGACTCACTGATTAAATTAAAATATCTATTCCAAAGAAAAAAAAAACTGAATTCGGCATTAAATAACCAAAAAAAAAAAAAAGGTTGATATGCCGTAAAACCAAACCAAACCAAACCAAACCTAACAAGCCTCCTTACAATCATAGTTGCTTACACTGCATGAGCTCTACTCAACCCCTATATATAAATATAAATAATGGTTGTATCGATTGGTTTCGTAGATGTAAATCAACAAAACTTGCGTGATTATTAAAGACTACATAATATGTTTATTCAATTATATTTCACCTTTTACTTATACCCGTCCTTTAATTTATGAAGCGCAACGTATCTACAGAGCATATACAAATAAATGATAAAAGTCTATATTCCAGATTTCAAGATGTTGACCATCTTACCGTTTATTTCTTTAAGTATGTTGAAATACACAATTCTTGACAGCACCTGTTTTGTGGTGCAGAATCATTCATATAATGTCGAAAACTCGAGTTTCGCCCTCATTTTGGGCTCATCAGCTAGACATATCCAAACTTGGGATTCGAAACCCAATAACGAGTTTGGATATGTCTAGCTGATGATCCCAAGATGAGGGCGAAACTCGAGTTTTGAACTTCTGGTTTGTTGACTGTCATAACTCTTGTTAGCTGCAATATTATTTGGCTGCGGAAATCTATAATATAAAGCTGAATGTGTGTGTGTGTGTGTGTGTGTGTGTGTGTGTGTGTGTGTGTGTGTGTGTGTGTGTGTGTGTGTCTGGTCATAAATAGGCTCCTATATGGTTGACTATTTTAAAAAAACTGATTACATATAATGATAGAAGATATATCGAGACACAGGAATGGGTATGTTTGATCTGGCAGAACGGTGGTTCATTAAAATTGTGGGGTCTGCGTTTGCGTCTGGTCCACAAAGTATGGAAATAAAAGAATTAAAAATTAAAAAAAAAAACGTTTACAAGTGTTTTTGATATAGATGTACATAAGAATACTTTGATAAGTATGTTTTAACTTAAATAGGGATGGTATAATAAAATTGTGGGGTCTGCCTTCGCGCCTGGCCTCCATAGAATGGAAATAGGCACAAACTTTAATAAAGACTTTTCATATCTATCTGCGTAAGTATACTTTGATAATTATGTTTCAGTTTGAAGAAATATGGTATAATAAAATTGTGGGGTGTTCGTTCACACCTGACCTCCATAGAATGGAAATATGTCACAAAGTTTAACAAGGTTTTTTAATATAGATCCACAGAATATTGTGATAAGTGTTTCAGTGTGAACAGGTATGGTATAAGAAATTATGGGGTTTATCTATTTTATTTTTACTTTCATCATATTTTGCTTTAGTTTTGATACCCCCAAATTCAACCCAACAACCCTTCCTTTTCATAACCTATCATACTTTCATAAATCAGAGTCCATTTTCTGAAGGCTGTTTTTGAACCCGGTCAACAACGGGTACTTTTGCTAGTAATATATAAATGATAAAAGTCTATATTCCAAATTTCAAGATGTTGACTATCTTACCGTTTATTTCTTTAAGTACGTTGAAATACACAATTCTTGACAGCAACTGTTTCTTAGCGAAGGATCATTCATGTAATTATGTCAATTTTTTTAATTGACGCATTTCTTCATTTTCTTTTAAAGTTGATGAGTTTCTTTTATTCTGATGAGTGAAGAGTGAAATAAATCCAAAACATGGGCTGTCAAGAATTATGCACTTCAACACACTTAAAGAAATACACGGTAAGATGGTTAACATCTTGAAATTTGAAATATAGACTTTTGTCATTTATTTGTATATGCTCTGTAGTTTCATTGAGCTTCATAAATTAAAGGAGTGGTATAAATAAAAGGTGAAATATAATTGAATAAACATATTTCCCCACAAACATATTATATAGTCTTTAATAATCATGTGAGTTTTTCATTGGATTTACATCTACGAAACCAATCGATACATATATATATATATATATGACTACTTCATTTAATCACATAAATTAATATATGAAAGTATAAATTTATGCATAAACTTTAAGTATTTAATCATTGGTGCGGGAGAAACTAGAAAGCTGATTGGTTAACTAAAATCTCAATAGAAGGTGCTTATATAAAAACGCAAGTCAACCACAAAATCCTCGCATAAGCCTGATGAATCCTAGCATGGCTGAAATGCGGAATATTCTGTGTAGCTTAATTGCCACATATATTTTATAACTTATATATATATATATATATATATATATATATATAGTATATATATATATATATATATATATATATATATAAAAATGTTTAGAGGTACAGAATTTAAATAAAGTTTTAAATATAATAGGCGGAAGTCTCTTGAGAGCTCTTTCAGCTATCATCTCATCAGGAGAAAATCGATAGCGTAAAAAAAATAATACTATGTCGACATAATATTTTTTTTACGCTATCGATTTTCTCCTGATGAGATGATAGCTGAAAGAGCTCTCGAGATAATTCCGCCTATTATATTTAAAACTATATATATATATAGATATGTATATGTAATTGTTCTCAAAGTTCCAAAGATCAAGTTTCCTAAGTATATTGCTTTACACAAGGTAACCATTATAATATTGTTTCGTTCGCAACTAACAAGTTGGCAAAATTGTCTTTGTCACATTTTTATATGCACTATATATATATATATATGTGTGTGTGTGTGTGTGTGTGCAGTATATATGCTCTAGAATAAAAAAAAGACATTCATTGAGCTTGGACGTTTTCAAACTTTATATATAACATTTTTTTTATATCTAAACAACCTTTTAATTCTGAAAAATTTTTTTTGTAATTCGTTATGATTGGCATATATAAACTGAATAACGTTTAGCATTAAACACTATTATCCGTAGGTCTAAAAAAATAATCATTTATAATTATTTTGCCTCTTTAAGAAGTAACTTATTAAAAGTTGAGCACTGTCTGGGAAATAAAAGGTGGCAAGCTGGCCTTGTGAACGATATCGTGATTTCTGGTCGCTTGATCACTTTAGATTGTCTTAATAACGTTATCCATGTATTTTGGCTTTCTAAATCTTAAATTTCCCTTGATTTTTGTGGTGGCTGCTGGTGAACCAGGGGTAATGTTACTTGCTAATGGAATCAAAAAGGTGGCTTTGTGGCGAGGTCCATATCCTTCGACCAGCAACAATCGTCACTTCCTGGACTGATGATTGCAAAAGCACGAAACACTGATTTCAGAAGGTATAAAAAATAATTATTTATAATTTATAATTATAAATAATTATTTTTTATACCTTATATATATATCATGTATAATGGGTATATAGATTGGTTTCCTAGAGGTGAATCCAATGAAACCCGTGTGATTATTAAAGAGTGCTCAATGGAGGACAGAGCAGGTATATAAAAGTGACTTTGCGTGTGCGTGTGCGTGCGTGCGTGTGTGTGCGTGCGTGTGTGTGTGTGCGTGTGTGTGTGCGTGTGTGTGTGCGTGTGTGCGTGTGTGTGTGTGCGCGCGTGTGTGTGCGTGTGCGTGTGTGTGCGTGTGTGCGCGAGTGCGTGCGTGCGTGTGTGTGTGTGTGTGCGTGTGTGTGTGCGTGTGTGTGCGTGTGTGTGTGCAGAATGCTCTCTACCAAACTATGGAACAAATTCAGCCGGTAAAAATAGTTGCTAAGAGGTCAAAATTGAAAAGAATAGAACTTGGCAGACATTAGTTGAACTAATGCGTATCCTTTACACTTTATGTGTAAAGGATACACATATACGTTTAAGTCGGTTAATTTATAAAGCTTTTATATGCATATGAATTTAGCTAAGATCGTAATGAATAACAATCGAGGGCAAAATGTTTTGGTTTCGATTCTAGCTGATAACACATCATGCATATTTTTTTTTCTAACTTCTGAAATCATAAATATATATTTTGGATACAATATAATTTTCAATCGAGAATTGGCTCTATAGGAAATCTTTATAAATTAAAATTTTAAGCAAACTTTACGACCGGGAAACTCTGCTTGTATTTTATATAAAAATTCATTTCATAATTTATAAATATTAAACATTTTATTTAAGATCAGATAATTTCCTGACTTTTGTTGGATTTAAAAAAAAAAAAATTACTTATCTTTCATTTTTATTACTGTTCTTAACCCTAACCATAACCCCAACCTTAACCTTAGTATTAAAAAGAAGTTGATATGCCATAAATAGTAAAAAAAAAAAAAAATTCAAGAAAATAGTTCATCTCACCATTTGAGTTTGCTGTTGTTTTTTCATTCGGCTGTATGCCTCGTACAACTTCTCCTCCAGATTTTTTAGCCTTTTTCAAGAAAATAAAAACAAAATATTCTATTATGTTGTATGAAATAGAAAGAGATGCTTCCCGGCTGACTATGACATGGTTGTCTTCAAGTCTTATGTAAATAAATTTCTATTGAGTCACCCATTTGTTGTGTCTATATAACTGATGTCTCTTTAACGTGACATGTCGATATACACTTGTGCCCGATATTATTCATACCCCTCGGATCTTTGAGATTTCTATAAGAATATTGCTCAAACCAGAAGATAGACAATATTAAAGGGATTTCAAACAATAAATCAAGCATAAGCATTTAATTTAAACTCAACAAATAAATAAATTATGCAAGTTTGAAGCATTATACAAAGAAAAACAATAATGGCACTAGTTCAAAATTATTCATACCTCTCTTACTAATAGTCAATAGCATGCCCTTTATTCTTAATAACTGCCTGTAACCGTTTTGGATATTTATCAACAAGGTTTTTACAAGCATCAACACTGATTTTTGACCATTCTTCAATGCAGTAGTTCTCTTAATCCCTCAAATTTCTAGGTTTCCGCTTTTTAACCTCAGTTTTCAATATGTGCCAGAGGTTTTCGATAGGGTTCAGGTCAGGACTCTGGCTAGGCCATTCCAAAACATTAATGTGATTATCCTCAAACCATTTCTTGACTATTTTGGCAGTATGTTTTGGATCATTATCCTGTTGAAGGACCCAGTTTGGTCCTAAATGGAGCTTCTCCGCATCCTGTCTAATGTTTTTCTGGAGTATCTCCAAATATTGCTCCTTCTTCATGGTTCCATCTATCTTGACCAAACTACCTGGACCACTAGCCGAAAAGGAGCCCCAAAACATTAGGCTACCACCACCATGTTTCACCGTGGGTATGGTGTTCTTTGGGTTGTAAGCTTCTCCTTTCTTCCTCCAAACGTAAGAAGCATCCATATGGCCAAACAATTCAATTTTTGTTTCGTCAGTCCACAAAATACTTGAGAAAACGGACTCTGGAGAATTCACATGGGTCCTAGCAAACTTTAGACGTGCTGCAAGGTGTTTTCCGGTGTGCAATGGAGTCCTTCTTGGTCTTCTTCCTTTCAGACCATTTTCATGCAGAGTCCTTTGCAATGTTTGCCTTGATATTTTTATGCCAGAAGACTCCAGATTTTCTAAAATGTCCTTAGTAGTGGTGGTTGGATTTGCATTAACACTTCTTACAATATTCCTGGTGGCTCTAGCAGACAGTTTCCTTTTCCTTCCTCTACCAATCAAGTTGTTTGTTGTGTGGTGGCTCTGGAATTTTTTGATGATGCTCTGTACTGTTGCTGTAGGGACCTCAAATTTCTTGGAAATTGACTTGTAACCTAAACCATCCTTATGTGAATTCACAATTTTAGTCCTAAGATCATTACTAAGCTCTTTTTTCTTCCCCATTCTAATAATTTTTATTCTTTTTTTGGTTTTCAGTTGATATCATTTTAATTTCTGAAAAATGCAAAAAAACGAAATGAAATTAATCAAAGGTTGTATAAAAGCATTCAAAATAAGAATCAAACAGGAAACAAACAGTCAGAAACTCGATTAATACTGAAAAAATAAGGGGGTATGATTATTTTTGAACATTGCAGATTTTATAAATAGCTGTATATTTCTTTTATTACAAGTATCCCGAGATTTTAAAATGACGAAAATGATCAGAAGAGGTTTATTAAGAATATGTATCAATATGGACGTAAACAATAAATTCTTACAAAGTTACACCTAATAAACTCAATTTTCAAGAGGGGGTATGAATAATATCGGGCACAAGTGTATGTATATATAGATACATATTTTAACATTATGTGATCGTCTAGTTCCTTGAATGTGCGTATAACGTCTATTGATTGTCTCTAGTGTCCGTTCAAATTCCTGAGTTCAACAGAAACATTCCCAAGTTCAACAAGATACACCTGAAGAAGGTCGGAGGTTATACTGACCGAAACGCTGTGAAAATTACACTCAAGATGAGAACAGTAGTCTGATGAATACAAATAACCAATCCTCATCTCAAAAATTCAGAAACGTCACAACACTCACATACACAAATATACACTCACGTGCAATTGATTTTTCCTAGTATTCTAACCACAGGGCCTTGCGCAGTGGTTAGAGTACTGGGAAAAATCAATTGTCAAAGTGATATTCTCCTGAAGGTTGAAGGTTCAATCCTCAGTGTGGGCGACCGAAAAATACATTTGCGAATTACTTGGGACCTCTACCCAGTTGTGGCTGACAGAACAAGAGCATGCTACCCCCCATAAAGTAAATAACGGGCTCCGCTCGAAATTCCATCCAAATTCCCAAGTTCGACAGAAACATTACTGAGTTCGACAAGATACACCTGAAGAAGGTCGGAGGTTATATCGACCGAAACGTTGTGAAAATCACACTCAAGATGAGAAGTGTATTCTGATGAACAATAATATAAATATGTGCAGATATTTTTATAACAATGTGTGTAGCAACTATTGACAATAAAAACTTATACAAACAGTCTTTACCAAAAGGAACGGATAACATTGTCGGTGGGATCACCAGCAAAAGACACATACCTTCACAAAGTTTTTTTTGTGCTTCCTTAAATTAAAGATGCTTTTCATTCGAAAAGGGGAACACAAAGAAAAGTGAATTATATTTTAATATAATCATTTATCTTCATGCTGATCTCGGAGTTTTGGGCATACTTCTGGTGTATCTTACAATTGATTTTTCCTAGTATTCTAACCCGACTGCGCCACAGGGCCTTGCACAGTGGTTAGAGTACTGGGAAAAATCAATTGTAAAAGTGATATTCTCCTGAAGGTTGAAGGTTCAATCCTCAGTGTGGGCGACTGAAAAACACATTTGCGAATTACTTGGGACCTCTATCCAGTTGTGGCTGATGGAACAAGAACACGCCACTCCCATGAAGTAAATAACGGGTTCCGCTCAAAATTCTGTCCAAATTCTCGAGTTCGACAGAAACATTCCTGAGTTCGACAAGATACACCTGAAGAAGGTCAGAGGTTATATCGACCGAAACGTTGTGAAAATCACACTCAAGATGAGAACAGTAGTCCGATGAATAAGAATACAAATAACCAATCCTCATCTCAAAAATTCAGAAATGCCAATCTTGATTATAACTGAGAGTATTATACAGAAGGGACCATATCTTGCTTGTCACCATATATACGCTCTCTCTTGCTCTTATTCTCATTAGGCAAGCTAGAGTCTGTATGTATGAATTTTAACGTTATGTGATTGCCTAGTTCTTTGACTGTGTGTATAACGTCTATTGATTGCCTCTAGTGTCCATGTGTGCGGATATTTTTATAACAATGTGTGTAGCAACTATTGACAATAAAAACTTATACAAACAGTCTTTACCAAAAGGAACGGATAACATTGTCGGTGGGATCACCAGCAAAAGACACATACCTTCACAAAGTTTCGTGTTTCCTGAAATTAAAAATGCTTTTCATTTGAAAAGGGAAACGCGAATAAATGCAAATTATATTTGGATATAATCATTTATTTCCATGCCTTCATTTTGATATTTCGCTCCTTTGACTTCCACAATCAAGTCCAAATCTTGGAACACAAGGCCCCCGTCTGTCTGCTAACGCACGGGGTATCAAACTAATCTTTCTGCGTTTATCACTAAACTATCTTTTCTTAACTTTGACCACGTCACCAATAATTAATCCATGTAGCACAAAAAGAACAATCACTCCACCTTCGTCACGTAATTTTGTTGACGTTAGTTATGAAAACTAACGTTCCTTTTCACCAAGTTAACATTTTTTGGGAACTTGGTTGGTTGTTTTTTGTTTTACGGCATATCAACCCTTTTCAGGTTATTTAATGCCGAATCCAATGATTTTGAAGAAAAATTTTTTTAATAGAATGTTTTCTTTTTGTTTTAAGGTCGGTTGCTATTTAGCCCATAGTTGGGACCCTAACACGTACTACCACTCCGGGTCAGAGTGGACCTGGGAGCAATGGTAATTAAGGGGTTGCTCGACACTCCCCACAGCCCGCAAGCTGGGGCCTCACCATCGGATATAGTTTAAGGTCATATCAAGGACCTTTTTGGGAACTATTTTAACACAAATAAATTTTATCTGTAAATATTTGTTTCGCTTTCATAACATTCTTTGTGACATTCTATTTTTACAAATATTAAAACACAATCATAGTAATCATTTTTCAGCTAACATTCTTTTCTTTAAAGTTCTGAATTTTTTAGATGAGGCCTGATTGATTGTATTACTTATATTGATTGGACTATTGTTCTCATTTAGAGTATCAGTTGTGCAACGTTTCGGTCTGATTGGCCTTCGACCGCCTCAGGCATGTTGACTGTATTGTTATATCACTTGTATTCATCGGACTATTATTCTCATTTGGAGTATCATCGGACTATTATTCTCATTTGGAGTATAATTTGTGCAACGTTTTGGTCTGATTGGCCTTCGACCGTCCTCAGGCATGTTGGCTGTATTGTTTTATTACTTGTATTGATCGGACTATTGTTCTCATTTGGAGTATCATTTGTGCAACGTTTCGGTCTGATTGGCCTTCGACCGTCCTCAGGCATGTTGGCTGTATTGTTTTATTACTTGTATTGATCGGACTATTGTTCTCATTTGGAGTATCAGTTGTGCAACGTTTCGGTCTGATTGGCCTTCGACCGTCCTCAGGCATGTTGACTGTATTGTTATATCACTTGTATTCATCGGACTATTGTTCTCATTTGGAGTATCATTTGTGCAACGTTTCGGTCTGATTGGCCTTCGACCGTCCTCAGGCATGTTGACTGTATTGTTATATCACTTGTATTCATCGGACTATTGTTCTCATTTGGAGTATCATTTGTGCAACGTTTTGGTCTGATTGGCCTTCGACCGTCCTCAGGCATGTTGACTGTATTGTTATATCACTTGTATTCATTGGACTATTGTTCTCATTTGGAGTATCATTTGTGCAACGTTTCGGTCTGATTGGCCTTCGACCGTCCTCAGGCATGTTGACTGTATTGTTATATCACTTGTATTCATCGGACTATTGTTCTCATTTGGAGTATCATTTGTGCAACGTTTCGGTCTGATTGGCCTTCGACTGTCCTCAGGCATGTTGACTGTATTGTTATATCACTTGTATTCATCGGACTATTGTTCTCATTTGGAGTATCATTTGTGCAACGTTTCGGTCTGATTGGCCTTCGACTGTCCTCAGGCATGTTGACTGTATTGTTATATCACTTGTATTCATCGGACTATTGTTCTCATTTGGAGTATCATTTGTGCAACGTTTCGGTCTGATTGGCCTTCGACCGTCCTCAGGCATGTTGACTGTATTGTTATATCACTTGTATTCATCGGACTATTGTTCTCATTTGGAGTATCATTTGTGCAACGTTTCGGTCTGATTGGCCTTCGACCGTCCTCAGGCATGTTGACTGTATTGTTATATCACTTGTATTCATCGGACTATTGTTCTCATTTGGAGTATCATTTGTGCAACGTTTTGGTCTGATTGGCCTTCGACCGTCCTCAGGCATGTTGACTGTATTGTTATATCACTTGTATTCATCGGACTATTGTTCTCATTTGGAGTATCATTTGTGCAACGTTTCGGTCTGATTGGCCTTCGACCGTCCTCAGGCATGTTGACTGTATTGTTATATCACTTGTATTCATCGGACTATTGTTCTCATTTGGAGTATCATTTGTGCAACGTTTCGGTCTGATTGGCCTTCGACTGTCCTCAGGCATGTTGACTGTATTGTTATATCACTTGTATTCATCGGACTATTGTTCTTATTTGGAGTATCATTTGTGCAACGTTTCGGTCTGATTGGCCTTCGACTGTCCTCAGGCATGTTGACTGTATTGTTATATCACTTGTATTCATCGGACTATTGTTCTCATTTGGAGTATCATTTGTGCAACGTTTTGGTCTGATTGGCCTTCGACCGTCCTCAGGCATGTTGACTGTATTGTTATATCACTTGTATTCATCGGACTATTGTTCTCATTTGGAGTATCATTTGTGCAACGTTTCGGTCTGATTGGCCTTCGACCGTCCTCAGGCATGTTGACTGTATTGTTATATCACTTGTATTCATCGGACTATTGTTCTCATTTGGAGTATCATTTGTGCAACGTTTCGGTCTGATTGGCCTTCGACTGTCCTCAGGCATGTTGACTGTATTGTTATATCACTTGTATTCATCGGACTATTGTTCTCATTTGGAGTATCATTTGTGCAACGTTTCGGTCTGATTGGCCTTCGACCGTCCTCAGGCATGTTGACTGTATTGTTATATCACTTGTATTCATCGAACTATTGTTCTCATTTGGATTATCATTTGTGCAACGTTTCGGTCTGATTGGCCTTCGACCGTCCTCAGGCATGTTGACTGTATTGTTATATCACTTGTATTGATCGGACTATTGTTCTCATTTGGAGTATCATTTGTGCAACGTTTCGGTCTGATTGGCCTTCGACCGTCCTCAGGCATGTTGACTGTATTGTTATATCACTTGTATTGATCGGACTATTGTTCTCATTTGGAGTATCATTTGTGCAACGTTTTGGTCTGATTGGCCTTCGACCGTCCTCAGGCATGTTGACTGTATTGTTATATCACTTGTATTCATTGGACTATTGTTCTCATTTGGAGTATCATTTGTGCAACGTTTCGGTCTGATTGGCCTTCGACCGTCCTCAGGCATGTTGACTGTATTGTTATATCACTTGTATTCATCGAACTATTGTTCTCATTTGGATTATCATTTGTGCAACGTTTCGGTCTGATTGGCCTTCGACCGTCCTCAGGCATGTTGACTGTATTGTTATATCACTTGTATTGATCGGACTATTGTTCTCATTTGGAGTATCATTTGTGCAACGTTTCGGTCTGATTGGCCTTCGACCGTCCTCAGGCATGTTGACTGTATTGTTTTATTACTTGTATTGATCGGACTATTGTTCTCATCTTGAGTGTTATATGTGTAACATTTTGATCGGATTGGCTTACAACTGTCTTCAGACATGTCGGTCGTTGTTTTCTTTCCTTTCTTATCAAAATATTTCTAACCTAAACACTGACAACCGGCTAACTGGCATTTTCCGGGAGCCAATAATGAAAGGTGTGAAGAAGTAAGGAAAGAACATTTACATAATCTTACCACCGTGACTGTTATTGTTTCACTGCCTACCTAACACTTAGCCCTAATCCTTGAGTGGTCTCTGGGCCTTGATAAATAGTGACCTTCTAAGTAACAAAAAAAATGTTTTAGCCCTTTTTAAAGAAGGAGAAACAAAATATTGTATTGCGTTGCATGAAAGAGAAATGCTGTGGGTCATATTTTCTCGAACAATAGCAATAAAATTCAAATTTCACAAGAGAAAATACATTATTTATTCTTTTTGGTAAATGTCAAAAACAGATTTAAATACAAAGAAACATTAACGTACATGGTTAAGAATAATTAAAATACTGGAAACAGAAACACATTGCTGTAAATGAACAATGTGTGTGTGTGTGTGTGTGTGTGTGTGTGTGTGTGTGAAACAGTGCTAACCCTATTTGGGTTTAACCGACTTCCTCCGAAGGAAGAAGTTCCATGGGAGTATGAAATTCACAGGCGGTCCCCAGTCGCATATATATCCTCGTAAGGAGAGATGACGTGGTTAAGTTTTTGCAACTCTTGCAGGGAGGTGTCGACGTCCTCCTACATACAGCGGCTGGAATTCCCAAATTGGTCACCCATTTTAGTAATGACCAGAGTCAACGTTGCTTAACTTCGGTAATCTGGTGGGAACCGGTGTGTCAATGTGATTATGCCGTATACTAGGAACAACACGCATGAAGAAGGCCAGAAAGCAATATTTACATAAAATAACGCCCCCACCAAACAATCATTTGATACAAGGTGGCTTTTAACACTTCATTTTTAGCCTTGCTAGTCGAACTTATGTTTCAATACATTCCTTATTAAGATCATTTATGTGAAACGCATTATCACATAACTGTTTCCCTGCAGACTACATAGACATCTTCAAGTCCAATGTCAACAAGTACTTGTCCTCATAAGTAATCAATAGGGCTAGGGCAACAACATATTCTTTTCATTGTTTTGACTCTTGAGTGTGTATCTGTTAATATCTTATATGCTTTTATATAGAGTGATGTGGTTCTCGGTTGATTAACTGTGTCGAATATATACTCGAGAGTCAAAACAATAAGAATAGTCTGTTGTCATAGCCCTAGTAATCAAATCATTGGAGCACCGGGAGGAGCTGGTGTTGATATCAAAGCAGGAATTAAAAGTGGATGGAGTAAGTTCAGCGAACTTTTGTCGTTACAAATACAAACCAGCAGAGCGTTACAACTGTCAACCAAAGGAAGAGTCTATCAAGCATGTGCACGCAATGTGATGATGTATAGTAATGAAACATAACCAGTGAGGGTTGAGGACATGCGTTGCATGGAGAGAAATAATTTTTTTTTTTACTTGGGAGTCATCACTTCTTAAGGCCCGAAACCCACTCGAGGATAAGGGTTAATGAATGTAAGGTGGTAGTGTAGTAATCATTTATGGTGTAAATTGAGTAAAACTTGATTATTTATGAGGACGGCTGAACAGGAATTTGTTTACATTTGATTTGAAGGCATGTTGTATTCAACCAGGAAGCATGCCAGCAGAACAGAATAAAGGAGAGAAGTTCTGGGGAAGAAGGTTTGTTCATTGAATCTGCATTTACATTTAGGCACAGATAGAGAGTGGGGAAAATAATATATAGTGGTTGCTGCTAGAATGTTATGATAGATGTGTAATATGAGTCCTGAAACGAAGCCTTGCGCAGGCCTTTCATAGAATAGATCTGATAGGTTTAGAGGAAGATTACTTCTGGACAGTATTTGGGGACATGTACAGAAAAAGGAGACTTTGTTGGTATGGTCACGTTGGAAGAATGGATGAAAGGGCTTGAGTTAATGAATGTAGAACAGTTGAGATAGTAGGGTCAGTTGGTAGGGAAAACATGGAAGGAAGTGATAAGGATGGATTTGAGTTAAAAATTTAATTATTCATCAATGGAAAACTTACATCAAATCTGTTGCCAAGATTGCTGGAAAAATGATTGCATTATTCCATTGTTCTAGAAGATATCTCACTCCCGATGCAATCCTCCATCTCTTTAAGAGCCAAATACGCCATAAAATGGAGTCCTGCTGCCACATCTGGGCAGGAGCTGCTCAGAGCACACAATTCTGCCTTGACGGAGTTCAAGGCCGACTTCAAAACTTAGTAGAGGATGCCCTTTTCTCTTTTCTGTAACCTCTTTCCTACAGAAGAAACATTGTGAGCCTTTTACTGCCCTGTCGTTATTTTTGTGGCAAGTGCTCGTTATAGCTTCAATCTATAGTCCTCCACACCAAACTTTCACAAAAGCACTCATCTGCCTACAACCATTATCAACAATTTCCACCACTCTCTATCTGTACCTAAATTTAAACGCAAGTTCCATGAACAATGCTTTTTTCCTAGAACTGCCTGCCTGTGGAACTCCGTTCTGCTGGTCTGCTTTTCACCCGACTACAATATTGTTGTCTTCAAGTCCAATGTAAACAAGTTCCTGTTGAGCCGTCCCCTTAAATAATCGAGTTCTACCCAATTTCTACCACTACCGATCATTTTGCTGTTGCCTCACTGACTATTTCACATTTGTTAAGCCTTATCCTCAAGTGGCCTTCAGGCCTTGATAAAAAAGAAAAAGAAAATAAGCATTGACTTTAAAAAGAACAGAAACATGCTGAACCCCTATCAAAAAACTGAACAAGATCAATTCTTACCTATTTTCATCTTCTCCCGTTTGAGGACCCTTTGAAAAGTAGAAAAGAAAACAAATTAATTTTATCTTTGGATGATATGTTTATGATGATAAAAGAAAAGTTAAGAACTACACAAGACACATCCATAAAGCTGATGTATTTTTTTTTTCAGCATTGCCTCGGACAGCTTATGGACATACTTTTTTTTTTTTTGTAATACTTATTCGGGTTTGTATTACTGTACACATAGATTCGATAAAGTTGTCAAAACAACAAATATATAACAAATAAATGTTATCAAAGGCAAGATAAGTTACTTTTCTACCCAACTGGATATGCTTTTAGTGTTTATATTTAATGTAACATGCTTATTCAGCTCGAAAAAAATACAGTGTTTACTGATGTATTGGAAAATTCAAAATGGCGACCGACTCTTCCTCGGAAATGGTAAGTTTGGGAAAAGGAGTTATAAATAAAAAACAGTCAAAATACTGTTAAAAACCCGCCGAATATATGTCAGGTAACATATATTGAGCAAGTTTCTAACAGTATTTTGTCTGGTTTTTTATTTATAACTCATTTTCCCAAACTTACCATCTCAAAGAATGAAATTTGATTATTTTAGGAAGGGAAGGGAAAGCAATTACCAAATTAGGAATGAATGGCCTCTATTCTGTCTCGAAAGACAATGGATACCCTCTGTCAGGGTGTTTGCATGTGTAATTGTGAAGGAAAGACTGCGCATTCCCAATCACACCTCTCCTGAATCGTTATTGCCTAATTTAAGCGGCAAGGAAAAATCCAGGACGACTGAAAACAATGCTGAGATAAGCAGAGAGCACATACAGCACCTGGTGCTCAAATGGTCACCCATTTTAGTACTGACCAGGTTCAACGATGCTTAACTTTAGTGATCTAGTGGGAATTGATGTGTCAGTGTGATCATGCTGTATCACTCCAAATTAGGAATCAAATAGCAAATAATTCAAACTTTTGTCAAAGCAATGATCAAATGGATATGAAATGGATATGGATCAGATCTAACACATCAACTCTGGTCCTCTGAGTTAGTGAACCTTATTACACCAAAGTTTGGTGAACAACTGATGATCAATCGGCCAGGTTGATTTGGCTTTGTTGAGAGTCCCAAGAGGTCCATCCTTCTGAGCATTGTCTCCTCTCTGTGGAGAATAGTTAGCTTATTTCTAACTGCCTGAGGCGTCCCAACCACAGAATGCCGACGAAACTGCCCAGGCGCTTTTAAATAGGCCAGGGTATCCCCTTTGTTAGAGTAACTGGTTTGATTCTCCCATCCTCCTTCCGACCTTGTGTCACATCTTCCTGTGGTGAGAATGAAGTAAATACTCACAGTCTAGTCTTTTATCAACAAATTTTCAGCTCAACAAAGCACAACAAATACTTTGACATACATACTCTCTTAGTCAAAGAATCACTACTTAAAACAGCCCGTGGGAGAAACCTACACACGGAACTTTTCTTACTCAGCAGGAGTTTAAGACATGCCGAAAATATTTCAACAGAAATATTTCTGGACTCACTTTACCGTTGAACAAACTTTTAAACTCTCTTTACCTTCCGGTGTCTTTGGTAAATCAAAAGAGTATAATTTATTCATATGAATTACGTTGTTTATTGAATTTGCGTTTTTCTTCTTTGCTTGTCTTTTACGCAGTTAATTTTTGATAATTTCTCTGCACACGTCCTTAATTAAAATTACATTAAATTACAATATATCTAAACATCACCAACAAATCGTGGAAGAAAAATATGTAAAAAAAAACAAAAAAACAAAAAACAAAAAACTGCATACAAACCTTGGAATCGATGTCGTCATAGACTTTCTCCAACTTTTTGATTAATTTAGCATTTTCTTCCTCTAACCTAGAAACGAATTTATATATATATATAAAGAGGCATGAATTTTATTAAAAAAATAATAACATAACGCATAAATTTTATTTTCAAAAACAAAAAAAAATGATCAAACTTTCTTTATGAATGCAGTTTGTGAAAGTGTTAGGCCAAAGTTCTTTTTTTAGTTTTTTTTTTTTGCTTTTGAAGAGCTCCTTTTTCCCCCTTTTCCCCCCCTTTTTCTTTGTGGCGTCGATGGGTTCAGGGTCGTCTGAGGAAGTCACATTGACTGAAACAGATGGCTGTTTGTAGCGACCATATGTAACTGTTTACCCTAGAATAAAAAAATATTTTGCTCTTGTTAGTGAGCACTGTCTAACCCTAACCTCGTTGTATTCATTAGTCCCGACTTTTGAACATCTCAAACCTATATATATATATATATATATATATATATATATATATATATATATAAAAATTTTTCTCTCTCCTCTTTCTCTTCCTTGATCTTTCTTATTTATATTTATGTCTCGGAAGTAGAGTGAAAAGCATATCTTATTTTTCTTTTATTAATATTATTGGAATCTTTTCTTTATTCCTTGTACACATTTTTGTAAATTATTCCATGGATTTCTGCCTTTGGATTATTATAGACCATCTTCTTCCAAATATGGGATTTCCTGGGATTTTACTTGTACAAATGGAAATTCTTTTAACTTTCTTGAAGTTTTAAATTTGGATTTTACCGTCACTGGATTTTTTATCTTCCACCAGACTATCCATTCATGTGTAATCACCTTTTTCTTCACCATATTCCCTCTGCTTCACTGTTTTGTTTTCAAGTAAGATCTTTGACTTACTTGTTGTTTCATCAAATACTTCTGCATGCAAAATCCGATCCCGCATTTTGCTAATTCCTACCCTCTGATGAGAAGGAAAGTATTTCTTTGAAACTCCGCGGATTAAGGACTATCCATTTATCTAGTGTTTCACTTTTCAAATTAAATATGTTTTTAACTCATTTCAAAGTGTTTTTTAACATATTTTATTAACTGTTTGCTTGTATATATATATATATATATATATATATATTTGTGTTGAGATGATTAAGCGAAATCGGAACTTTTATTGGTATTTGAATCAGTATCAGAATCAGAAAAAACTTGTACCTATTTTTAAACTAATAATAAAATTAAAAGCTATAGATCATCCCTTACAAGCGTATTTTTACGTTTGGGAAAATATATGCACATTTAACATGTGTTTTTACAATTATTGGGAAAAACAACTTTATAGTTAAATATTTACAAATTTATAAAGAATCGGAATCGGGGAATTTAGTAAGGAATTGGTAATCGTATCAAAATCAAGAAAAATATTGGAATCGTCCCATCACTAATATATATTAAGATTTAACCGTTAGAAAGACCAACAGACGAGTGTGAAATTGTTTTTAATAAATATTGCTATTTATTAAAAATAAAATTAAAAAAATTTTTTTTTTCTTTCAAATAATAAGATATTCATCTTCAGGAAATTAGACAGTTTGTCCTTTTTTTTTTGTGTCCAATTTCTTGAAGAGGAATATTTTATTAATCAAAAATTTTGGAAAAAAAATTTCAATTTTATTTTTAATAAATAGCAATATTTATTAAAAACAATTTCACACTCGTCTGGTCTTTTTAACCATTAAATCTTAATTTATTATCGAGTGTTTATGCAGTAAATTCATTTTCTAATCAGCACTGTCTATTCTGATATGGTCCCTAGAAAGGGATATATATCGTTTGAAAGTAGTTGAGCGGTCTTGCTTTAATTCGAATATTAAATTTGATATGTTGCAGTACGGACGAGTAGCTTAGACACAGCAGAGTTCATAGTGTGAGACCGTGTACCTTTCAACATCTGAATATTTACCTCTCTCCCACCACGAGAGGATGTAACACAAGGTCGAAAGGTGGAAAAATGGGCCAGGGCCCAAAAAGGAGAAGTAATCTGGCCCTGTAAAAATAAGTCTGAGCAGCCCTATTGACATTCCTCGATGAGGGCGTCTCAGACAACTAGCGATAAACTTCCTCCTCCCGAAAGTCGGGAGGTAAGGCCTGGGAAGGTGGACCTCCTAGAACTACTAAGAACATCTGTATCAGTTTAACAGCAAAAAGGCCACCAGTTTCTGTCAAATTGATTGTCGAACCTTTTGACATCCTCAAAATGTCTCTACCAGCTGGTATTTATGGCTTCATCAACCAATCGCAGTATTGCAGGAGAAAAAGCCTAGATGTTCATCATGACAATAGTATTTCATAAGCATTGGATAATCATCCAAAATGACGTTCATGGAACTGTAAATAAAATTCACAATCCTTTTTGCAATTCAACCTTGCTTGGTACAAATAAAGTTGAATATCCTTACATCATTTGTAGACATTTATGCTGACGACACTACCATTTATGGTAGCACATCTAAGACAGTAAACGACCAAGTTCTCTCTGATTCTCTCTCCTCTGATCTTGAGCACGTAGTACAATGGGGAAAGGAGTGGCTGGTTACTTTTAATGCATCTAAAACCAAGCTTCTCTCTTTACATCATCAACATTCTGATCCACATCTGGCATCAATTGAAATGAATGGCTCTCGTCTTCAGGAGGCCTCAAGTTTTGACAAGCTTCTGGGCTTGACCATTACTCCTGATCTTAAATGGAACACGTACATCAAATCTGTTGCCAAGGCCGCTGGAAAAATGGTCGGATCTTTCTATCGATCCGGTAGATATCTCACTGCTGATGCAATTCTCTATCTATATAAGAGCCAGGTACATCCAAGAATGGAATACTGTTGCCACATCTGGGCAGCAGCTGCTAGAAAGGACTTGTCCTGCCTTGGTAGAGTTCAAAATAGACTTCGTAGCCTCGTAGGAGATGTCCTTTTCTCTTCCCTACAACCTCTATCTCACAGAAGAAATGTTGCGAGTTTGTCTCTGATGTATCATTATTTTCATGGAAAGTGTTCGACTGGGCTTAAATCTATGGTCCCCCCTCGCCAAACTTTCACAAGAAACACTTGTCTATCTGAAAACACTATCAATAATTTCCCCCACTCTTTATCTGTGCCTAAACCTAAACATAGATTCCATGAATAAAGCTTCTTTCTTAGAACTGCACGCCTGTGGAATTGTCTTCCGTTTTCCTGCTTTCCGGCTGACTACAATATGGTTGTGTTCAAGTCTAACGTAAATAAGTTCTTGATGAGCCGTTCTATATAAGTTATCAAATTTACCGAATTTTCATTACTAATGATTACTATATTGTCCAATTTCTACTGTACATTCTTTAACCCTTATCCTTGAGTGGCCTCTTAGCCTTGATAATGTGGTGATGCCTGTGTAAAAAAAAAATATCCTTGGATAACCAATAGTCTTGATTTTATTGTCATTTAATGATATGCAGGGCCATTTTGGTGATCGTTTCATCAGTAACAAAAGTGATCTTAACTAGGCTTCACACTCACCAGATTCTAATCCTCTAGATTTTTATTTGTAGGGTTATCTGAAAGATGTATATCAGTACAATTTCCTGATTTCTGAACTAAATAAGGTTATTGCACCCCAAATCAACCGTACCCAGTATGAGGTGCAGTTGCAATGCAAAAATTGCATGTTTGGAGCATATCATCGAATCGTAATAAAACAAAGACTGTTGGACATTCATAACTGAAAGTTGATGGACAATATATATATATTATTCCTTAATTGGAATTCATTTTTGAGATGAGCATTATATATATTAATTCATTTTTATTTCGGACTATTATTCTCATCTTTATTAGTTGTTGTTTTTTATCTTTTATTGGTTTTGTTTATTCACAACATTTCGGCCAACTATTCCTCTGGCCTTCGTCAGGTGGTAACCGCGACGGATAGGAACTTTGAATCTCCTAATTGCATTCTCAGCCATCACTGCCATCCGTAGTTGTTGTCGCCTCACCACATTTTGGCCAATTAACCTCTGGCACGCTTTGGGTGGGATTGAAACCGCTATCTTCAGACAATGGCCGAAACGTTGTGAATAAACAAAACCAATAAAATATCAAAAACAACAACTAATAAAGATGAGAATAATAGTCCGAAATAAAAATAAATTAATATGTTGATGGACAAGTCAGACATTAGAACAGGCTGGAGGGCATGATAAAACGAAAGTAAACATTCAAGTGTTACCGTGTGACATCTCGGTGAATGCGGTCCAACTCGACTCGCTGCTTTTCATCTTGGTTTCTGGCCAATTTCATCATTGACCGTTCTTCGGACAATTCCAACTACAAAAGAAAATTTCAAGAAAAAAAAAAAAGAACAAATCTGTGTAGAAGAAAAATAAACCAGCAGAAAAATACATTTTTGGCAATAGTATGTGTTCACTATCATACTGTACTGAAACAGCATTCACTCTATGTGAACTAAAGTGGCTTCCTCTGAAGGAGGAAGTTCTATGGGAGTTTGAAATTCATAAGCAGTCACCAGTTGCATGTATATCCCTTGTCAGAGGAGATGACGACGTTAGGTTTTTGCAACTCTTGTTAACACCCTCCTATATACAGCGGCTGGTATTTTCAAATAGTCACCCATCTGGTACTAACCAGGCTCAACATTGCTTAACTTCAGTGTCAACATGATTATGTAGTATATGTGTTAAGTGTCACCGAATGAGCTACAGCTAAGTGTGGGGTTCTTTTTATAAATTGGCTGTTTGGAGAGGATAAAACTGTTGACATATTTGCAATGTGTGCGGAAGAGTCCACTAGACGTGCACAGTGTGATTATGGGTTGAAGTTATGCGTTGCATGGAGAGAAATCATACGAGAATGATACAATGGTTGCATAAGGTGAGTCTTGGAAATTGACTTTATTTATTTATTTTTTTTTTTACACAGGCATCACCACATTATCAAGGCCAAGAGGCCACTCGAGGATAAGGGTTAAAGAGTGTACAGTAGAAATGGACTTTATTTATCCCCCCTTTTCTAAAACCTATTATCATTTCCTCCCTATGTTTTCCTTACGCTTCTCCATGAACTGACCCTGCTATCTGAACTGTTCTACATCTACTAACCCAAGCATTCTCATCCATTTTTTTTTAACATAGTCATACAATCGAAGTCTGCTTTTCTGCATACATTTCCCTAAACTGTCCAGATTTAATTTTTCTCTGAGGTCAACAGATCTAAGCATGTCTTTAAGATTCGCATTACGCATCCATCATATCATTCTCATATTATTTCTCTCCATGCAACGAATATCCTCAACCCTCACTTCCTCTGAGGTCATCAGATCTAAGCCTGTTTTCAAAACTCATATTACACATCCATTGAATCATTCGCATATCATTTCTCTCCATAGCATCAAAGTGAACAAAGTCTATGTTAACTGTGCTATGTTGCTAGTTCTGTGCAGTTCTAGGAGGTCCACTCTACCAGGCGTTGCCTTCCCTCTTTACGAAGGGGTTAGTTTATACCTAACTGTCTGAAGTGCCTCTACTGGAGAATGCAGATGGGACTGCCCAGGCATTCTTTATGGACCAGAGTGCTCCTCTTCTGGGATGCTGGCTCTTCAATACCACTTTCTGGTCATAATGTCACATCTTCATGCAAGTGTATCCTCAAGTATGTAAAAAATATTTTCCACCACCAAATTAAAAAACAAAAAAACGTATATTCAGAACATCTGGAAGTTTCGTTGTATATCCTGTTGTCTTGACAGGCCAAGAGCAGGATCACTTCATGATGGTCACTCATATGGCGTTCCATTAATAAACCAAAGTCGTTGAGGAAGTCTTGCATGTTGAGATATATTGCTCCGTGGTGGATGATCACAATACAAATCTGTTAAGAAGACAGGCATATTTTGACCGCTTGTGATCCCCTGCCGATAATGCTTCATACAAGAAATCTTCTCAACCACTGATAGCCATGGCTAATAATACACTACCTGAAAGCACTTTGGTCAAACTCCTCGGATTAAGATTCACAGGCAACATGAATTGGTGCAAATACATTGAGGTAATTACCAAGGCTGTTGCAAAGAAGGTGGGCTCTCTCTACCATGCTAGAAGATTACTCACACCTGAGAGTATCCTGTATCTCTACAAAGCCACTATTCGCCCATGCATTGAGTATTGTTGCCAAATCTGGGCTAGTGAATCTGCCACTAGTCTCTTGCTCCTAGACAGGGTTCAAAAGGAGTCGCCAATCTAATAAGTCCTGCACTATCAATCAAACTCCAACCTCTGTCCTACTGATGAAATGTTGCCTGTCTTACAATTATTTTAATAGAAAGTATTCTGACAAACTCCAAGCACTTGTGCCCCTCTGACGTAAATACTTCCGACTAACCCGACAAGCAGCAAAATCCCACCCCTACACTGTAAAGATTCCTAGATGCCGGAAAGCCTTCTACTCGAATAGTCTCTTTCCTTGAACTGCTTCACTTTGGAATTCCCTCCCTGGTCCCTGCTTCTTTAACTGTCCTGACATGCAGAAGTTCAAGTGTAATGGAAACAGACATGTCGCTGCTCAACTCCCTACATAGTATCCCTGCATAATTGGTTCCAAGTGTTAGCCCCTTACATCAAAGTGGCACTATTTATTGTTTGGGGTGAAAAAGCAATAAAAAAAAAATAGCCAGGGTATGTCACCAATTGTATTATTGATGAGTGTGCAAAATTGTCGACACAAGTTACATTAAATATTAGCGACATTTGAAAAAGGAAACATCATTAGGCCATGGTGTCATTTGTTATCCCTTCTGTTGAGGCCAACTTGTTTGAGAATCAGCAGGAAGCCAGAGATGTCTAGGTCTGTCAAATAATATTGTTGACAGCACTGTTCTACATGATAAGGTGTGGAATTCAAAAGTATGTTACAGAAGTACACGTCATGATTCTGGGGCCATGACTGCCACGAATTGTTGCCATGAGGCAACTGTATTCATTGTCTCTGGAGGAGTCCATTATTTCTTGAAATGAGTAGATCAACTTATCTCATAACTCAGTTCCTGGTGAACAGCAGTCTGATATGAACACATATTGATAGTGTTCATGTATTAAAAAAAAAAAATGCATGTTATAGAAGTACACGTCATGATTGTGGGGCCATGACTGCCACAAATCACTGCCATGATGTTTAGATGTAACTGTATCTATTCCATACTAGCAGGGCGCCCAGCTTTGTCCAGTCATAAAATATGCTGAAATATGATATTTTAATTTATACAGATTTCATATTTATTATATATTATTATAGAGCTAATTTTTTATTGATTATTATATTGTACCCAATATATAGTAGTAACTGAAAATCAAAAATGACTTGGATGCCATCAACTAGAATTGAAACCAAAGCATAAAGCCTGCAGCCTTAGTCGTTACTGTTTGAACTATTATCAGATGGATAAGAAATAGTTAAAAATGAACCAACTGTCGTCCGCAGGGGTTACTTAGCTAAGGTTTAATGCGCCGTGTACAAGTTGAGCAACACATAGGCCATTGCTGAATCATGGGCAAGGTTGGATCATAAGTTTGATCTGATGTATGTGAAACGTGCGTTCGCCCATTGGCACATGAGTGAAGGGATGGAAGAAGGTGAGTTTTCCGAGGCCTGAGAGGATTTGACTGCATCGGAGAAAGATTATGAAGAAGTTGGAATTGATTTTGTTAAGGCAGAGGATGAAGAGTAATGTGAAGAATATTGATAGATGTTAAAAATATTTTTAAAACATTTTCCTTCTGTTTTCTTACCATTTCTCATATAAACGTATATTTGCGCATACATACAACTTTAAGTCGATTTATACCAAGTTCCAATTTTTTTTTAAATTTTGACCCTTTAGCAGCTATTTTTACCGGCTTATATATATATATATATATATATATATATATATATATATATAGTCTTTGAAGTTTTTAACCTTTAAAACTATACAAAAAAAATATTTTTTATCATTCGTTAGAAAACCATCTAGTCAGTAAGTCATTTAATCACCTGCAATCACTGCATCAACTCGCTCTCGAATTTACTATAATACCAATAATTTATTTTTCAAGGGATCATCAGTTGTTTACCATGAAACACTGTTTCGGGGATTTATATAGATATATATTACAACAATTGATAAGAAATAAAATCATTTGACCCACCTTGCACCACTCTTCAACGTTGCATCTCGGAGATGCACTTTGAAAAAAAGTGGAGACAGACAGACATAGTGAATTTTATGAATTAGATTAGTCCATACGTGTCGAGCAACTGACCAATGGATTCTGCACACTCTTGAACTTGTGGCAAATCTGATCCAATCAAAACTAGATGCAGAAGAGGAATGGACCAACAGAGAAAAAAGATTTTGGGAATTGTGTATAAAAACCTTGCCAGTGAGAGTTGAGGATAGGTGTTGCATGGAGCGAAATGATATAAGAATCATATGATGAGTGTTAAACTTATCAGAATTTTTAGAATTTATAAAAGATTTTGTTTTTTACTTCTAACTTCAACGTCATTAATACCAGAAATACAACTTTTTAGGAAATTACAGTTTCCCCTTTCAATCTTTTCATGACCATATAGAAATAGTTCAAAAGATGGCATCTTCTTTACCTTGAGGGACTGCACAGCTGATTTGAACTCGGCTTCTTGATGTTTGAGATGTTCAGTTAGTTCTTGTAACTCGTGAGCCTCTCGTGCCTAAAAAAAAAGATAAAAGAAAGAAATTTAAAAAAGCAATTTGTTGTCGTTGTAATAATAATAATAATAACAAATAATAATAATTACTATTTTTCTAATTATATTTTTTGTTTAATGTCTTTTTTAAGAAAATCACTTCAGACAAGGTGTGAAGCCACTTGATGTAAGGAGATAACAAGATTGAAAGATGATTATCGTAAAAACAGGAAATGCTTATTGGCCTTAGTCTTTAAAAGACTAAGGCTATAGTAGGAGGAAAACAGTCAGCAAGAAGGGAGTTCCACAAAAGAAAGAAGCTACTGAAATAGGAAGTTGTATTTCAATGAGGTATCACAACAGCGAACTAGACCAACGAGCCAAACGAGATGAAAAAAAGAAAGCAAGGAATAGATTGGACAATTCTGTAGAACACGACATCCCAATATTTATATAAAAAAAAAAAACTGAGACTAGCAAAATCACGTCTGTGAGAGAAAGGTTACAAAGAAGAAGAAGAAAAGGTGGGGGCCAATCAAATTACAGATATGTTTCTGTACCTTATCAAGAACCCTCAAATGGGATAGAGATTCACCAGCCCAAATATGACAATAATACTCTATACATTAGGAGTAGCGAATCTTTTGACAGAGGATTCCATTCTAGGTCAATTGCTCTTGACATATCAACGGCCTTTGATACGGTATTGCCAAAAGGCCTAGATCCCTAACTATGGTAAAGCTGGAAATGTCTTCTTAATTGTTAAATCATTTCTCTCTGATAGGTTCATAAGAGTAGTGGTGTATCAACAGAAATCAGAAGCTCACAGAATTAATGCTGGAGTCCATCAAGGGTTCATCCTGGGCCCAACTCTCTTCCTGATCTTCACCAATAAACTCCCAAATCATATTCTTAGATCATTTATAGATATTTATGCAGATGACGCTACCATCTATGGCAACATTTCAAAGGCAGTAAACGACCAGGTTCTGATTCTCTCTCCTCTGATCTTGAGTACATGATGCAATGGGGAAAGAGGTGGCTGGTTAATTTTAATGCATCTAAAACCAAGCTTCTATCTTTACATCATCCACAATCCTTGTCTGGCATTAACTGAAATGAATGGTTCTTGTCTTAGAGAGGCTCTATGTTTTGACAAGCTTCTAGGTTTGATCTTGACTCTTGATCTGAGATGGAACATGTACATCAAATCCATTGCCAATGCTGCTGGAAAAATGGTGAGATCGTTCTACCGCTGCAGTAGATATCTTACTGCTAATGTTATTCTCTACCTGAATAAGAGCCAAGTACACCCAAGGATGGAGTATTGTTGCCACATCATGGCAGGAGCTGCTAGAAGTACCTTATCCTGCCTTGACAGAGTTCAAAATAGACTTTGTAGCTTAGTGGTGGATGCCCGTTTCTCTTCCCTGCAACCTCTTTCCCACAGAAGAGACGTTGCGAACCTGTATCTGCTTTATCGTTATTTTCAAGGCAAGTGCTTGGCTGAGCTCCAATGTATGCCTCCCTTGCCAAACTTTCATGAAAAACACTTGTCTAGCTGAAACCACTATCAATAATTTCCCCCACTCTTTATCTGTGCCTAAACCTAAACGTAGATTCCATGAACAAAGCTTCTTTCTAAGAACTGCACGCCTGTGGAACTCTCTTCCATTTGCCTGCTTTCCAGCTAACTACAATATGGTCATCTTAAAGTTCAACGCGAATAAGTTCTTCATGAGCCGTTTCCCTTAAGTAATCAAATTTACCAAATTTCCACTAGTAATGCTTGCTACGATATTGTCCCATTGACTTCTGTACATGCAATCCTTATCCTCGAGTGGCCTCCGTGCCTTGATAAGTGGTGACTCTTTGTAAAAAAAAAAAAATACACGGTTTTATAGTAGATAGAGAATATCCTCATGTGTGCGAAAGTGTTTAGAGGGATAAAGAGAACCTTATCAGAAGGAGACATATCAATAAATCTAATATACGTACACCAAGAAAAATTTTCCGAGAAAGAAACCTCAATGTTTCAGAGTCGATTTTTCTTTAAGAGCAGATCCATCTACGAGAATCTCAGGAAGCAAACGGACACGCTTATGAAAAATGAATATAGCAAAGACAGGAGATGCTTATTGACCTTAGTATTGAAAAGACCAAAGCAAAAAATAGGAGGAAAACAGTGAGCAGGAAGAGAGTTCCATCAGCCTGCGATTCTTGGAAAGAAGCTTCTGGAATAGGAAGCTGTATTACAATGAGGTATCAAAACCGTGAATTAATGAAGACCACTAGATCGAGTCAAACGAGCTGGAACAAAGGAAGCAGGGAATAGATCAGACATTCTAGAGAACGCATGTCATAATAGTATTTATAAAAAGACTGAGACTAGCAACATCACGTCTGTGTGAGAAAGAGGTTGCAGTGAAGAAGAAAGGTAGATATCTCACTAATGATGCAATTCTATATCTGTATAAAAGCCAAGTACGTCCAAGGATGGAGTATTGCTGCCATATCTGGGCTAGAGCTGCTAAAAACAGCTTATCCTGCCTTGACAGAGTACAAAATGGCTTAGTGGAGGATGCCCTTTTCTCTTCTCCGCAGCCTCTCTCCCACAGAAGAGACATGGCGAGCCTGTCTTTGTTTTATTGTTATTTCCATGGCAAGTGCTCGTCCGAGCTCCAATCTCTGGTCCCTCCCTTGCCAATCTTTCACGAAAAACACCCGTCTAGCTGAAACCACTGTCAGTAATTTTCCCCACTCTTTATCTGTGCCTAAATCAAAACGTAGATTCCATGAACAAAGCTTCTTTCTTAGAACTGCACACCTGTGGTACTCTATTCCGTTTGTCCGTTTCCGACCTAACTGCAACTTGGTTGTCTTCAAGTCCAACATAAACAAATTCCTGGTGAACCGCCCCTTAAGTAAGACACTTTATCAAATCTCCAATACTAACAATTACTACGATACTATCCCATTGATTACTGTACACACAATAACCCTTATCCCCGAGTGGCTTCCGGGCCTTGATAAGCGGTGACCTCCATGTTAAAAAAAAGGGAGGGGGGGGCAATCAAATTACCAATATGACAACATTCCACATCTAATTACCCAATAATTCCTGTGCATTGTTTCATTATCACCGTATTCGCTTTAACGACTGATTTACAAGCTAGTATATGCTGGATAGCTTTTAGAAATGACTTCTAGTCTAACCTATCTCTGGCCAAGCCTTTATTTATCCTTCTTACTCTCAAATCCATCTTTATCAATTCCACCCATCTTTTTCTTGGTCTTCTCCTGCCAACTGAACCGGCTAATTCAACTGTTCTACATCCTCTAACCCCAGAACTCTCATCCATCATCGTCAATAATACGATGAATGTCCCAAAAGTAATGCCTCCTATTTTTTTATTCCTTCTGAACGTAAATAAATCAGAGAGGATTGCAAATTGCATTGTTATGATGACTGAACGTATGCATTCATGACCTGAAAATTTCGTCTCTCTGTTGTAAATATTGACAGTGTGAGACTCTAAGAAAGCAACCCTTGTCATGGACGAACATCAGAAGCAGAAATGCGTCATTGAATTCCTTCATGCATAAAATACTGAATGGATCAACATTCACCGGCGCCTGTTGAACGTTTACGAAGCTGATGCAGTTGATGCCAGCATAGTAAGGAGATGGGTTCGTCGATTTCAGGGTGTCGACAGAGATGTGAATGACAAAGCATGCTCCGGACTTTTACGACTGGGGCATCAAAAGAGGCTGGCAAAATGCATTGAGAATGGAGGTGACTATGTAGAAAGAATAAACCGTGGAACACAAAAGGTCGTTTGTTTTAAATGTACCACTCCTATCTTCGTAGCTTTTCCACATTTTTGTTTTTGAGTTAAAAAATCTGAGGCCTTACTTTTGGAATGACTCTCGTACAAACATTGACCTATAAATATGAAGATATAGAAAAGAAATCTCATAAACAAACATGGACGTTAATACAAATCATTTAATCCCACAAAAAAACATGAATGATAAAAATAAAAGTTCAGTAATGATTAAAAGCCACGGCCATGGAGGAAAACAAGAAAAAATCTGCATTGCCCAGTCGTAAAATACGCTTAAGATATTTTAATTTATGCAAATTTCGTATTTATTATTATAGATTATCTAGTGATTATTATATTGTGCCCAATATTGATTATTATATTGTACCCAATATTGATTATTATATTGTGCCCAATATTGATTATTATACTATACCTAATATTGATTATTATATTGTACCCAATATTCATTATTATATTGTACCCAATATTCATTATTATGTTGTACCAAATATTATTATATTGTACCTAATATTGATTATTATATTGTACACTATATTGATTATTATATTGTACCTTATATTGATTATTATAATGTACCTAATATTGATTATTATATTGTATCACATATTGATTATTATATTGTACCCTATATTATTATATTGTACCTAATATTGATTATTATATTGTACCCAATATTGATTATTATATTGTACCTAATATTGATTATTATATTGTACCTAATATTGATTATTATATTGTACCCTATATTATTATATTGTACCTAATATTGATTATTATATTGTACCCAATATTGATTATTATATCGTACCCAATATTGATTATTATATTGTACCCAATATTGATTATTATATTGTACCCAATATTGATTATTATATTGTACCTAATATTGATTATTATATTGTACCTAATATTGATTATTATATTGTACCCTATATTATTATATTGTACCTAATATTGATTATTATATTGTACCCAATATTGATTATTATATCGTACCCAATATTGATTATTATATTGTACCCAATATTGATTATTATATCGTACCCAATATTGATTATTATATTGTACCCAATATTGATTATTATATCGTACCCAATATTGATTATTATATTGTACCTTCTATTGATTATTATATTGTACCCAATATTGATTATTATATTGTACTCTATATTGATTATTATATTGTACCTTCTATTGATTATTATATTGTACCTAATACTGATTATTATATTGTACTCTATATTGATTATTATATTGTACCTTCTATTGATTATTATATTGTACCTTATATTGATTATTATATTGTACCCAATATTGATTATTATATTGTACTCTATATTGATTATTATATTGTACCTTATATTGATTATTATATTGTACCTTATATTGATTATTATATTGTACCTAATATTGATTATTATATTGTACCCAATATTGATTATTATATTGTACCTTATATTGATTATTATATTGTACCTTATATTGATTATTATATTGTACCCAATATTGATTATTATATTGTACCTAATATTGATTATTATATTGTACCCAATATTGATTATTATATTGTACCTAATATTGATTATTATATTGTACCCAATATTCATTATTATATTGTACCCAATATTGATTATTATATTGTACCTTCTATTGATTATTATATTGTACCTTATATTGATAATTATATTGTACCCAATATTGATTATTATATTGTACTCTATATTGATTATTATATTGTACCTTATATTGATTATTATATTGTACCTTATATTGATTATTATATTGTACCTAATACTGATTATTATATTGTACCCAATATTGATTATTATATTGTACCTTATATTGATTATTATATTGTACCTTATATTGATTATTATATTGTACCTAATACTGATTATTATATTGTACCCAATATTGATTATTATATTGTACCTAATATTGATTATTATATTGTACCCAATATTGATTATTATATTGTACCCAATATTCATTATTATATTGTACCCAATATTGATTATTATATTGTACCTTCTATTGATTATTATATTGTACCTTATATTGATAATTATATTGTACCCAATATTGATTATTATATTGTACCCAATATTGATTATTATATTGTACCCAATATTGATTATTATATTGTACCCAATGTTGATTATTATATTGTACCTTCTATTGATTATTATATTGTACCTTCTATTGATTATTATATTGTACCTAATATTGATTATTATATTGTACCCAATATTGATTATTATATTGTACCCAATATTGATTATTATATTGTACCCAATATTGATTATTATATTGTACCCAATATTGATTATTATATTGTACCTAACATTGATTATTATATTGTACCTAACATTGACTATTATATTGTATCCAATATTGATTATTATATTGTACCTTATATTGATTATTATATTGTACCTTCTATTGATTATTATATTGTACCTAATATTCATTATTATATTGTACTTAATATTGATCATTATAATGTACCCAATATTGATTATTATATTGTACCCAATATTGATTATTATATTGTACCTTCTATATTTTTATAAAGTAATAGGGTTCGTGTGTTTCTGTCTGTGTGTACAGCTCTCCATCATCAACGAAATATAAAGGAGGTAAGAGGGTAGATCTCTCCTGGTAGAGAAACATTAGAACCCATTTTAGGATGTTTCTGTTATAGGAGACATAACAATCTATGCCTAATTTCTTTATATACTAGTCTACAAACCACCCCCATATCGAATGACTTATGCTCATTTGCATATCACATTATATTAAATCTCTTTAACTAATTACCTCGACCTTATTACATATTGGAAATATTCTAATCATTTCAACTGTACTATTTACAAAATCTATTTAACATTTAATTATTTAATATATTTTCATTTAATTTTATATTCGATTTATTTCACTTTACGTATATTATCAAAACAATTCATTGGCGAGCAAAGCTTTATGTTTTGGGATTGTATTGAAAATGTAATGGAAATTTCAATTTCGTTCCGTTTTAATCTTTTATATTTTACTTGCCAATATTATTGAAAGAATACAATTCAACTATCGTAATTTTATATAAATAAACAAAAACAAATATTTTAAAATAAAACTTTATTAAAAAATAAATAATTTTATTTTTAAATGAAAAAAATCAATTTAGTAAAATAATTGTATTAAACACCCCCAGCCTTGTCAGCAAACCTGTAAACCTATAAAAGTTAACATTTCGAATGTAAACAGTGATTTTTCGATTTTGTTAGCGCTTGCCGCAATTAAAGACAATTAAAACGGAACTAACTTTATTTCCATTCTATTTTTTAAACAACCCCCAAAACATAACGCTCTCTTCCAGTTATAGCCAATTTTTTTTTAATTAAATAAAACAGGTCAAAATAAACAGATAAGCGCATTTTCTTTTACATTTTTCTTACAACCAACGTTGTCATTTTAACCAACTGCAGGATATCGTTACTTTTGTGGGGTTGTTTTGAAAATGGCACGGAGATTATAATTTCGTTCCAATTTAATCTTTCTGGTCGAGCCTATTTCGAAAGCCTGTCTTATCATAGATTTGAACTACAAATAATTTATTACATTTTGATTATTACTATCTTAAGACTTAAAGCTTATATTTATTTCATTTTTCTATTTATATATTGAATTAGTTATTTCCAGTCTTATTTAAACTTAGTGCTTTCTTTAAACCGGATGAACCTTTTATAAAAATATGAGTTTAACGTAAAGAACACGAACAAGGTTTTATTCAACTGAATTTCTTCCAGTTTACTAACAAAATATATAAATTTAAAAGAGATATAAATAATAAAATAAAAAGGTTATGTAATTTAAAAGAAATACACGTACTCACAAAAGCAGAACTTTTTTTACACATTTTTTTCTTTAAAACCATAACAATGAGACTAACAATTACCTAGATCTTAGTAATTATTTGTTTTAATAGAACTGTTTTAATTGTACTGTTTACTTAGTTAACCTAAGTTGGTATTACATTTATTTTACATTTACTTTTTTTTTTTAATTATTACTTTTAGACTGTGGCGTTTACACCCGGAAGTAATGAGTCACACGTAGGTCGCTTTTATTCATTCCTTTTGGTCAAGATCAAAGTGTAGTATCTGTTCCGGCAGATACTGCAGGCTATGACTAGCTATGACTAGCAAAGACCAGATGTGGGGGCAACCCCACATGCCTGACCTTTAACCAGCTCCCATTTCCCACCTCTCGGGAGCTGGTCCCCTTTTTCCCTTCCCCCTCCCTTCACTCCCCACATTAAAAATTGGCCTTGTGCCTAATTTGCTCGGTGGGGGAGCAAATAAATACCATCTGTTCTTCAGATGCTGCACTTCATTTTCTTGTTCTCTTTCGGTGGAGGAGAAATCCTTCACGACTGAGACAATTTTTATTTTTGTACCTTTTCTCCACGTTAAAAAACGACCCTGGTGTCTAACTCTGTCCCGTGGGGAGGCATAGTAAATAGGTACAATATAATTGTTTATAATTGTACTATTCAGAAATATTATTTATAGTTCGTCCATTTCAGTTAGTATACATTTCCTTTACGCTTAATTAATTTACAATCATTAATATCGTTAAACAATTCCGTTTAAAACCGAAATTATGCCACCCAAACGAAGTAGAAACGAAAGTGAGGAAGAAAGAATGGAAAGATTGGAAGCTAATAGACTAAGAGTTGCTGCAATTCGCTCCAATGAAAACAATTCAGATAGAGAAAGACGTCTAGAACTTAACAGGATACGTCAAAGAGAAAGGAGAGCAAGACTGTCAGATTTGGAAAGAGAAACCCAACGTGAAGCTGACAGAACTAGACATGCTGTAAGGCGGTTAAATTCATCACAAGATGAAATTCAAGAAAGGCAAAGATATGCACTGGAAAGAGAAGCAATATTACGATCGAATGAATTATATGAGGTAAGTAGACGTACACAAGGTCAGTTGAGAGTGGCTCAACGACATCAGAATGAATCGGAAACCCAACGAAGCTTTCGCCTATACCAAGGGCAACAACGAGAGGCTGCATGGAGAGAGAGTATGACTTTGCCCCAGCAATTGACAGAAAACGAGGCAGCTAGACAACGAATGACTGCTTTGAGACACCATGAAATAGAACACTGCAATAGAAAAGGATTGCTCTACAACAAAAATGACTCTCTTACTACAGCTGATATAGGAAAAATGGACAAAGTATGTCAACATTGCTCAGCTGTAAAATTTAAAGGAGAAACCCCTGGTTGTTGTTGTTCTTCTGGCAAAGTTGTGCTTGATAGCTTTCCACCACTGCCTCAGTTGCTTCAAGATTTGCTCTCCGGCAATGGTCCCATCTCTAAAGATTTTCTGCAAAATCTACGCAGTTATAACAATTGTTTTGCAATGACATCATTTGGTCACAAAATTGTGGCAGTACATGGGTGGAATCCTTCTTTTAGAATTCGAGGCCAGGTTTGCCACCAGATTGGGAGTCTTTTACCACCTGAAGATGAAACAGCAAAGTTTATTCAAGTCTACTTCTTGGATAGTCTGGAAGAGGAACTACATAATCGGGGACGTGACAGTAGACTCAATAGAGACATTCTCCAAAGTCTGACTGAATTTTTACATGAGAACAACAGCTTCATTTGTCAGCTGAAAACAACAAAGGAGAGGATTGAAGAAGAACACTTGGTAGAACATAAAGTTGTCATAAGGGAAGACCGAAGGCCGCAAGAAGAGCATCCACGGCGATTCAATGCTCCAACAACAACGTATGAGATTGGAATATTAATGGAGAATGAACCAACAGCTAACCGGGATATTGTCTTGCGTTTTAGAAATGATACATTAAAATGGATCTCCGAACTACATCCCCTCTACGATACTTTAATGTACCCGTTAATGTACCCCTATGGTTCTCCATCTTACAACATCTACATGAAGGCATCCAATGGGCGAAAAGTTACCCAACAGCAATTTTATTCGTACCATTTAATGACTCGGCCTGGAAACTATTTTCTCTGGTACCGAAGGCTATTTCAACAATGGCTGGTGGATGTGTACTGCAAGATTGAAACAGAACGTTTACAGTTCCTGAGGCGTGAGCAACAGACCCTGAGAGCTGACAATTATAGCAACTTGAGAGATTCAATTCTTAGGGAGGATGGGAATCCAGAACAGTTTGGTCAACGAGTTGTTCTTCCGGCAACTTATACAGGAGGCCCTCGATACATGTTTGAGCGTCAAAGTGATGCCATGGCATATGTTCGGCGAATGGGCCGAGCCGACCTCTTCATCACGTTCACAACAAATCCAAAGTGGACAGAAATTACAGAAAATTGTCTTCAAGGGCAAGACCCTCAGGATCGTCCAGATATTGTTGCCAGGGTTTTCAGGCAGAAGCTAAAAAAGTTACTTGAATTTATTAAAAAGGGAGGATTTGGCAGGTTGAGGGCTTTCCTGTACAGTATTGAATATCAAAAAAGAGGACTGCCGCATGCACACATCCTCACCTGGCAGGCCCCAGAGGACAAACTTCTACCAGAAAAAATGGATCTCTGCATATCTGCAGAGATCCCTGACAAAGAGGAAGATCCTGATCTTCATGCTAAAGTGATGGCACATATGGTGCATGGACCTTGTGGACCATTTAATCCAAATTGTCCATGTACGATTGACAACAAATGTTCCAAAAAATACCCAAAAGAATTTCTTCAGTGTACCAAGCAAGGCCAAGACTCTTACCCCAAGTACAGGCGAAGAAAACCAGAAGATGGAAGCCAGACTGGTACAATAAGGATGAAGAGAAATGGTCGGTATGTTAATCAAGAAATAACAAACCAGTGGATTGTTCCGTACAACAAGGTCCTCCTTCAGCAGTTCAACGCTCACATTAACGTAGAAATTTGCAGCTCGATCCAAAGCATCAAATATGTCCTCAAATACGTGAATAAAGGATGTGATCAAGCAGTGTTTGAACTACAAAGAACTGATGGAGCAGCTAACCAACAAGGCCAAGTACAAAGTCACATTGTGGATGAGATCCAGCAGTTCCAGAATGCAAGGTATGTCGGCAGTTCAGAGGCGGCCTGGAGGATATTGGAACATCCCATCCATGAACATTTCCCCCCAATTGTACAACTTTCTGTTCATCTTGAAAATGGGCAGAATGTCATGTTCTCAGCTGATACTGCTCTGGAACGAGCCCAAGGTCCACCGCCTGCCACAACTTTGACACCATTTTTTCAACTCTGCCATGAGGATGACTTTGCAAGGGGTCTCAAATACGTAGAAGTCCCTGAGTTTTACACTTGGAACAAATCGACAAAGAAATGGATGAGAAGAATGCGTGGGGTACAAGTTGAAGGTGCTGAAAATGATGATGTATGGAAGGCACTATGCATTGGGAGAATCTACACGATTAGTCAAAAAGCAGGGGAGTGTTATTTCTTACGCCTGTTGCTCAATGAGGTTGCTGGTCCAACTTCATTTCAAAATTTGCGAGCATACAATGGTCAGGTGTTTGAAACATACAGAGCAGCGTGCCTTGCTCGAGGCCTTCTAGAAAATGACCATCAATTGCATCAAGCAGTAGGAGAGGCAAGTGCCACTCAATCACCTTCAAATTTGCGAAGCCTATTTGTGATAATTTTAACAGCCTGTGAGCCAAGAAATCCTCTTGAGATCTGGATGGCTTTTCGTGATGTAATATCTGAAGACATTCTTCACAGATACAGGCAAGAAGTTAACAATCCAGAAGCAGATTTTAATGAGGACATCTACAATAAAACTCTTTGTCTAATTGAAGAAAAAGTTCTCCTTATGTGCGGTCAACCATTGGCAAGCTATGGATTACCTGCACCAACGCAAGGGAGAGATGAAAGACTCGCGAGAGAGTATCAACGTGAAGTTACTTATAATCTTGAAGAACTTTCCCTACAAGCAAAAAATATGCAAGAAAAACTGACCGATTCTCAAAGAGAAGTTTACAATTCATTCATGGCAATGTTGGAAGCACAAGGTGAAATGAACAAAAACATGATGTTTCTTGATGCTCCAGGTGGTACGGGCAAGACTTTTGTAATCAATTTGATCCTTGCAAAGATTAGATCCATGAGAAAGATTGTGCTTGCAACAGCATCCAGTGGCATTGCTGCTACTCTACTACAAGGTGGCCGCACTCTTCACAGCACTTTTAAAGTACCCTTGGATACTCATCGAATGGATCAGCCAGTTTGCAAAATTACTGGTAACTCAGCCTTGGCAAATGTAATTAGAGACACCTCTGCAATCATTGTAGACGAAGCTCCAATGACGCACAAGAGTGCTTATGAAGCAATTGACCGAACACTGCAAGACATCACAGGAAACAAGAATCCCATGGGTGGCATTCCAACCTTATTTTGCGGTGATTTCCGTCAAATCCTCCCAGTGGTTAAAAATCGCACAAGGGCTAACATTGTCAATGTAAGTTTGAAACAACCCTATCTCTGGAGGCACGTTATAGTGAAGAGACTGACTACTAATATGAGAGCCTATATCTCTGATAACACAGCTACAGCAGACTTCTCAAAATTGCTTCTCCAAATCGGTAATGGTCAGTTTCCTATCACTTCTTCACCTGACACAATTAAGATTCCAACTGCGCTTGGTAAATGTGTCGGTAATCAGAAGCAACTGAAAGACAAAGTGTACCCAGACCTGCAAAACAATGGAAAGTTACCGGATTGGCTTGCTGAGAGGGCTATTATTTCGCCATTAAACAGCAATGTGAATCATTTGAACAATTCAATAATGAATGAATTTCCAGGAGACACAAAGCAATACAAGTCAGTTGATTCGGCTACTAATGAATATGAAGCTGTTCACTACCCTGTGGAGTTTTTAAACTCTTTGGAGATATCTGGAATGCCTCCACACATTTTAAATCTCAAAATTGGATCGCCAATCATGATTCTTCGATCCTTGGAACCGCCAAAAACAACAAACGGAACCAGATGTGTTATCACCAGATTGCACACCAATGTACTTGAGGCCACCATTTCCTGTGGTCCCTACAAAGGCGAAACCGTTCTACTGCCAAGGATCCCCTTAGTTCCATCGGACTCAGAACTTCCATTTAAATTCCGGAGACTCCAATTTCCTGTGAAGGTGTGTTTTGCAATGAGCATAAACAAAAGTCAAGGTCAGACATTTAACACCATTGGCGTAGACTTGACATCAGACTGCTTCAGTCACGGTATGTTCTACGTCTCCATCAGCCGGACAGGAAGTTCAGAAAAACTCTACATTCTGGCTCCAAATCAAAGCAGCAGAAATGTAGTTTACCCTGAGGCTCTTCAGTAAAAAGTTCGAGAAATGGATATGAGGAAAAACTGACATGATCTGATTGTGGTAAGTTTTTAGTATTGAATGTGCAAGATAAAATTTAAGCAAGAGTTGAAAATTACTTCAATGAAAAATTTACTATGTAACATCAAGTAACCTTCCTTTTTGATGAAAATGTTTTGTGAAGTTCCTGATTGAATTTCAGTCACTACAAGAGGTAGTTAAAATGTTAATCACCTTATGCAATCGTTGCTCTTACAACATCAACTTACTGGAAAGGTGCCCACAGATTTTGGTACCCGAGTGCGCAACAAAGCTCCGTGCGAAGCACGGGTATCTTTGCTAGTATATTGATAATTATAATGTACATAATATTGATTATTATAATGCACCCAATATTGGTTATTATATTGTACCCAATATTGATTATTATATTGTACCCAATATTGATTATTATATTGCACTGAATACAAAGTAGTGGCCACCCGATGTCTACCAGTCATAAAATTCACTTAAATATGATATTTTAATTCATGCATATTTCATATTTATTATTATAGAGCCAGTTTTTTTTTGATTATCATATTGTACCCAATAGATAGTAGTGATTTCAAAAGTTAAAAAAATATCTGTCTAGGGTGCCATTTGCTAGAATCGAAACGAAAACATCTAGCGCTCAAGCCTTAGTTATTAACAATTGAGCTATCATCAAACTGATAAGAAATAACAAAAGATGAACCGACTTTAATGTATAAATGTATATTTGATGCATAGAAGAACACCTTAAGTCACCTTATGTCTGCCAAGTTCCAATATTTTTCAATTTTGATCCCTTAGTAGCTATTTTATTGACTTATATATACATGTATATACATATATATATATATATATATATATATATATATATATATACTAGCAGGGGTGCCCGGCGTTGCTCGGGTGTTTGGAGGTGTATGCTGTGCAAAACAAAGCAAAAAAACAAAAAAAATGGTTAATTTTTTAAAACTTTGACCCCTATTAGGACCCCTTAAAATTTATAGTTTCGGGCTCAAATCACTTTATTAAGTTAGATCCAGGTTCAAGGAACCTATATCTAAAATTTCAAGTGTCTAGACCCAAAATTGTCGGAGGAGTTTGGTAGAGTTCTTAAAGGTCAAATCGTTGAAATTTGACCCCTTAACAGCCAAATTTCTGGCTGACATCCGTCACATCGATTTTCCCAAATCTCAGTACCCGGTATTTCAAATTTCGAGTCTATAGACTAAAAATTGACAGAGTTATTGCGTAGGGAAATGTACACAGACAGACAGACACACAGACAGACACGTTCACTTTTATAGATATATATATATATATATATATATATATATATATTTGTTATTGTTTTTTTTTTTTAACAATAAATATGATTAAATAGTGGCTTCGCCTCGAAGTTCATTTTTATTTACTTAGAAAGTTGCCTATAATTTATTTGGATGCATATAACATATTTTTTTTATTATTTTTAAAACAGTAATCTACATACATGCAGTTTTAAAGGTAACTACCTCTCGTCAGTGTAGCTTGACTGTTTCTAGGAATCAAACTCCCGAATATATATATATATATATATATATATATATATATATATATATATATATATATATATATATATATATATATATATATATATAAAACAACAATCCACAAAAAATGCAATCATTTGATCCGCCTTGTGCGATTCTGTGACCTTGTGTCTCGGAGATGCACTTTGAAAAAATGGAGACAAACAGTCGAGCACACAGACATATTCAGTTTTATGATTTCCATTAAAAATCCAGTTAGTATTGCGCATCTAAAATTGAGAAATCCATGTTTGAAAAGTGTCAACATTATGTGATCAAGCATAATCACGTGACATCAGATCAAATTCAGTCACCATTTTTAACTTAATACTACTTTAGTTCTTCCATGGTCGTGATCTTTATACATTACCGAAATGCCTTACCCGTGTTTCATTTAATTCACATTTTAATGCCTCTATTGTAGAAAAATAGGTTTCTTTGTTCTGAAAAAGAAAACAGAAATGTTTATATATTCCAGCAGACGTTATCATCATCAATGTGTGAGAATTTAACCTATCATCGTCATCATCATCATCAGCATAATATAATTGTCATCATATCATATTATTATCATATCATCGTAATCATATCATATCGTATTATCATTATATTATCATAACATATCATTTCATCATATCATATCTTCATATCATATATTATCATCATATATTATTATATCATTTTCATCATATCAAATTATACTATCATATTATCTCATATTATCTCATATTACATCATATTATCATATCATCAGCTCATATCATCATATCAGATCCTATCATATCATATATCATTATCATCACATCATATCATTATGTCATATAATCATATCATTATCATCACACATCATCATCATATATTATCATGATATCATATTATCGTATATCTTATCATCATATCATTTTAATAGTGTACTGGGTCCTCAGCATCTAAGCAGTTTATTTAGTATGTCTCTCTATATACACAGTATGGGTTGTCTATTTTCATAGTTTTATATGATGACGTCATCTTTTCTATTTTACTTAAGTATTCATGACGTCATAATGGATTTTTCCCCCCGATTGCTTCAATGTGTTTTAATTCTTATTTATCACTACAACAAAGGAGAAGATAATGCCTGGAAGATGCTATCATTAAAACAAAACGGACACTATTCTCCCCCCCCCCTTTATTTCCCTCTAAAAAAGAAGGTGCTCATAATCACTAAGAGTAATAGTTCTATTACCACAGAATAGATACTACACATCATCACTACTATCGACGACTACATAGACGATCCGTAACCCGTGTATCATGGCCTCCAGAATGATGATGTGCATTTTTGTAAGATATTTTTGCTAATGTACTTTTTTGCTGATCATATCAATGTATTTGCTTTGATTAATATCGATCTGCAGAGCTGCAAGAGACTCACAGAATTTTATTAGTGGCGTACAAGGCCACAACAAAGAAGAGATTGCCTCTTACAGTGATGTTATCCACGAGATCTCTTTTGGCACGCCCTCTCCATCAAACACACTTATCTCTCATTATAAAAGACCTTAATTAATCAAGCACTAGTCCACCACTTTGCAAAACAAATCTTCTCTCTTACAAACAGTAAGGATTTAAACAATGTCGTTCTTCTGCAGATATTTTAACAGTCATCTCCAAACACATATACCATGCACTGAATAAGGCGGGTGAAACCAGGGCTGTAACTCTTGATATATTCAAGACCTTTGACAAAGTCTTGCATGAAGAGCTGCTAATGAAAATTAAATCGTACAGTATAACTGGATGAATACTAAATATAATTAGATCCTTTTTAGACAAGAGGGCCATCCAGGTTGTCATTGATGGACGTTCACTCAAGCAGCATAACATTAATGCGGGAGTGCCTCAGAAGTTGATCCTTGGATGACTATTATTTCTGATATTCATAAACGACCTCCCTGATGATATTGTGTCTGAGATGGGTATATTTTCTGATGATACAACGCTCTATATGTATGAGGAAAGAACGGATGTACACAATTCTAAGACAATGGCAGAATCGTTAGAAAATGACCTCCAAACCGTAGTGGAATGGGGCTCGCAAATAGATCGTAACATTTAATGCTAGTAAGAGTATCCTATAATTCTACAAGGCCACCATTCGCTCATGCATGGAGTATTGTTGCCACATCTAAGCGTGTGCATCTACCACTAACCTCTCCCTCTTGGATAGGGTTAAAAAAACAGTCTTCAATCTGTTTTACAAATATTTTAATGGAATATGCTCTGATGAACTCGTTGCACTTGTGCCCCCCTCGGCATACATATCCACAACAAACCCGCTTGGCAGCAAAATCTCACCTCTTCACTGTCGAGGTCCCCAAATGCCAGAAAGCTTTCTATTCTGATAGTTTCTTACTTCGAACAGCTAGACTTTGGAATTCCCTTCCTGCTACCTGCTTCTCTGACTGTACTCATATGCAGAAGTTTAAATGTAATGTAAACCAACATCTTGTTAATCTTTCCTAGGCATGATCCCAAATAGTAGCCCATTACGTCAAAGTGACTTGTTAGGGACGAACGTAAAAAAAAAAAAGAAAAAAAACACAAGAAAAACTTTTCGGCGCTCAAAAATTGACTTACTTCTTTCAGTTGAATTTGAAAAGCCTCACATTGTTGTTTTAGTTGTGTTTCTCGCAATTCCAAGTCGACATTCGCCTGACGAAGATCCTTTATAATTGTATTAAAATGAAAAAAAATAAAAGATACAAATTATATGGATTGTTATTTTTGAAAAATTTGTTTAAAAAAAAAAATCACTAAAATGAAAAGTGAGGATGGTGAAAAGAAACCATTAAAAATCATATCGAACCAATGCTACTTCTTCCCTCAAGTGAAGTTCCCCGTATTAGGATTCCTACTAGAAGCCAACTTTCACAGAATTATCAAATTTGAATATTTCCACATATAATATATATATATATATATATATATATATATATATATATATATATGTATGATATCCACATACACACACATTATATATATCTATGAAAGTGGAAGTGTCTGTCTATCTGTATATCTGTGTGTGTGTACATTTCTCTATGCAATAACTCTGTCAATTTTAAGTCTACAGACTCGAAATTTGATATACAGGGTACTGAGATTTGGGAAAATCGATGTGATCGTGTTTCGGCCAGAAATTTCGCGCTTAAGGGATCAAAGTTCAACGATTTGACCTTAGTAGAGAACTCTACAAAACTCCTCAGACAATTTTCAGTCCAAACACTTGAAATTTTAGATATAGGTTCATTGGAGAGGGATCTAACTTAATAACTTGATTTGAGCCCAAAACAATAAATTTTAAGAGGTCATAATAGGGGTCAAAGTTTAAAAAATTGTCCACGTTTTTTTTTTTTTTGCTCAACATACATCTCCAAATACCCGGGCAACGCCGGGCACCCATGCTAGTATATATATATATATATATATATATATATATATATATATATATATATATATATATATATATATATATATTAGTAGTCGTGTGAGATAGCTCAGTGGAAGAGGTTTAGACTTCTTACCATGGGGTCCCGATTTCGAATCTCGCTAGATTCAGCCATTCTGATGAGATGTAGACGACAAAACACATGTCAGTGGAAAATTATATTTTAAAAACAATACATATGACGCTCCCCATTTGAGGGTACCAAATTGGTCAAAGGGAAAATTTTCCCAACTCGCATTTAGGTAAAAATGCACTTTCATATAAATAATTGAATTCATTCAAAAAGTATCGCTAATAAAACCAAATGAACAACATCTATATATATATATATATATATATATATATATATATATATATATATATATATGCATATATATAACTACTTCATTTACTGACATAAAACTAATATACGAAAGTATAAATTTATGCATAAACTTTAAATATTTACTTCAAAAGTGCTCAATACGTAGGTAGAGCTAGTTAGTAAGTTATAAAATATATATGGCGATTAAGCTACACTGATTATTCCGCGTTTCATCCCCTCTAGGACTCTAGTTTAATCGCCATATATATTTTATAACTTACTATATATATATATATATATATATATATATATATATATATATATATATAAACACACACATATATATTACACACACAAATTATTTATTTGAAAACTATATATTGTATATTTCAGAGACGTACCATGGTTTCACTGACATAGATTAATTTTTTACATCTCTGAAATACGTAATGTATAGTTTTTAAATAAAGAATTTGTATTTTAGTTCTCACATTCTTGTGATCAATAATTTATTGACTTTTTCCAACATACCTCCACACACACACTATATATATATATATATTATATATATATATATATATATATATATATACACACTACTAAGGTACATTTCAAAGACAAAAGGAAAGAGTCAGTTCACATGATTCTATAGGCCCCTTATCATCACATGATCCTGTAGCGCCCCCCCCCCTCTCATCCTGTTAGGAAGTAAAAGAAAAAGAGGAAAAAATATAAAAGAAAAAGGAAAAAATTCATAAGTAGATGAAAATAGATAGGAAGATAGACAAAAGAAACTTGACATGAGATTGTTGGTGTGGCGGTGACTGTAACAGTGGAATCGAACAATGGACCTGAGATATAATTAGATAAAGTTTGCGGGTACTTTAGGATTGACAAGGAATTTTATGATGCTGGGGAGTCGCTAGGGGTTTGTGATAGTCAATGTGTTTTTTGACAACAAAGTCCAGTTGACGACAGTCGTGATCTGGATGTAGTTGAAGACGGACTTAGGCTCAGAGAGAAATGAACTGACCAACAGTCTTGACGGTAGGACGTATATAGGGACTTTCACATTTAGAAGGTTGATGGTGTCACACACACACGCCCAGAGTATAACGAATATTCACAGAAAATGTTGGAGTCTGTGTTTTATGTTATTTTTATACTTGTAAACCCATGCACTCCTCTCAATGATTGACAGTATAAGAAAGTGCAATGATATGGCCATAAGCAGAAAAGATGGAAAAGAAATCTGACACACAGCATTGTGGTTGGTGAGCTGTCGAGTCGGGGAGACACTGTGTCAAGCTATGAATGAATTTGTACATGTGCAAAATAGAAATATGTTGGCAAGTTGAAATTAATATTTTGCATTTCAACTTGCCGACTTGGTTTCCATTAGAGAACGTAGCAGTAGCAGCCACAACAGGAGGGAGGTGAGGGTGACTCAGTGATTAATGATATAGACTGACAATCTGAGTGTGCCAATTTTGAACGTTTTCACTAAAGGATGTTGGCAACCTTCATATAGTCCTTCCTGTAAGTATTGCAATGTCTTTCTAGAAATAATTCGAACTAAAAAGATACAAACAGTAATCATCTGATTCATACGAAATAAATGAATCGTGTTTTTGTTGTTCATCATCATCATCATCATCATCAACAACCACCACCACCTTTAATAGCTTTTCTGCTTTTATTGCTATATAAGTAAAATCTTAGCTATTTTTTAAGCTATTTTTTGGTGGTAGAGGTAAACAAAGAGATAATATTTCTTACCTGTCGTTGGTTGATGATGTCATTTAGCTGGGAAGAAAGGTCGGCTTTTGCTTGACTCAATTCTTGAATTTCATACTAAAACAAATAAACACTTTTTTTTTTTAATTGAAGCGGAATTAAAAAGAAATATAATTTTTACGCTTTTAATTGGCCTGGAAGAATACCAGGATGAAGAAAACCATTGTATGGCGTTAGTCTAGATTGAATAGAATCACCATCTTCCACGAATGTCCACTCAAATACAAATCAACTTTATTCAAAGAGAACACTGGAATATAAAGAGAGTTGGGTTATAATCAGTTAACATACTTCCTAATTTCCGGTGTAGCACTATTGGAAGCGGTGACAAGGCAAATCAGTCCCTTCACTTTTATTGTCCTTCAGTATTTCTATTGTGAAGTGATTTATTGAAATAAAATATAAGAAAAGAAAATTATTGAAAAAGTATACAATAAAAAATGAACAAAATTATAAAAAATAACACAACTAGTCCTTATTTGAACTTTTAATAGTAAAATTTCATTTTTTATTTTATTTGAAATTTTATAAGAAATATGTTTTTTTTAAATTTTAAAAATAAGTTGTTGTTTATTTTTTAATTTAAAAATAAGTTTTTTATTTCAATTTATATCATAAATATATGCTTAGAAAAGTATAAAAATAAAAATATTGAAATCAAATTAACAAAATTTAAAACATCATAAAAAAGTGTATCCAGTACATAATATTCCCAAAATAGTTTTAAAAGAATTTAAAAGTGTGTTCAATAATTCTTTTTTTTTTTTTTTAAATAAAACAAGAGCGCAAAAAGTGTTTTCAATAATTCTTAAAAAGAAATAAAACAAATTTCAATAATTCCTTATTAAAATATGGCCGAAAAACTTTTAAATGATTATTAAATAAAAAAAAGAAAGATTGAAAAACGTAATAAAAAAAGAGTACATGCACACGGCGAGATACAGACGTGAGAGAATAAAGTGAAGGAACTGATTTGCCTTGTCACCACTTTCGTTAGTATTACGCCGGAAGTTAGGAACTTTTCTTTTTTTTTTTTTTTTTTTTTTTACAGACTGTGGTATTCTTGAGTTTCTTTCATCTGGCTTTTTTGACCTAGGATGAGAATAGGATAAGAAAAGGGTCATTATTTTCCAATGAAAACAGCTACATCTTCATCAACGTATAAATCAATTTTATTCAAAGAGAACATCACTGTTTGATAGGCTGGCTTTTGTCTTGAACAGAATGTGGTATCTTGGGGGTTCCATCTTGGCTGGCCATTTCAGCTGCAGGACAAGAATAGTACCGTATGTCTTGTCAAGGTTATAATCAACTAACATACACCCTAATTTCCAGCATAGCGCTTCCGGAAGTGATGACAAGGCAAATCAGTTCATTCACTATTATTGTCCTTCAGTATTTTGTGAAGCGATTTATTGAACTAAAATACAAGAAAATGACATTATTGAAAAGTATACAATAAAAATTAACAAAATTATACAGGTAAAAATAACACAACTAGTCTTTAGTTGCACTTTTAATAACAGAATTAAAAAAAAAATAAATGTTTTTATTTTATTGAAATTTTATAAGAAATGTAGGTTTATGAAATTATGAAAATAAATTTTTCTTTTTTAATTTTAAAAATAAAATATTTTTATTTGCATTTATATAATAAATATATGTTTATGAAAGTATAAAATAAATAATAAAAAAAGAAAGATTGGAAAAACATAATAAAAAAAGAGTACATACCCAGGAGAGATATAGACATGAAAGATATAGACGTGAGAAAAAAAAAGCGAAGGAACTGATTTGCCTTGTCACCACTTCCGGTAGTGCCATGCTGGATATTAGGAAGCACGTTAGCTGACTATGATCCTTTCCAATATAAATTCTAATCAGGAATTTCGGTGCCAACTCTCTGGATGCACATTGATTTGTTGAGTCTGTGCAGATGTCTCTTTTCAAACCACAAATTAACGTAACACAAGATATTATGTGCATACATGCAAGCAAAAAAGATCTGTCATGCAACTGCTACATGACCCCCTGCTTAGGCTTTTTAGCCGATAAAAAAACAAGAGATTTTTTATTGGCTTTAATAAGTTGTAATACAACTTGGTTGGTATTGTCTATGTTTAGGAAATTAGTTTTTACTAGAGAGACAGTCAACCAGAGAAATGGAAGTTGAATTTGTTGAAAAAAAAAAAAAGCTGCAACAATTATGCATTAACACAATATACTTTTTTCTTAAACAAAATTCATTTAATATTCCAAGCATCCATTTTTTTAGAGGGAGGATTTTACAGTGATTGCTTTTGCAAGTTTTATGATATCAAATTAATATATATATATATATATATACACACACATATATATATATATTTTGTTTTAACAAAAACCAAGACTTCAAAGAATGGGTTGATAGCAACAAATAGTGTATTTCATCGTTAGTTACAATTGTTTCAAGACTAGTCAGACAAATCCAAACATTGTCGTTTGAAAATTTTCACAAGAACAGCCTATCTTCAGACTTCAGATATATATATATATATATATATATATATATATATATATATAAAATAAAATTTATTTTTAATTCCAATGGTTTATCTGTTACAGTCCAAAGCTACCAACATGATTTGCTTAATATTAAAAATATCATTTTTAAACTGTTACCAAATCGAAATGGCATTAACCCTAAGTGGGTTAAACTGATTTCCTCCAAAGGAACAAGTTTCCTGGGAGTATGAAGTTCATGAGCAGTTCCCAGTCGCTTGTACATCTCCATTAAGGAAGATAACGATGTTAAGTTTTTGCAACTCTTGTAAGGCGGTTCTCCTACATATAGAGCTTGGAATTCCTAGATGGTCACCCATCTGGTACTGACCAAGTTCAACATTGCTTAACTTCAATGATCTAATGAAAACCGATGTGTCAACGTGATTATGCCATATATATTTTTATGCTGTTGTGAGAATCTTGCTAGGATATACACTTTTTTTTTTTTACAAAGGAGTCATCACTTATCACGGCCTGAAGGCCACTTGAGGATAAGAGTTAATGAGTGGAAGGTGGTCACTGAGACAATGATTGGTTAGTGGTGGAAATTCGGTAGAATTTGATTATTTAAGAAAAGGGCTCAACAAGAACTTGTTTACATTGGACTTGAAAAAAGGCAACTGTAATTAAAATGCAAAGAATATACAAAAGAAATAATAATGGAAAAGTTCCTGAAAGTTTGGATAAAAAAAAAAAACGGGCTCACCTTGAGTTGTTGTGCGTGGTCCTGTGCTAGTTGATGTGCTCCGTTCAAAGTTGATAACTTATCTTCCAGGCGGATCTTTTCGGCTTCAAGGGTTGATATTTGACATTGGCTTTGTTGAAGTTCATTTTCGTGCTGCAATGAGAAATGCAAAATAAAATAATGAATTTTAAAATTTTAGGAAAGAAGAAAGAATGGATTTCATAAATAATTGCAGGTCGGCATTTATGTATATGAGCCATTACTTAATGGAAGCTCGTAAACCGACAGAGAGTTTTTCCAGCTGACATCAGAGCGCCAGCACAACACAATGTTAATGATAGCATCGAGCTTTCAAATGACAATCTAACATAACAGTATGCCGGAAACAACATACCTAAATATACACCTACACATTCTGGGCTTTCACAGTAAAAAGAAACTTGTGAGCCTGTCTCTACTTTATCGTTATTTTCATGCCAAGTGCTCGTCTGAGCTCCAATTTATGGTCCTCCCTGGCAAAACTTTCATGAAAAACACTCGTCTAGCTGAAACCATTATCAATAATTTCCTCCACTCTTTATAACCTAAACGTAGATTCCATGAACAAGCTTCTTTCTTAGAACTGTACGCCTGTGGAACTCTGTTCCGTTTTCTTGCTTTCAACCTGACTACAATATGGTTGTTTCAAGTCCAACGTGAATAAATTCTTGATGAGCCATCCCATTAAGCTATCCAATTTACAAAATCTCCACTACTAACAATTAGTAACATATTCAAAAATTACGAAAATTAATCGAGTAGAAAGTTATTTATAGTTAAAAGTAATTTTTAATTAAAATTAATCGAGTAGAAAGTTATTTATAGTTAAAAGTAATTTTTAATTAAAATTAATCGAGTAGAAAGTTATTTATAGTTAAAAGTAATTTTTAATTAAAATTAACCGAGTAGAAAGTTATTTATAGTTAAAAGTAATTTTTAATTAAAATTAATCGAGTAGAAAGTTATTTATAGTTAAAAGTAATTTTTAATTAAAATTAATCGAGTAGAAAGTTATTTATAGTTAAAAGTAATTTTTAATTAAAATTAATCGAGTAGAAAGTTATTTATAGTTAAAAGTAATTTTTAATTAAAATTAATCGAGTAGAAAGTTATTTATAGTTAAAAGTAATTTTTAATTAAAATTAATCGTGTAGAAAGTTATTTATAGTTAAAAGTAATTTTTAATTAAAATTAATCGAGTAGAAAGTTATTTATAGTTAAAAGTAATTTTTAATTAAAATTAATCGAGTAGAAAGTTATTTATAGTTAAAAGTAATTTTTAATTAAAATTAATCGAGTAGAAAGTTATTTATAGTTAAAAGTAATTTTTAATTAAAATTAATCGAGTAGAAAGTTATTTATAGTTAAAAGTAATTTTTAATTAAAATTAATCGAGTAGAAAGTTATTTATAGTTAAAAGTAATTTTTAATTAAAATTAATCGAGTAGAAAGTTATTTATAGTTAAAAGTAATTTTTAATTAAAATTAATCGAGTAGAAAGTTATTTATGGTTAAAAGTAATTTTTAATTAAAATTAATCGAGTAGAAAGTTATTTATAGTTAAAAGTAATTTTTAATTAAAATTAATCGAGTAGAAAGTTATTTATAGTTAAAAGTAATTTTTAATTAAAATTAATCGAGTAGAAAGTTATTTATAGTTAAAAGTAATTTTTAGTTAAAATTAATCGAGTAGAAAGTTATTTATAGTTAAAAGTAATTTTTAATTAAAATTAATCGAGTAGAAAGTTATTTATAGTTAAAAGTAATTTTTAATTAAAATTAATCGAGTAGAAAGTTATTTATAGTTAAAGGTAATTTTTAGTTAAAATTAATCGAGTAGAAAGTTATTTATAGTTAAAAGTAATTTTTAATTAAAATTAATCGAGTAGAAAGTTATTTATAGTTAAAAGTAATTTTTAATTAAAATTAATCGAGTAGAAAGTTATTTATAGTTAAAAGTAATTTTTAATTAAAATTAATCGAGTAGAAAGTTATTTATAGTTAAAAGTAATTTTTAATTAAAATTAATCGAGTAGAAAGTTATTTATAGTTAAAAGTAATTTTTAGTTAAAATTAATCGAGTAGAAAGTTATTTATAGTTAAAAGTAATTTATAGTTAAAATTAATCGAGTAGAAAGTTATTTATAGTTAAAAGTAATTTTTAATTAAAATTAATCGAGTAGAAAGTTATTTATAGTTAAAAGTAATTTATAGTTAAAATTAATCGAGTAGAAAGTTATTTATGGTTAAAAGTAATTTTTAATTAAAATTAATTGAGTAGAAAGTTATTTATAGTTAAAAGTTATTTTTAATTAAAATTAATCGAGTAGAAAGTTATTTATAGTTAAAAGTAATTTATAGTTAAAATTAATAGAGTTGAAAGTTATTTATAGTTAAAAGTAATTTATAGTTAAAATTAATCGAGTAGAAAGTTATTTATGGTTAAAAGTAATTTTTAATTAAAATTAATCGAGTAGAAAGTTATTTATAGTTAAAAGTAATTTTTAATTAAAATTAATCGAGTAGAAAGTTATTTATAGTTAAAAGTAATTTTTAATTAAAATTAATCGAGTAGAAAGTTATTTATAGTTAAAAGTAATTTTTAATTAAAATTAATCGAGTAGAAAGTTATTTATAGTTAAAAGTAATTTTTAATTAAAATTAATCGAGTAGAAAGTTATTTATAGTTAAAAGTAATTTTTAATTAAAATTAATCGAGTAGAAAGTTATTTATAGTTAAAAGTAATTTATAGTTAAAATTAATCGAGTAGAAAGTTATTTATAGTTAAAAGTAATTTTTAATTAAAATTAATCGAGTAGAAAGTTATTTATGGTTAAAAGTAATTTTTAATTAAAATTAATCGAGTAGAAAGTTATTTATAGTTAAAAGTAATTTTTAATTAAAATTAATCGAGTAGAAAGTTATTTATAGTTAAAAGTAATTTTTAATTAAAATTAATCGAGTAGAAAGTTATTTATAGTTAAAAGTAATTTTTAATTAAAATTAATCGAGTAGAAAGTTATTTATAGTTAAAAGTAATTTTTAATTAAAATTAATCGAGTAGAAAGTTATTTATAGTTAAAAGTAATTTATAGTTAAAATTAATCGAGTAGAAAGTTATTTATGGTTAAAAGTAATTTTTAATTAAAATTAATTGAGTAGAAAGTTATTTATAGTTAAAAGTTATTTTTAATTAAAATTAATCGAGTAGAAAGTTATTTATAGTTAAAGGTAATTTTTAGTTAAAATTAATCGAGTAGAAAGTTATTTATAGTTAAAAGTAATTTTTAATTAAAATTAATCGAGTAGAAAGTTATTTATAGTTAAAAGTAATTTTTAATTAAAATTAATCGAGTAGAAAGTTATTTATAGTTAAAAGTAATTTTTAATTAAAATTAATTGAGTAGAAAGTTATTTATAGTTAAAAGTTATTTTTAATTAAAATTAATCGAGTAGAAAGTTATTTATAGTTAAAAGTAATTTTTAGTTAAAATTAATCGAGTAGAAAGTTATTTATAGTTAAAAGTAATTTATAGTTAAAATTAATCGAGTAGAAAGTTATTTATAGTTAAAAGTAATTTTTAATTAAAATTAATCGAGTAGAAAGTTATTTATAGTTAAAAGTAATTTATAGTTAAAATTAATCGAGTAGAAAGTTATTTATGGTTAAAAGTAATTTTTAATTAAAATTAATTGAGTAGAAAGTTATTTATAGTTAAAAGTTATTTTTAATTAAAATTAATCGAGTAGAAAGTTATTTATAGTTAAAAGTAATTTATAGTTAAAATTAATAGAGTTGAAAGTTATTTATAGTTAAAAGTAATTTTTAATTAAAATTAATCGAGTAGAAAGTTATTTATAGTTAAAAGTAATTTTTAATTAAAATTAATCGAGTAGAAAGTTATTTATAGTTAAAAGTAATTTTTAATTAAAATTAATCGAGTAGAAAGTTATTTATAGTTAAAAGTAATTTTTAATTAAAATTAATCGAGTAGAAAGTTATTTATAGTTAAAAGTAATTTTTAATTAAAATTAATCGAGTAGAAAGTTATTTATAGTTAAAAGTAATTTTTAATTAAAATTAATCGAGTAGAAAGTTATTTATAGTTAAAAGTAATTTTTAATTAAAATTAATCGAGTAGAAAGTTATTTATAGTTAAAAGTAATTTATAGTTAAAATTAATCGAGTAGAAAGTTATTTATAGTTAAAAGTAATTTATAGTTAAAATTAATCGAGTAGAAAGTTATTTATGGTTAAAAGTAATTTTTAATTAAAATTAATCGAGTAGAAAGTTATTTATGGTTAAAAGTAATTTTTAATTAAAATTAATCGAGTAGAAAGTTATTTATAGTTAAAAGTTATTTTTAATTAAAATTAATCGAGTAGAAAGTTATTTATAGTTAAAAGTAATTTTTAATTAAAATTAATCGAGTAGAAAGTTATTTATAGTTAAAAGTAATTTTTAATTAAAATTAATCGAGTAGAAAGTTATTTATAGTTAAAAGTAATTTTTAGTTAAAATTAATCGAGTAGAAAGTTATTTATAGTTAAAAGTAATTTATAGTTAAAATTAATCGAGTAGAAAGTTATTTATAGTTAAAAGTAATTTTTAATTAAAATTAATCGAGTAGAAAGTTATTTATAGTTAAAAGTAATTTATAGTTAAAATTAATCGAGTAGAAAGTTATTTATGGTTAAAAGTAATTTTTAATTAAAATTAATTGAGTAGAAAGTTATTTATAGTTAAAAGTTATTTTTAATTAAAATTAATCGAGTAGAAAGTTATTTATAGTTAAAAGTAATTTATAGTTAAAATTAATAGAGTAGAAAGTTATTTATAGTTAAAAGTAATTTATAGTTAAAATTAATCGAGTAGAAAGTTATTTATGGTTAAAAGTAATTTTTAATTAAAATTAATTGAGTAGAAAGTTATTTATAGTTAAAAGTTATTTTTAATTAAAATTAATCGAGTAGAAAGTTATTTATAGTTAAAAGTAATTTTTAATTAAAATTAATCGAGTAGAAAGTTATTTATAGTTAAAAGTAATTTTTAATTAAAATTAATCGAGTAGAAAGGTGTTTATAGTTAAAAGTAATTTTTAATTAAAATTAATCGAGTAGAAAGTTATTTATAGTTAAAAGTAATTTTTAATTAAAATTAATCGAGTAGAAAGTTATTTATAGTTAAAAGTAATTTATAGTTAAAATTAATCGAGTAGAAAGTTATTTATAGTTAAAAGTAATTTATAGTTAAAATTAATCGAGTAGAAAGTTATTTATGGTTAAAAGTAATTTTTAATTAAAATTAATCGAGAGGAAAGTTATTTATGGTTAAAAGTAATTTTTAATTAAAATTAATCGAGTAGAAAGTTATTTATAGTTAAAAGTTATTTTTAATTAAAATTAATCGAGTAGAAAGTTATTTATAGTTAAAAGTAATTTTTAATTAAAATTAATCGAGTAGAAAGTTATTTATAGTTAAAAGTAATTTTTAATTAAAATTAATCGAGTAGAAAGTTATTTATAGTTAAAAGTAATTTATAGTTAAAATTAATCGAGTAGAAAGTTATTTATGGTTAAAAGTAATTTTTAATTAAAATTAATTGAGTAGAAAGTTATTTATAGTTAAAAGTTATTTTTAATTAAAATTAATCGAGTAGAAAGTTATTTATAGTTAAAAGTAATTTATAGTTAAAATTAATCGAGTAGAAAGTTATTTATAGTTAAAAGTAATTTTTAATTAAAATTAATCGAGTAGAAAGTTATTTATAGTTAAAGGTAATTTTTAGTTAAAATTAATCGAGTAGAAAGTTATTTATAGTTAAAAGTAATTTTTAATTAAAATTAATCGAGTAGAAAGTTATTTATAGTTAAAAGTAATTTTTAATTAAAATTAATCGAGTAGAAAGTTATTTATAGTTAAAAGTAATTTATAGTTAAAATTAATCGAGTAGAAAGTTATTTATGGTTAAAAGTAATTTTTAATTAAAATTAATCGAGTAGAAAGTTATTTATAGTTAAAAGTAATTTTTAGTTAAAATTAATCGAGTAGAAAGTTATTTATAGTTAAAAGTAATTTATAGTTAAAATTAATCGAGTAGAAAGTTATTTATAGTTAAAAGTAATTTTTAATTAAAATTAATCGAGTAGAAAGTTATTTATAGTTAAAAGTAATTTATAGTTAAAATTAATCGAGTAGAAAGTTATTTATGGTTAAAAGTAATTTTTAATTAAAATTAATTGAGTAGAAAGTTATTTATAGTTAAAAGTTATTTTTAATTAAAATTAATCGAGTAGAAAGTTATTTATAGTTAAAAGTAATTTATAGTTAAAATTAATAGAGTAGAAAGTTATTTATAGTTAAAAGTAATTTATAGTTAAAATTAATCGAGTAGAAAGTTATTTATGGTTAAAAGTAATTTTTAATTAAAATTAATTGAGTAGAAAGTTATTTATAGTTAAAAGTTATTTTTAATTAAAATTAATCGAGTAGAAAGTTATTTATAGTTAAAAGTAATTTTTAATTAAAATTAATCGAGTAGAAAGTTATTTATAGTTAAAGGTAATTTTTAGTTAAAATTAATCGAGTAGAAAGTTATTTATAGTTAAAAGTAATTTTTAATTAAAATTAATCGAGTAGAAAGTTATTTATAGTTAAAAGTAATTTTTAATTAAAATTAATCGAGTAGAAAGTTATTTATAGTTAAAAGTAATTTATAGTTAAAATTAATCGAGTAGAAAGTTATTTATGGTTAAAAGTAATTTTTAATTAAAATTAATTGAGTAGAAAGTTATTTATAGTTAAAAGTTATTTTTAATTAAAATTAATCGAGTAGAAAGTTATTTATAGTTAAAAGTAATTTTTAATTAAAATTAATCGAGTAGAAAGTTATTTATAGTTAAAAGTAATTTTTAATTAAAATTAATCGAGTAGAAAGTTATTTATAGTTAAAAGTAATTTTTAATTAAAATTAATCGAGTAGAAAGTTATTTATAGTTAAAAGTAATTTTTAATTAAAATTAATCGAGTAGAAAGTTATTTATAGTTAAAAGTAATTTTTAATTAAAATTAATCGAGTAGAAAGTTATTTATAGTTAAAAGTAATTTTTAATTAAAATTAATCGAGTAGAAAGTTATTTATAGTTAAAAGTAATTTTTAATTAAAATTAATCGAGTAGAAAGTTATTTATAGTTAAAAGTAATTTTTAATTAAAATTAATCGAGTAGAAAGTTATTTATAGTTAAAAGTAATTTTTAATTAAAATTAATCGAGTAGAAAGTTATTTATAGTTAAAAGTAATTTTTAATTAAAATTAATCGAGTAGAAAGTTATTTATAGTTAAAAGTAATTTTTAGTTAAAATTAATCGAGTAGAAAGTTATTTATAGTTAAAAGTAATTTTTAATTAAAATTAATCGAGTAGAAAGTTATTTATAGTTAAAAGTAATTTTTAATTAAACTTAATCGAGTAGAAAGTTATTTATAGTTAAAGGTAATTTTTAGTTAAAATTAATCGAGTAGAAAGTTATTTATAGTTAAAAGTAATTTTTAATTAAAATTAATCGAGTAGAAAGTTATTTATAGTTAAAAGTAATTTTTAATTAAAATTAATCGAGTAGAAAGTTATTTATAGTTAAAAGTAATTTTTAATTAAAATTAATCGAGTAGAAAGTTATTTATAGTTAAAAGTAATTTTTAATTAAAATTAATCGAGTAGAAAGTTATTTATAGTTAAAAGTAATTTTTAGTTAAAATTAATCGAGTAGAAAGTTATTTATAGTTAAAAGTAATTTATAGTTAAAATTAATCGAGTAGAAAGTTATTTATAGTTAAAAGTAATTTTTAATTAAAATTAATCGAGTAGAAAGTTATTTATAGTTAAAAGTAATTTATAGTTAAAATTAATCGAGTAGAAAGTTATTTATGGTTAAAAGTAATTTTTAATTAAAATTAATTGAGTAGAAAGTTATTTATAGTTAAAAGTTATTTTTAATTAAAATTAATCGAGTAGAAAGTTATTTATAGTTAAAAGTAATTTATAGTTAAAATTAATAGAGTAGAAAGTTATTTATAGTTAAAAGTAATTTATAGTTAAAATTAATCGAGTAGAAAGTTATTTATGGTTAAAAGTAATTTTTAATTAAAATTAATTGAGTAGAAAGTTATTTATAGTTAAAAGTTATTTTTAATTAAAATTAATCGAGTAGAAAGTTATTTATAGTTAAAAGTAATTTTTAATTAAAATTAATCGAGTAGAAAGTTATTTATAGTTAAAAGTAATTTTTAATTAAAATTAATCGAGTAGAAAGTTATTTATAGTTAAAAGTAATTTTTAATTAAAATTTATCGAGTAGAAAGTTATTTATAGTTAAAAGTAATTTTTAATTAAAATTAATCGAGTAGAAAGTTATTTATAGTTAAAGGTAATTTTTAGTTAAAATTAATCGAGTAGAAAGTTATTTATAGTTAAAAGTAATTTTTAATTAAAATTAATCGAGTAGTTATTTATTTATAATTAAAAGTAATTTTTAATTAAAATTAATCGAGTAGAAAGTTATTTATAGTTAAAAGTAATTTTTAATTAAAATTAATCGAGTAGAAAGTTATTTATAGTTAAAAGTAATTTTTAATTAAAATTAATCGAGTAGAAAGTTATTTATAGTTAAAAGTAATTTTTAGTTAAAATTAATCGAGTAGAAAGTTATTTATAGTTAAAAGTAATTTATAGTTAAAATTAATCGAGTAGAAAGTTATTTATAGTTAAAAGTAATTTTTAATTAAAATTAATCGAGTAGAAAGTTAATTATAGTTAAAAGTAATTTATAGTTAAAATTAATAGAGTAGAAAGTTATTTATAGTTAAAAGTAATTTATAGTTAAAATTAATCGAGTAGAAAGTTATTTATGGTTAAAAGTAATTTTTAATTAAAATTAATTGAGTAGAAAGTTATTTATAGTTAAAAGTTATTTTTAATTAAAATTAATCGAGTAGAAAGTTATTTATAGTTAAAAGTAATTTTTAATTAAAATTAATCGAGTAGAAAGTTATTTATAGTTAAAAGTAATTTTTAATTAAAATTAATCGAGTAGAAAGTTATTTATAGTTAAAAGTAATTTTTAATTAAAATTTATCGAGTAGAAAGTTATTTATAGTTAAAAGTAATTTTTAATTAAAATTAATCGAGTAGAAAGTTATTTATAGTTAAAAGTAATTTATAGTTAAAATTAATCGAGTAGAAAGTTATTTATAGTTAAAAGTAATTTATAGTTAAAATTAATCGAGTAGAAAGTTATTTATGGTTAAAAGTAATTTTTAATTAAAATTAATCGAGTAGAAAGTTATTTATGGTTAAAAGTAATTTTTAATTAAAATTAATCGAGTAGAAAGTTATTTATAGTTAAAAGTTATTTTTAATTAAAATTAATCGAGTAGAAAGTTATTTATAGTTAAAAGTAATTTTTAATTAAAATTAATCGAGTAGAAAGTTATTTATAGTTAAAAGTAATTTTTAGTTAAAATTAATCGAGTAGAAAGTTATTTATAGTTAAAAGTAATTTATAGTTAAAATTAATCGAGTAGAAAGTTATTTATAGTTAAAAGTAATTTTTAATTAAAATTAATCGAGTAGAAAGTTATTTATAGTTAAAAGTAATTTATAGTTAAAATTAATCGAGTAGAAAGTTATTTATGGTTAAAAGTAATTTTTAATTAAAATTAATTGAGTAGAAAGTTATTTATAGTTAAAAGTTATTTTTAATTAAAATTAATCGAGTAGAAAGTTATTTATAGTTAAAAGTAATTTATAGTTAAAATTAATAGAGTAGAAAGTTATTTATAGTTAAAAGTAATTTATAGTTAAAATTAATCGAGTAGAAAGTTATTTATGGTTAAAAGTAATTTTTAATTAAAATTAATTGAGTAGAAAGTTATTTATAGTTAAAAGTTATTTTTAATTAAAATTAATCGAGTAGAAAGTTATTTATAGTTAAAAGTAATTTTTAATTAAAATTAATCGAGTAGAAAGTTATTTATAGTTAAAAGTAATTTTTAATTAAAATTAATCGAGTAGAAAGGTGTTTATAGTTAAAAGTAATTTTTAATTAAAATTAATCGAGTAGAAAGTTATTTATAGTTAAAAGTAATTTTTAATTAAAATTAATCGAGTAGAAAGTTATTTATAGTTAAAAGTAATTTATAGTTAAAATTAATCGAGTAGAAAGTTATTTATAGTTAAAAGTAATTTATAGTTAAAATTAATCGAGTAGAAAGTTATTTATGGTTAAAAGTAATTTTTAATTAAAATTAATCGAGAGGAAAGTTATTTATGGTTAAAAGTAATTTTTAATTAAAATTAATCGAGTAGAAAGTTATTTATAGTTAAAAGTTATTTTTAATTAAAATTAATCGAGTAGAAAGTTATTTATAGTTAAAAGTAATTTTTAATTAAAATTAATCGAGTAGAAAGTTATTTATAGTTAAAAGTAATTTTTAATTAAAATTAATCGAGTAGAAAGTTATTTATAGTTAAAAGTAATTTATAGTTAAAATTAATCGAGTAGAAAGTTATTTATGGTTAAAAGTAATTTTTAATTAAAATTAATTGAGTAGAAAGTTATTTATAGTTAAAAGTTATTTTTAATTAAAATTAATCGAGTAGAAAGTTATTTATAGTTAAAAGTAATTTATAGTTAAAATTAATCGAGTAGAAAGTTATTTATAGTTAAAAGTAATTTTTAATTAAAATTAATCGAGTAGAAAGTTATTTATAGTTAAAGGTAATTTTTAGTTAAAATTAATCGAGTAGAAAGTTATTTATAGTTAAAAGTAATTTTTAATTAAAATTAATCGAGTAGAAAGTTATTTATAGTTAAAAGTAATTTTTAATTAAAATTAATCGAGTAGAAAGTTATTTATAGTTAAAAGTAATTTATAGTTAAAATTAATCGAGTAGAAAGTTATTTATGGTTAAAAGTAATTTTTAATTAAAATTAATCGAGTAGAAAGTTATTTATAGTTAAAAGTAATTTTTAGTTAAAATTAATCGAGTAGAAAGTTATTTATAGTTAAAAGTAATTTATAGTTAAAATTAATCGAGTAGAAAGTTATTTATAGTTAAAAGTAATTTTTAATTAAAATTAATCGAGTAGAAAGTTATTTATAGTTAAAAGTAATTTATAGTTAAAATTAATCGAGTAGAAAGTTATTTATGGTTAAAAGTAATTTTTAATTAAAATTAATTGAGTAGAAAGTTATTTATAGTTAAAAGTTATTTTTAATTAAAATTAATCGAGTAGAAAGTTATTTATAGTTAAAAGTAATTTATAGTTAAAATTAATAGAGTAGAAAGTTATTTATAGTTAAAAGTAATTTATAGTTAAAATTAATCGAGTAGAAAGTTATTTATGGTTAAAAGTAATTTTTAATTAAAATTAATTGAGTAGAAAGTTATTTATAGTTAAAAGTTATTTTTAATTAAAATTAATCGAGTAGAAAGTTATTTATAGTTAAAAGTAATTTTTAATTAAAATTAATCGAGTAGAAAGTTATTTATAGTTAAAGGTAATTTTTAGTTAAAATTAATCGAGTAGAAAGTTATTTATAGTTAAAAGTAATTTTTAATTAAAATTAATCGAGTAGAAAGTTATTTATAGTTAAAAGTAATTTTTAATTAAAATTAATCGAGTAGAAAGTTATTTATAGTTAAAAGTAATTTATAGTTAAAATTAATCGAGTAGAAAGTTATTTATGGTTAAAAGTAATTTTTAATTAAAATTAATTGAGTAGAAAGTTATTTATAGTTAAAAGTTATTTTTAATTAAAATTAATCGAGTAGAAAGTTATTTATAGTTAAAAGTAATTTTTAATTAAAATTAATCGAGTAGAAAGTTATTTATAGTTAAAAGTAATTTTTAATTAAAATTAATCGAGTAGAAAGTTATTTATAGTTAAAAGTAATTTTTAATTAAAATTAATCGAGTAGAAAGTTATTTATAGTTAAAAGTAATTTTTAATTAAAATTAATCGAGTAGAAAGTTATTTATAGTTAAAAGTAATTTTTAATTAAAATTAATCGAGTAGAAAGTTATTTATAGTTAAAAGTAATTTTTAATTAAAATTAATCGAGTAGAAAGTTATTTATAGTTAAAAGTAATTTTTAATTAAAATTAATCGAGTAGAAAGTTATTTATAGTTAAAAGTAATTTTTAATTAAAATTAATCGAGTAGAAAGTTATTTATAGTTAAAAGTAATTTTTAATTAAAATTAATCGAGTAGAAAGTTATTTATAGTTAAAAGTAATTTTTAATTAAAATTAATCGAGTAGAAAGTTATTTATAGTTAAAAGTAATTTTTAGTTAAAATTAATCGAGTAGAAAGTTATTTATAGTTAAAAGTAATTTTTAATTAAAATTAATCGAGTAGAAAGTTATTTATAGTTAAAAGTAATTTTTAATTAAACTTAATCGAGTAGAAAGTTATTTATAGTTAAAGGTAATTTTTAGTTAAAATTAATCGAGTAGAAAGTTATTTATAGTTAAAAGTAATTTTTAATTAAAATTGATCGAGTAGAAAGTTATTTATAGTTAAAAGTAATTTTTAATTAAAATTAATCGAGTAGAAAGTTATTTATAGTTAAAAGTAATTTTTAATTAAAATTAATCGAGTAGAAAGTTATTTATAGTTAAAAGTAATTTTTAATTAAAATTAATCGAGTAGAAAGTTATTTATAGTTAAAAGTAATTTTTAGTTAAAATTAATCGAGTAGAAAGTTATTTATAGTTAAAAGTAATTTATAGTTAAAATTAATCGAGTAGAAAGTTATTTATAGTTAAAAGTAATTTTTAATTAAAATTAATCGAGTAGAAAGTTATTTATAGTTAAAAGTAATTTATAGTTAAAATTAATCGAGTAGAAAGTTATTTATGGTTAAAAGTAATTTTTAATTAAAATTAATTGAGTAGAAAGTTATTTATAGTTAAAAGTTATTTTTAATTAAAATTAATCGAGTAGAAAGTTATTTATAGTTAAAAGTAATTTATAGTTAAAATTAATAGAGTAGAAAGTTATTTATAGTTAAAAGTAATTTATAGTTAAAATTAATCGAGTAGAAAGTTATTTATGGTTAAAAGTAATTTTTAATTAAAATTAATTGAGTAGAAAGTTATTTATAGTTAAAAGTTATTTTTAATTAAAATTAATCGAGTAGAAAGTTATTTATAGTTAAAAGTAATTTTTAATTAAAATTAATCGAGTAGAAAGTTATTTATAGTTAAAAGTAATTTTTAATTAAAATTAATCGAGTAGAAAGTTATTTATAGTTAAAAGTAATTTTTAATTAAAATTTATCGAGTAGAAAGTTATTTATAGTTAAAAGTAATTTTTAATTAAAATTAATCGAGTAGAAAGTTATTTATAGTTAAAGGTAATTTTTAGTTAAAATTAATCGAGTAGAAAGTTATTTATAGTTAAAAGTAATTTTTAATTAAAATTAATCGAGTAGTTATTTATTTATAATTAAAAGTAATTTTTAATTAAAATTAATCGAGTAGAAAGTTATTTATAGTTAAAAGTAATTTTTAATTAAAATTAATCGAGTAGAAAGTTATTTATAGTTAAAAGTAATTTTTAATTAAAATTAATCGAGTAGAAAGTTATTTATAGTTAAAAGTAATTTTTAGTTAAAATTAATCGAGTAGAAAGTTATTTATAGTTAAAAGTAATTTATAGTTAAAATTAATCGAGTAGAAAGTTATTTATAGTTAAAAGTAATTTTTAATTAAAATTAATCGAGTAGAAAGTTAATTATAGTTAAAAGTAATTTATAGTTAAAATTAATAGAGTAGAAAGTTATTTATAGTTAAAAGTAATTTATAGTTAAAATTAATCGAGTAGAAAGTTATTTATGGTTAAAAGTAATTTTTAATTAAAATTAATTGAGTAGAAAGTTATTTATAGTTAAAAGTTATTTTTAATTAAAATTAATCGAGTAGAAAGTTATTTATAGTTAAAAGTAATTTTTAATTAAAATTAATCGAGTAGAAAGTTATTTATAGTTAAAAGTAATTTTTAATTAAAATTAATCGAGTAGAAAGTTATTTATAGTTAAAAGTAATTTTTAATTAAAATTTATCGAGTAGAAAGTTATTTATAGTTAAAAGTAATTTTTAATTAAAATTAATCGAGTAGAAAGTTATTTATAGTTAAAAGTAATTTATAGTTAAAATTAATCGAGTAGAAAGTTATTTATAGTTAAAAGTAATTTATAGTTAAAATTAATCGAGTAGAAAGTTATTTATGGTTAAAAGTAATTTTTAATTAAAATTAATCGAGTAGAAAGTTATTTATGGTTAAAAGTAATTTTTAATTAAAATTAATCGAGTAGAAAGTTATTTATAGTTAAAAGTTATTTTTAATTAAAATTAATCGAGTAGAAAGTTATTTATAGTTAAAAGTAATTTTTAATTAAAATTAATCGAGTAGAAAGTTATTTATAGTTAAAAGTAATTTTTAATTAAAATTAATCGAGTAGAAAGTTATTTATAGTTAAAAGTAATTTATAGTTAAAATTAATCGAGTAGAAAGTTATTTATGGTTAAAAGTAATTTTTAATTAAAATTAATTGAGTAGAAAGTTATTTATAGTTAAAAGTTATTTTTAATTAAAATTAATCGAGTAGAAAGTTATTTATAGTTAAAAGTAATTTATAGTTAAAATTAATCGAGTAGAAAGTTATTTATAGTTAAAAGTAATTTTTAATTAAAATTAATCGAGTAGAAAGTTATTTATAGTTAAAGGTAATTTTTAGTTAAAATTAATCGAGTAGAAAGTTATTTATAGTTAAAAGTAATTTTTAATTAAAATTAATCGAGTAGAAAGTTATTTATAGTTAAAAGTAATTTTTAATTAAAATTAATCGAGTAGAAAGTTATTTATAGTTAAAAGTAATTTATAGTTAAAATTAATCGAGTAGAAAGTTATTTATGGTTAAAAGTAATTTTTAATTAAAATTAATTGAGTAGAAAGTTATTTATAGTTAAAAGTTATTTTTAATTAAAATTAATCGAGTAGAAAGTTATTTATAGTTAAAAGTAATTTATAGTTAAAATTAATCGAGTAGAAAGTTATTTATAGTTAAAAGTAATTTTTAATTAAAATTAATCGAGTAGAAAGTTATTTATAGTTAAAAGTAATTTATAGTTAAAATTAATCGAGTAGAAAGTTATTTATGGTTAAAAGTAATTTTTAATTAAAATTAATTGAGTAGAAAGTTATTTATAGTTAAAAGTTATTTTTAATTAAAATTAATCGAGTAGAAAGTTATTTATAGTTAAAAGTGATTTATAGTTAAAATTAATAGAGTAGAAAGTTATTTATAGTTAAAAGTAATTTATAGTTAAAATTAATCGAGTAGAAAGTTATTTATGGTTAAAAGTAATTTTTAATTAAAATTAATTGAGTAGAAAGTTATTTATAGTTAAAAGTTATTTTTAATTAAAATTAATCGAGTAGAAAGTTATTTATAGTTAAAAGTAATTTTTAATTAAAATTAATCGAGTAGAAAGTTATTTATAGTTAAAAGTAATTTTTAATTAAAATTAATCGAGTAGAAAGTTATTTATAGTTAAAAGTAATTTATAGTTAAAATTAATCGAGTAGAAAGTTATTTATGGTTAAAAGTAATTTTTAATTAAAATTAATTGAGTAGAAAGTTATTTATAGTTAAAAGTTATTTTTAATTAAAATTAATCGAGTAGAAAGTTATTTATAGTTAAAAGTAATTTTTAATTAAAATTAAACGAGTAGAAAGTTATTTATAGTTAAAAATAATTTTTAATTAAAATTAATCGAGTAGAAAGTTATTTATAGTTAAAAGTAATTTTTAATTAAAATTAATCGAGTAGAAAGTTATTTATAGTTAAAAGTAATTTTTAATTAAAATTAATCGAGTAGAAAGTTATTTATAGTTAAAAGTAATTTTTAATTAAAATTAATCGAGTAGAAAGTTATTTATAGTTAAAAGTAATTTTTAATTAAAATTAATCGAGTAGAAAGTTATTTATAGTTAAAAGTAATTTTTAATTAAAATTAATCGAGTAGAAAGTTATTTATAGTTAAAAGTAATTTTTAATTAAAATTAATCGAGTAGAAAGTTATTTATAGTTAAAAGTAATTTTTAATTAAAATTAATCGAGTAGAAAGTTATTTATAGTTAAAAGTAATTTTTAATTAAAATTAATCGAGTAGAAAGTTATTTATAGTTAAAAGTAATTTTTAGTTAAAATTAATCGAGTAGAAAGTTATTTATAGTTAAAAGTAATTTTTAATTAAAATTAATCGAGTAGAAAGTTATTTATAGTTAAAATAAAAAGACCGTGAAGACCGCAGAAACAGAGGACATAACTCGGAAGGCATATTTTAGATTACATCGTAATGGCGTCCAACATGTGTAGCCGGTATCGATAACCTTCTTTTTTTTTTTAAACTAAAATCACAACAGCAGCTGTTCTACTCAATGAATTTTCGTAATTTTTTAATAGATTACTATTTTCGACATGACAGTAAGTAATTCTGTTTTTGCTTTAAACGAAATATTTTAAAAATAGATCTGTTGCCTCTTTTTGAACAAGCGCCCTTTTTTATAACGCTAAAACTCTGTTGCACCTGTAGAGGTTGTGGTTGAACACTGTCTTCTGTTGCTGAATTAGCCTATTTTTTGATCTACTTTGTTGGTTGCAGACGTCACAGGTGAAGGTTGGTGTGTCGTGTTAGTGGTCTGTTGGGTTTTGTTGATTTCCTGAATAGTTTTTAATCTCCGGACATTCTGCAATGGATCTTTCGCTAATGGTGAGGCTTTAGGCTATCGTTTGTCTCCAGATGTTGTGGACTTTAGTTTTGGGCTCCCAGCTGGTAGGGTCAATATCATATACTTTCATGTCACATTTGCACACATCGACATAGTGGAGGTCAGGATGCTATCCAACATAAGTGCATTTGGTGATAGAGGGTGAACATGGAGAGGATGTTGAACTTGGGCATTAATTAACATTCTCTGCAATTCTTTTGTTCTTTTTATACTTAACATCGTTAAAACTTCAGAAAAAAAAAAGAAGGCACTTCTGCATTATGCGGCCATTATTTGGTGTGTTTCACAAACTGTCGCCAGGTGGTGGATTTTGGTCAACCAACAGGGGGCGATAAATGTTTCATTAAAATTATTTATTTGTTACTTCAATTCAAAAAATGTTTCAGAAAAAAAAAAAAAATAAAAAATTCAACGTTGCTTTAATTTGGAAAAATGTTTTATTTAAATTATTAATTTGTTGTTGACCCTTCAAAGTTGCTTTAATTTGAAAAATGTTTCATTAAAATTATTTATTTGTTCGAAAAAAAAAAAAGAAGAAGAAAACTATTTATTTTATAAAATCCAATGTTGCTTTAATTACAAAAAAAACCAAAATTATTTTAATTATATTTTCTTATGCAAACTTTTCAATAAATATTTTTACAATTATACTTTGATACATTTTTATACAATAAATGTTTTCGTTTTCAAATATTTTTGTGTTCAGAAAAAAAATCTTGCTTGTTATTTATTTGACCAAGAAGAAATTGGAATTATCGCCTCCTAACAATGGTGCTCGGCATACTGCAGAAGTGCCAAAAAGAAAATAATTTTCACTTATTGATCTTGAAAATATAAATATACCCCCTCCGTCCCCAACTAACTACTATTTTTACCTTTTCCATCAGAGAGTTCGAAGTTCGCATGTCTTTTTCCAAATCCATTCGTAAAGATTTCAGTTCATTAATTTCAATGTCTTTCAACTGAAGTTGCTCGTCTTGTGCAGCTCGGATTGCCTGGATAATAATTAAAAAAAGACTGACATTTATTTGTGTAGGCCATTTTATATGTTTGCATAATGTATATTTGGGTATGTTTTACAATTAACAGATATTTGAAAAAGTGGTCAAAAATTCAAATATATGACAAATAAATGTTACCAAAGGCAAGATAAGTTACTCTTCTACCTATCTGGAAAGGTTTTTAGTGGTTTTACTCACTTTAAAACATTTATTCGGTTCGAAAAACATATCATATCGAGCGTTACATGAGAACAAGATAAATAGCCGCGAACTGAAATCTAAGTATTTGAAGTCTTGAAAAAGACTTAAAAATAAAAATAAAACAAAATATTGTTAGAACCTCACTAAAACTTTTCCAGATAGGTAGAAGAGTAACTTATATCGCCCTTGATATGTCAGGGTTGTAAGAGCTAAGTAAAGCAGGATATTGTATCCTTCTGGCTCGTGGTGAGCTCAATACAAAATACAAATGTCTGCGCCTATACAAAATACAAATGTCTGACAGTATTTATAGAAATCAGGGGAGGTCACTCTAGTTCCTTTATGTCCAAGGGACATCACTCTGGTTGCCTTCTATTGTCTAAGACAGATAACTCTTTCACCTATACATGCCTCTCCTCTTCAAGGCCACAAAAATAATTGTGGTCATTTTCATGTGCAGTAAAAATTTTGTGTGACTTTCTGTGCATTTGTGGTGATACATTCCTTTGTGCACTAGTTTTCCAACATGAAGGCTTCCTTAACAGAAGAGGACTGACTGAGTTTGTATATTCTCACATAATATCATCAACTTTCATTTCTTCTTCATGCTTGCTGGGTGATTCAATGTTGAGGTGCCGTTCAACCTCCATTGCTTCCTCGGGAAGTTGTTCCTGTGGGGGATCAGGGTTTATAGACGAGTTCGAAGTTCTTGGTGTGGTGTAATGTGGGCCATCCACAACTGTGTACATTTTATGGAGAAATCGACGGTTGTGCAATGTTACTCTATTGCTCCCATCTATTCGCACTTGGTACCGTCGATTCCCATGTGTCTCTACAATCTTCCCCATCTTTGTCTATCGACGTGGGTAGTTATGATCCTGGTACTGGATCTAGACAATATCTCCTACTTGGAGTTCCTAAAGTGGACGAAAATGCTGGTTGTAGAACTGTTTGTTCTGCATATGCCTCTTGACCATTGCACCGTTTCTTAATTCGCCTATTTCTCTCCACTTTAATGACCCAACCATATAGCATTATGACTGGGGACATGTCAAGGTCTTGGACAGGAGTATTTTAATGGGTTAGTAATGCCCGAGCAGCCCGATCATGGCATAGGCATCCATAACTGCCTGTGTTGTTGACTAATATGTGCTTTGGTTTTAACACCTAACACTGCCCAACTGTTGCTTTGAGCATAATAGGTCAATGAGGTATGTTTCCATATACCCCACTTTCTCAAAAAGGAGTCATACTCCTGGGACTCAAACGATGATCTTTAGGTGCACCGGAAGTATGAAACCAAGTTCTCAAGGTGTTGCATACCGTTTTTGTCCTTCCTGACATCATTAAGGCCACTCTGACTCATTCAGTATATCAAACCATAGAGTTTCTTCTTTGTATATCGATGAAGTCGACCACCACTTGTTGGAATGGAAATTCCATGTCTGCTGAGGATGTTAAAGGTTCTCTAGGCTAAGATAGTGCGATTGTGTTGCAAGTGAAGCACTAGGATCTGGTTTGCCTGATGTTAGCATCTAAACCTGGCCAGAATAATCGTTGCATACCATTCACGCCTTGATGTGCGGAATGAAAGTTTTCTAATACTTCTGCGCAAAGTTGTCGAGGTATCAGAATTTGTTGCCTTTGACGATAACTCCTTCCAGGCAGTATAGCTCTTCACGGATAGGCCAGAAGATTCGAGCCATGGATGAGATATCGTTGCGTGATTGAGGGAAGCCATTTTGAATTAGGCCTCTAAAGGTCTTCCTTTCTTCATCTGTGGTTGCCGCAGCCACAATCCCTTCCCATGTGATAGCTTTCAATTTAGGATCATTCTCGTACATTGATGTGAAAGTGTCAATTGTTTGGTCCTGGTTTTTTGGTGGGGTACCTGCTGGGTATCGAGATGCACAATTAGGAGCTAAATTGAGCTTTTTTAGGGCAAGGTTTTATCTGGAATTTGTATATCAGTGTCTTTTCCTTGAAATTCAACAAGCAGGGTTTTTTGATATTCTCCAAGGCTTGGTTTAAAAATATCTTTATTAGTGATAAGTGATCCACTGTTATCAGCAAGTCTGGGCATCTCAGTATGAACATCTGGTATGATTCTAGCCCATAGACCAGGGCTAAAGCTCCTCCTTCCAACGGTGCGTATCGTGATTCTGCATCATTTGTAAAACAGGATCCAGCCAAAATGAGCTTCCACTGACCATCTCCACAACTTATGCTCAATTCATCCTCACATCTGAAATAGGAAATACAATATCACTATCTTACTATAGTCTGTTGCAAGTCTTGTTACCTTGTTCATTTCGAATGTTTGGATATCTTTCTCAATCCTTTTCACTCTCTTCAATTCTTGGAATATGTGCTCCAGTGTTTGCCCCAATAGAACTTTCTGTTCTTCGACCTTAATGATTCTCGGAAGGGAACCATAACTTCTGCTTGTGAGAAGGTATACAACACTTTGGTTCATGAGTCCAAACGAGGATCTAATCCCAGTAATATTTGTTGCGGTCGGGAAGTTAAGGATGTTTTCTGTTATTCTTTTTATGGGGTTAACTCCGTTTGCAGTAACTAGAAACCCTGCGAATTCTACCTCCATTTCCAAAAAGTGAAACTTGTTTGGATTAAATATAATCCCTTTGCTGGTGCAATGCTTTATATAGTCAATCGTGTGCCAGAAAGAAGATTCCATCGAGTTGTCCCATAGGAGGCTGTCGTCGGGTTTTCTAAGCCATGTCCACAGTGATGTCATCAAACCGATAAGTGTAACCATCTCCTGATCCATGGAATCCTTGAGGGGCTCAACAGAACCTATATTGACTCCACTTGGTAATGAATGTAGTGGCATGCCATGCGGCTGAAGATAGCAGTAGACTGTGGTATCATTTCTAGTACTGTTTTTCTGGTGTGTGCTGGTATCGCCGACACCTGACGGAGTGGGGATAAGATGTGATGCATTTCCCTCATGTTGGCATCATTCAATTTCTGTAGATCACCGTCCGCCTCAAGTATCAGCATGTTGGTGTCACATCTGGTAGGAATTTTATTTGTAAGAGTTTACCCTCCATTGTAATGGTTGATATGGGCACGTATTGAACGCGCTTGAGTTGAAGTATTCTTTTAGCCATTGTTCCAATTCCTGTATGTTGGTTTCTGTTGGCTTGAATGAGATCATCTCTGGTTTCTTCGGAACCAGTGCTCTGCACAGGCACCCGCAAGGCGCTGTTTCTTTTTGTTCTCACAGATCTGTTCTGTGACAACGATGTCGGTAAATCAGAATGCAAAAATCCAGATTCTTTAATGCCGTTTCTGACAAGTAGAAACCAGATGTGTTGTCCAATACATATACTGCTTGTCATATTTCTTTTGACCCCCACCCTTATGCACAAAAATCGAACTACCTTGATGTGTAGCTGGTTATTGGTGTTGCCTTTTATCTGTTAGATGGTTGGTATCAAGTACTCATCTGAGTAATCGAGGAGTCTTTGAATCTTGGACCTGACCAAGCAAATTTGGGCCCCTGTATCTGCAAATGCTTGGATGAAATGAGTGAGTGCATTTATGTGTTTCTTTGGCACCTGTCTCAAAGTCAGATGACTCTTGGGCATCATATTTATCTCTGCTATAACTAAGGGGGGTAATTCTGGGGCACAGACCTGAAATTGCTTCCCACCCCACTCAAGGTGAGGCATGTTCGTCAGCTGTCTGTTATCATGTCTGTGAGCAGAAAATTTATCTGAGGTACCATTCGTAAACATAAACGACTCCTCACTTCTCGATACTTAGCTTGTGGCTTCCATTCTGGACCTCTTAAATTTATGGCATATCTTTTTTAGGTGCCACACCACCCCACAAAATTGGTACTTAAGTCCAACTGCTGGACAATCTTTTCGATTCATCAATCCTCCTGGGTGTGACGTCTTCCCGCAATTGTTGCAACATTTAATATATCGTGGAGTTAAAGGAGTCTTTGTGTCTTGGTTGTGCTGTTCATGGTCTGACCTTTGTACACCAGGTAGCACAAGAGGGTGTGTGATATCGTTAAAATAGGGAGTTGACTTGTCTGTTACCTCCTGGCAGATCAACCATGAGAACTTCTACTCAAATGTAGTAAGTGAAGCTACCTCCACAAGTATCCTTCTCTGGTGCTCGGTATTTTGCAACCCTGCTATCATCTGCCCAGTAACCATATCGGCAAGTCGGTTCGTTCATACACTGAATATGAAATTCACAAAACTTGATTGGCCATGTAACTTCAATAAAAAATGAGTTACTGACTCACCCTCATTCTGTTTCATGGAGTGGAATTTCTGTTGGTGGACTTCTTTGTGCAATCCTTGCACAGCCACCAATCGAGATAAAGAATGTAATCCTCTGTGACAGAGTTGAGCCTAACATGTTTGTTTCCGGTGTACAGGTGTCCCATAGTTTGTTCCGGATTACAGCTCTTTGTATCACACTCAGGTGTTCAAAAATAGTGCTCATTCCCGTCGGGTTGTATCCAGTCCTATCGAGGGTCGTGCCGTTTTTTTTTTCATTCATATGTTGAGATGACCGCAAACCATTTCTTTCCTTAGTTCGATGTTCTCTTTCTACAGCTTAACGAGTTGCTTTAATAAAAGCACGTTTTCTTGCTCCATGGTATGTCGATGGTAAATATATCCAATGTCCAAAGTTATTGTACAAATTTTTCATGCTTTACAGTGAAAATCTGTTGATTTAAAGGTTGAATAAAGCAGGACATTGTATCCTTTTGGCTTTTGATGAGCGCAATACAAAATATAAATGTTTGCACCCATATTGACGGTATTTATAGAAATCAGGAATGGTCAATCTAGTTCCTTCCTTTTCAGGGGAGATCACTCTGGTTGCCTCCTATTATCAGAGGCAGATAACTCTTATACCTATACAAGAGTAACATATATTGGGTGGGTTTCTATCAGTATTTTGTATAAATTTAATTTTTAGTCTTTCCAACTATACTATGGTTGTCTTCAAGTCCAACATAAATAAGTTCTTGATGAGCCGTCCCCTTAATTAATCCAATTTACAAAATTTCCACGACTAACGATTACTACAATATTGACCCAATGACTACTGTACACTCATTAACCCTTATCCTCGTGTGGCCTCCAGGCCTGGATAAGAGGGGACTATTTTGTAAAGAAAAAACTGACCAATGCATCTGCCAATTCTCTTTTCAGCCCGTCCCATTGAGAGGTCATTCCATTGTTCTGGATCCGCGATGCTTCCAATTCTTTAACCAATTCTTCGTTCCGCAGCAAAAGTTGATGATGGCTGTGTTTTGTACAATCCAATTCCTTTTCCAACTGTTTCCCTTTCAGTTTCAACCTGACGATGAAGATTTGGAAATTCATTAAAAATATTTAGGCAATATTTTTACTTGAAGCTATGAAAAAATAAAAACACAAAGCAAGAAAAATGGGTTGCATTTCATTTGAGACTAGCTAAAGTACATCCTAACTTCCGGTGTGGCTGCGACCAGAAGTGGTGACACGGCAAATCAGGTCTTTCACGTTTTTCTCTAACGCCTCCGTCCCCTCTGTGCATGTACTTTTTTTTATTACGTTTTTTTTTTAATCGTTCTTTTTTATTTAATAATCATTGAAAAGATCTTACAGACTTATTTTAAGTAAGTTTTTCTGAATTTTTAAAAGAATTATTGAAAACATTTAAAAAAAATTTTTTTAACTATTTTGGGAATATTATGTAATGGATACGTTTTTTTTTTAATGATTTTGAAATTTTATTATTTTTGATTTCAATAATTTTATTGTTATACTTTTATTTTGAAATTTTGTTATTTTTGATTTCAATAATTTTATTGTTATACTTTTATTTTGAAATTTTATTATTTTTGATTTCAATAATTTTATTGTTATACTTTTATTTTGAAATTTTGTTATTTTTGATTTCAATAATTTTATTGTTATACTTTTATTTTGAAATTTTGTTATTTTTGATTTCAATAATTTTATTGTTATACTTTTATTTTGAAATTTTGTTATTTTTGATTTCAATAATTTTATTGTTATACTTTTATTTTGAAATTTTGTTATTTTTGATTTCAATAATTTTATTGTTATACTTTTATTTTGAAATTTTGTTATTTTTGATTTCAATAATTTTATTGTTATACTTTTATTTTGAAATTTTATTATTTTTGATTTCAATAATTTTATTGTTATACTTTTATTTTGAAATTTTATTATTTTTGATTTCAATAATTTTATTGTTATACTTTTATTTTGAAATTTTGTTATTTTTGATTTCAATAATTTTATTGTTATACTTTTATTTTGAAATTTTGTTATTTTTGATTTCAATAATTTTATTGTTATACTTTTATTTTGAAATTTTGTTATTTTTGATTTCAATAATTTTATTGTTATACTTTTATTTTGAAATTTTGTTATTTTTGATTTCAATAATTTTATTGTTATACTTTTATTTTAAAATTTTGTTATTTTTGATTTCAATAATTTTATTGTTATACTTTTATTTTGAAATTTTATTATTTTTGATTTCAATAATTTTATTGTTATACTTTTATTTTAAAATTTTGTTATTTTTGATTTCAATAATTTTATTGTTATACTTTTATTTTGAAATTTTATTATTTTTGATTTCAATAATTTTATTGTTATACTTTTATTTTGAAATTTTGTTATTTTTGATTTCAATAATTTTATTGTTATACTTTTATTTTGAAATTTTATTATTTTTGATTTCAATAATTTTATTGTTATACTTTTATTTTGAAATTTTGTTATTTTTGATTTCAATAATTTTATTGTTATACTTTTATTTTAAAATTTTGTTATTTTTGATTTCAATAATTTTATTGTTATACTTTTATTTTAAAATTTTGTTATTTTTGATTTCAATAATTTTATTGTTATACTTTTATTTTAAAATTTTGTTATTTTTGATTTCAATAATTTTATTGTTATACTTTTATTTTGAAATTTTATTATTTTTGATTTCAATAATTTTATTGTTATACTTTTATTTTAAAATTTTGTTATTTTTGATTTCAATAATTTTATTGTTATACTTTTATTTTGAAATTTTGTTATTTTTGATTTCAATAATTTTATTGTTATACTTTTATTTTGAAATTTTGTTATTTTTGATTTCAATAATTTTATTGTTATACTTTTATTTTGAAATTTTATTATTTTTGATTTCAATAATTTTATTGTTATACTTTTATTTTGAAATTTTGTTATTTTTGATTTCAATAATTTTATTGTTATACTTTTATTTTAAAATTTTGTTATTTTTGATTTCAATAATTTTATTGTTATACTTTTATTTTGAAATTTTGTTATTTTTGATTTCAATAATTTTATTGTTATACTTTTATTTTGAAATTTTGTTATTTTTGATTTCAATAATTTTATTGTTATACTTTTATTTTGAAATTTTGTTATTTTTGATTTCAATAATTTTATTGTTATACTTTTATTTTGAAATTTTATTATTTTTGATTTCAATAATTTTATTGTTATACTTTTATTTTGAAATTTTGTTATTTTTGATTTCAATAATTTTATTGTTATACTTTTATTTTGAAATTTTGTTATTTTTGATTTCAATAATTTTATTGTTATACTTTTATTTTGAAATTTTGTTATTTTTGATTTCAATAATTTTATTGTTATACTTTTATTTTGAAATTTTGTTATTTTTGATTTCAATAATTTTATTGTTATACTTTTATTTTAAAATTTTGTTATTTTTGATTTCAATAATTTTATTGTTATACTTTTATTTTAAAATTTTGTTATTTTTGATTTCAATAATTTTATTGTTATACTTTTATTTTGAAATTTTATTATTTTTGATTTCAATAATTTTATTGTTATACTTTTATTTTAAAATTTTGTTATTTTTGATTTCAATAATTTTATTGTTATACTTTTATTTTGAAATTTTATTATTTTTGATTTCAATAATTTTATTGTTATACTTTTATTTTAAAATTTTGTTATTTTTGATTTCAATAATTTTATTGTTATACTTTTATTTTGAAATTTTGTTATTTTTGATTTCAATAATTTTATTGTTATACTTTTATTTTGAAATTTTGTTATTTTTGATTTCAATAATTTTATTGTTATACTTTTATTTTGAAATTTTATTATTTTTGATTTCAATAATTTTATTGTTATACTTTTATTTTGAAATTTTATTATTTTTGATTTCAATAATTTTATTGTTATACTTTTATTTTGAAATTTTGTTATTTTTGATTTCAATAATTTTATTGTTATACTTTTATTTTGAAATTTTGTTATTTTTGATTTCAATAATTTTATTGTTATACTTTTATTTTGAAATTTTGTTATTTTTGATTTCAATAATTTTATTGTTATACTTTTATTTTGAAATTTTGTTATTTTTGATTTCAATAATTTTATTGTTATACTTTTATTTTAAAATTTTGTTATTTTTGATTTCAATAATTTTATTGTTATACTTTTATTTTGAAATTTTATTATTTTTGATTTCAATAATTTTATTGTTATACTTTTATTTTAAAATTTTGTTATTTTTGATTTCAATAATTTTATTGTTATACTTTTATTTTGAAATTTTATTATTTTTGATTTCAATAATTTTATTGTTATACTTTTATTTTGAAATTTTGTTATTTTTGATTTCAATAATTTTATTGTTATACTTTTATTTTGAAATTTTATTATTTTTGATTTCAATAATTTTATTGTTATACTTTTATTTTGAAATTTTGTTATTTTTGATTTCAATAATTTTATTGTTATACTTTTATTTTAAAATTTTGTTATTTTTGATTTCAATAATTTTATTGTTATACTTTTATTTTAAAATTTTGTTATTTTTGATTTCAATAATTTTATTGTTATACTTTTATTTTAAAATTTTGTTATTTTTGATTTCAATAATTTTATTGTTATACTTTTATTTTGAAATTTTATTATTTTTGATTTCAATAATTTTATTGTTATACTTTTATTTTGAAATTTTGTTATTTTTGATTTCAATAATTTTATTGTTATACTTTTATTTTGAAATTTTGTTATTTTTGATTTCAATAATTTTATTGTTATACTTTTATTTTGAAATTTTGTTATTTTTGATTTCAATAATTTTATTGTTATACTTTTATTTTGAAATTTTATTATTTTTGATTTCAATAATTTCATTGTTATACTTTTATTTTGAAATTTTGTTATTTTTGATTTCAATAATTTTATTGTTATACTTTTATTTTAAAATTTTGTTATTTTTGATTTCAATAATTTTATTGTTATACTTTTATTTTGAAATTTTGTTATTTTTGATTTCAATAATTTTATTGTTATACTTTTATTTTGAAATTTTGTTATTTTTGATTTCAATAATTTTATTGTTATACTTTTATTTTGAAATTTTGTTATTTTTGATTTCAATAATTTTATTGTTATACTTTTATTTTGAAATTTTATTATTTTTGATTTCAATAATTTTATTGTTATACTTTTATTTTGAAATTTTGTTATTTTTGATTTCAATAATTTTATTGTTATACTTTTATTTTGAAATTTTGTTATTTTTGATTTCAATAATTTTATTGTTATACTTTTATTTTGAAATTTTGTTATTTTTGATTTCAATAATTTTATTGTTATACTTTTATTTTGAAATTTTGTTATTTTTGATTTCAATAATTTTATTGTTATACTTTTATTTTAAAATTTTGTTATTTTTGATTTCAATAATTTTATTGTTATACCTTTATTTTAAAATTTTGTTATTTTTGATTTCAATAATTTTATTGTTATACTTTTATTTTAAAATTTTGTTATTTTTGATTTCAATAATTTTATTGTTATACTTTTATTTTAAAATTTTGTTATTTTTGATTTCAATAATTTTATTGTTATACTTTTATTTTGAAATTTTATTATTTTTGATTTCAATAATTTTATTGTTATACTTTTATTTTAAAATTTTGTTATTTTTGATTTCAATAATTTTATTGTTATACTTTTATTTTGAAATTTTATTATTTTTGATTTCAATAATTTTATTGTTATACTTTTATTTTAAAATTTTGTTATTTTTGATTTCAATAATTTTATTGTTATACTTTTATTTTGAAATTTTATTATTTTTGATTTCAATAATTTTATTGTTATACTTTTATTTTGAAATTTTGTTATTTTTGATTTCAATAATTTTATTGTTATACTTTTATTTTGAAATTTTGTTATTTTTGATTTCAATAATTTTATTGTTATACTTTTATTTTGAAATTTTGTTATTTTTGATTTCAATAATTTTATTGTTATACTTTTATTTTGAAATTTTGTTATTTTTGATTTCAATAATTTTATTGTTATACTTTTATTTTGAAATTTTGTTATTTTTGATTTCAATAATTTTATTGTTATACTTTTATTTTAAAATTTTGTTATTTTTGATTTCAATAATTTTATTGTTATACTTTTATTTTAAAATTTTGTTATTTTTGATTTCAATAATTTTATTGTTATACTTTTATTTTAAAATTTTGTTATTTTTGATTTCAATAATTTTATTGTTATACTTTTATTTTAAAATTTTGTTATTTTTGATTTTAATAATTTTATTGTTATACTTTTATTTTGAAATTTTATTATTTTTGATTTCAATAATTTTATTGTTATACTTTTATTTTAAAATTTTGTTATTTTTGATTTCAATAATTTTATTGTTATACTTTTATTTTAAAATTTTGTTATTTTTGATTTCAATAATTTTATTGTTATACTTTTATTTTGAAATTTTATTATTTTTGATTTCAATAATTTTATTGTTATACTTTTATTTTAAAATTTTGTTATTTTTGATTTCAATAATTTTATTGTTATACTTTTATTTTGAAATTTTGTTATTTTTGATTTCAATAATTTTATTGTTATACTTTTATTTTGAAATTTTATTAATTTTTATTTCAATAATTTTATTGTTATACTTTTATTTTGAAATTTTATTATTTTTGATTTCAATAATTTTATTGTTATACTTTTATTTTGAAATTTTGTTATTTTTGATTTCAATAATTTTATTGTTATACTTTTATTTATTATAAAAACTCAAATTAAAAACTTATTTTTAAAATAAAAAAGCATATTCTTATAATTTCATAAACATATTTCTTATAAAATTTCAAATAAAATAAAAACTTTTATTTTTTAATTTTATTATTTGTTGTGGTGGCACCCACTCATTTACATATGTGGATAATATTACACATAAATAATAAGACTTGGTTAGTTAGTGTGTGTTAACCAGAAGCCACCGAAGGCCGAGTCGAGAGCAGATATGTTCTCCAGCCAAGACTCTCTTACTTGACAACCATTATGCAAATATACTGTAAATATACTTTTCCTAATACACTTCTTATTGATCTACCTTTGTTTATTGAGTCTTCATTTGTATTGCCTTATACGTTATTTGGTTCAACCTGCAAACATAACATTATTAAAAGTGCAAATAAAGACTAATTGTGTTATTTTTATCTGTAAAATTTTGTAAAATTTTTATTGTATGTTTTTCAATATCCTTTTCTTATATTTTTTTTCAATAAATCGCTTCACAATAGAAAGAACTGATTTGTCTTATCACTGCTTCTGGTAGCAGCCATGCTGGAAATTAGGAAGTACGTTAGCTGACTATAACCAACTTGAGTATTTGATAATCTATTTCATAAATTGTTGTAACCTTAAAGGACCGATAATAACTAAGCCAGCACAGTGATATATTTACAAAAGTGTATTTACAGACGTACAGAAATGATATGTTACTGAAAGTCGGCATCTGATACTGTGGCTATAACTGCCACCATAAACAGTATTAACTTCCTTCTCATCATCGGAAGATGTGACACAAAGCCAGAAGGTGGCAAGAATCAAGTCAGCGCCCCTAAAGGAAAAGCACTCTGACATATTAAAAATTGCCTGGGCAGCCCTGTCAGCATTCCCCAGTTGAGAAGCTTCAGGCAGTTAGCAATAAACTAACTCCATTTCAAAGAGGAGAGGCAAGGTCTGGGCGAGTGAATATTTTTTTTTAACAAGGGAGTTACCACTTATCAAGGTGTTATAAGGGACATAATTACGGATAGCACCGGATACAAAACGGTGTATAAAAGAGCGTCTTGAATTGTCTTGGAGTCAGTTCAGTGGTACGCACTAGCCCGACCGTCTCGCGGCTTACACTCTCCAAGTGTAGTCAGGATTAACCAAGCTCCCAGGACGAGCGTTCCGCTCACACACGTTAAGTTACCTTTTTCCTTTACCTTCATTTACGCATATATCAACTTCAAGGTGAGCAGCCATTTTGTACTGTGTATTATTTCGAAGTACAAATAAACCTTTTTGTTACGCATTCCACTCGGCGTATTTTGTCATGTTATTATATACCGTCAAAACGGGATATAACACAAGCTTGAAGGCTACTCGGGGATAAGGGTTAATAAGCATATCATGATCACTGAGATAGTGCTTCTTAGTGGTGGAAATTGAGTAGAATTAGATTATTTAAAGAGGCGTCTCAACAAGAACTAGTTTACCTTTGACTTGAAAACAACCGTGCTGTAGTTAGCTGTAAAACTGGCCAGTGGAAAAGAATTCCACAGGTGAACATTTCTAGGAAAGAAGCTTTGTTCATGAAATTTGCATTTAGATTTAGGTACCGATAAGGAGTGGGGGAAATTGTTGATAGTGGTTGTAGTTAGACGATTACTCTGGACAAATACCTCAGCTCAACAGATAAAAAGCCACTAAAATACAGACTAGTATGTTACAGAAAGTCTATGTCTGATACTGTGGCTATGACTACCTTCAATATTCTATTCATAATCTCTGGAAAAGTTCATCTACTTCCGTAACAGGGTAGATTACCATACTCCAGGGAAAAGATATGTTGAGCTCCAGATATCAATTCATGGAACCAACTTAAAAGCTGTGGACAAGTTCACTTACTTGGTCAGTATTCTTTCAAGAGCAGTACATATAGATGATGAAATTGATTGCAGGATAGCCAAGGCTAGTGCTGCCTTTGGACATCTCAGAACCACCATATGGGAGCGTAGTAGAATTCAGCTGCAGACCAAACTTTAATTATAATGAGCTGTGATTCTTCATGCACGTTTGTGAAATTTGGACCTTATATACTAGATATGCCAAGAAACTGAACCATTTTCATATGACCTGCCTCCATAGATTGTTAAAAATCAAGTGGTAAGACAAGATAGCAGAGGTTTTAGCCCAGTCAAACCTTCCGTCATAACACACCATGTTACAGCCGTACCAGGTTCGTTGAGCAGGTCATATATGCCAAATGCCTGATTCAAGGCTCCTAAAAAAGCTCCTTTATAGTGAGCTGTCCAAAGGAAAAAGACCTGTAGGAGGACAGAGGAAACTGTTCAAGGACAATTTGAACATTTCCCTCTAACAGTTTGGTTTGTATTCTAACTTATGGGAAAAACTAACCCAAGACAGAAGTTCTTGGCATGCCACAACTCACAAAGAGGCTACAATTGCTGAATCTACATGCAATGAAGAATGCAAGATGAAACGTGACATTAGAAAAGACAGAGCAGTCAGAATCTCTGATACAGAATCATACCACAGGTGTCCAACATGTGCGAAATACTACAAAGCTTGGATCAGTCTAACAAACCATATCTGAACCCACAGAACAGTTGCATGATCAGGGTCATCTTCGCAAGTGATGGACGAATATCATCAGATGACCATCACACCATCAGATGACCATCACATAAAGTTAGCAACGCGTGGGTAGAAAAATCACATTCATCATCACAACAACACAAATACTAAATTACTCCCATCCATTAATTAAATCTGAAAAGTACATCATTTTCAGTTAATCTTCCATTTTACATGATGACATTACATTTAACGGCTTTAAGAAAACGACTTCCAAAGTAAACTATCTCTGACCAGGTCTTTATTTCTCCCTCTTTCTCTCAACTCCATTTTTATCAGTTACTTTCATGCTTTGCTTCATCTTCCCCTGTAAACTGAACCTGTTATCTCAACTGTTCTACATCTACTAACCTTAACCCTCATTCATTCTTTCAACGTGGCCATGGCATCAATATCTACTCTACTGCACACATCCCCCTATACTTATCCATGTTTATATATGATACTAGCAGGGAGACTCGACATTGCCCCGGATTGCATGATGATCAACGAATGTTTCCCACTCCCATATTTTTATTGTCATCAGAATCGGTGACATCGCCCATTTTTCAATCACATTGATTGATTTCCTACTCTAGTCGGAAACCCATTGCAGTGCACTGAGAGGAAGCTTCACATACCTCCCCACAGTAGCTTAGTCCACAATACAATGTAGTCTACACTGCCCTGTAGAGAACCTACTGTTGATTTTATAAAATTATTTTGAATGATTGTAATTAAAGTTTAAAAAGCAAAAGTCAAGTATCATGGTTCAATTGTGCTCTAAAAAGAAATATTCATTTCGAACGTGCCCCTGTCATATCAAAGAATCTTCTGTTAATTTTATACACTGGGCCCTTCTACCTGTGCAACCCGATCAAACTTCTCAAATGCGCTTGTGAGATTAGGATGTAATAATTAACTTTGGTCAAAATCAGATTTTTTTTGGTTTTCGATTTTCGATTTTTGATTTTTGATTTTCGATTTTCGATTTTTGATTTTCGGTTTTTGATTTTCGATTTTTGATTTTTGATTTTCGATTTTTGATTTTTGATTTTCGATTTTCGATTTTCGATTTTCGATTTTTGATTTTCGATTTTTGATTTTCGATTTTTGATTTTCGATTTTTGATTTTTGATTTTATTTTCGATTTTTTATTTTTTATTTTTGATTTTTGATTTTCGATTTTCGATTTTTGATTTTCGATTTTTGATTTTCGATTTTTGATTTTCGATTTTTGATTTTTGATTTTCGATTTTCGATTTTTGATTTTCGATTTTTGATTTTCGATTTTTGATTTTCGATTTTTGATTTTCGATTTTTGATTTTTGATTTTCGATTTTTGATTTTCGATTTTCAATTTTTGATTTTCGATTTTTGATTTTTGATTTTCGATTTTTTATTTTTTATTTTCGATTTTTGATTTTTGATTTTTGACTTTCGATTTTTGATTTTTGATTTTCGATACTTATCGGAAACATTTTGATACAAAATCTATCTAAGAATACTCCGACACATAAAATACACGTGTAAAATTAAAAAAAATAATCTTCCCAGCCATTTCAGAGTTCATAGAGAACAAACTTACACACACATGCATACACAAATTGCCTTTTATATATAAGTAGAGATATTGTTGAGGCTGACAAATGTCCTTACTGTTTAATGGCTTCTTGCGCCTTTCCTCGTAGAATGTCACGCTTACGAATACTGTCTTCAAATGCTTGTTTTGTTTCGTTCAGTTCTTTAGAAACGGTATTCAGTTGATTCGTGTTCTGCTGCAAACGTAATGTCAAATCCTCTACCTGATTTTCAGATGCTTTACGTCCTTGTTCGGCTGCCTCGTATTTGCCTAACATGTCGTGAAGTTGGTTAAGGAGCTTTCCATTATGCCGTTCTTGGTTTTCCAAGTCTTTTGTCAAAATCTGAAAAAGAGCGCAGATATAATAATTGTTATATACTGTGTATGGTGAAAATGTACACTTTCTGAATGTTGATAAAAACAATGAGGATACAATCGTTGTTATATACTATGACTGGTTTGGAGACAGCAAACATTTATAATAACTAAACACTATTTTGTTTTAATTTATTTATAAACATTTTTTAATCCTACTGGCTTTCAGTTTTTACTTTATTCACTAGAGATGTATGCATGACGGCCATTTATAACAATATTCCGAGAAAAATCCCCTTCTCAAGTGTTTGTATTTCATATAACTCATATTTTACAACTTGAAATAAATTTGAAATCAACCTGATCCGTTTTCTTCTAACATTATTTTTTTGTTTTTTGTTAATTTATCTTTGTCTTTTTTTTAATGCTTGGGAGTGGGCATACCTCCAGGTGCCAGATATTCACCTGCTATTTCAGACACCCCAACCGAGAGATCTTTCTAAGATTCTAACCTTATCTTTAAAGTGCAATTACTCGTATCCCTCTTGAACTTGGTTCAGCGGGTATATTCGCTATGTAATTTTTAAAATTCTTTTCCATATGCCTGATTGCTCTGAAAATTACTGGAGTGATAGAGACCTTACAAAAATTCTAGTTTTAGTTTTAACCCTTATCCTCGAGTGGCCTCTGAGCCTTGATAAGTGTTGATTCCTTTGTAAAAAAAACAAAAAAAGAAAAAAGTTGATTACTAGAGTGATAGAGATCTTACAAACACTCTAGTTTATTTTATTATCATTTCCTGCTCAGCTCTGTTTAAGCTGGCACCATTGGGGACACTGACTTCTACTAAGGTTGTAACTTTCTCCCTTTTGTCTCATATCACCATGTCAGTTTTAACAGTTTCATATTCTAGCTATGCAGTTGTAGAAATTGCATAGTCATAGTGGATTGTGTATGACTCATTTCAAACTGTTCTTTCTGATAAACATGTTCCCAAGACTTACTGCTATACTGGATATTCAATGTTTTACAGATGGTCTACTGGAGATATTTACACCCTCCACTGTGTCGCATTGTATAGTGCACCTTTATAGAGCATTACAACTATATAGTATACCTTTATAGAGCATTACAACTATATAGTATACATTTATAGAGCATTACAACTATATAGTATACATTTATAGAGCATTACAACTATATAGTATATCTTTATAGAGTATTACAACTATATAGTATATCTTTATAGAGCATTACAATTATATAGTATGCCTTTATAGAGCATTACAATTATATAGTATACCTTTATAGAGCATTACAACTCTATAATATACCTTTATAGAGCATTACAACTATATAGTATACCTTTATAGAGCATTACAACTATATATTATACCTTTATAGAGCATTACAACTATATAGTATATCTTTATAGAGCATTACAACTATATAGTATGCCTTTATAAAGCATTACAATTATATAGTATACATTTATAGAGCATTACAACTATATAGTATATCTTTATAGAGTATTACAACTATATAGTATATCTTTATAGAGCATTACAATTATATAGTATGCCTTTATAGAGCATTACAATTATATAGTATACCTTTATAGAGCATTACAACTATATAGTATGCCTTTATAGAGCATTACAACTATATAGTATATCTTTATAGAGTATTACAACTATATAGTATATCTTTATAGAGTATTAGAACTATATAGTATACCTTTATAGAGAATTACAACTATATAGTATACCTTTATAGAGCATTACAACTATATAGTATATCTTTATAGAGCATTACAACTATATAGTATACCTTTATAGAGCATTACAATTATATAGTATACCTTTATAGAGCATTACAACTATATAGTATATCTTTATAGAGTATTACAGCTATATAGTATATCTTTATAGAGTATTAGAACTATATAGTATACCTTTATAGAGAATAACAACTATATAGTATACCTTTATAGAGCATTACAACTATATAGTATATCTTTATAGAGCATTACAACTATATAGTATACCTTTATAGAGCATTACAATTATATAGTATATCTTTATAGAGCATTACAACTATATAGTATACCTTTATAGAGCATTACAACTATATAGTATATCTTTATAGAGCATTACAACTATATAATATGCCTTTATAGAGCATTACAATTATATAGTATACCTTTATAGAGCATTACAACTATATAGTATGCCTTTATAGAGCATTACAACTATATAGTATACCTTTATAGTGTATTACAACTATATAGTATATCTTTATAGAGCATCACAACTATATAGTATACCTTTATAGAGCATTACAACTATATAGTATACCTTTATAGTGTATCACAACTATATAGTATATCTTTATAGAGCATCACAACTATATAGTATACCTTTATAGAGCATTACAACTGGATGTCAAGCGACCTACGTCCTATACTTCTGTGATGCAGAGATGAAGCTGGTTTAAAAAGTAAGATTTTTTACTCATGGTTGAGTGATTGTTGAAACTCTCAACAAAAGGCAATTCGATGATATCATTTTGTAAAGTAAGATGCTCTCTCTTTCTTTTTTTTACTTTTCTTTTTTATTTGTTTTTCAAAATCCATATTTTAATATTTACGAATGAATTAAAATTTCATAAAAGTATATTTATAACTTTGTATATGAACTATTGTATGCGTCTTAACAAATGCTTAAAATGGAATTATTTTTTTAAATTCAGTGAAAGGGCTGACGTCAGAAAGAATTTATTAAATCATTAGATTTGTACATACATTTTATATAATTGTATATATATTATTTTACACAAATTACCATTCATTTCTTATTTTTCTTTCTCATATATCCCTGAGTATTTGCTCTTTCGTGATAATTCGTTTTTTTTCTGTGTTATACCAACGATTAATTGCTAATGAATTTATTGGCGTAAGGGGCCCCTAGAGTTCTTCCATGTATTATTTTTATGCTTAAAATGGAATTATTTCTTGAAATTCAATGGAGGAATGTTTAGGCATAAAAATGCACGTGCTAACCTCGATGTGATCCGACAACTGGATCCTTTGCTGTTCGCTTTTATGGACGCTACGCCGGACAGTCTCCATCTCGCTGACCACATCCACAGTCCGAGTCAAGTGTTGACGCAAATCACGTAATTCATCGTCCAATCTTTGTTTCTCTTTGTCTTTTTCAGCTTCCACTAAAAATTAAAGAAAAAAAAAAACGTAATATATATATATACATATACATATATATATATATATATATATATATATATATATATATATATATCCAGACTATCCATTCACGTGAAATCACCTTTTTCTTCACCCTATTCCCTCTGCTTCACTTTTTGTTATCAAGTAAGATCTTTGACTTATTACAGTTTCATCAAATACTTTTGTGAGCAAAATCCGATCCCGCATTTTGCTAATTCCTACCCTCTGATGAGAAGGAAAGTATTTCTTCGAAACTCCGCGGATTAAGGACTATCCACTTATCAATTGTTTTCTTTTCAGATTAAATATGTTTTTAACTCCTTTTCAAAGTGTTTTTTAACATATTTTATTAACTGTTTGCTCTTATATATATATATATATGTATATATATGTGTATATATATACACATATATATATGTATATATGTATATATATATGTATATATATATGTATGTGTATATATATATGTATATATATATGTATGTGTATGTATATATATATATATGTATGTGCATGTATATATATATATGTATGTGCATATATATATATGTATATATATATATGTATGTGTATATATATATGTATATATATGTATGTGTATATATATATGTATATATATGTATGTGTATATATATGTATATATATGTATGTGTATATATATGTATATATATATGTATGTGTATATATATATGTATATATATGTATGTGTATGTGTATATATATGTATATATATATATGTATGTGTATGTGTATATATATGTATATATATATGTATATATATAAGTATATGTATATATATATATATATGTATGTATATATGTATATATATATGTATATATATATGTATATGTATATATATGTATATATATATGTATATATGTATATATATATGTATATATATATGTATATATATATGTATATATATATATAGATAGATATAGATATAGATATATGCTGTACATTCCAACAATGTTCGAAGCTGCTTTCAGAACTGCCAGCAAAAAAAAAAGTAATAAAGAACCCAAGAGAGTTGTATGCTCAGTCTGTGAAGTCCAAAGTAGTTGAGCAGCGGCTTGGTTCCCACCAGTTTCGGCAAATAGCAAACAGAATCCTGAACAGAAGTGTGTGCTCTATCCCAACTATCATCAATGGACCTGAGGTAATCTCATCAGCATCAGACAAAGCCAAACTCTTTGCCAAGAACTTTGCAGCTAATTCTACCCTTTGCGACCAAGGCCGCCAACCCCCAATATTTCCTCCTGTATCAGAAAACATGCTATGTGATATACAAATATCTGTACGTGATGTTGCCAAGCTAATCAAAAACCTTGATTCCAATAAAGCAACCGGCCCTAATGGTATTCGAATTATAGTACTCAAAAAACTTCAACCAGAACTAGCGCCCATACTTACAAAACTGTTTAAATGTTGTCTTAAGGAGAATTGCTTCCCATCACCCTGGAAAATCTCATTAGTTTGCCCTGTATTTAAGAATTCAGGTGATCACTCCTCTCCCTCTCAGTACAGGCCAATAAGTCTTCTGTGCGTCATGAGTAAGTTGCTAGAATCTGTGTTAAATACAGAAGTAATCAACCATCTCAACAAAAATAACCTTCTTAGTGACACTCAATATGGTTTCCGTTCTGCTAGATCTACAGCAGATGTACTTAGAGTTATATCCCATAGGATTAGCGAATCTCTTGACGGACGCAACCTTTCTAGGGCAATTGCTCTTGACATATCAAAGGCCTTTGATAGGGTATGGCATAAAGGTTTACTTCATAAGATCTCTAGCTATGGTATAGCTGGAAATGTTTTCTCAATTATTAAATCATTTCTCTCTGATAGGTTCATAAGAGTAGTAGTTGATGGGCAAAAATCAGAAGCTCACAGTATTAATGCTGGAGTCCCTCAGGGTTTCATCCCGGGCTCAACTCTCTTTCTGATTTGCATTAATGATCTTGCAAATCACATCCTTACATCATTCGTAAACATTTATGCTGACAACACTGCCATCTATGGTAGCACATCTAAGACCGTAAACGACCAAGTTCTCTCTGATTCTCTCTCCTCTGATCTTGAGCATGTGGTACAATGGGGAAAGGAGTGGCGGGGTACTTTTAATGCATCTAAAACCAAGCTTTTATCTTTACATCATCAACGCTCTGATGCCCATCTGGCATCAATTGAAATGAATAACTCTCATCTTGGGGAGGCCTCATGTTTTGACAAGCTTCTGGGCTTGACCTTTACTCCCGATCTGAAATGGAACACGTACATCAAATCTGCTGCCAAGGCCGCTGGAAAAATCGTGGGATCCTTCTATCGATCCAGTAGATATCTCACTACTGATGCAGTTCTCTATCTATGTAAGAGCCAAGTACGTCCAAGTAGGGAGTACTGTTGCCACACCTGGGCAGAAGCTGCTCGAAACGACTTATCCTGCCTTCTTAGGGTTCAAAATAGACTTTATAGCCTCATAGGAGATGTCCTTTTTTCCTCTCTGCAACCTCTTTCCCACAGAAGAGATGTAGCGAGTTTGTCTTTGCTTTATCATTATTTTCATGGCAAGTGCTCAACTGAGCTTCAATCTATGGTCCCCCCTCACCAAACTTTTACAAGAAACACTCGTCTAGCTGTAAACACTATCAATAATTCCCCTCACTCTTTATCTGTGCCTAAACCTAAGCGTAGATTCCATGAATAAAGCTTCTTTCTTAGAACTGCACGCCTATGGAATTGTCTTCCGTTTTTCTGCTTTCCAGCTGACTACAATATGGTTGTCTTCAAGTCTAGCGTGAATAAGTTCTTGATGAGCCGTTCCATATAAGTTAACAAATTTACTGAATTTCCATTACTAACGATTACTATATTGTCCAATTGACTACTGTACACTCTTTAACCCTTATTCTCGAGTGGCCCCTGAGCCATGATAAGTGGTGATGCCTATGTAAAAAATAAATAAATTAGCGTCACTTACCCAATTATGCTAAATACAAAATTGGTCAGAGAAGTAACACGGCTTTATATATCGTATATTGACACACTGAAGTTAAGCGATGTTCAGCTTGATCAGTACCATATGGGTGACCATTTGGGAATACCAGGTGCTGTATGTAGGAGTACAATACATCTCCCTGTGTACCTAGATACGTAAATTCCATGATCAAAGCTTCTTTCTTAGAACTGCACACCTGCGGAACTCTCTTCTGTTTTCCTGCTTTCCAGCTGACTACAATTTGGTAGTTTTCAAGTCAAACATAAACAAATTCTTGATGAACCGTCCCCTTAAATAATCCAATTTACTAAATTCCCACTACTAACGATTACCACAATAGACTTCGTGGCTTAGTGGGGGATGCCCTTTTCTCTTCCCTGCAACCTCTCTCCCACAGAAGAGACGTTGCAAGCCAATCTTTATTTTATCGTTATTTCCATGGCAGGTGCTCGTCTGAACTCCAATCTCTGGTCCCCCCTCGCCAAAAAACACCCATCTAGCTGAATCCACTGTCAAAAATTTTCCCCACTTTTTATCTATGCCTAAATCAAAACGTAGATTCCATGAACAAAGTTTCTTTTCTAGAACTGCACGCCTGTGGAACTCTGTTCCGTCTGCCTGCTTCCCTCCTGACTACAACTTGGATGTCTTCAAGTCCAACGTTAACAAATTCCTGATGAACCGCCCCCTTAAGTAGACACTTTAAATATCCACACTAACGTACTGTACTTACAATAACCCTTATCCCTGAGTGGCTTCTGGGCCTTGATAAGTGGTGACCACCTTGTAAAAAAAATAATACTATCCTATTGACTATTGTACACACAATAACCCTTATCCTTGAGTGGCTTCAAAATCTCAATTCAGATGCAAAATCAATTTTTACAAATAGTAAACCCGTTTACTCCACGGCCGCTTCACACTGCCATCACAGATACCAAAGTATGTACGAAGAGTAAAGCACGTTTATATTGCATACGTACAAATTTCCAGTCGTTTTTTCTCTTTGCTTTCCTCTTCCGACTTTTGTTCCAGTATTCGAGTTTTTGCCTGGAATTTTTCCAAATCGATTTTCTTCATTTGATTTTGAAGCTCATCCACCTGAAAATTGTTGAAAAAAAAAAAAAAAACTCGGAAAATGATTGGAAAAATTAATTATTTTAATTCTTGACTTTTCTCCTTAAAAAAAAGGGTTTGTATAACTGTACACATAGATTCGAAAAAGTTGTCAAAAAACAAATATATAACAAATAAATGTTATCAAAGGCAAGATAAGTTACTTTTCTACCAAACTGGATATATTTTTCGTGTTTTTATTCAATGTAACATGTTTATTCAGCTCGAAAAACATACAGTGTTTACCGATGTATTCGAAAATTCAAGATGGCGCCCCATTCCCTCTTTAACACGGTAAGTTTGAGAAAAGGTGTTATAAATAAAAAAAACTAGACAAAATACTATTAAAAATCCGTCGAATATATGTCAACTTATGTCACGGTAACATATATTGAGCGAGTTTTTAACAGTATTTTATCCAGTTTTTTATTTATAACACCTTTTCCCAAACTTACCGTGTTAAAGAGAGAGTCAGACGCCATCTTGAATTTTCCAATACATCGGTAAACACTGTATGGTTTTTGAGTTGAATAAACATGTTACATTGAATAAAAACACGAAAAATATATCCAGTTTGGTAGAAAAGTAACTTATCTTGCCTTTGATAACATTTATTTGTTATATATTTGTTTTTTTGACAACTTTTTGTGTACGGTAATACAACCCCCCCCCCCCCAAAAAAAAATATCCGTTTCAAACCAAAAGCAGTTTTTTTTAGTCGCCTAATTATCCCTTTTTTATTTGACAAAGTGAATTTTAGAATAACTCTCTCTCTCTCTCTCTCTCTCTCTCTCTCTCTCTCTCTCTTACATGTGCATATATTTACATATTGCTATGTGAAGGCTTCAGTCCTAAATTGATTATTAGTAATTTTGGAATGCAGGCATCTGAGTAATATTTTAGTTTTATGCAAAGGCAGTACAAAGAAGATGGAGTCTCTTTGTGAAAATTCAGATATTTTCAATTTTTCCGAAAATGTTTACAATAAGTATTAAACATCAATTAATAAACATTTTGTAAATTTCAGTTTCTTTTGTGTATTTTATTAGGTTTCTAGCGATCTTCATCATCGTCATCATCGTCGTATTCGGTTTAACATCCATTTTACATGCTGACTTGTGTTGGACGGCTTTAAGAAATTGAAATACAAAATAACCTATTTCTGGCCAGGTCTTTATTTATTCCTCTTTCCCTCAAGTCCATTTTTATCACTTCCTGCTCTTTCCTTGGCCTTCTAGTGTGAACTGGGTTTGTTACCTCAACAACTTGAATGCATAAAAAGCCAAAATTTACTTCAATAAGCAGTTGAGCCAAAATCCATGACAGAGCTAAGATTTACAGTGCCTCAGCCCCCAAACCCCCTCAGTGGCTTGGGGTTGCTATCTCAATTCACACATGCACACAGTCATAAGCGCACACACACACACACACACACACACACACACACACAAAACTTATTAACTTTTCTCATTATCGTCTGCTTATCAAAAAAAAAAAAAATGGATAAACTTATTCATTTTAAATGCTCCTAACTTTTCTCACTGAACTTTCTTTCTATAATGAAAACAAATGAACATTGACTTTTAATCGAATACAATTTGTATGATTTAACGAGGAAGTTTTGAATATAATTTTTCAGACAGTTGGATAATTTACAGTCTTTAAATTATCGACTAAGGCTTCTTCAATATCTTAACTATAAAATATTGGTGCTTATGCACTTATGTTACCATGCTACTTATTTTAAATACAGTGTAACTCAGATATAAGAGACTCTAATATAAGAAAAACAAATATGAGAAAGATTTTCTCTGGTCCCAAATTAGAGCCTGTGTTAATGTATAGTGTAACCCGGATATAAGAACACCGGATAAGATAGCTCTAGCCCCCCCCCCCTGATAGGAAGTCTCTTATATCCGGGTTACACTGTAGTATTTTCAAGTTGAATTCAAGTTTTACAGTATCTTTTTTTTATTAAATTTTAGGTGAAAGTACAGAATAATCACAAAACACCCTCCTCTCCCCATGTTAAGAATGGCTTTCTAAACGATAGCGCTATTATTTCAGCTTGGTAACATAAGTGCATAAGTACCAAAATATCTCTTTAGTGAATTTATACTCCTGAACTCATTATTTTAATTGTGTTTATCATCTAGCATTTCTCTCACTCTTTAATATTTCATTGGTTTGTTGTGGTTGTTTTGTTTTACGGCATATCAACCCTTTTTGAGTCATTTAATGCTGAATCCAGTTATTTTGGAAATAGTATTCATGTTGCATTCAATTTTTTTTTTTTTTTTTTTCATGGGTGTCACCACTTATCAAGGCCCAGAGGCCACTCAAGGATAAGGGTTAATAGGTATACATTAGTCATTGTGATTTTAGCATAGTAAACAGTGGGAATTTTGTAACTTGGATTACTTAGGGGGACGATTCAATTAGAACTTGTTCACATTGGACTTCTTTTTTTTTTTTTTTTTTTAGGTATCAACACATTATCAAGGCCAAGAGGCCACTCAAGGATAAGGGTTAAAGAGTGTACAGTAGAAATTGGACAATATAATAATCATTAGTAATGAAAATTTGTTAAATTTGATAACTTATATGGAACGGCTCATCAAGAACTTATTTACGTTAGACTTGAAGACAACCATATTGTAGTCAGCCGGAAAGCAGGAAAACGGAAGACAATTCCACAGGCGTGCAGTTCTAATAAAAAAGCTTTGTTCATGGAATCTACGTTTAGGTTTAGGCACAGATAAAGAGTGGGGGGAATTATTGATAGTGTTTACAGCTAGACGAGTGTTTCTTGTGAAAGTTTTGCGAGGGGGGACCATAGATTGAAGCTCAGTCGAACACTTTCCATGAAAATAACGATACATCAGAGACAAACTCGCAACATCTCTTCTGTGAGATAGAGGTTGCAAGGAAAAGAAAAGGACATCTCCTACGAGGCTACGAAGTCTATTTTGAGCTCTATCAAGGCAGGACAAGTCCTTTCTAGCAGCTCCTGCCCAGATGTGGCAACAGTATTCCATCCTTGGACGTACCTGGCTCTTATATAGATAGAGAATTGCATCAGCAGTGAGATATCTACTGGATCGATAGAAAGATCCCACCATTTTTCCAGCGGCCTTGGCAACAGATTTGATGTACGTGTTCCATTTAAGATCAGGAGTAATGGTCAAGCCCAGAAGCTTGTCAAAACTTTAGGCCTCCTGAAGACGAGAGCCATTCATTTCAATTGATGCCAGATGGGGATCAGAATGTTGATGATTTAAAGAGAGAAGCTTGGTTTTAGATGCATTAAAAGTAACCAGCCACTCCTTTCCCCATTGTACTCATTGTAGAAGGTTTTTATTCTTTAAGCTTTTTGTATCTTCAATCGCTATTTTGTAGTGTTTGGTTTGGTTGTTTTGTAGTGGATTTTATTGTTTTTTGTTCCCTGCACTGCAGAATATGAATGAGTTTTGCAATGAGAGAGGGAAAAGGGCTACACTATTAATGTTTGGTACATTTTAAGTTAAGAAACCAGTCAGGAAGTGGGGGAGATATAAAGAGAAAGCGGGAATAGGGAGAAAGGAAAAGGGGAGGGGTTGTTTTTAGTTTTGCAAAACATAATTAAGTTTTGCAAAAGGAAGTAGAAAAACAAAAAGCATCAATGTTAGGTCGATTTTGTCTCAGGAAGCCAATATCTTCAGACAGCCTGATTTGGTAGCACCAGTCTAATATTCGAGTATAATTTTAAAAACAGTTTTCACTTAAAAAAAATTTTTTTCCCTAAAATCGGCTCTTCCTAAAATTCTTTCTTCCAAATTGGAACCCATAAAAATACATGCCAGCAAATTTTGTATACATTTCCGACATTATCAAATTGACTTTTTTCTATCTTGATTGTGACAACATAAAAGATGAATGGTAGTTGGCAAAAGCTACCATTCATCATTTATGACTTCACATTACTTTGTCTTTTTATTTTTTTTTTTATTTTTAAAAAAATATTTTTTATGAGTCATCACTTATCAAGGCCAGGAGGCCACTCGATGATAAGAGTTGATGAGTGCACAGTAGTCGAGGGGAAATCTCGTAGTAATCATTTGTAGTGGAAATTTGGTAAATTGGATTACTAAAAGGGACGACTCATCAAGAACTTGTTTATGTTGGACTTGAAGACAACCATATTGTAGTCAGTTGGAAAGCAGAAAAACAGAATAGAGTTCCATCAGCGTGCAGTTCTCAGAAAGAAACTTTGTTCATGGAATCCACGTTCAGGTTTAGTCACAGATAAAGAGTGGGGGAAATTATTGATAGTGGCTTCAGCTAGATGAATGTTTTTTGTGAAAGTTTGACCAAAGGGGACCATGGATTGGAGCTCAGACGAGCACTTGCCATGAAAATAATGATAAAGCAGAGATAAGCTCATGGCGTCTCTTCTGTGGGAAAGAGGTTGCAGGGAAGAGAAAAAGGCATCCCCCACTAGGTTACAAAGTCTATTTTGAACTCTGTCAAGGCAAGATAAGCTGCTTCTAACAGCTCCTGTCCAGATGTGGCAACAGTACTCCATCATTTGACGCACTTGGCTCTTATACAGGTAAAGAATTGCATCAGCAGTGAGATATCTACTGGAGCTGTAGAAGGATCCCACTATTTTTCAGCAGCCTTGGCAACGGATTTGATGTACATGTTCCATTTCAGATCAGGAGTTAAGGTCAAACCTAGAAGCTTGTCAAAACATGGAGCCTCCCCTAGATTAAATATATTTTTTTATAAAAGGCATTAAGTTTAATTGTCAAGCAATAGCTTTATTTTTTCATGAAAATCGCGGCAGACAAGACATGAAGCCTCTTAATATAAAAAGCTAAAAAACAAACAGTACTTTAAAGTAAATACTAGTGTTAAGATGATTAATCAGAATTGGGAATCGGAAAAATCAAAACTTTTTGTGGTATTGAAATCGGTATCGGAATCTGAAAAATTTTCTGATGCCAAAAATGATTCCTTTAATTAATTTAATTAATTATTATTATTTAATTTTGTTTAAAACAAAATAGATCATTCCTCTCCCACACGCAATTTTTTTTTTTCAAATTTTAGAAACATTTAACATCTGTCTTTTACAGTAATTGAGACAAAATAACCATTTTATAGCTAAATATTTAGAGATTTATAAAGAATTGGAATTGGAATCGGTAAGTATATCAGAATCAGGAATTTAGTATGGAATCGGTAATTGTATCAGAATCGATGATTTGAGGACTAATTTCTTCTGTGGAAAGTAACCATTTATTAAAAAACAACAATAAAAATATTAAATATAAAAAGTAACATCGTTTTTCATGCTTAAAAAAAAATATATATGTAGATAGATAGATAGATGTTGTATTATGTGGCCTGTATTAGTAAAGGGTTAGCGATAACATGGAGAGAAGAGAGAGACACACGTGTGAACGGAACAGAAACTTTATTAACGCTAAAGAAGAAGTAGTAGTTTTTGCTACTACGATATACCATGTAATTGTGTGGTAGGAGGTTGCAGGCAATGGTGATGGTGGGAGTAATCCCAGTCAAGAGGAGATAACTCATGTTACTTGATGTATATAACATCTTCGGTTTTTTACTAAAAATAAAAAAGTTTTTATTTTTATTTTTATTTTATATGTATTTAATTATTATCTGTATCTGGCTGGAAGCCTAATTGTTCTTCCTCTCGTGAAGTTGTTGTTGTTCTCTTTTCCATACCCGTTTGTGGTACAGCTTGTCTTCGACTACTTTCTTGACTGAATATGTTTTCATAGTCGTGCATGTTGGATTTTCATTTGTTTTTAAGAGGTGATGCCTGTTAGGTTTCAAATATTTTCCTTGTTCTGTTTTTGCTAAATACGAACGAGGCTCTTTTAGTTTTTTTTTAACAATTTTACCTTTCAGGTTCCATTTTCCTTGGGAGCGAATACGAAAAGTGTCGCCTTTGCTTAGATTGGTAGTTCTTTAGACTTTTTATCTATTTCATGCCTTTTCATTGCATTATTATGGATGATGTTAGGAAGGTTTGTCCTAAGCGTTCTTTTTATTAGTTGTTTGGGCTGGCGATGACGATTTATCTTTTAATGGGGATGTCTGTAGTGCTAACACTGCTAGATATGGGTCTTGGTTGCTTTCAAATGACTTATTAGTATCCTTTTTATAGTTTGTATAGTTCTTTCTACTAGTCCACTGGATTGTGAATAGTTCGGACATGTTGTGATATGTTTGAAATCCCAATCTTTAGCGAATTGTCTAAATTTTGATGATGCGTACTCAGGTCCATGGTCGCTGACCACTATTTGTGGAAAACCAAATTTTGCAAAAGTGTTTTTTATTTTCTTGATCACTGTGCGTGATTTGCAGTCATCAAGTTTGTGAATATCAAAGCATTTCGTTGTGTAGTCTATTATTACTACGTATACTTTATTGTATAAATAGAAAATGCCTGTTGCAACTTTCGTCCATGATGTTACTGGTTGTTGGCTTCTATGATCAGTCTTATTTATCGAATACATTCGTTTTTATCAATCCCAGACTTTCCAGTCCTGGATATGACCTTAAACTATATCCAGTGGTGAGGCCCCAGCTTGCGGGCTTTGGGGAGTGTGAAGTCGCCCTTTAATTGCCATTGCTCCCAGGTCCACTCTGATCCGGAGTGGTAGTACCTGTTAGGGTCCCAACTATGGGTTAAATAGAAACCGACTTGAAAACAACAAATATATTCTATTAAAAAAATTTTCTTCAAAATCTTTAGATTCGGCATTAAATAACCCGAAAAGGGTTGATATGCCGTAAAACAAAAACAACGAACCAATCAACCCAGACTTTCCACTGTGTTTGCACTAATTACTGCATTTGCATTAGTATCTGCTACGATAAACTGAGTATTTATTTTTATGTCTTTGTTTTGTAACTAAATCACGCAGCTTCCTATTATCGGAATTTTAGTACTATTGTATGCAGTTAGTGTTATCATTGTTTTCGTTAATTTAGGTTTAGGTTTTATTGTGTTGTAAATCTTTACTGGTATTACATTCACTTCAGCTCCTGTATCAATTTTAAAATTAATAAATGTTTCATTACCTTGTAGTTTTATTTTCCACTTGTCAGTTTGGAGCGCGTGTATATTTTTTTTTCAATATGGCGTCCAAGTCAAACTGGTCTGACTCCACATGGTCTGAGTTCTATGATTGTCCGACATTGTATAATTTTTTCTTTTTTGTTTGACACATTCGTGCGTAATGTCCTTTTTTATTCCACAGTTTGTACAGGTTTTGTTGTATGCGAGACAGTTGTTTTTCTGGTGCGACCCAGAGCACTAGGTACATTTTTCAATCCAGTTCTCTGTTTTGGCGGGCTTTTTGTCTTCTTGTTTAAAGGTTGCATGGGCAGACATCTTGTTTTTTGTTATTCTGTTTTTCTTCATGTCCTGAATTAGCGATATATTTTCTGTATCTGACATGGCCATTATTTTAGAGTGTCTCTTCGTTTCTTCAGCACTGAGCTCTGCTTGAATTGCTTTTTCTAAATCCAATGACGGTGCTCTCAGCATTCTTTCTCGAAGCATGTTATCGTTAATGCCACAGATGAGAATATCTTTTATTAGTCTCTCGGTAAGTTCTCAAAATTCACATTTCCTTGCTTTTTGTCATAGTTCATCGAATCTCTGTGTTTCTTTTTATTCGCAAGAATTGGTATGTGAGAAAAGTTAGTTTTTTTTCTTGGTTGGCAGTGCAAGTCGAATTTTTCTATCACATTTTCCAAGTTGTATTTTTGTTCTTCGTTCTCGAAATTGAAAGTGCAGTATATTTTTCTTCCTTCATTTCCTATACAGGTCAATAGTATCGATGTTTTAACCTTCTCCGGCTTTTTATCTGACTCTGTTGCTTGTAAAAATAACTTGAATTGGTTTTTCCATGTATCCCATTCTTGTCTGAGATTGTTTCATGAAAAGTTGAGTTCCTTTGGGGTGCGACAGAAATTCCATAGTTTTTTGTTTTTAAATATATATATATATATATATATATATATATATATATATATATATATATAATTTTTTTGACGTTTGTGAGTGTTAAGGTTTGTAATTATTTTCTGACACCATGTTGTATTATGGTTAGTGATAACATGGAGAGAAGAGAGACACACGTGTGAACGGAACAGAAGCTTTATTAGTACTTAGAAAGAGTAGTAGTTTTTGCTACTACGATATACCACGTGATTGTGTGGTGGGAGGTTGCAGGCAATGGTGATGGTGGGAGTAATCCCAGTCAAGGGGAGATAACTCGTGTTACTTGATGTATATAACAATTGATAGATAGATAGACACTTACAATTTGCTGTAATGTGCTTCTGCCTCCTTCACTCTGATCAAGACGTCGTCGAAGAGTTTCCATTTCAGCTTCAAGCTACAATAATTGTAAAAGAAAAAAAAATTACTTTTTCTAAAAAATTTTAAATGAACATTTTTTTCGATAAATAACAAATAATAATAGTTAAATTAAAAGATGGTCACACGCTTTTAGAAGACACTTATTTTGAATAAAATTTAAATGAGAAATTTGAAAACTTTGAAGTGTCAGAAATAGTGATAAAAGCCTTTTTATTTATTTTATGTTTGTTGTTGTTGTTGTAAGTCCAATGTTTCGCTTGAAAAAAAAAAAAAAAATTTCGGACCAGACTTCTTTACCCTGATGATGCTATTTTTAGCGAAACATTGGACTTACAACAACAACAAGAAAAAGTAAATAAAAATGCTTGTATCATTATTTCTGACACTTTAAAGTTTTCAAATTTCTCATTTAAATAATAGTTAACTAATAAGATGTTATTTTTTTTTAGTGATGCCATTTTTTTTTAGTAATGCCATTTTTTAAAATCAATATAGGTCAGGAAGTTTCATCAGATGTCCAGCTGCCTTAGCAAACCAAGACGTTTCCACGAATAATGACAAAGGAGAGGTGCTCGTATATTCCAAAAATCATGTAAATTGCTTAAGTATTTCTTTATATAGTGTAGCTGCCGCTAATAGCCCCTTCTCCAATCCTTTATTGACCAATTGTTGCCGTCCTCTTATTTACTGCGGACTCAGGCGGTAGTGGGGAAAGGGGCAAAAAACTACTTCAGACCCCTTTTGACTGCCGACCCCGGAGAGACAACATGTTTTCACTGTAACTGCCGACCACTTGATGTTAATAAATTTATTGAACACCAGTCGAGGCGTTTTCTTTTCCTTGAAGTGGTCGGCAGTTACAGTGAAAACATGTTGTCTCTCCGGGGTCGGTAGTCAAAAAGGGTCTGAAGTAGTTTTTTGCCCCTTTCCCCACTACCGCCTGAGTCCGCAGTAAATAAGAGGACGGCAACAATTGGTCAATAAAGGATTGGAGAAGGGGCTATTAGCAGCAGCTACATATAGAAAATAATTTTTTATGATTTTTAACAGTTAATAGTAAACCATAGCCAGTTTCGCCCTCGAACTGGTAGACTTTGGAATTCTCTCTCTGTTTCCTGCTTCCTCACTATACTAAACTGCAGAAGTTTAAAGGTTATGTGAAAAGACATCTCGCTGCTCAATTCCCCTCAATCTTCTGTTAGACACAATCCCAAACAGTAGCCCCTTACATTCCAAGTGGCAATATGCTTTGTTTGAGGCATAAATGAATAACAATTTTGTTTTTTCAATTACAAGGCTGATTTTAATCTCGGTAGTTCGAATTGAGTTATCTCCTTTTATTTATTAAAAATGACAGAACAAGACAAACCATCATCGCTTCCTCATAAAATTTGGCTTTTAACTAAAAAAAATCAAATTTTATGAGTAAGCAAAAAGGAACTTTATCCCATCGCCATCTTGAAAAAAAAAAAAAACAAGGACAGATAAGTCTACAATAATTCAAATTTGCGAGATTAGCTTTGTAATGTTAACGATTTCATATTAATCGCTTTAAATTGTTTAAAAATGATTTTCTTTATAAAAATAAAAATACTTGATTGATTTACGTGATATTTGGAATGTGACATTTTCGTTCCATGACGGGTACGTTCACCATAAAGATTTTTCTGTAGTTTTGTATTTTTTTTTTTTTTTAATTCAGTTGAATTTTGGAGAACAATCGTTTTTTTTTTTTTTTAATTGAAAGATGTTTACTTTGTGTCTTTGTACTTCGGCCTGGAGAAATTGGCTCTTATATTTGAGTTCTTCAGAGTTATTAAGGATTGGTACTGTTTGCGAGACACCGACATTTGGCACAGGGGTTGGAGGTGGAGGAGGCGGGGCAGGATGAGGCACTGGCAATTTCGAAAGTAAACTTTGATGCTGTTGAAGAGCCTGAAAAATAGTAAAAAAAAAATGTGTTAAACATAAAAAAAAAAAAAACGATTTGGAAATCTTAAGTAGGACAATCCCTGGAGTGAATGTGGTATTATGGTGGTTGGTTGGTTGGTTGTTTTTGTTTTACGGCATATCAACCCTTTTCAGGTTATTTAATGCCGAATCCAGTGATTTTGAAGAACAATTTTTTAATAGACCCTAACAGGTACTACCAGTCAGGATCAGAGTGGACCTGGGAGCAATGGTAAGTAAAGGATGGCTCCACACTCCCAAAAGCCCGGCAAGCTGGGGCCTCACCATCGGATATAGTTTAAGGTTATATTAAGGACCTATGGTGGTTGGGGGTTCTAGTTAAGAAAATGTCAGACAAATATTAGGTACAGTGACACGGATGACCATAACGCCCCCCCCCTATCCCCACACATTTGAAAGACCTGCAACATTTTTTTTAAATGTTTAAATTTTTCAAACGCTAGCAATGCTTATTGATGTCAATCATTGCATAAGCAAGGACACCATTAAAAATAATTAAACAATCAGAATTAACTTCTATTTAAACATGCCATTAGAAATTTTGTCTGATTAAACAGACAACATACAAAGTCGACTCTATTCATCTAATCTACAAATCAGATGTCTATTAGCCTATAATAAGTAACAACCTCTATCTCACAGAAGAGATGTTGCGAGTTTGTCTCTGATGTATCGTTATTTTCATGGAAAGTGTTCGACTGAGCTTAAGTCTATGGTCCTCCCTCGCTAAATTTTCACAATTTTCACAAGAAACACTTGTCTAGCTGAAAACACTATCAATAATTCCCCCCACTCTTTATCTGTGCCTAAACCTAAACGTAGATTCCATGAAAAAAAGCTTCTTTCTTAGAACTGCACGCCTGTGGAATTGTCTTCCGTTTTCCTGCTTTCCGGCTGACTACAATATGGTTGTGTTCAAGTCTAAAGTAAATAAGTTCTTGATGAGCCGTTCCATATAAGTTATTAAATTTACCAAATTTTCATTACTAATGATTACTATATTGAACAATTTCTACTGTACACTCTTTAACCCTTATCCTTGAGTGGCCTCTGGGCCTTGATAATGTGGTGATGCCTTTGTAAAAAAAAAAAAAAAAAAAGTACATTTAAAATAGCATTTTATCCGGGTATTAAAACTGATAATTCGAAAAAAAAAAAAAAAAAAACATGATTGCTTCTACATTTCGAGACTGTTATATGAATTTTGATGGAAAGATGGAATAATTATGCCAGCAATGATCAGGTTTTTTTCTACGAATAATACAAGGCAAGAATAGAGTCTAATGCAGGATAATATATATATATATATATATATATATATATATATATATATATATAGGAGAACAATAGGAATGGTAAATGAATTCACAAAGACTATATATTGGTAAATATAGATTGGTTCATTTATTCAATAAAGGAATACAAACAATTAGTTGGGGGATAGAATGGACTCTTTATAACAAGGCATTTCGAAGCCTAATGCTTCTCATCAGAAGAGTAGAGAAGATGCTAGGTAACATAGTGGGGATGCGGTGCTAGCGTGGGATTCATTAGGAACGAAATAGATCAATTAAAATTATATATGATGTTAGGGGGGAATTTTATCGAAATCTAAATAAAGGAGGAGCGCATTTATTTATTTAGATATCGATAAAATTCCCCCCCCCCCAATCATCTTGTTCCGAAGGAAACCAACAATAGTTTATATATTTGATATAACTTTATTTATGTTTCAAAGTTTGCAACAGCTTCCTTTGGTTTCTACATCTTGCTAAGGTTGCGTTTTGAAACTTTTCTTCCTCTCTTGCCTACATGACTACTTGTCATGTAACCAATTCTTTTGTTATTCTTCACTAAATCTTATTTTCTTAATTCAAAACATGACGGTTAAAAGATCAGACATGTGCATTATTTTTTATTATTTAAATAAATATTTATTTATGAAAAAATTTTAATTTTCAGCTTATACAAAATTCTTTTCTTCCTTCTTCTTACTCGCCATGATGGTGTTTTGTTGAAGATAGACGTCGTATCGTCCAGTTCAGTGTATTAGCGCTCCATTATGTGCACTTGCGTTAAAATTAATAGAAATCCATTGTTAAGAAGCATAATGAAAATGAAATTCAAAACATGACGCATTTTTTGTTTTAAATAAATATTTATTTACTAGAAGATGTGCCCAGCATTGCCCGGTATTAATGTTAAATTTTAAAATTTTTTTATTTATTTATTTTTTTTATTACATTTTCACCCCAAACAAGGCGCATTGCCACTTTGGTGTAGGGGGCTACTATCAGGGGCAGCAACTACTGGGGCACTATGTTGGGATTTGGGCGGCAAGATGTCGGTTCACGTTGCACATGAACTTCTGCATGTCAGTACAGTTATGGAAGCAGGAACCTGGAATGGAATTCCAGACTCTAGCGGTTCTGGGGAAGAAACTACTGGAGTAGAAAGATCTTTTACATCTAGGGATCTCTACTGTGTGGGGGTGGGATTTAGCTGCCTGTCGGGTTTGTCGAGGGTGTCTACGTCATGGGGGCACAAGTGTCTGCAGTTCGTCAGAGCATTCACCACTAAAATACTTGTAGAACAGGCAGAGGGATGCAACATTTCGTCGATGGGACAGAGGCTGAAGCTTAGATGCCAGGTCAGGGCCTATCAGATTGGCAACTCTTTTTTGAACCTTGTCTAGGAGCGAGAGACTAGTAGCAGATGCACCAGCTGAAATGTGACAACAATACTTCATACATGGGCGAATGGATGCCTTATAGAGGTACAGGATACTTTCAGGTGTAAGTAGTTGTCTAGCACGGTAGAGAGAGCCTACCTTTTTCACAGCGGCCCTGGCAATGTTTTCCATATAATTGTTCCAAATGTTTCCTGTGAACGTTAGGCCAAGCAGTTAGAAAGATGTACTCTCAGACAGGGATTGGTGGCAGAGAAGGTTTCTTGTAATTATTGAAGGAAACCAGTTTAGTCTTGGCAGCATTGAATGTGACCATCCATTTATGTCCCCATTCAACTACAGATTGGAGGTCATCCTCTAGTGTTTTTGCCATTTCTTAAAAAAATGATGCAAGAAAATAATGGAAAGAAACTGCCTGATTTTATTCTAAACAGTTCACTTGTAAGTAAAAAAAAAAATACTTGAGCTGAGATCGAAACCAAAAGCTAAAGACATTAGACCAGCTTGCCACGATATTTAAAAAGTTTTTTCAAACCTTGTGAAATAGTTGAAAACAAATAATAACCTGATAACTCTCAAGTACTAGTAATTATTCAATTTTGACCCCTTAACACCCCTCCTTTTTTTTGCACGTGTCTGAATACCCCATATGCCAAATTTCACGTCTGTAAATAAAAAATTTGTTGAGTATATAGGTTGAGAAGTGTCCTCACACACATTCTCACTTTTATAGATATATAGATTTAAAATTTCTAAGTTCAATCATATATTGAAATATTTCGTTTTTAACATTAATAATCTCCTCGTTAAGTAACTTTACGCTACCTGGGAATCCAATATTTAACATAAGTATAGAAGGGGATTCCGTATACAACACACGTTGGGGTCCTTTCTTTTTTCTTCCTTTTCCTATCTTTCTTTCCATCGTCGTTGTTGTAGCTAATCATTATTAGTGTTAGAAGGGTGGTAGGTTGTTCCATTATAACATTTACAAACTCTGTTAAATTGTCTAGAATTCAGAATCATCTTTTAAAGTTCATTCGAAGGACCAACAATGTTACACTTTTCTTTTGTCATTCATGAACCCATTTTAATTGGATACATGGAATAGTTGCATTATTCTCTTAAGTTTAAACGGCACAAAGAGATGACGGTGGTCTAATGACATGGACTGTCGACCTGGGTGTTCAAGTTCGAATCCAGTTCATTCCACAAAAAATTACTTTCACTTAGGATGTTTGAAACCTTTACATGGTTCTTTCTACTAATCATTATATCTTTCTAGAAAAAAATTCAGACTAGAAAAATATCGGGGAAACCAATGCCAACAATAGAATCTTTGGATTCATACGAGATGATGATGAAAACGGCATATTCCTTTTCTTTGTGAGGCCTTTGTTTCAAGTAAGATTTTTGCATGTATCATGCTTATGTTTGAAATATTATTTTATTTACATCGTCACGTTTAAGTTTTTAAAATAACTATGTATATTTTAAATAGTATATAAATCGATTAGCCAGATGTAGATTTGTAACAGAGCTGGTGACGTCACAGCGGAGGAGGAAAAGGGAAAGTAAAGGGTATTCTTGCAGAATTTGACCTGGATCCTCGGGATTTTCCGTCAATTATGGCTCTGGCTTGACCGGCAATCGCTGGATTAAGCCAAGCATTGTTCAAATGCTGAAATGCTAAATCGACATTTTTTTTTTTGTATAAAAAATGTGATTTTTAAAATTATTTTTGGGTGATGGGGAAGGGGTATTTTTTTCTGTTTATTTTTTTAACATTGTTGACAAAACACATTTTATAAACTTTCTTGAAAAAATTTTTTCTGTACTTTCACCTAAAAATTTAGGGTTTTCATAAAAATCATTCATCTTTACTTATAAAAAAACAACTTATATTTACAAAAAAAAGTTTACTGCCAATTTTCTTTAAAAAAACCCCCCCAAAATGTAAGTTTTCTTGAAAAAAAAAAAAAATGGTATGTTTTTACGACTTGCTCAACCTCTCCATATTAAGAACAGCTTTAGAAGTTGGGGGTGTTTATTCTGAAAGCCGTTCTTAACATGGAGAGGCAAAAAAAATATTTAAAAAACTGTACTTTCATCTAACAATTAATGGTTAAAAGACTTTCATCTTTTTTTGAAACAAAAACTTTTGTTGAGAAAAAAATTGCAAAAAAGAAAATAATAAAAGTAAATAAAAAATACAAAATGTAACTTCTCTTGAATACATATATATATATATATATGTATATATATATATATATATATATATATATATATAATCAGTAAATTTACTATATATATATATATAATCAGTAAATTTACTATATATATATATATATAATCAGTAAATTTACTATATATATATAATCAGTAAATTTACTATATATATATATAATCAGTAAATTTACTATATATATATATATATATATATATAATCAGTAAATTTACTATATATATATAATCAGTAAATTTACTATATATATATATATAATCAGTAAATTTACTATATATATATATAATCAGTAAATTTACTATATATATATATATATAATCAGTAAATTTACTATATATATATATATATAATCAGTAAATTTACTATATATATACACTTGTGCCCGATATTATTCATACCCCTCGGATCATTGAGATTTCTATAAGAATATTGCTCAAACCAGAAGGTAGACAATATTAAAGGGATTTCAAACAATAAATCAAGCATAAGCATTTAATTTAAACTCAACAAATAAACAAATTATGCAAGTTTGAAACATTATACAAAGAAAAACAATAATGGCACTAGTTCAAAATTATTCATACCTCTCTTACTAATAGTCAATAGCATGCCTTTTATTCTTAATAACTGCCTTTAACCATTTTGGATATTTATCAACAAGGTTTTTACAAGCATCAACACTGATTTTTGACCATTCTTCAATGCAGTAGTTCTCCAAATCCCTCAAATTTCTAGGTTTCCGCTTTTTAACCTCAGTTTTCAATATGTGCCAGAGGTTTTCGATAGGGTTCAGGTCGGGACTCTGGCTAGGCCATTCCAAAACATTAATTTGATTATCCTCAAACCATTTCTTGACTATTTTGGCAGTATGTTTTGGATCATTATCCTGTTGAAGGACCCAGTTTGGTCCTAAATGGAGCTTCTTCGCATCCTGTCTAATGTTTTTCTGGAGTATCTCCAAATATTGCTCCTTCTTCATGGTTCCATCTATCTTGACCAAACTACCTGGACCACTAGCCGAAAAGGAGCCCCAAAACATTAGGCTACCACCACCATGTTTCACCGTGGGTATGGTGTTCTTTGGGTTGTAAGCTTCTCCTTTCTTCCTCCAAACGTAAGAAGCATCCATATGGCCAAACAATTCAATTTTTGTTTCGTCAGTCCACAAAATACTTGAGAAAACGGACTCTGGAGAATTCACATGGGTCCTAGCAAACTTTAGACGTGCTGCAAGGTGTTTTCCGATGTGCAATGGAGTCCTTCTTGGTCTTCTTCCTTTCAGACCATTTTCATGCAGAGTCCTTTGCAATGTTTGCCTTGATATTTTTATGCCAGAAGACTCCAGATTTTCTAAAATGTCCTTAGTAGTGGTGCTTGGATTTGCATTAACACTTCTTACAATATTCCTGGTGGCTCTAGCAGACAGTTTCCTTTTCCTTCCTCTACCAATCAAGTTGTTTGTTGTGAGGTGGCTCTGGAATTTTTTGATGATGCTCTGTACTGTTGCTGTAGGGACCTTAAATTTCTTGGAAATTGACTTGTAACGTAAACCATCCTTATGTGAATTCACAATTTTAGTCCTAAGATCATTACTAAGCTCTTTTTTCTTCCCCATTCTAATAATTTTTATTCTTTTATTGGTTTTCAGTTGATATCATTTTAATTTCTGAAAAATGCAAAAAACGAAATGAAATTAATCAAAGGTTGTATAAAAGCATTCAAAATAAGAATCAAACAGGAAACAAACAGTCAGAAACTCGATTAATACTGAAAAAATAAGGGGGGTATGATTATTTTTGAACATTGCAGATTTTATAAATAGCTGTATATTTCTTTTATTACAAGTATCCCGAGATTTTAAATTGACGAAAATGATCAGAAGAGGTTTATTAAGAATATGTATCGATATGGACGTAAACAATAAATTCTTACAAAGTTACACCTAATAAACTCAATTTTCAAGGGGGGGTATGAATAATATCGGGCACAAGTGTATATAATCAGTAAATTTACTATATATATATATAATCAGTAAATTTACTATATATATATATAATCAGTAAATTTACTATATATATATATAATCAGTAAATTTACTATATATATATATATATATATATATAATCAGTAAATTTACTATATATATATATATAATCAGTAAATTTACTATATATATATATATAATCAGTAAATTTACTATATATATATATATATATATAATCAGTAAATTTACTATATATATATATATAATCAGTAAATTTACTATATATATATATATATATAATCAGTAAATTTACTATATATATATATATATAATCAGTAAATTTACTATATATATATATATATATAATCAGTAAATTTACTATATATATATATATAATCAGTAAATTTACTATATATATATATATAATCAGTAAATTTACTATATATATATATATAATCAGTAAATTTACTATATATATATATATAATCAGTAAATTTACTATATATATATATATATATATATAATCAGTAGATTTACAGTAGGTTTCTGTTATCTTTTATTTATTGTATTTCTATTTTTTTCTGGTTTGCTGGTTTTGAACTTTGTCTGCATCTGTTACTTTGCTCAGCTCAATTCAGTGAATGCCGGTTGAACCCAAACCATAATTGATGGAAAATCATGAGGATCCGGGTCAAATTCTGCAAGAGTACCAAGAAAAGCGGAGAGAAAAAAAGAACTACGTGGGCAGTGAGAGCAACTTGGAAGCATGTGTGAGTGTGAGGGAAACATTTTAAATAAGATGCAATCCGAACTTTGAACAAAAATATGTACATACAATATCAGAGTGAATAATGAAGTTATTTGCTGTTCTTTTTATTTGCTTCCGTTATTTCAGCCACGAAAAAGAAGAAAAGAACAACATCTCCGCAATTAATACTGTCACCACTGTTGAGGGACATCACTATCCAATGAGGCAACCACTTTTGTATCAATGAGAGTGACTTAACTGTTTTATGTCTATAAGTAAATTACAGATCATATGATGGAGATCGAAGAAATTCCCACACAATTGGAAAGGCGGTCGACTCCTTCCTTATTCTTTTCCCCACCATTATCATTTCTTCAATCTTACCTGCTTTAACTCCATAGAGACATTTTCGAGTTCCTCTTTGCTCTGTTTCTCCTGATGATTTTGTCGTTCAGCTCGAAGTTCATTTTGAATGGCACTCAGGCGTTTCTCAACTCTTAGGGTGGACTGAATAAAACACACACAAACAAAAAAATAAAATAAAAAGCAACAATAAAAAAAAAAAATTCTTCATATTCAAGACGATTTGTAAGATTTCAAAAATATTTAAAAACAAAACTGAACATTCTTAGGATGAGAATGCAAATTTAAGCATAAGCGTGACAGACAAACCATTATGATTATTTGCCTTATTTATATTATTTGGACTATTGTTCTCATCTTGAATGTAATTTTTACAACATTTTGGTCGATGTAACCTCTGACCTTCTTCAGGCATATCTTGTCAAACTCTGGAATTGTTCTGTTGAACACAGGAATCTGCACAGAATTTCAAATAGAACCACAGGAGGTAGCATGCTCTCATTCCCTCAGCCATGACTGGGTACAAGTCCTAAGTAATTTGCAAGAACCCACATAGTAGGTAGAGTACTTGGTAAAATTATGTTGTAAAAGTTACACTCTTCTGGAGGTTGAAGGTTCAATCTTCAGTGTGGGTGACACCTGAAATACAACCGCGAATTTATTTACATCGACCGACTTGTGAAAATAACATTCAAAATGATAACAGTAGTTTGAAAAATCCAAATAATATGAAACAAACTCTTTTTTTTTTGTGTGGGTGGGTGAAGGGGGGGGGGTCGCTCCAAACAAAGCATGAAGCCACTTGATGTAAGAAGCTAAAAAAAGAAAATACTACTTCAAAGTCGAAAAGTAGCCAACAATAACTGATAGATAGATAGATTCCGTTTCAGAAAACAGCAATTCTTCCCCCTTGGACAGAAACATCACTCATGGAATGTGAGGACTAAAGGACAAAATAAAATCTAAGATGCATCCTTTTAATCTGCATGTGTACTTATTATCTCTCACTCTTTTGGACAGGTGGGAGCAGAGAGCTGTTGCCATATGGACTTAGGGTTAGTAGTAGGGTTTCATTACTTTCTTTTTGGAAGGGAAAGAAGACTGCAAATGGAAGGTGGTGGATGCTGAATTAGAATTAGGCATATTTATGAAATATTAAATCCATCGAGGCATCTTAATTGAACTTGCTATTTGGACATTTGCTAGAAGACCTTTCTCCTGGCTGAAACTTATGCAAACTTTTCCAGTGAGGTTGATTATGTTAATCATTTTTAGGTACTTGTGTAGAATTGACCTTTCCATTCGTATAAGCCATTTTCTTGTCCGACAGAATTTGTCATGGAAACTTGGGAATCTCCATTAAATTCTTATTTGGATAATTTGGACACCTGAATAGACATCTAAGATGTTTCTGAATTTTTTTTTAGATGAGGATTGATAATTTGTATTCTTTGAACTGTTGTTTTCATCTTGAGTGATATTCTCACAACATTTCGACCGATGTAACCTCCGACCTTCTTCAGGTGTATGTTGTCGAACCCGGGAATCTTTATGGAATTACAAATGGAAAACTTTATTAAATCTATGAGGGCAACAGAAACATTTTTTTTTTACATGGAGGTCACCGCTTATCAAGGCCCGAAGGCCATTCAGGGATAAGGCTATTGCGTGTACAGTAATCAATGAGATAGTATTGTAGTAATCATTAGTATTGGGGGTTTTGATAGAGTGTCTTACTTAAGGGGGCGGTTTGTCAGGAGTTTGTTTATGTTGGACTTGAAGACGTCCAAGTTTACTAAGTTTGACAAGATACACATAATAAAACAATGCTGGGATAAGCAGAGAGCATGTATGATGACTAGTATTCCCAAATGGTCACCAACTTCGCACTAACCAGGTGCAATGTCGGTAAACATCAGTGATCTAACACAAGAACTGGTGTATCAAGATAATTACACTGTATATAAGACTACAACACAACTGTCTTTCAATCCTCTCATAATATTCTTCATCTTTCAACTGACAGTTTGGCTTTTTACTAAGAACAAAGTGTAGTATATGTTCTGATACTTTACTTCATGATTTCTGTACTCGGCTCTATTAGTGAAGAAGAATTATTTCCAGAGTTTTCATTTTTGGTGGTTGGAGTGGGGGGGGGGATTTTCTCACATTAAATACTGACCTTGTGTCTAACTCTGCCAACTAAATAGGGACAACCTATCTATCTCTTTAATCCTTATCCTTCAGTGGCTTTAAATCTTTATAAATTGAATTAGTTTTTTTTACATTTTAATTGAAAAAAAACACTTGTCTTTTTTTATACTGACCTTATCAGCTTGTGGTTGCTGACGGAGAGTATTCGTCAGTTCTTTTACAGCTCTCTTGGTTTCTTCAATACTCCTAGATAAAAAGCAAAAAACAAAACAAAATGAAATACAAAGGCAAATTTGACATACAATCGTGGCATCCAGGGGGGGGGGCACCCAATCATATTTCTCAGTACAAGTGTTACATTTCAACCTTATGTCATACATGGAAAGTAGAAAGTGAAACTGGGGTTTATTTCCGACAGCCTCATAATTCTTGCTTCCCTTATTTTATTCCTTTAGTCCTCACACTCCATGATCGATGTTTCTGACAGAGAGGGGAGAATTGCTGTTTTCTGGATCGGAATCCATCCATATAACTCTTTTGACATAAAGTGGTATTTTTTTAACTCTAAGTGGTTTCATGCCTTGTCTTGAGCGATTTTCATAAAAAAACAAAAAAGCATGGAAGTTCATAAACAAGTCTTGTTTGCTATTCATTCCTGCACATGTCCTTTAACGTGATCCTGCTCGACTGAGGAAACGCTACCTGTAAACATATAGAGACAACAGTTAAAGACGAGAAGAGGTTTATTTCGCCTGGATCACTTGTTCTAGATCAACCAGTAGAGTGGGCTGACCCGTGGCGATACATTTTTTTACTTGTAATTATTTTTCTACCGAATCATTTTTCGTAATTTGGGTTTGTATTACTATACACATAGATTCGAAAAGTTGTCAAAAAACAAATATATAACAAATAAATGTTATCAAAGCAAGGTAAGTTACTTTTCTACCAAACGGGATATATTTTTCATGTTTTTATTCAATGTAACATGTTTATTCAGCTCGAAAACCATACAGTGTTTACCGATGTATTGGAAAATTCAAGATGGCGTCTGATTCTCTCTTTAACACGGTAAGTGTGGGAAAAGATGTTATAAATAAAAAACCGGATAAAATACTGTTAAAAACCCGCTCAATATATGTTACCATGACATAGGTTGACATATATTCGGTAGGTTTTTAATAGTATTTTGTATAGTTTTTTATTTATAACACCTTTTTCCATACTTACGGTGTTAAAGAGGGTGTGAGACGCCATCTTGAATTTTCGAATACATCGGTAAACAGAAACACTGTAAGTTTTTCGAGCTGAATAAATATGTTACATTGAATAAAAACACAAAAAATATATCCAGTTTGGCAGAAAAGTAACTTATCTTGCCTTTGATAACATTTATTTGTTATATATTTGTTTTTTGACAACTTTTTCGAATCTATGTGTACAGTAATACAAACCCTTTTTTTTTTTCAGAATTAATTAATTAAAAATACTGCGTTTAAATGTCACACTCAATTGTAGTTTTAGAAAGTGAAAGTTTTTGTTTAGTTTCGATATTTGTTTCCCTATTGGGAAACTGGGCTGACCCGTGGCGATCTAAGCCACGTAATCATAAAAAAATATACAGTGAATTAATTACTTGGCTTGAAATCTATTTAAATTTCTTTCCTATACTATTTTCATACTTTTGAATTATAATAATTGATTTACTATTTTTAATTTTAACATTAAAAACTTCCATTTCCAACGTTCCGGTGTTCTTGGCGTAGGAATACATTGTTTTAACTTTTCGATTAAGTCCGATTTGCAATTATATATAAATAATAATAATTAAAAAAAACATTTAGAGATAATTAATTTCCTTTTAAACAAAAACTGGTTAGTAAATGCATTTTTATTTTTATTGAATAGCACATTATTATTTTTTAATCGTTTTAAGAGAAAAACAAATATTAAAAAATGTCAAGGTCGTGTCGTCGTATTTTGTTTTCTTATGGCGATCACGTGAAAGGAATATTTTTATTTTACCAAATATTTTTTCTATTAAACAAAGAAAAATACAAAGTTTCTATTGCTGTACACATAGATTCGAAAAAGTTGTCAAAAAACAAATATATAACAAATAAATGTTATCAAAGGCAAGATAAGTTACTTTTCTACCAAACTGGATATATTTTTTGTGTTTTTATTCAATGTAACATGTTTATTCAGCTCGAAAAACGTACATTATTTACTGATGTATTTGAAAATTCAAAATGGCGCCCGACTCTCTCTTTAACACGGTAAGTTTGGGAAAAGGTATTATAAATAATAAACTAGACAAAATACTATACTAAAAACTCTGGTGTTCTGACGTCATTACTCCTCTTACACCTCTCATCATTCCTCACAGACCCCTTACCTTCTTTGAATCTTTTATGTCACCCGAAAACTGATGTTCGATTCATGCAAGATTATCCAAAAGCAGTCTGAAGTATTCCACCCATTTCTGTGGCATTTTTTTTTTTCATGTTTAAAACAGAATTTTATTTCATATCATTCTTCTAAAGTGTCCTCACGTCCAGATTGCATTTTTGAAATTCACCAGCTGTGACAATTAGGCTTTAATAGGACGTATTCCAATTCCTGCTGTAGCTGTTCATTTGAACCATGAAATCATAAAAATCAGCCATCTCATAAGATGTATAGCAATAACATGCTGAATTTTCCAAAGTCTACGACAATTTTAAATGCCCGTACAAAAAAAAAAGGTCTGGAAACTCATTGAAGGTATCTCGTATATGAGTGGACGGTCACATTTCTGGCAGCTCCTGCATTCTACCTGGCCTTCAGCTATCTTGACCCAATGATATACACAATGATCACATCAACATACCGTTTCTCGTTAGATCACCGTTTCTTGATTGCGCACCGGCAATAACCCTCATGTGCACAATGATTTGATTGTCTCGAAGATGTCACATACTAACCTGTCTCTAAAATCTCGGTCTTCCGTTAAAGAATCTTCCAATCTCTGTTGATTGTAGCTCAAATCTCGCAGGGAACTGTGCAAACTGTGAACTTCTTTATCGAGATCATCAGCAAAACGGACGGCAGTTTTTCGCTTTCTGTATGGACTCTGAAATCAATTTAACATCAATATAGACAAATGCAAATATTTAAAAAAAAATGGAAATCACTCCAGACAAGGCATGAAGCCACTGGATGTAAGGAGTTAACAAGACCGAAACATGATTATCGTAAAGGAAATGCATATTGATTGAAAATATTTGTAACAGAGCGCAGACGTGCATATGCAAATTCATGTGGAATGACGTCACTGGTTAAAAAAAAAAAGACTATAAAAATGAGAAAGAGGATGATCACGTTTTCTTTTTTTTCTTTTACAAAGGGTCACAACTTATCAAGGTCCAGAGGCAACTCAAGGGTAAGGGTTAAAGAGTGTACAGTAGTCAATGAGACAATATAGTAATCGTTAGTAGTGGAAATTTGGTAAATTGGATTACTTAAGGGGAACGGCTCATTAAGAACTTGTTTACATTGGACTTGAAGATGACCATATTGTAGTCAGCTAGAAAGCAGGCAAACGGAAGAGAGTTCAACAGGTCTGCAGTTCTAAGAAAGAAACTTTGTTCATGGAATCTACATTTAGGTTTAGGCACAGATAAAGAGTGAGGAGAATTATTGATAGTGTTTTCTGCTAGACGGGTGTTTCTCATGAACATTTGGTATGGGGGGACCATAGATTGAAGCTAAGACGAACACTTGCCATGAAAATAACGATAAAGCAGAGACAGGCTCACAACATCTCTTCTGTGAGATAGAGGTTGCAGGGAAGAGAAAAGGACATCTACGAGGCTACGAAGTCTATTTTGAACTATCAAGGCAGGATAAGTCCTTTCTAGCAGCTCCTGCCTTAATGAGAAGTCATGTGTGTTGGAAGAGGAAATAAATGTTGTACAACAAAAAATAAACGAGTTGAAGTTTTTCTATTCTTTGTATACTTTGTGACTGAGGTTACAACGTGTTGGTTCCTGGACAACATTACAGATTAAGGATACACGTAGGAGGAAAACAGTCAGCAGGAAATGAGTTACACAAGCTTACAGTTCTTGGAAAGAAGTTACTGGTATGGGAAGCTGTATTATATATGAATGTGCAAAAACAGCAAATTGATGAAGACCACTTGACCAATGAGTTAAACAAATTTTTATAAAGAAAATAATTTTTAAGCGATTAATGAGAATTTGTAGGCATTACAACATAAATCTAGTAAGAAATCTTTTTTTTTTACATAGGCATCACCACTTATCAAGACCAAGAGGTCACTCGAGGATAAGGGTTAAAGAGTGTACAGTAGCAATTGGACAATATAGTAACCGTTAGTAATGGAAATTTGGTAAATTTGTTAACTTATATGGAACGGCTCATCAGAAACTTGTTTACGTTAGACTTGAACACAACCATATTGTAGTCAGCCAGAAAGCAGGAAAAAGGAAGACAATTCCACAGGCGTGCAGTTCTAAGATAGAAGCTTTATTCATGGAATCTACGTTTAGGTTTAGGCACAGATAAAGAGTGGGGGGAATTATTGATAGTGTTTTCTGCTAGACGGGTGTTTCTTGTGAAAGTTTGGGAGGGGGGATCATAGAATGAAGCTCATCCGAGCACTTGCCATGAAAATAACGATAAAGTAGAGACAAACTCGCAACATCTCTTCTGTGAGAAAGAGGTTGCAGGGAAGAGAAAAGGACATCCCCCACAAGTCTACAAAGTCTATTTTGAACTCTATCAAGGCAGGATAAGTCCTTTCTAGCAGCTCCTGCCCAGATGTGGCAACAGTACTCCATCCTTAGACGTACCTGGCTCTTATATAGATAGAGAATTGCATCAGCAGTGAGATATCTACTGGATCGAGAGAAGGATCCCACCATTTTTCCAGCGGCCTTGGCAACGGATTTAATGTATGTGTTCCATTTAAGATTAGGAGTAAAGGTCAAGCCAAGAAGCTTGTCAAAACACAAGGCCTCCTCAAGACGAGAGCCATTCATTTCAATTAATGCCAGATGGGGATCAGAGTGTTGATGATGTAAAGATAGAAGCTTGGTTTTAGATGCATTAAAAGTAACAAGCCACCTCTTTCCCCATTGAACGATTTGCTCAAGATCAGAGGAGAGAGAATCAGAGAGAACTTGGTCGTTTACGGTCTTAGATGTGCTACCATAGATAGTAGTGTCATCAGCATAGATATCAACGAATGATGTAAGGATGTGATTTGGAAGATCATTAATATAGATCAGGAAAAGAGTAGGGCCCAGGACGGACCCCTGCGGGACTCCAGCATTAATACTAAGAGCTTCTGACTTCTGACCATCAACCACTACTCTTATCAGAGAGAAATGATTTAATAATTGAGAAGACATTTCCAGCTATACCGTAGATGGAGATCTTGTGAAGTAAACCTTTATGCCATACTCTATCAAAGGTCTTTGATATGTCAAGAGCAATTGCCCTAGAAAGGTAGCCTCTGTCGAGAGATTCGCTAATCCTATGAGATATGTTTGTTGAGTTATCTCCCTTTGTTTCTTGAGTATTTTTCAAAATGGTGGGCAAGGCAGTCACTTCTTAGATACTCATAAAATTTGATTTCCTTATTTAAAAATAAAACTACTTGATCAATTTACTTGATTTTTGGAATCTGATATTTTCGTTTCATCACAGGCATGTATATCATACAGATTTTTTTTTTTTGATTTTGGTTTTGATATAGGGGGAATTATGGGCAACAATAAAAAAGAAATACATTATTTGCCTCTCCGTGAGAGCAGAGTTAAATACAAGGTCTTTTTGTAAGGTAGAGAAAAATCCATCCTCCCCAACCAAAAAAATAAAATAGGCTGAAAAAAAAAAAAAAATTGTCTGTGGGGAACTTGGAACAAAATCTTACTGTAAAAGGGGACATGGTAACATTATGTTACCATGACACGATGATCCCTTTAATCTTTATCTTTGACAAATAGTTTATTTTACAACTAGCTGTTCTGCCCGGCTTTGCTCGGGCCCTATGTACTGTTCATAACTTTATGTGCATATGCATATATTAAAAAGGGTGAATATGTACGGTAATGCCTTTCTATATAATAGGCTTCCTTAACTACCATAGAAAAAAGGTGGTAGAGACCGCAGACGTCAACTTTTTTTTTAACTTTGACCCCAATTTTGACCCATGTCCAAGTAATCTACATCTAAAATTTCAAGTGTTTAGACCCAAAATTGGCAGAGGAGTTTGGTAGAGTGTGCAAAGGTCAACTCTGTCAAATTTGACCTCTCACCAGCCAAATTTTTGCTCCAAAACTGATTAAAAAGCTTGCTGCATGTCTGAATACCCTTTATGTAAAATTTCAAATGTTTAGGCCCAAAATTGGCTTAAGAGTTTGCTAGAGACCGCAATGGTCAAATCTTTTGAACTTTGACCCCTTGGAAGCCAAAAATTTTCAGCAAAAAACGATTAAAAAGCTTGCCCTATATGTGAATACACTTTATGTCAAATTTCAAATGTTTAGACCAAAAATTGCTTGAGTAATTTGGTAGAGACTGCAGAGGTCAATTTTTGAAAACCTTGACCCGAATTATGACCCCTTAACATTTACTGTTTTGGGGTCAAATCAAGTTATTAAGTTAGATCCTTGTCCAAGTAATCTATATTTAAAATTTCAAGTCTTTAGACCGAAAATTAGCAGAGCAGGTCAAATCGTTGAACTTTGATCCCTTAACAGCCAAATTTATGGCCGAAAACCGATTAAAAAGATTTTCCCAAATCTCAATACCCCTTATGTCAAATCTCGAGTCTGTAGACCGAAAATTGACAGAGTTATTTGGTAGGGTACACAGACAGACAGACAGACAGACACACACACACACACACACACACACACACACTTTTATAGATATATAGATAATTGCATACAACGGTTTATTAATTACTAGTAGGACTCATGGAAATTCCACAGAATGAGAAACATATTTAATGAACAAATATGTTTTGTTAAAACATATTTTGATGACACTTGTTTCTTTTTCTTTTAATTGTGAAAAATAATTGGAAAAAGTATTAAGTGGTTTTATATATATATATATATATATATATATATATATATATATATATATATAGTCATCCACATTCAGTACTGTCATCAGTGCGGCTAGACCTCAAGCCAGGATTGAAACCTGACCGTCTGTACGACAGTCAAGGCTCCTAACCATTATGCTATCAGTGGTTGCTGAACGAGTCGTGAGTTTTGACATTGTCCAAAATACCTAAGCTCGATTTGTTTACACAAAGAGCATCGCTTTATATGCTAATAGTAATTCATGTATCACTACTCAATATGCTCAACTCAAGATGAGGAGCATTATAGTCATCGTTTCTTATTGTTGAGCACTTTCACTAGAATTAAAAGTCGGTCAATTTAGTTCTTACGCACAGATCGACATATAATGACTAGATCACTCTGACTGACGTTAAAAACATTTAATGAAATAAATGTTTAAAATTCAACAACATCTCTCACAGTTAATGGTAACCAAGTGGATATGGTTCTTGCTAATGGAACCAGAGATGACTTCTGTCGCTGGGTTCAAATCTGGTGTTAATCATGATACCCTGCACTGAAGATTCACAAAAGGATGAAACACTAGCGTCTGTAAGTATTTAATTATTATAGTAAAAATTGTATATATATATATATATATATATATATATATATATATATATGAAATTTATTACTGTGGTCCAGAATGAGTTTACATATAGTTTCCTCTAGCTGAAACAATATATAAACTCATTCTGGACTCACAGTAATAAATTTCCTATATACAGCTCTGGCTACACATTGAGCGCTCTAGTCCGTTTTTTTCACCACTGGTAAATAAATATATATATATATATATATATATATATATATATATATATATATATATATATATATATATATATATATATATAAGTGTCATATCTAAGTGGAGGCAGTCCAGGTGACAGCAAAGGAGAGGTGACACAATGTCAGTGAGGTGACATTTGAGCAGACCGGCCCAGGTGACGTTTACTCTAGCTATGCCACTGTATAGAACTGACCCAAATGAGATAAATTAACGAATACTAATAAGTACTTAGAAAGTAATATTATGCTACATAGTTCAATACAAATAATAAATCACATCACAAGAGACAATCTTTGATTTACTCCTTCAGTCCAGCACTTCTTTGCAGACAATGTTCATTTTTTTTCTGTTTATTTTGAATATTTCCGGTTTTTACGTAGCATTTTGCTGACTTCTTTCTTTGGTGAAGAAACGTTGCGTGTCGAAATTACTGTGAGTTCCTTTCTCACATTATTACAACAAACATCACAATATAATAATATTTGAAAATATCAAAGGGAGGTTACTTTCATATTATTGTTCAAGGTTGCCAGATTGGCCTTGTTAAAGCTAATTTTCACAAATTTGTTTTTTTTTTTTATTTAGAATTAGTTTGGCTTTCAAAAATATTATATTGCAATTTTTTCAAAGCGTAATGTATGGACTAATTAATAAAGAAACAAGCACAATATTAAATAGATGAAATACGAAAACACGGCTATACTAAAGGAGAAATATTATATGGATTGTTTTTTCTTTCTTTCTATTTTTTTATGATAATTTTGTGATATGTCAGAACATAAAATGTTCATGTTGCTGTCACTAAATCATAAAAACTAGGATATTTGTTAACTCATTTTTATTTTTCTGTTGACAGTATGGGAGCAAAGAAATTTTTAGCAAAATCACTTACATTACTTGGGCTGTACTTGTTATGGCCTGGAATAAAAGAAAAACAAAAAGAGACTTGATAAAATTACATAAAGATAAAATTAAGATGTAAAAAAAAAAAAAAATTTATTCAATAATCTTATAGGGTAAGCTGATATATCTATTTCATAGCTAATGGACTTACCCAGAGAGTATAAGTTGATATACCTATTTCATGAATAATGAACTTACCCCCAAAATATAAGCTGATATACCTATTTCATAGATAATGAACTTGAAGTTGAAGCCCAATGTAAACCAATTCAAAGTCCAATGTGCAAGTCCAATGTAAACCAATTCAAAGTCCAATGTGCAAGTCCAATGTAAACCAATTCAAAGTCCAAAGTGCAAGTCCAATGTAAACCAATTCAAAGTCCAATGTGCAAGTCCAATGTAAACCAATTCAAAGTCCAATGTGCAAGGGACAGGAAAACGGTTCGATCAGTACACACACAGACACGGTGACATGTCACCAACACGATCTAGCATACACAATTACCAACTGGCCGTTCTTTCCTCTCGCCTTGCCTTCCAAAACGACCTGAATTTATAGTTGTCGAAGACCAACTGATTTGCATATATGCACGAGATTTTGCGAGAGTTTCCAAGATCATACCATTACAAAACGCCGTCGGCGCCATCTTGGAATTCTTTTCTTATCCTAGCTTCGCAGCGATGACAAAGCACACACGCACACCTAGGTCGTTTGAACGGTAAGCCCTCATTTTCACAGCTTTTGCCACACTAGAGAGTATAAGCTGATATACTAGATGCCTTCAATAAGTTTCCAGACTTTTTAAAATTGTCGTAGATTCTTGAAAATTCAGTATGTTATTGCTATATATCTTATGAGATGACTAACCAATTTTCATGATTTCAGATTCAAATGAACAGCTGCAGTAGGAATTGGAATACATCCTACTAAAGCCTGATTGTCACAGTTGGTGAATTTAAAAAATGCAATTTGGACGTGAGGACACTTTAGAAGAACGATATTCTGTTTTAAACTTGAAAAAATGCCACAGAAGCGTATGGAATGCTTCAGACTGCTTTTGGATCATGAATCAGGCATCAGTTTTGGAGTGGCATAAGATATTCAAAGAAGGGAAGGGATCTGTGAGGAATAATGAGGTGTGGGAGGAGTAAGGACGTCAGAACACCAGAGTTGATTGGCCAAATAAAGAATTTCATGGATAAGGACCGTCGTGTGTCTTTAGAATTAATAAGTGCATAGTTTGATGTCAGTGTGGGAACTGTACACACAATTATTCACGAGGAATTGAAGGTGCGGAAGATTTGCGTGAAGTTTGTCTCAAGGGTGCTTAGAGAAGATCAGAAAAAAAGACGTCATGGGTATCAAGACAGATCCTCACCCTCCCTATAGTCTAGACCTTGCTCCCTGTGACTCTTGGTTATTCCCTAAACTCAAGGAAAATCTTAGTGGCTGTCGTTATGAGACAATTGAAGAGATGAAAGAGGCTGTGATGACACATTCACACAAGATGATTTCTATTGGGCCTTCCAGAAGTTGTTGGAATAGTACAACACGTGTATTGCAGCCAGAGGAGATTACTTCAAAGAACACTAAAATGTGCCCATATGAAAAAAATCTGGAAGCTTATTGGAGGCACCTCATACCTATTTCATGACTAATGGACTTACCCAGAGACTATAAATATATCAGGTTGACAAGAAAGTTCTTTCGGTTTTTTAACTCTTAAATTCAGATGAACATATATCGGCTCAAACAAAAATTTATTGATCGAAATAAGCACCATCAGATATGTACTTTTGTCAATGCAAAACAAATGTGTTTATGCCGGTAATGTTAAAACCTTGCATTCTGGTGGCGATGAAGTCTTGATATTGTGTAGGTTTTTGAAGCATTTCGCATGCAGAAAGTTATCGAGATGCTTGAAAATGTGGTAGTCGGTAGGTGAGAGGTTTGGAGAGTGTGGCGGATGAGGCAGAGTTTAATAGCCCAATTTGTTCAACTTCTGCATGGTCGGTTTAGCAACATGTGGTCGGGCATTGTTGTGGAGGAGAATGGTGCCTTTTCTGTTGACTAATACTGGGTGTTGTTGTCGAAGTTTCTGATGCATTTCATCCATTTGTTGACAGTACTACTTCTCCGTAATGGTTTCGCCTGCATTCAAAAACTGTAATGGATGAGGCCGGTCACAGACCACCAAACAGCATGACCTTCTTTTGGTGCAACTTTGGCTTCGGGAAGTTTTATGGAGCTTCATTGGCCTCTAACTACTGAGTTGAGCATCGCCAATTGTCATAAAGAACCCACTTTTCATCACGAACCACAACCCAGTTGAGAAACGGGGCATTCTTGTTGCATAAAAGAAGGAGTAATAACACTTCATAACTGCATTTCTTTTGGTTGTTCAATTTGTGAGGCACCCATTTATGAAACTCTCTCAAGTGGTTAGAAATCGTTGTATATGTTATGTCTAATTCAAAAGCAAGTTCTCGAACAGTTGTGCATGGATTGGCTTCAACTAAGGTTCTTAATTGATCGTTGTCAACATCTGATGGCCAGCCACTACACTCATCATCTTCAAGACTCTCGTTGCCACCATGAAATTTCTTAACCACCATTGTGCTGTGCATTCAGTAGTTGTTCCTGGACTAAAAGCTTCATTGATATCACGAGCTGTTTCAGCAGATTTCGGCCTAGCTTGAATTGAAATTAGAAAATTGTGTGAATTTGCTTTTTTTTTTCCATCTTGTATTCAACGTTCTGAAAAGAAGACATAATTGTTTTTAAACGATTGTAATTTAATCAATAGAAAAATTTTGATAGATTTTTAAAGTTTAAAAATTGAAAAATACTGAGCTCGTAAAATTCAATTGATTTCATTACTGTTTAAAAAAAAATATATTTCTATTACTTTTTATACAACTTTAATAGTTTATTTTGGAAGTATAATCCATAAAGAAAATAAACAACCCACTTTTAAAAGAGAAATTACGAAATTTTTATATTTTATTTGCAGTTTCGTATTAGGGGTGCCAAAAATTCCTACAAAAATTCTGATACACCTAACTGTGTGGTCAGTACTGGTTCCTAGGCAAAACGCTTCATTGATGTCGCGAGCTGTTTCAGCAGCTTTTCGGCCTAGCTTGAATCGAAATAAGAAAATTGTGCGAATTTGCTTTTTTTTTTCCATCTTGTATTCAACGTTCTGAAAGGAAGACATAATTGTTTTAAAACGATTGTAATTTAAACAGATAGATAGAGCGAAAAACGCTATTTAAAATAATATATAAAGTAAAGGTATTATAACGAAAACTTATTTGAAAAATACATCATTTGAAATCAAAATTTAAAAATTCCGTAAGAACTTTCTTTTCAATCTAATATGCATCTCAATTGGGCCTGTCTTTTTTCGAAGATGTGAGGTGGCATTGACGTGACCTTAGTTTGAAACACGCCCAAAGATGCACACAATTTGAGGGAACTTGGTTTTCTATTACATGCAGAACTTCATGTGAACTGTAGTCTAGTCACCTGTTGTTCTGTCCACCTGATCCAGATAAAAACCAGAGCACCCTCAGCTGACAGGTAGCAAAATTCCACCCCTATACAGTAGAGATCTTCAGATTCTAGAAATCCTTCTACTTTAATAATTTCTTCTCCAGAACTGCTACACTTTGGAATTCTCTTTCGGGTTCCTGCTTCCCTGACTGTACTGACATGCAGAAGTTCAAGTGTCATGTAAACAGACATCTTGCTGCTCCACACCCTACATAGTATCCCTGCAAATTATATCCCAAATAGTAGCCCCTTACATCTAAGTGGCACTGTGCCAAAAACGGAAAACGCCGGATTATAACCAGCGAGCCAAAGAGAGATGTCAACTAGCAGACGTTAAAAACTGGAAGAAAAAAAAGAAGAAGGAAAGGAAAGAGTTTAACAAGAATAGAAAAGAAAGACAGAGTTTCATTGCGTTTCTCCAATAAAAAAAAAAAAAAAAACAAGGAAAAAAATGAATCAATCGTTCGCTCGTTATAGTACGGCAGTTATTTTTTTTCTTGACTCACTCGTTATAATTCGGCATTTTCCATTTTTTTCACAACGGGCACTAAAATGGAGAAGTACCATGGTTACGTTTTTTTCTTTTGTTGTTATTTCACCCCCAAACAAAGTACAATGCCACTTTGATGTAAGGGACTACTATTTGGGACAAAGTTTACGGGGACACTATTCAGGGAGTTGAGCAGCGAGATGTCTGTTCACATTATACTTGAACTTCTGCATGTCAGTACAGTCAGGCAAGCAGGGACCCTGGAGGAAATTCCAACGTCTAGCAGTTTGAGGGAAAAAACTATTTGAGTTGAACCCTAACCCGACAACAATATAGGGGTGTGATTTTGCTGCTTTTCGTGCTAGTTGGGGTATTTATGTCGAGGAAGAACAAATGCTTTGAGTTTGTTGGAGCACATTTCATTAAAGTACTTGTAAAACAGGCATAAGGATGCCACATTTTGGTGATATTATCTCCTTTGTTATTTGTGTGAATTAAAAAAGAAATTTTTTTTTTTAGACTAGTTTTAATTTGATTATTTTTCCACAAATCAAAGTCACGATAGTTTAGTTTTAATAATCCCCGGGAAAGCTAGTACTGAAATAGCATAAATACAACAAACAAGGAAACTTGTATTGAAATAAATAAATGTATTACATGAATACTGATTTAGCTTAAATAATTCTGGGCAAAGTCGGGTCGGGATAGTTAGTAATGAAATGAATGGTGCAAATACCTGAGAGCCCAAAATCTCTCATGGAGCATTCATCCGACCAAATAACAAACCTTCGACAAACCCGACAGACAGCTAAATCCCACCCCCACACAGTAGAGATCCCTAGATGTAAAAGATCTTTCTACTCCAGTAGTTTCTTTCCCAGAACTGCTAGACTCTGGAATTCTATTCCAGGTCCCTGCTTCCCTAACTGTACTGACATGCAGAAGTTCAAGTGTAACGTGAACCGACATCTTGCTGCCCAAATCCCAACATAGTGCCCCAGTAGTTGCTGCCCCTGGTAGTAGCTCCCTACACCAAAGTGGCAATGTGCCTTGTTTGGGGTGAAAATGTAATAAAAAAAAAACTAAAAAAAAAAACTTCCTTCTGCAACATCTATTGTCAAAGCAAGACGTGTTCAGTTTGCAGGCCATTGTTATAGATCTTTAATGAAGTTATTCCTTCCCTACTACCCAACCCAGAAGTAGAATGCACACATACCTAGATGTCATTGCAAGGGATGCCAATGTTGAGAGGCGGGACCTGGAAGCAGTCTTGCAAGATTGGTATAGGGTGGGCCAAAATAAGGGTCCTATTTTTAAAAATTCATAAATTCATGTAAGTTTTAAGAAGTGTTTTTCGGCCAAAATTTGTTTTGTTTATTTCAAAAAAATCTCGGAAGGGTCAGTCTACACACACATAAAGTTTGGTGAGTTTAACTTTTATTTTGTGGAAGTTATTCAAATTTAAAGATAGGACCCTTATTTTGGCCCACACTGTATATCTTGCGTGAGCGTGTGAACTCCATCATCTCAACTACAGTTGAAAGATGATGATGATGATGATGATGATGATAATGATGATGACGACGATGACGATGATGATGATAACGATGATGACGATGACGATGATGATGATGCTGATGATGATGACGATGATGATGACGATGATGCTGCTGCTGATGATGATGATGATGATGACGATGATGATGATCATGATGACGATGATGATGCTGCTGCTGATGATGATGAGGATGACAACGATGATGCTGCTGCTACTGCTGCTGATGATGATGATGATGACGGTGATGACGACGATGACGATGATGACGATAACGATGATGACGATGATGCTGCTGCTGATGATGATGACGATGATGATGATGACGATGCTGCTGCTGCTGATGATGACGATGATGATGATGATGACGATGATGATGCTGATGATGACGACGATGATGCTGATGCTGCTGCTGCTGATGATGATGACGATGATGATGACGCTGACGATGATGATGACGATGATGATGATGACTAGCATAGATGCCCAACATAAATACAAACAAAGAGGTTGAATAATCCTGAGCAAAGCCAGAATGCATTTTGGTTTCTTAAATGCTCTTCTTCCTTCCCTAGTAATGTGTAATCTGATTATTTCTTTTTTGTTGACCAATCACAATATTTGAAGACAAACAAACACTAAAGACACTATAACATTTGAATCATATGCAGATGAGCACCATCCATCGCATTTGAATCAGAATTACATATATTTTTTTAAAATTTTTTTACCTGATCTTGGCAAACTGGCTTGTCTATATTTTTCTTCTTTAATTTCTTCACATGTGTCATCGAGATCTTTCCTCAACTGTGGACGGACGAAAAAGAAAAAATAGCAATTCAAAATCATGTAAGAATTCCAAACAAATGCTTCGTTAGAAAAAAAAAAAGTGGATTACCCCCCCCTCCTTCACAGACATGAAATCGTTTACAAAATTCACAATCCAACCATATTTGATACAATGCCTGACTTGTCCACCAAGTTTCAACCATAAATGTGCAGCAGTCTTTGTTTTTATGAAGGTTCGATGATATGTAAGACTGAACAACGAATATTTTATGTTTCTGAATTTTTTAGATGAGGGTGGGTTATTCATATTATTTGGATTCTTTGGACTACTGTTCTCATCTTGAGTGTCATTTTCACAGCGTTTCACAGGACCCGTAGCACAGTGGTTAGAGTCCTTGAAAAATCAATTGTAAAAGTGATATTCTACTGAAGGTTGAAGATTTAATTCTTAGTGTAGCCGACCGAAAAATACAATTGCAAATTACTCAGCATCTCTATCCAGTCATGTCTGACAGAACAACAGCATGTTACTCCCTTGAAATAAATAAAGGGTTCCCTTCGAAATTCTGTCCAAATTCCCGAGTTCGACAGTAACATTCCAGAGTTTATATGATTAAACTCTACCGTGCTAGAAAACTACTTACGCCTGACAGTATCCTATACCTCTATAAGGCAACCATTCGCCATTGTATGGAGTACTGTTGTCACATCTGGGCTGGTGCATCTGCTGCTTGTCTCTCGCTCCTGGACAGGGTTTAAAAGAGAGTCGCCAACCTGATAGGTCCTGAACTGTCATCTAGGCTTCAGCCTCTGTCCCATCGACGAGATGTTGCATCCCTCTGCCTGTTCTACAAATACTTTAATGGTGAATGCTCTGACGAACTGCAAACACTTGTACCTCCCCGACGTAACTACCCCTGACAAACCCGACAAGCTACTAAGTCTCATCCCTTTACAGTAGAGATCCCTAGGTGCAAGAAAGCCTTTTACTCCAATAGTTTCTTCCCCAGAACTGCGGGTCTTTGGAACTCCCTTCCGGGATTCTGCTTTCCCAACTGCAATGATATGCAGAAGTTCAAGTGTAATGTTAACAAACATCTTTCTACTCATCTCCCTTCATAATGACCCTGCTAATTAAGTCCCTTATAGTAGCCCCCTGCTTCAAAGTGGCACTGTGTCTTGTTTGGGGTGAAAATTGAATAAAAAAAAAAAAAAAAAAGATACACTCGAAAAAAATCAGAGGTTACATTGACCAAAACGTTGTGAAAAGAAAACTCAAGACGAGTAAAGTAGTCTGAAAAATTCAAATAATATGAACAAATATTTTAATTCAACTTTGTGTTACAGACCAATAAAAATGCTATTTCAAACTTATGTGGAACCAAACAACGAACATGTTAATCCAATCTTAAGCGTTACTGACCAACGGAAATGCTAATTTGCACTGAAGTTAAACTAACCAACAAACATTATATTTAAGACCAACGAAAATACTACTTAAACTTAAATCAGTCTGATCAAAGCAAGATTGAAGTTAAAATTTTAGTGTGATCACCCAAAGAAAATGCGTGTCAAATTTATGCGTGACAGATCAATTAAAATGATTTGAAAATAAAAAGTGACAAACCGATGAACAAACAAAGGCTTTTATAGAAATTATGCAGTTCAATATTAATTGTTTGTTTTATAAAGGTTCAATGATATGTGTGCTGGTCATCTCATTGATAGAAGGTATGATTCTAAATAGACTTCACACTTACCGGACCATAACCCCCTAGATTTTTATGTGTGGTATTAACTCAAACTAACATTTATCAAATCCATCTCAAAACTATTTCTGAACTGAAAAAGGCCACTGCAGCCAAAATCAGGTTTGTGCCAAGAAAGAAATGAGAGTTATGGACAATTTTGCATGCTGTATTCCAATTGTACTGAATAATGATAAAACAAAGACTGTTGAAAATCCATGACTAAAACTTGGTGGACAAGTCAGGCATAGAATGAAGTTTATTTGTACTAAATATGATTGAATTGCAAAAAGGATTTTAAATTTATTAACGATTCTATAGGTTATTGCAGATGTTGAGCGGAACCTGTTCTTGTAACACCTCAATAAAATAAAAACTTATTTGCATAGCTATCAAGTATTCTGCATAGGGGCAGAGTTTAGTGTTAGTAGACTCTTCCTGGAATCAAAGTGTCGTATCTTTCTATTTTGCCTGTCCTCAAAGTCAAATATCCTTCTGCTTTCCCCAAGATCGAAGTGTAGTATCTCCCCGCTCTATCCAGGGCCAAAGTCTAGTATTGCTTAACTCAAAATCAAAGCTCAGTATTTCTCCACTCCACATAGGATCAAAATCTTGTATTGCTTCATTCAAGATCAAAATTTAGTATCTCTCGTCTCCAGCCAGGATCAAAGTTAGTATTACTTTATTACAAAACCAAAATTTATTATTTCTCCGGTCCCAGTATCAAAGTCTAGCATTGTCTCACTCAAGATCAAAATTTAGTATTTCTCCCTTCCACCCAGGATTAAAGTCTAATATTGCTTCACTACAGGTCAAAATTTAGTATATTTCTACTCCACCACTTGGGATCAAAGTTTAATATTGCTTCGTTCAAAATCAAAATTTAGCATTAGGTTGATGCAAAAATAATGTTGTTTTTTGATGTTTTTCATGTAAAAAAAACGACATTATTTTTGCACCAGCCTAATACCTCTCCGCTTCACCCAGAATCAAAGTCTAGTATTGCTTTGCTCAAGATCAAAGTTTAGTATTGCTCAACTCCAAGTAGGATCAAATTTTAGTATTGCTTCACTCAAGGTCAAAATTTAGTATATTTCTATTCCATCTAGGATCAAAGTTTAAGCTTCGTTCAAAATCCAAATTTAGTATTAGGTTGGAACAAAAATAATGTCATAATTATACTGTGATGTTACTGCTAGGTCAGTGACAATAGAGAGATGAACTAGAATAATACAGTGTATGGGTGACTGAATCTAATCAGCAATGGCAGTTGGTGCAAAATGCTTGTATTTTTGTGAGATTGAGGAGTTCTCAAGATAAAAATGGTTTAGTGTAATTTCATTTTCATTCCAAAACCTGCACAAAGGTGAGTAGGGGAGCCTACTAGTGAAAATGCACCAACTAGCTCTCTCTCTCTCTATGATCTGAAAACGTATGGGGGAGAAATCTTCAAATGACATCAAACTTTATGGGCTAATGAAATTGTATTCCCTGAGTCGTGACTGAAAGTGTTAATGGCAGGTTAATAGAGATATGTACAAATAGAAAGCGGAGGCAAATGGAATAAGAACACAGATCCAAACACAAACATGTATTATAATTTTATTTTTTGTAAAATAAATCAAATAATGAAGAAGAGAAAAAGGAGAAGAGAAATAATAACATCCCAATGGTTATGAGAAACGGGGAGGGGGGAGGGGAGGGTAAATCAAAGTTCTGAATTACAGGGCACAATTCTTTTTTTTTTTATTTTTCTTCCTTTGAAGATTGTAATGCCGGGTATGGGGCAGCCAAACCAGCTGCCAACATTGCCCCGCTTTTTTATTGAAACCAACCGAGAGCTCTTTTTAGTATCCTCGCTGTTCCCTTAAGTGCAATTGTCTTAATCTCTTTTGCACTTGGTTCACCAGGAATGATGAAAGTCACAATGGCCGTTAAAGTGTTGTAAGTCACCATGTGTGCTGAGACACAACAATTTTAAAGTCCTTCAAAGCTCAAGTTATGTTTTTGGAAGGAACTCACAGCCCAACAGGTTTTCCGACCAACAGATAAAAATATCGCGATTAAACAAAGAAGAAAGACAATTTCTTTACCAACTTTTTCCCCGATTGTATATCCAGATAGATAAAGTTCTCGTATAGTCGATTGAATAAGTACATAACAGCATGATACCTTCGCTAGATGCATTGGATTCATAGTGCTCAAATAACATGGCCTTGTGCCTCCCTTGAATATGTCGAATTCATAGTGCTCGAATAATATGGCCTTGTACCTTCCTTGCATATATCAAATTCACAACACTCAAATAATATGGCCTTGCGCTTTTTTGTGGCTGATTTACAAGTATTTTAATGGAATGTATACTAACGAACTCATAACACTTCTGCTTTCTCGATATACATACCTCCGACTAACCCTAACCCGACTAACCTGACAAGCAGCAAAATTCCAACCCTTCATAGTTGAGGTTCTTAAATGCTGGAAAGCATAATAGGTTCTTCCCCCACACTGCTAAACTTTGGAATTCTTTCTTTGTTTCTTGCTTCCCTGTCTGTACTAAACTGCAGACGTTTAAATGTAATGTGAACAGACATCTTGCTGCTCAATTGTCCACAATCTCTTGTTAGACACAATCCAAAATAATTATGTTCCAAGTGGCAATATGTTTAGGAAAAAAAAAAGTAAAAGAAAGACTAATTCAAACAAATATGAAAAAATAATTGAGAAAAAGTTATTAGATAGTGTACGCCTTCACCTTATCAACCGCTTGTCTTTGTTGTTGGCCGACATCTTTATATGTATCCAACATGTGATCAAGAGTCTTTAAATTCCGTGTTGTGTCCTGAAAAAAAAAAAAAAAATGTTATAAACGGTATTTTCCTCATGAGGTTAGACTAAGATGAAAAGTGGAAAATTCCATTAAAAGTTTAAATATTAGCATTAGAACCATAACATAATAGGAAGTCCGAAGTAACATGAATTTGGATTATTTATAAAGAAATTAGCATTTTAAAGATTTTTACTTGGTTTGGTTGTTTTACGACATATCAACCCCTTTCGGATTATTTAATGCCGAATCCAGTTATTTTGGAAATAGTATTCAAGTTGGATCCAGTTATTTTGTAGGCTTTTATTCTTCAAGCTCTTTGTATTTTCAATCGCTAGTTTGTAGTGTTTGGTTTGGTTGTTTTATAGTGGATTTTATTGTTTTTTGTTCCTTGCCCTGCAGAACATGAATGAGTTTTGCAATGGGAGAGGGAAAAGGGTTACACTATTAATGTTTGGTACATTTTAAGTTAGGAAACAAGTCAGGAAGTGGGGGAGATAGAAAGAGAAAGTGGAAAAGGGTGAAAAGGTGGGTTGTTGTTTTTGTTTTTAGGTTTTGCAGAACATGATTAAGTTTTGCAAAAGGAAGTAGAAAAACAAAAAGCATCAATGTTAGCTGCATTTCGTCTCAGGAAGCCAATATCTTCAGACAGCCTCATCTGGTAGCACCAGATTTTACTCGGGTTTCTATTTACTTGCCTCCCCACAAGGGCAAAATTAGACATAAAGTCGGTTCTGAATGGGGAAAACTAAGTTCTCCTAAATAGGGCCCTCTCGATTGGAAAAATAAATTAAAATTGCCTCAATCTAGAAGGAATTCTTCTGCTCTAACTGAGGACAGAATACATTTATCATCAGAACAGATACTATACTTTCATCCTAGCCAAAAAGTCTAGGAGATTTCATTAGGTTTATCTTGAAAACTCTGAAATTCTCATGTCATCTTGAAAATACTTTCCCATCGTTGATTCTCTTTTTAACTCCTCTTCGTCCCAGACATGGCATATTGATATTTGGAACGTAAGGGCTACTATTTGGGATCGTGACTATGGGGAGTTGAACAGCGAAATGTCTGTTTCCATTACATTTAAACTTTTGCATGTTAGTACAGTCAGAGAAGCAAGAAATAGGGAAGGAATTCCAAAGTCTAACCATCCAAATAATGAAATTATTAGAGTAAAAGGCTTTCCAGTATCTAGGAACCTCAACTGTGAAGGGATGGAATTTTGCTGCTTGTCGAGTTAGTCGAGAGCATATGCATCGTGGGGTCACAAGTGTTATGAGTTCCCTCGAGCATACTAGTAAAACAGGCACAGGAGTGTAACATTGTGGTGATGGGACAGAAGTTGGAGCTTTGCCGATAGTGTGGGACCTATTAGATTTGAGACTCTTTGTTGAACTTTGTCTATGAGAGGCTAGTGGCAGATCCACCAGCTCAGATGTAGCAACAATGATTCATTCATTGGCGAATTGTGGCTTTGTAAAGATATAGGATACTCTCTAGTGCGAGTTATTTTCTGACACAATAGAGGGAGCCCACCTTCTTTTCAGCAGCTTTGGCAAGGTCTTCCAGATCTAAACTAGCCCAGATGTGGCAACAATACTTCATGCATAGGCGAATAGTGGCTTTGTAGAGATATAGGATACTGTCGAGTGTGAGTAATTTTCTAGCATGGTAGAGGGAGCCCACCTTCTTCACAGCCTTTATTTATCAGAATTTTAGTCCACATCTAATATTTTATCGATCACATCTACAAAAACTGTTTGAAAACCTTATTTACCGGAATGATTTCAACAGATGTGTCAGCCATTCTCAGAAAGAACATGGTGGAAATTTGAGGATTTTTTATATGTTATCCCATTTCTTCTGAAGGTCTAATTTTCATATTCTTTGGTGCGACATTCTCAGTAGTAATGTGACAATTCCAATACTTTTCCTGATTCTAATACAATTACAGATTCCATACTAAATTCCCAATTCTGATACAATTACCGATTCCAATTCTTTATACATCTCTAAATATTTAACTAACGTTGATTTTTTTTGATTATCTTAAAAACACATGTTAAATGTACATATATTTTCTCAAACATAAAACACACTTGTAGGGGAGGATGATCTGTAGATTTTAGTTTTTCTGGTTGTTTAAAATCAATAAATATTTATTATTTTATCATTAGTACTAGCAGTGGAAGATTTTGTTTTAAATAACATTTAAAAAAAAAGATAATTAAAGGAATCGTTTTTGGAATCGGAAAATAGACACAATTTTTCCGATTCCAATACCCCAAAAAGTTCTAATTTTTCCGATTCCGATTAACTGTCTCAACACTAATTCTCAGATAATATGAAATGAATAGAAAAGTGAGACTAGTTACCATTTTTTTTTTTTCCATTTTTCTCCATTTTTTTGTATTGCTGAGAACGATTATTCATTCAAAGAATTGTCTCTTATATAAAGACTTCCTTTTTATGTATTTTACGTGTTTCTTTGTTTAAATGGTTACTTTGGCTAACTTTGTTAACCGTTCTTTGGGAAGTAAAAGCAACCCCTTTAATTTCTTCTTGATAATAAAATTTGATTTAATTTTTTCTGAGTCTCATTATTATTTGCTCCTTTTTATTACTGCTTTGTTGTTTTCTTCGTGTTTTTTTTTTCATTTATTGTTACCTAAAGATATATGGTGGTAGCGACTTCAAAATCATGTTGCCTTTAGTGTCAGATTTGACCCTTTTTTTGACCCAATGTTCTTTGACGAGTAATATCAATAAAAATTATTAAAAGAATTTGTGAGAAAGATTTTTCTAGAATTGATATAAAAACAAAACTGGTCTCACCTTTAGATTTCCTGCCAAATCATTTAGTCTTTCATCAAATATGGTACTTCCGCCCATTCCTCTTAGTCCTCCGTGTTGATAATGATAGTCGTAGTAATCGTCACTCTCACTAGATGTCACTAGTTTACTTGGGTCGGCCATCTTTCTTACTTCTCAATTAGATTTAGACCATAAGATATTTTTCTTTTTACAATTCCTGAAAAGTAAGAAAAATTTACAAGATAGGTTTACGATATATCGTTAGTAATCATTCCAAAACCGGGTGTATTTATTTCCCTCGTATTTTATTCATATATTTATGTAGTATGTCTTACATGTGTTTCGTTGAATAGTGGAAATTTCTCAAATAACTCATCGGAGATAGATATGTGTTCCTCGAAAAAAAAAAAAAAAAAATAGAGCTTTTGGGGGTTTTTTTTTTCCTCCTTGGAATAAAAAAAGATATGGTGAATGAAAAATGTTGATAAGATGAAATGAAAATCTTTTAAAGTTCGCAAAATCGTAAGAATAAAAAACACCTCTTAATTATTATAGAGTATATATGCACTCTCCTGAACCCCTCCCCCTCCCCACTGTGGTTTATTCCAAAGATTAATTTTTAATGTTAAATGGTCAAAATTGGGGTCAAAGTTTTTTTTAAAAATTGACTTCTCAGCCAATTTTTGGTCTAAACATTTGAAATTTTACATAAAGTGTAATCAGACATAGGGCAAGCCTATTAATCGGTTTTTGGCCGAAAATTTGGCTGCCAAGGGAGTCAAAGTTCAAAAGATTTTATCTTTGCGGTCTCTAGCAAACTATTCAGTAAATTCTGGGTCTAAACACTTGAAATTTTACATAAAAGGTATTCATTAAATCATTTCTCTCTGATAGGTTCATAAGAGTAGTAGTTGATGGGTAAAAATCAGAAGCTCACAGTATTAATGCTGGAGACCCTCACGTGTCCATCCTGGGCCCAACTCTTTTCCTGATCTACATTAATGATCTTCCAAATCACATCCTTACATCATTCGTAGACATTTTTGCTGACGACACCACCATCTATGGTAGCACATTTAAGACAGTAAATAACCAAGTTCTCTCCGATTCTCTCTCCTCTGATCTTGATCATGTTGTACAATGGGGAAAGGAGTGGCTGGTTACATTTAATGCATCTAAAACCAAACTTCTATCTTTACATCATCAACGTTCTGATCCCCATCTGGCATCAATTAAAATGAATGGCTCTCGTCTTGGGGAGGCCTCAAGTTTTGACAGGCTTCTGGGCTTGACCTTTACTCCTGATCTTAAATGGACCATGTACATCAAATCTGTTGCCAAGGCTGCTGGAAAAATGGTCGGATCCTTCTATCAATCCAGTAGATATCTCACTGCTGATGCAATTCTCTATCTATATAAGAGCCAGATACGTCCAAGTATGGAGTACTGTTGCCACATCTGGGCAGGAGCTGCTAGAAAAGACTTGTCCTGCCTTGATAGGATTCAAAATAGACTTTGTGGCCTCGTGGGAGATGTCCTTTTCTCTTCGCTGCAACCTCTATCTCACAGAAGAGATGTAGCGAGTTTGTCTCTGCTTTATCATTATTTTCATGGAAAGTGTTCGACTGAGCTTCAATCTATGGTACCCCCCCCCCGAAACTTTCACAAGAAACACTCGTCTAGCTGAAAACAGTATCAATAATTCCTCCCACTCTTTATCTGTGCCTAAACCTAAACATAGATTCCATGATCAAAGCTTCTTTCTTAGAACTGCACGCCTGTGGAATTGTCTTTCGTTTTCCTGCTTTCTAGCTGTCTATAATATGGTTGTCTTCAAGTCCAACATGAACAAGTTTCTGATGAGCCGTTCCACTTAAGTTAACAAATTTACCGAACTTTCATTACTATCGATTACTATATTGTCCTTTTGACTTTTGACTGCTGTACACTCTTTAACCCTTATCCTTGAGTGGCCTATCGGCCTTGATAAGTGGTGACGCCTATGTAAAAAAAAAAAAAAAAAAAAAAAAAAAGACATGCAGTGAGCTTTTTAATCAGTTTTGGGGCGAAAATTTGAAAGAATTGATCTTTGCAAACTCTACCAAACGTCCTCCAACAATTTTGGCTCTAAACACTTGAAATTTTAGATGTAGGTTACCTGGATATTAGTTAAACTTTTTAATATGTAATATATATATATATATATATATATATAATTATTTTTTTTACTATAATAATTAAATACCTACAGACACTAGTGTTTCATCCTTTCGGGATTCTTCAGTGCAGGGTGTCACGATTACTACCAGTCGAACGATTCAAACTCCGCGACATCTCTGGCTCGATTAGCGGAGGCCGTATCCATTCGGCTACCATTAATCGTGTGAAATAGCGTTGAATTTTAAACATTTTAATTTAAATGTTCATTACGTCAGACAGACAGTGATCAAATCGTTATACGATGATCTACGCATAAGAGCTAAATTGACCGACTTTTTAATTCAACTGAAAGTGCTCAACGATAAGAAAAGTATTTCTTAAAGGGGCTGTCATAATTATTTTTTTTTTACTATGATAATTAAATACCTACAGACACTAGTGTTTCATCCTTTCGGGATTCTTCAGTGCAGGGTGTCACGATTACTACCAGTCGAACGATATATATATATATACATAAAGTTATGAAAAGTACATAGGGCCCAAGCAAAGCCGAGCTGAACTGCTAGTTTAAATATAATTTTATAATGTAAATATAATGTAAGGCATATGGCTCCTGCATCTCACATGTACATTGCATAATCCAGATGTCCACTTTTCACAACTCTATGCATTAAATTAGATTACATTTCCACAATAACGTGTCAAATGTTATAGGTGGTCTACTGTATCTGATTTATCAACATCGATATGGGATTCTACATATCCCCAAAGAAAATAATCTCATGAGGTTTTAATTGCATGAATGAGGTCGATCTCATGAAATTATTCATTCATCAAATGTTTCTCTCAGTTAAATTTATTGTATCCTTTGTAATTTGCAAACCATATTCAGGTGTCAACCTCTTCATGATGAATTGCCAAACCAAGCTAAACTCAAAATAACCGATAGCTGTCAAGTCTGCAATGAAGAAAACAGAGTTGTTACTTTAAAGTTCGCGGCCTCTAAAAAAAAAAAACACCTTGTATTGAATTTTTTTTTCTTTTTATTCTTATTCACCCCCAAATAAGGCATAATGCCACTTGGACGTAAGGGGCTAATATTTGACACCATAACCACAGGGATACTATGTAGAGAGTTCAGCAGCGAGATGTCTGTTGACATTACATTTAAATTTCTGCATTTTAATACAGTCAGGAAAGCAGAAAATCAAGAAGGAATTCCAAAGTCTAGCAGTTTGAGGGAAGAGGGCTTTCTGACACTTAGGAACTTCAATAGTGAAGGGGTGGGATTTTGCTGTGTGTCATGTTAGTCGGGGGAGTACTTATGTTGAGTAGGCACTAGGAGCTCAACAGAGCAAATTCCATTAAAGTACTTGTAAAACAAGGGACGCAACATTGCGGCGATGGTACAGGAGTTGATATTTGGTTGATAGTGCGTGACCTATAAGGTTGGAGGCTTTTTTGGACCCTGGGTTAAGTCACTTACGTTTATGTAGTATGTCTTACACGTGTTTCTGATTCTCATTATTATTTGCTGCTTTTTATTACACCTTTGTTGCTTTCCCCCTTTTTTTCATTTATTGTTATCTAAAGATGTATTTTGGTAGCGACTTCAAAATCATGTTACCTTTAGTGCCAGATTTGACCTTTTTTTGATCTAATGTTCATAGACGTAGATGCACACACCTATTTTGCAATGTGCAGAGATCTGTAAGTGTTTTCTGGTTGCAAGAGTCTTGTTGCAGCCCTCCGCTGTTCGTGTCTTCTCCTCTCTCCACTCCTTTTAGAGCATGCCTTTACAGCTTTTCTTCAGCGACGGGTGCCCAGCTTGTTGGATCGATGCCACCTGTCCTCATGTCTCATTTGAACACATCCCTATAGTTTTAGACAGGTCTTCTTGCTGATTCAGAGGCTTGCACACTCATAGTAAACGCTGCAATTTGGCAACGAACTAATCTAACACGCTGAACTCTGTTGTATCCTGAGACAGAGGGATAACAAAATGTTTATACATTTTTATACGAAGGAGTCACTCGTAAACTAATTAACCGATCATTATGAATTTTAGAACACAGCTGCTAGACATAAAGGGTTGTGATACATCTATATTTATGTTAATTTGGTATTATGCAAACGTAGTGGAAGCCCTTTGTAGGTATGAAGACATGAAAAGAAGTCTCATTCTAACATTTAAAAACTGCTGTATTGGTTATCTTTGTTAGTAAGAATAAGGAAACAGGTTTGTTGTAGAAAGAATTTGTGGGTAGAGACAATGATTAAACAGACCTGTTGAAAGAGAAACGTGTTCAGTGTTGAACTTGGTAGTCAGAGCATGCGTCCATGTATGAACTGGAGGCAAAAGATTAGTGAGTCTTTTGGTAAAATTTTGGTGGAAATTTGAGGATTTTTTATATGTTATTCCTTCTTCTGAAGGTCTAATTTTCATATTCCTTGGTGCAACATTCTCAGTAGTAATGTGACAATTCCAATACTTTTCCTGATTCTGATACAATTACAGATTCCATACTAAATTCCCAATTCTGATACAATTACCAATTTCAAGAGTGAAGATAGCCATGGCGGCTTGTTGTTTTCACATCATAGTCGAAACCTGAGCCCCGTATACTGGGTAATTTCTTGTGTGTGTCTCAAGAGAGAAGTTGGGGGTGACAGATCCTTTCCACATGCAGGTGTTGTTCATTTAAGATCTCGAAAGAAAAAGAGAGAGTGTGTTGCTGGTTTAACGTTTTATAAACTTGGTCATGTGACAGAGAGTTGGCTTCTGATTCGACACATGAGGAAGGAAATGTATTTCAAACTGTCTAGCCTTGAGAATTCGCTCTTGCTTATGTTTATTGCAAATCCGTCTCCTACACTTTTGTGAAAATTCAGATATCTCCAATTATTGTGAAATTTTAACATTAGGTATTGCACTTGGTGGGGAGGGGAAAGATTGATTAACACAGGGTCCTTATCTACAAACTTACCAATGTCGATATTAAATTATGTATTATTGTAGATTAACACCCTCTGCTACTCCTGTGCTGTAATGTAGTCGTTAATCTTCGTAGCTTTCTCAACTATTCCCTTGCCATGGACGGAAATCTCTTAAAATGAAAATAATTCATTTGCAAGGGAATATTGAACTGTACGAAAGCCAAAAGAAAATAAACAAACGAACAAAAAAAAACAACCATTGTGTTAGAATTTAGATTTGGGGATCAATTTTTTTTTTTTTTTTTACTTATGTTCACCCCTTACAAAGCATATCACCATTTGGACGTAAGGGGTTACTATTTGAGGCCATGTCTAGGAAAGATTAACAAGATATTTGTTTATGTTACATTTAAACTTCTGCATATCAGTACGACCATGGAAGCAGGCAGCAGGAAGGGAATTTCAAAGTCTAGCTGTTCGAGGGAAGAAACTATTAGAATAGAAAGCTTTCTGGCATTTAGGGACAACAACAGTGAAAGGATGAGATCTTATTGCTAAGCAGGTTTGTCGAGGATATGTACGTCGAGGGGATACAAGTGAAGCAAGTTCATCAGAACATTCCATTAAAATATTTGTAAAACAGGAACGGTGATGCAACAGTGTGACAATGAGACAGGAGCTAGAGCTTAGTTGATAAAGTGGGACCGATTAGATCGACAACTTTTTTTGGACTTTATCTAAGAGGGAGAGACTAGTGGTTGATGCACATGAATAAAACATTAATTCAAATCATTCCAACATTAAGGTTTTTTGCAACAAGAGTCCATTAGACACTCTTTGCTAATAGATGTCTTGTAGAAAAGGCAAAAAGTTTATTGTTACTGATTTCCATGAACAAAGGAGCACACGTGGTTATTTTCTGGAGGGAAAAGAAAATCATTAATTGCTTAAGTGACATATGTTCATTACGTATGCAAACAGCAGTTCGAAATAACTTGTTGAAAAGAATTAATTCTCATTCGATGTGGTAACTTTCCATGCTGACGATTTAGGTGCATGACGCGTGCAAAGTCATGTTTGTGATTTAACGTCCGACAAGGACGAAGTTGGGCAGCGATGATGTTTACTTGGACTGATTTGATTTACATGTGCAAAAGCTTATATAGCTATGTTCTAGAACATTCCAAACTGTTTGTTGCATCACTGCATGCGAAGCATAACGTAGTTCCTTTATCACAAATGTGCAGATGGGCAAATTACGACGTTGTAAGCCCGCGCGCACTTCATATGCATGCATGTTGAAAACGGTGATTGCTATGAGAATGTCTCTGCTGAAGATTTGTTCCGGCCATATATAGTGGTCGCTACAACCCCATGCCCGACGTGCAAGGTAGTAAAACTGCAAGTAATTTCATAAAAAGTAGGTACCCCCCTCCCCCCCAAAAAATGCTGGAGTTAATTAAAACGCTAGAATGATAAGGAAATGGGAGATCAATTTACATTAAATTAATATACGAAACTACTCCCCTCTCTATTCTAAAATAATTGGTTTTTGTAAAATTCTTTTTATCAAGTTTTTCAAGGTGTTACGGTTCCTATTTACAATGCCTCCCCACGGGACAGAGTTAGACACCAGGAGCGTTTTTTAACATGGAGAAAAGGAACAAAAATAAAAAAAAGTCGTGAAGGATTTCTCCTCCACTGAGAGAGAGAACAAGAAATTGAAATGCAGCATCTGAAGAACAGATACTACACTTTGAGGTATTTATTTGCTCCCCCACTGAGCAAATTAGGCACAAGGCCGATTTTTAAAGTGAGGAGTGAAGGGGAAATGGGGACCAACTCCCCGGGGAGTAGGGGAGCTGGATAGTGACAATTGGTATGAAGGGTTGCCCCTACATTGACCAAGGTCTTATATGTAGGGTTTCCCCCACATATGGTCTTTGCTTGCAGTATCTGCCGGAACAGATACTACACTTTGGTCTTGGCCCGAAGGCCAAGAACATAATTTTATTTTTATTTGGAGGTATAGTTGGGGGCTTAGCTGCGAGTGTTAATCTACAATATACAAAAAAGAAAAAAAGAGAACAATTACATGACAATTGGTTAAAATCAAGTTCCGTCCGTCTTTGTTGACATTCTTCATCAGCTGATCTGATCTGATATATATGAATGCCCTGGAAAAGTCACTTCTGATTAATGTCTACCAGTTTTAAAATATATTTTTCAGAATAGCAGAATATTTGGTAAATTTTCGCTTTCTTTCCACTTTAACCATCACCTTTAAAATGGCGATGTTTAAAGGTTTCCAGATATGCTGAAAACGAATATCACATTTAATTTTGCGCACACAAGCAGTTTTACGAATATTAAGACATTTATTATGCAATGTAATCCCTTATCTTTTCGCTGGTGGCCATGTTTATCCGTGCAAGTGCGCATACATTTTTGACGCACGTACGCACAAGTGTAAATGAAACTGCGAGAAGAAATTCGCCGTTGGAGAGTGGAGAGTTCCGTCTGCGCAAGAAAAGTTTCTTATTATTAGATATTAGATGAGGATGGGGGTTATTTATATTTCGTGCTTTTTTAGGGGAGGAGATTCAAATCTCCCTCTTCTTTTTTGCTCTTGTTTATAGTTTAATTGGAGGGGGCATAAGGAGACGGGAAAAAGGGGTAGTGACGTGTATAAACATCGCCATTAGTGGAAAAAAAATAAGGGATTACCTTGCAAAATATAGGTCTTAATATCCGGAAAACTACTTATCTGCTCCAAATTTAAATGTGATATTCGTTGTCAGCATACCTGAAAATCTGCAAAAGTCGTCAATCTTAAAGGTGAATGCTGAAATGGAAAGAAAGTAAAAAAAAAAAATAAAAAAAAATACTCCCCCCCCCCTCCCAAATACTTGATCAATTGATATAATTTTTAGAATATGACATTTTCATTCGGTGATGGGACGGGTACTTACATCCCAAAGATTTATCTGTATTTTCTTTCTTTTTTTTTTTTTTTTAAATTAAGTCGGATTATAAGAAAAAAAAATTGACTATTGTAATTTTTTTCCCCCATAAAATCACCAGAAAGAAAAAGGTCCTTGTACAAGAAAGGCGACAGATCAAACAAGGGAGATTAATCGTGAAACAAGGGATATTTTTTTTTATTATTAAATTGTTAGATGAAACTACAGAATAGTTAAAAAAAAACAAAAAAAAAAACACCTCCTTCCCATGTTAAGAATAGCTTTCTTAATCGCAGTACAATAAATGCATAAGTGATATGTAAAAACAAAACAAAAAAAAACAATTTAATAAAACAGCAAACAGCAAAAACAGTACTTTAATTAAATTATTTAAATTTTGAATAACTTCCAGTTCTGTTTTCGTAAATTTATATTAAAAATATGTATTTTTTTTTTTTTTAATAACAAAGCAAAAATCAGATTTAATCTAAAATTTGTTTTCGAAAATAAGCAATTTGAGTTACGTCCCCTGTTTCTGCAGCCTTAATCGATCTGTCGCCTTTCTTTATACAAAGCACCGAAAAAAGAAATTTAAACTTAAGATTTATACTTACAAAGTGTGCGAAGCAAAGCAATTTCCCAAAACAACAACGATAGAAAACACGGACTCGGGGGGGAAAAAAATACAGACATGTCCGTGCAAGTCTTTTTTTTTTCCTTTTTTTTTTTTTTTAAATTCTTGTAAAGTACTAACACCCCCAAACATGTTTTACCTTGTTCAACTAAAATTACATTTTGATTTTATTGTTATTAAAAGTAAATAAATAAATAATAATAAAAATACACATTTTTTGTTTAGAATTTTTTTTTTTTTTTTTGTATTTCCAGAACGTGTGGACCAAGAAGTCCAGGCGAGAATCACCATGGAAACGTGAAGAAAACAAGGCTCCGTGATAACAGTATCGGACTGGATGCTTGTGTCCATTGGTGACTGAAACCAATGCATTTCGTGTGAAAATATTATTACGTACTTACATGTCATGTCGAAATTAGTATAAATTTAAAAAATTACGAAAAATGATTCGGTAGAAAAATAATTACAAGTAAAAAAATGTATCGAATCATCGAGTTTTATCGTAAGTTTTAATATGGAACAGTTGTGCGACCAATTCAGTATGACAAACTAGCTTATCTCCCTTGAGTTAAATTCAGGATTGGTCATTTTTTAAACAGAAAAAAAAAAAAAAAAAAATGTGTAGTTTAGGGGCGTAAATTATTTGACAGACAAAAAGTTATAAAAACTATTTATTTGGGTCCACATCCACCTCCACAATTTTCTTTAAAATGACGACTTTAAAAGGTTTCGACTATGCTGAATACGAAAACCACAGTGAAATTTTGCAGAAATAAGTAGTTATCGAGATATAAAAAAAACTGTATTATGCATTGTATTCTTTGGCGACCATCTTTTTACGTGCATGCGCACCATAAACAAATCTACTTATCTCCGACGAGAGTGCCACCTAGCGGAAACAAAAAAATAAAAAAGACTCCACTCCCCACCTAGCGGAAAAATCCGCTTTTCTGAGACTGAAACTAAGACTACCCCCCCCCCTCCGGACAAAAATTGGTCATTTTTATACCACCGGGACAATTTTCTTTTAAACTAGCATTTCAGCCCAGCGTTGCCCGGATGTTTGGATGTGTATGTTGAGCAAAAAAAAAAAAAGAAAAAAAAAAAGCGATCAATCTTTTTTAATTTGACCCCTATTATGACCCCTTAAAATTTATTGTTTTGGGCTCAAATCAAGTTATTAAGTTAGATCCATGTCCAAGGAACCTATATCTAAAATTTCAAGTGTTTAGACCCAAAATTGGCGGAGGAGTTTGGTAGAGTTCTCAAAAGTCAAATCGTTAAACTTTGACCCCTTAACAGCGAAATTTTTGGCCGAAAACTGATCACAAAAATTTTTCCAAATCTCAGTACCCTTTATATCAAATTTCGAGTCTGTAGACTAAAAATTGACAGAGTTATTGCGTAGGGAGATGTACACACACACACACACACACACACACACACACACACACACAGACATGTTCACTTTTATAGATATACTAGCATGGGTGCCCAGCGTTACCCGGGTGTTTGGAGGTGTATGCTGAGCAAAAAAACAAAAAAAAAAAACAAACAAAAGAAACGGTCATTTTTTTTTAATTTAACCCCTATGATGACCCCTTCACATTTATTGTTTTGGGCTCAAATCAAGTTATTAAGTTAGATCCATGTCCAAGGAACCTATATCTAAAATTTCAAGTGCGTAGACCCAAATTGTCAGAGGAGTTTGGTAGAGTTCTCAAAGGTCAAATCGTTGAACTTGGACCCCTTAATCGCCAAATTTCTGGCCAAAAACCGAACACATCGATTTTCCCAAATCTCAGTACCCTGTATATCAAATTTCGAGTCTGTAGACTAAAAATTGACAGAGTTATAGCGTAGGGAAATGTACACAGACACACACACACACACCCGCACACACACAGAGGCACGTTCACTTTTACATATATATAGAAAAATGATAGATAGATAGATTTGTTTAACAAAAATATATACGCATACATAAATATATATGGAAACAATTTTGTGTTTACTATAAACTTTTTCGCAACAATTATGCAAGTATAAATCATGTAGAATATCTGCATGAATATAATTACACGTAATATTTAACTAAAGATGATTATCCCATTAAAAAACTGAAGCAATTAATAGAGAATTAATTAAAATGAATGTTTAAAAGAATATGCAAATTAGCTAGATCGTTTGCTAGTGAATGCAATTCCACAAACAAGATATAAGAAAATTGTATTTTCTTTTTAAATAAATAGGAAAGAGGGGTTTTAATATGAATATCTATACACACAAAAGAAAATCAGATTTAAAGGAGTAAAGATAGACTAGCATTTCAGGTTGGTCCTGGTGTTTGGATGTTTATGTTGAGTAAAAAAAAAAAAAGTGGTAGTAGGAAGGCAGGCTCGAACTCGCACTGTGAAGGAGGAAAAGAATGGGGGAAAAACTCTTACGTCTTTGCTGTCATGACCACCGCCAAACCGGAAGTAACTTATGTTTAAATTAAGGCTAGACAATCGAAAGTAGAGGACGACTTTCAAAAATATCGGCAAAAAAAGCGACCCCCCCCCCCGTGTAGAAAAGTGCCCAGTTGAAGGTGAAGATATTAATGTTTTTAGCCAATTTTTCGATATTTGTCGTCTGAAAGGTCGAACTTCAAAACAATACTGATCTTGTAAAAGCCGTCGCCTCTGTCGAAAGTTTTAGGCAGACATGCAAACAGACATACATACATACATTTATACATTGGTAACTAAAACTTTTCGACCCAAAACCGATTAAAAAGCTTGCCCTATCTCTGAATACACTTTATGTCAAATTTCAAATGTTTAGACCAGAAATTGTCTGAGTAATTTGGAAGAGACCGCAGAGGTCAAATTTTTTAAAACTTTGATTCCTATTATGACCCCTTTAATTCTATTGTTCTGGGCTCAAATAAACTTATTAAGTTAGATCCATGTCCAAGGAGCCTATATCTAAAATTTCAAGTGTTTAGACCCAAAATTGGCGAAGAAGTTTAGTAGAGTTCCCAAAGGTTAAATTGTTGAACTTTGACCCCTTAACAGCCAAATTTTTGGCCGAAAACTGATCACAAGATTTTCCCAAATCCCAGTACCCTTTATATCAAAATTTGAGTCTGTAGAATGAAAATTGACAGTTATTGCATAGGAAAATGTACATAGACAGTAGACACACAGACAGACACAAATTAAACTAAATTAAATTAATTTTTTATGATATTTGTAAGTTGAAAGTACAGCATAGTTACAAAACGAATTTAGGAAAACTCGTCACTACCATCTGATTTTGTAATGTGGGCATATTGTGGATTTGCTTCGACCTCATCGACCAGTGGTTCGTGTTTGTTGTTCCTGGGATACCGTTTCATCAGTACTTTCCCAGGGTGACTTAGCCAAGCAGGTAAGGTGATCCCAGTGGTTGAGCGTCTGTTAAATTTGAATACTCATTCATGTCTTGTAGCATTCGTTGATGTACACAGCAATGAACGACTAGCGTGACTCTGGAAGACATTTAGTTTTTAAAGCTAAAAGGATTGACTGCCAGATAATGCCATTGTGCCTTTCCACTTGGCCATTGCCTTCCGGATTATATGGAGTTGTTCTACTTGTGACAACTCCATGATTGTGCAGGAAAGTTCTTGTTTCTTGGGAAAGGAATGAAGATCCTCTGTCGCTGTGTATGTACGCCGGCATGCCAAAGATAGAGAATAGATTGGATAGGCAGCTGTTGACAGTTTTGGCTTCCATGTTTGGGCAGGCATAAGCAAAGGCAGACCTGGAAAATTCATCTACAATGGTTAGAAATATCTGTTCTGAGATGAAGAAGGTAGTGGTCCCTTAAAATCAATGCTTAGGCAATCAAATGGCTGAGTTGCTTTGACTAGATTTAAGTTAGGTGGTTTGTGGAAATTTGGTTTGATAATGTTGCATGTGTGGCAATTAGCTGTCACTGCATGGATTTCTTCAATGAAGTATGGTAAGTTTCTACTTCGAATAAAGTGTGTCATTCTAGTTACACCTGGGTGACATAGGGATTTAAGTAATGCTAACAGTTTGTTGTCTGTAAGTGTAGCACAACTTGTTCACGTGAGAATTTCTGCTGTCACATTCTCTTTTCCCTCTTGGTACTGGATGTCAAAACTAAAAGATGCAAGATTGATTCTCCAGCGCAGTATCTTTTCATTTTTTTTTTTCCATGATTTTGTGTATCAAACATGAAGCAGAGAGATTTTTGGTCTGTTTTTAGAATGAAGTGCCTACCAATTAAGAAGTGTCTTCATTTCTCGACAGCATCAACTATGGCAAGAGCCTGTTTCTCTACTGATGCATAGTTTAATTCACTGCCTTGTAAAGATCTTGAGTGAAAGGCAACTGGTCGATTGTCTTGACTAAGTACAGCGGATATAGAGTTGTGGGATGCATCGGTTTCCATGACAAACATTAGATCACCGCTAATTGCAGTTTGGCTGGCATTTATCAGGTTAGTTTTCAGTGTCTGGAAGGATATTAAAGCCTTGCCTGATAACGGAAAGGTTTTTGTGGATTTCAGATTTTTAATTTTGCCCGAAAATCTACTTATCAATTTTGCAAACATTCCAATCGCACATTCCACCGACTTTGTATTTTGGGGTGCTGGGAATTCTACAAGTATGCGTAGATATTCTGGGTCAGGCTTGATGGTTCTCTCAGATATCCGGTAAGTAAAGTACTTGATTGATAAAATATTCGATGGTCTGCATGTACTGCCCTTGTTGACCAATATTTCCGCCAGGGGTCGTTAGTTGCGTTACCTCTCAAACAACATGGCGCGTTGCTTTTTCTTCGATGAATCGTCCGATAATATTTGATTTTCTTAAATAAAAAAAAAACTACTTGATCAATTTACGTGATTTTTGGAATATGACATTTTCATGCAGTGACAAGTACGTACATTATAAAGATTTTTTTCAGATTTTTATTGTATAAAAGATTTGTTGTGGCCCATTTATAGACTTGCACCTTCTTTTTCTTCTTCTTCTTATTATTATTATGCGAAAGTGAACCCCCTTCAAAATCTTTAAATATTGATTTTTGGTACTCCTTGGGCGTTGAGTTCCATGGCGACCAGCAGAAAAATTTAATGGTCGCTCCCTTACCCCTCCCCTCCCCGCACGTAACATTTTTTATTTACTGACGTTGCCGTAGTAAACGATTATTTGAAACTTTTACAAACAATGATTAATTTATTTTGAAAAAAAGTTTTACTCTTTATGAATATTAAAAGAAAAAAGTTACTAAACATTTATTAATAATTTCTCACTTTTACAAACATGTTTTTAAATTTCTTTTTAAATGACGACTTTTTTGTAAAATAGTATTTGCGGATGGATATGCTGACAACAAATATCAGTTAAATTTTGCAAATATCCCCCCCCCCGAAATCCGTTGTTAACATGGAGGGGTTGAGGGTGTTTATTCTGAAAGCCGTTCTTAACATTTGTGGAGATGGACCTAATGTAAAAAATAAATAAATAAATAAAATAAAAAAATAACTAAATCATTTACTGATAATTTCTCACTTTTACAAATATTTTTAATTTACATGCGCGGATGAACAACATATTGTTGAATGGTGCGAAAACAGAGCGTTTTTGTAATAAACATCGGGTTTGCAAAATTTAACTGATATTTGTTGTCAGCATACCCATCAGCAAATACTATTAAAAAAAAGTCGATAAAAGTCGTCATTTAAAAAGAAATTTAAAAACAAATGTTTGTAAAAGTGAGAAATTATTAAATGTTTGTTGGTACTGGTCGCGGTAAGAGTTCCCTGCCGAACACCCTAAAAAAACAATGACTTCTCCCCGCGCAGCCGCAAAGGACATGTTTTAGTTGCCATAGTAACAACTTTTTATCGACATTGTTTTACTGTTTATGAATATTGAAATAAAATACATTACTACACATTAATAATAATTTAATCACTTTTATCGACTTTTATAAACTTTTTTTTTACTCTTTTTAAATGACAACGTTAATGTTTATGAATATTGAAATAAAATACATTACTAAACATTTATTAATATCTTTCTTTTTTTTTTTTTACTGTTTATGTGTCAATTTTATCGACTTTTTTCTTTTCTTATATTGACTAAAGGAGCGACTATTATTTTGTTCTGCTGGTCGCCATGGAACTCAACGCCCAAGAAGCACCGATTTTTTTTCAATTTTTTTTTTTTTTTGTAATCTGGTATCTTAGTACCCAATCGATAATAATCCGCAGAAATTGTACTTCTACACTTTATCGCCGAAACTGGAGACGCCATTTTATTTCACGCACCTGCCATTAAAATGTAAGGGAGATAAACTTCCGGCAAGAACTATGAAAAAAAGTAAATAAAGAAAGTTAAAGAGAACATATACCCATAATTGTTTAATTGGAAATGTTTCGAATTAATTAATGAAAACGGGAAAGTTTTTCATGAAACATATATTTTTCTTATTAAATTAAAAACATAAAATGAAATGACATATTCATAATTGGGGTTTGTATTACTAAACACATAGATTCGAAAAAGTTGTCAAAAAAACAAATATATAACAAATAAATGTTATCAAAGGCAAGATAAGTTACCTTTCTACCTAACTGGATAAATTTTTAGTGTTTTTATTAAATGTAGCATGTTTATTCAGCTCGAAAAACAGTGTTTACCGATGTATTGGAAAATTTAAAATGGCGCCGGATTCTCTGTTAAACACGGTAAGTTTGAGGAAATGAGTTAAAAATAAAAATCTATACAAAATACTGTTAGAAACTCGCTCAATATATGTTATTGTGACATATGCTGACATATATTCGGTGGGTTTTTAACAGTAGTTGTATATTGTTAACTCCTTTTCCCAAAGTTACCGAGAGAGAGTCGGGCGCCATTTTTAACTTTCCAATGCATCATCGGTAAACACTGTATGTTTTTTTCGAGCTGAATAAACATGTTACATTAAATAAAAACACTAAAAATATATCCAGTTGGGTAGAAAAATAACTTATCTTGTTTTTGATGACATTTAATTGTTATATATTTGTTTTGACAACATTTTTTCGAACCTATGTGTAAAGTAATATAAACCCCATAATTGTTCAAACTGGGCGAGCGCCATTTGAAAACCAAAACATTTATTGTATAAAAATAAATACCAATTGTTTTATTAAAATTATATTTTCTTACGCAAACTTTTCAATAAATGTTTTTACAATTATATTTTGATAAAATTTTATACAATAAATGTTTTGGTTTTCAAATGGCGCTCTCCCAGTTTAAACAATTATGAATATGTCATTTCATTTTCTGTTTTTAATAAAAATATTATATATAACTTTCCCGTTTTCATTAATTAAATCGGAATATTTCCAATTAAACAATTATGGATATACGTTCTCTTTCACTTTCTTTATTTACTTTTTTCCATATTTCTTTCCGGAAGTTTATCTAGTTTAATTTTTTTGTTATTTATTTATAACTTCGGCCATAGTTTAAAATACTGATTTCCCCCTGGCATTTTAACGGCAGGTGCGTGAAATAAAATGGCGTCTCCAGTTTCGGCGATAAAGTGTAGAAGTGCCGCAGAAATAGTTAAAAAAAAAAAAGACGAAAAGGAAAAAAATTGTAAGGGTGGCGGGGGGGATGAGGAAAGTTCAAGTGAACGAAATTTTTCATAAATTGGCAATCATGACTGCTTCATCTAAGGGACGTAACTCTACTTTTACTAATAGATTTGTTCGTTGTTTTTTATACGATAATTTTGGGATCTAATTGTAAGACAAGAAAGATGCGACTATTTTTTGTTGTTGTCTCAAACAATTTTTTTTAAAACTAACAAGAAAAGGGCAAATGTGTATTTCAGCGGCGTAAATTATTTGACTGACAAAAATTTGTAAAATTTATTTATTTTTATATAAAACACATTATTAGACCCTAAGGCTGGAAAAAAAACTGAAAGTTTTTGATTATTTTTTCAACAGGAGCATAAAAAAGGCCAAATTTGGCAAGCCTTAGAAGGGCCAAATTTTCGAAACAAGATGGCGGCTCGATTGTTATACATTTTAGAGGATAGTGCATTACATCATCATATCCACAATCCTTACCAGCAACAAACATTAAATCAGTCATTCAGAACACTGTCAAATGACTCGGGGGGGGGGGATAGAGGATAGTGCATTACATCATCATAATCTAACCATTAGCACATCTTGAATTAATCCAACAGATAGTTGAATTATTATGTCATACTCATCTCACCATAATGTCATTGTATATTTCAGACCTCCATCATTTTGGATTAATAAAGTTGTTGTCCGAAAATAGCATTGACCTGCTTATTTATGATAGAGGTCTGAAATATACAATGACATTATGGTGAGATGAGTATGACATAATAATTCAACTATCTGTTGGATTAATTTAAGATGTGCTAATGGTTAGATTATGATGATAATGCACTATCCTCTACATTTAGTCTAATAAAAAATGTTGAAAAAATAATAAAAATTAATTTTTTTCGTTTTTTTTTAGCTCCAGCACCACCCCTGCCCCCCCCCAATGAAAACAGTAAAATCTCCTAAAATGTAAATGTCGGTGCGTTCCTTACGGAATAACGGTTAATTAAACTGCATAAGCACCTGTTAGGCCACAGATGTCTATAATTGACCCCTCCCCAAAAAAGAACGAAAAACATAAAAATGTTTGGTGCTTATGTTTTTGTAAATCACCCGTGAAAACTTTGTTTAAAATGCATTAAAACTACGTAAGACACCTCCCCCCCCCCAAAGTACTGTAATGTATTTTATTTTTTTAAACTTTTGTTTTAGACTTTTTCTTTGAATTTTAAATTGTCCGCCAATGAGAAAGAAAAAAAAAAAAGAAGTCTTTCCGACATTACCTCCCCCGCCCCAACACTTGAGGATCCTGGATATGACCTTAAACTATATCCAGTGTTGAGGCCCCAGCTTGCGGGCTTTGGGGAGTGTGGAGCCACCCTTTAATTTCCATTGCTCCCAGGTCCACTCGGAGTGGTAGTACTTGGTAGTGGTTAAATAGAAACTGACTTGAAAACAACAAATATATTCTATTAAAAAATCTTTCTTCAAAATTTTTGGATTCGGTATTAAATAACCTGAATAGAGTTGATATGCCGTAAAACAAAAACAACCAATCCAACACTTGGAGTGCTTTTCTTCTTTTTCCTATAATTTTAAATGTTCCACAAAAGATTTGTACGCCATGTGAAAAGGCAGTTTGATACGTGAAAGCACATTCAACAGCCGTCGTTTATGTTACCGCGCGCTCGTGCGTAGCGTAAATGGAAGCTATAAAATGGCGGAAAGTAGTTCGTGGATTCAGGGGTTAATACCATACAAACGGTAAATTTGCCACGGGTTTGATTATCAGATTCGTTGTCAGCGACCTCGATTACCCCTAAAAAACAAATTTGAGTGGTCGGTGTTCTGTTGTAACCTATCCCTATATTTACCCAATATCATTTTTTTTTCGATATTTTTATTTTTTAATATCCTAATTTGGTAATCTCCAAAAATACCGTTAGGGCTTACAACATGGCCGCCAGAAGAGTCAACAAAAAACTGCGAATAAAATATATAAAACTCGTAATTTCTGTTTTTAAAGTGGGTTGTCAATTTTCTTTATGAAATATACTTCCAAAATAAACTATTACAGTCGTTTAAAACATAATAGAAGTATTATTTTTTATTTTTTAAAAACAATGTTTACAAAATGTCTACGAACGTGCGTAGACATTTTGTAAACATTGCGGTCTCGTTTTTATAAAATAAATCGAAACGGAAAATTACTTCCGTTTTGAACTCTCCTGTGTCGATCGTTTTCTTGAAATTCTATTGTCTTTAATAAATAATTTTCTAGCCGATCGATTTTCGTAATTTTTTTTTTTTTATTAATCATCTTAAAAATACGAGCAATCCAATACGTATATACCATTGTCTTTCTGTGAAATTCAGTATTATGATGTCCGGAATTTCGTTCTGATAGTGTAGGAGCGCCAATTAATCTCTACGTCCCTTAAACGAATCAATCTCTCAATCATTACACGCATGTTGTTTTAATGGTATAAATCAAATACTGACTTTATTCCAACTTCCGGTTTGGTGCGGAAGTGACGTCACACACCATGCTTTCATGTGGAGAAGAAAAAAAAATGAAAAATTATTTTGGGTATGACTTTTAACTAAAAGAAAACAAAATGTATAACCGTAAGTAAAAAATATTTTTTCACCATTAAAATTCATCGTCATTCGAAGCGATCAAAATTCGTTTTCTGATCGAATTTAATTTTAATAATAACATCGAAAAATACGTTCTTACACAAAATTAACGGACAGAGCAGTGGCAGTGCTGTCCGACAGCACACACATGTACAGGAAAATGATTCAAATTTTAAAATACATGAAATATTACTATGTTTTTACTTTCAAATTCATATAGATTTTTTCTGTAATTATTATTATTACTATAATAAATTATTTTAAAAAGAAATACAATTGAGAAATTCATCGAAAACAATTTATTTTGGTTTACCAACCGATTTGTGACCTATTTGGGTCAAAAAGTATTTAATAATAGAAGTAATAATAAAGAGGGGTTTTTATTACTGTACACATAGATTCGAAAAAGTTGTCAAAAAACAAATATATAACAAATAAATGTTGTCAAAGGCAAGACAAGGATAGTTTTTTGTGTTTTTATTTAATGTAACATGTTTATTCAGCTCGAAAAACATAGTGTTTACCGAAGTATTTGAAAATTTTAAATGGCGGGGCGGGGCACTCTGAACACGGTAGGTTTGGAAAAATGAGTTAAAACTAAAAACAAATACACAAAATACTGTTAAAAAATCCACCGAATATATGTCAGCTTATATTACCGTAAGGGGTTTGTTTTACTGTATACATAGATTCGAAAAAGCTGTCACAAAACAATATAACAAATAAATGTTATCAAAGGCAAGATAAGTTACGTTTCTACCAAACTGGATATGTTTTTAGTGTTTATATTTAATGTAACATTCAGCTCGAAAAACATACAGTGTTTACCGATGTATTGGAAAATTTAAAATGGCAGCCGACTCTCTCTTTGAGACAGTAAGTTTGGGAAAATGAGTTATAAATAAAAAGCCAGATAAAATACTGTTAGAAACTCGCTCAATATATGTTACCGTGCCATGCTGACATATATTCGGTGGGGTTTTAACAGTATTTTGACTTTTTTTTTTTATTTATAACTCCTTTTCCCAAACTTACCGTCTCCGCGAGAGAGTCGGCCGCCATTTTGAATTTTCCAATACATCTGTATGTTTTTCGAGCTGAATGAACATGTTACATTAAATATAAACATTTAAAACATATCCAGTTGGGTAGAAAAATAACTTATTTTTCCTTTGATAACATTTATTTGTTATATATTTGTTTTGTGACAACTTTTTCGAATCTGTGTACAGTAAAACAAACCCACGGTAAGATATATTGAGCGAGTTTCTAACAGTATTTTTTTAGTTTTAACTCATTTTCACAAACTTACCGTGTTCACCAAAGAGTGCCCTTGCCCTGCCATTTTGAATTTTCAAATACATCGTTAAACACTGTTTTTCGAACTGAATAAACAGGTTACATTAAATAAAAACACTAAAAAATTGGTAAAACTATACAAACACCGTGACAGCGAATTAACCCTAACCCTAACCCCTAACCCTAACCCTAAACCTAACCCTAACCCTAATCCTAACCCTAACCCTAACGCTGTCACGGTGTTTGTATAATAATACCAAAAAATTATCTTGTTAGATAGAAAAATAACTTATCTTGCCTTTGATAACATTTATTCGTTTGTTTTTTTTGGGGGGTTTTTTTTACAACTTTTTCGAATCTATGTGTATTTACTGAATTGTCATTTCGAAAATAGTAACATATCCAAAAATTACGAAAGTTACTTTGAGTTTTTATTACTGTACATAAAGATTCGAAAAAGTTGTGAAAAAAAAAGAAAAAAAAACAAATATATAACAAATAAATGTTATCAAAGGCAAGACAAGTTACTTTTCTATCTAACTGGATATTTTTTTGTGTTTTTAACATGTTTATTCAGCTCAAAAAAACAATGTTTACCGATCTATTGGAAAATTTAAAATTGCGCCCGAAACGAATCTCTCTTTGGCACGGTAAGTTTTGGTTGGTTGTTTTACGGCATATCAACCCTTTTCGGGTTATTTAATGCCGAATCCAAAGATTTTGCAGAAAAATTTTTTAATAGAATATATTTGTTGTTTTCAAGTCGGTTTCTATTTAACCCATAGTTGGAACCCTAACTAGTACTACCACTCCGGGTCAGAGTGGACCTGGGAGCAATGGTAATTAAAGGGTGGCTCCACACTCCCCAAAGCCCACAAGCTGGGGCCTCACCACTGGATATAGTTTAAGGTCATATCCAGGACCGGTAAGTTTGGGAAAAGGACTTAAAAATGCAAAATACTTTTAAACCCCCACCGAATATATGACAGACTATGTCACGGTAATATATATTGAACGAGTTTTTAACCGTATTTTGTCTAGTTTTTTATTTATAACTCCTTTTCCCAAACTTACCAGGTCACAGAGGGATTCGGGCGCCATTTTACATTTTCCAATACAGTACACACTGTGTTTTTCAAGCTGAATAAACATGCTACATTAAATAAAATCACTAAAAACGTATCCAGTTAGGTAGAAAAGTACTTGCCTTTGATAACATTTATTTGTTATATATTTGTTTTTTTTTGACAACTTTTTTGAATGTACAGTAATACAAACACGTTAAAAAGACTAATGGTGGCTAGCTCGCTGTTGAATTAGTAATACATACGGACGAAAAAAACGCTTTGGATATTTACAGATTTCAAGGTATTCGGGGGGTTTTAACAGTATTTTCACTAGTTTTTTTATTTTTAACTCATTTTCCCAAACTTACCGTGTGAAAGAGATAGTCGGCCGCCATTTTTAACTTTCCAATACATCGGTAAGCACTGTATGTTCTTCGAGCTGAATAAACATGTTACATTAAATAAAAACATGCTTTGCATAACATTTATTTGTTATAATTTTATTTTTTTTATTTTTTGGACAACTTTTTCGTACCTCTATGGCAAGTAATACAAACGCACAAATAGTGTTGACTGTTGAGCATTTCCTGAGAACAAGACAAATGTCAGTTAGTTGACACTTAAATATTTGAAGTCTTGATAATGACTTAAAAATAAATAGTAAAACAAAATACTGTCAGCAACCTACTAAAGTTATGTCTGGCAAGTCTCCTCCTAAAACAATCTTTAACCCTAACAATAACACTAAGTTTGAGTGCCCCCCCCCCAACAAAATACCTCTGTAAGCCACATACAAGCATCTAAAACAAACAAAAAATAGATCCTTCCTTAAAGAAAAATGCACATAAAAAATAAATTGGTTAACTGTCCCAAAATGCTGGAAATAGTGAATTATTTTACATTAAATTTTTGTGAAACTACCCCCCCCCCTCTAATATTGTTTTTGTAAAGTCTTCAGTATGTTCACACATAATTTTCCTTAGCCCTACAATTAATTCAAAATCCGAATGGCAACCCTCCCCATATTCTCATTGCATAGAAACCCGCTTAAAATCACATATAATCGTCTTTAAAAAAATTAGACAAAAAGCATACAGGATTTATCTCCTATAAAAAAAAAAGTTAACTGCCCTAAAACACTAGAATGACCTGTAATGGGGAATTATTTTATATTAAATTCTAAAATAATTTGTTTATCTTTCATTAAAGTTTTTCATGGCATTTCATACATAATTGCCTAAAAAGGTAGAATCACATTTTGGAGGGGTGGTCAGAAGGGGTTGGGTGGGGTTAAACAGAAGGTGTTAATCTACAATAATACCAAAGAAATATTGTAATATATTCATTTTTAAATGATCCTATGTTGAGATTTAAGTTTTTTGTACATAAAGCACATTACAATTCAACTTTGAGTTCTCCAACTTCTTTTCTGTTTATGGATACATGGCATTTTTAAGGAATTGCAGCATATTTATGAACATTTACTGCAGATTATTTGGAAACCATGAACTTTTGGAGATTTTCAGTTGCATATTCTGATTCCTTGTACAAAAATACACTTACATGGTAAATTTCATTGCTTAGTCTTGTGTTTTAACAAAGATATGACATTTTTACTGAAAAAGTAGTGTAAAAAATGTGACGAAACGCATATGGTCTTAAAGAGGGAAAAATATCCAAACATGTGAGGCACAAAAATAGTCATAACTTCATTAATTTTAATCAGATTTTAAAAATTTAAAAAGATTCTTTCTTAGCTCATCAAGCTCTTTCTATGTTTGCCAATATTGAAATATTTCAAGCTATTTCAATTTTTTCATGTGTATTGCTAGTTGAATTTGTGAAAATGAGTTCAAACTAAAAAAAATGATACAAAATACTGTTAGAAACCCACTCAATATATGTCAGCCTATGTCACGGTATCATGTATTGAGTGAGTTTCTAACAGTATTTTGTATCATTTTTTTAGTTTGAACTCATTTTCTCAAACTTACTGTATTCGACAGCGAGCTAGCCGCCATTTGTCTTTTTCAAATATATCGATAAATACTGTATGTTTTTCCAACCGAATAAACATTTTACATTAAATAAAAACACTAAAAACTTATCCAGCTAGCCGCCATTTGTCTTTTTCAAATATATCGATAAATACTGTCGGTTTTTCCAACCGAATAAACATTTTACATTAAATAAAAACACTAAAAACTTATCCAGTTTGGTAGAAAAGTAACTTATCTTGCCTTTGATAACATTTATTTATGTTTTTTCTTTTTTTCTTTGACAACTTTTTCGTATCTATGTGTATAGTAAAACAAACCCAACAAAGAATCTAAGTTTTCTTGAAAAACAGAAAAACTGTACTTCCACCTTACGGTTAAAAAAAACTGTGCTTCCACCTTACGGTTAAAAAGATTCGGAGGACTTGTACGAGAGTGCGAATCCCCCGAAAAATGCGCGTTTTACACCTTTTTAAAACTTTTTTCAGCGATTATTCGTAGACATTTATGCTGGCGACACTACCATCTATGGCAAAACATCAAAAGCTGTAAATTACCAAGTTCTCTCTGATTCTCTCTCTCTTCTGATCTTGAACAAGTGGTACAATGGAGAAAGAGGTGGCCGGTTACTTTTAATGCATCTAAAACTAAGCTTCTATCTTTTCATCATCAACGCTCTGTTCCCCATCTTGCATCAGTTGAAATGAATGGCTCTCGTCTTGAGGCGGTTCCATGTTTTGACAAGCTCTTGATCTGAAATGGAACATGTACGTCAAATCTGTTGCCAAGGTCGCTGGAAAAATGGTGGGATCCTTCTACCACTCCTGTAGATATCTCACTTCTGATGCAATTCTCTATCTATATAAGAGCCAAGTACGTCCAGGGATAGAGTACTGTTGCCACATCTGTGCAGGAGCTGCTAGAAGCCTTGGCAGAGTTCAAAATAGGCTTCATAGCTTATTAGGTTTAGTTGTTTTTGTTTTACAGCATATCAACCCTTTTCGGGTTATTTAATGCCGAATCCAAAGATTTTGAAGAAAAATTTTTTAATAGAATATATTTGTTGTTTTCAAGTCAGTTTCTATTTAACCCATAGTTGGGACCATAACAGGTACTACAACTCCGGGTCAGAGTGAACCTGGGTGAAATGGTAATTAATGGGTGGCTCCACACTCCCCAAAGCCTGCAAGCTGGGGCCTCACCACTGGATATAGTTTAAGGTCATATCCAGGACCACTTTCCCACAGAGATGCTGCGAGCATGTCTCTGCTTTATTGTTATTTTCATGGCAAGTGCTCGTCTGAGCTCTAATCCATGGTCCCCCCCCACCCCTGGCCAAACTTTCACGAAAATTACCCTTAGTCCAGAAGGATTTCTCCCCCACTGACTAAGGACAGAAAAGGTGAAATGTAGCATAAGAACACTTTGCTCCTAGCCAAGCTGAACAACACAAAAAAACGAAATGGTGAAATATACAATATAAACGCAAGTTGAGCTAAAAGTAAAAAAAAAAAATCAACAAAAAAACAATTCAAAGAATTAAGGAAAAAGTTTCAAGAAATTTTGAATATTTATTACTAACGAACTAGTGAAAATAAATAACTGAAACCAAAGGCAAGATAAGTAAAACGTAAAAAAACTTTTTTAAAACAGAAAAATTTAAATGTTTTTGCTTTAGAAGTACTGGTTTCACATGTCACGTGACCTAACTTTTCAGATTTTTTAGAATGAGGCTTGTCTGTTGGACCTACTTCCTTAATTTGCACCTTTTCCTGTTTGTTTGTTTTTTAAATTCGTCTGCGTCTGTTACTTTGTTCGGCTTAATCCGGTAACTGCCGGTTGTATTCAGACTGAACCATAATTGACGGGAAATTACGAGGATCCGAGTCAAATTCTGCAAGAGTACCAAAAAGTCTTTCAATACCGGCTACACATATTGGGCACCATTATAATGTAATCTCAAATAGGCTTTCTTATTTATGTCCCCTGTTTCTGCAATTTTCACTGTCTAAAACATCTAGAAAAATGCAATTTTCCGTAAAAAATTAATTTTCACTATAAATAACTTTCTACTCTCTGAATTATTGTAATTGGTTGGATATATTACTATTTTCGACATGATAATTCAGTGTGTAATATTGTTATTGCTTAAAAAGGACATATTAGAAAAAACAAAAATCGATCCGTCATCTCTCTTTGTAAGAACCATAAATGATTTGCATGGTTTACGGAAAACGGTGCTTATTAAGTTCGAGACGACAGATCGATTTTTTTTAAATGTTGTTTTAAGAAAAAACAAGAGTACTTACTTGTCATGTCGAAAATAGTAATATATTAAAAAATTACAAAAATTCATTATAGTTAACATTAACTTTTACGGAAAATTGGAGGAAATTGCATTTTCTCTTGATGTGAACACCTTGGAGATTGCAAATACAGGGGGGCATACTTATCTCCCTTTTTGTCACTTTAATGGTGACGTTTTGTTTTAGTCGATAACGATAGACTTTTTTAAAAAAATTTATTTGGGAGTCATCACTTATCAAGTCCCAAGGGCCACTCAAGGATAAGGGTTAATGAATGTATGGTGGTAGTGTAGTAATCATTTATGGTGTAAATTGGGTAGAATTTGATTATTTATGGGGATGGCTTGATAAGAACTTGTTTACATTGAATTTGAAGGCTACCATGTTGTATTCAACGAGGAACTAGGCTAGTGGAACAGTGTTCCACGTGCAGGCAGTTCTTGGAAAGAAGCTTTGTTCATAGAATCTGTATTTAGATTTAGGCACAGAGTGAAAGTGAGAGAAATTGTTTATAGTGGTTGTAGCTAATCAATTGTTTTTTTTTTTTTTTTTTTGTGAAAGTTTTTTAGGGGGGGTACCATAGATTGGAGCTCAGTCGAGCACTTGCCATGAAAAATACGATAGCAGTTGTTCTACTCAATGAATTTTCTTAGTTTTTTGATATATTGCTATTTTCGACATGACAAGTAAGTACTGTTATTTAGCTTAAAATAACATTTAAAAAATTGATCTATTGACTCTCTCTTAGCAAGCACCCGGAAAACTCCGGAAGGTATTGAAACACTGAGCACCTTTACCCTAATACAAAAAAAAAAATCATAAAGAAAACATTTGCTATCATTGATTTTATTATTTAAAAAAAAAATCTAAATCTTTATTTTGATTTAAATAAAAAAATCATTAAAAGAAAGAAAGGTGCTTGTTTTTAGATTGGTGATCTTTTAAACCAACGCATTTCAGGTGAAAACATTACGTGTCAGGTCGAAATTAGTATAAATTTCAAAACGTACAAAAATATCCAGTAAAAACATAATTACAAGGTGAAATATCAAATTAAGTTTTATTGTGGCATACCATTTGCGTATTATCTTGTGGGATAATCTATATAAATCTTACTTGTCTGTTTAAATGTATGTATGTCATCCTAAAACTTTTGACAGAGGCGACGGATTTTCACACGATCGGTATTGTTTTGAAGCTTAACCCTTCGGACGACAAATATCGAAAAATTGGCTAAAAACATTAATTCCTTCACCCTCAACTGGACAGTTTTCTACAAGGAGGGGTCGATTTTTTTTTTTTTTTTTTTTTAATTTTTTTTTCACCACCATTTTTGCAAGTCATCGAATCGGTTGGAATGACTTTACTAATTTCAACATTCTCAACTTCCGGTCATGTCATTGAGTAGGGGTAAGACGTCTGGTTTTCTTCCACTTTCTTTTCCGTCTTTGCGTCACGGGTTCGAGCCTGCCTGCCTGCTACCACTTTTTTTTTTTTTGCTCAACGCACACCTCCAAACACCCGGGCAACGCCGGGTCACTCAGGCTAGTTTTATATATATGATATAAACTTCATCAAAATTTGGGGTTCAAAACCACCACTATTGTCTTCCCCATAAAATTTTATATATACTATTTAAATTTCATAAAAATAAGTTAGATTTAAAGTTAGGGTTTGGGTTAGACAAATGTTTACTTTTTTTTATAGTGTTTTAAAAATTGCCGAACGCTCGGCCGGTCTTTTCCGTCAGCTGACGAGTGAGCCCAAACCAACTTTGTGGAAATCTCGGGTCGTACAATGCATAAGTACCTCCAACTATAACAAAAATATGAAACAAATCCTTCGAAAGGAAGTTTTCGATTTATTTTGCTTAAGTCTGAAATTACCTTTTCTATATTAAAATGCGTCTGAACGTGCAAATTGATCGATCCCCAAAATGTATAAATATCCCCTCTCCCCCACTGTTCACTTGAACGTTCAGGAAATCAACCAATTTTTAAATTTTTGTGGAATGTAGAGCCATTGATAATGCCAGGAAACAATACCTTAAATCCAAATGAAGAACATCTTTGAAAATAATCGTCTGGATCAAATATTTTCCTTTTTGAGAGTAACAAGATTTGTAAAAAAAAAAAAAAAAAAAATTTTACTCTACAAAACAACCCGACTAAACTCTATGAATAAATATTCAAAAACATAAACACCTTCTTCTAAACTATTGGATTTGGCATTAAATAACCTGAAAAGGGTTAATATGCTGTTAAACAAAAATAAATAAGCAAACGTTTTATTCGGGGGAAAGTATCCAAAAATACATGTTATTGTTTCAACAAAAAAAGTGAATAGAGTTATTACTTGTCTTTTGTTCCTTGCGATGTCCTCTGCTACAACGTGTTGGATCCCAGGTGTCTACACATTAACACGTGTGTAAATGTGTACTATGTTATACAGAGCCTCAAGATTAAAGAGGTGGGATTTTGCAGCGTGTCAAGTTAGTCAGGGTTATTTATGTCAAAGGAGTACCAGTTCTACGAGTTCCTTAGAACACATTCACTGCGGATTGGACCTTCAACTTCTGGGAGAGTATTACAACTGAATTTTACCTAGTACTGTATCCATTACGCTACGGGCCCTTGCAGATTACTACCTGGTCAGTTCGAAGGTTATATTTCCCGAAACATTGTGTGAATGACACTCAACATGAGAACGGCAAGTTCAAATAGTACAAATTATCAATCCTTATCTAAAACATTCAGAGACATCATTTTACTGTTCCAGAAAGTTCCTAACTACTGATGCAATATTTATATATATTTACCTATATGATACTACTAGCCTGGGTGGCTCGCATTGCTTGGATGTTTGGAGGTGTGTGTTGAGCAAAAATAAAATAAACGTTGTAGTAGGCAGGCAGGCAGGCATGAACCTGTTGCGTGAAGGTGGAAAAGAAAGTGAAAGAAAATCTGACGTCTTATCGCTACTCCATGACGCGACCGGAAGTTGGGAATGTTAAAATTAGGCAATGTCAGTCTAATCGATACGATGACTTGCAAAAAATCGACCTCTCCTTGTAGAAAACTGCCTAGTTGAGGGTGAAGGAATTAATGTTTTTGGACAATTTTTCAATATTTCTCATCCGAGACGTTTTTGGCCAATTTTTCAATATTTCTCATCCGAGACGTTGAGCTTCAAAATGATATCGATCTCGTGAAAATCCGTCGCCTCTGTCAAAAGTTTTAGGCAGACATACATACATTTAAACAGACATGTGAGATTTATATTGTAGAAGACGTGTTGAAAGACAAAATACTGCTGCGGCATCTTAGGAGGTGCCGCATATAGAGCATTCTTTCTAGCGTTGACAGGATACAAAATCGATTTTGAAATTTGGTGGGGTAAATGGGAATGGCTTTCTTTCCTACAGAAGATATGTTGCTAGTCTCTTTCTCTCTCTCTATTCCATCATTATTTCCATGGAAATTGGCCGACTGAGCTCCAATCTTTGGTTCCACCTTGTAAGACATTCACAACAAGAACTTGCATAACATAGTCGCTGGGTCTGCCATTAAATGACCAAGCCAGGACACTAAGGATATGAACACATTTTAAGTCGTGGCATGAGTGTGCTGTCACGGAGGCAATTGTATATATAGTTATTAAGAAGAAGAAAATGGAAAAGACGTGTATCGATTTGAAAGGTACGCTCAACAAGCATGCAAGTCTCCTTCTACTAAACTTTATTAAACTTGTACAAAAGCAAGCCAGCTGACCTGTGAGTCCCAGAGAGATTTATGGTACACCCCAGCTGGTTGTAACTAAAAACAAAGGACTCCTATCAGACGAGAAAGGAAAAAAAAAGGCGCAGACATACTTGTCGTTTTGTAAAATAACATGTCGGCGACTTGAATCAAATAAATAAAAAAAAACACTCGTCTAGCTGAAACCACTATCAATAATTTCCTCCACTCTTTATCTGTATCTAAACCTAAGCATAGATTCCATGAACAAAGCTTCTTTCTTAGAACTACACACTTGTGGAACTCTGTTCCATTTTCCTGCTTTCCAACTGACTACAATATGGTCGTCTTCAAGTCCAACGTGAACAAGTTCTTGATGAGCCGTCCCCTTAAGTAATCCAATTTATCAAATTTCCACTGCTAACAATTACTACATTTTCCCATCGACTACTGTACACTCATTAACCCTTATCCTCGAGTGGCTTCCGGGCCTTGATAAGTAGTGACTCCTTTTCTTTTTTTTTTTTTTTTTTTTTTTAAAGAAAAAAAGAAAATTCTTCCTTCACTTAAAAACGTTTGTGTCAAAATTTTTTTTTTCTTTGCAACTATCTCTCGTTTGATTCATTTTAAAAGTCAAAACAATTTTACCATAATGAAAAAAGACTTTTCTTTCTCTCTTCATTTTCCTAGATTTAGACAGAATTTCCATGGTCTTTGCAAGTGTTTCTCACTTGTAGAACATGTTACAGGGAGACTACTTCCTTGCTGATTACAACTTGGTTCTCTTTAAATTTAATGTCAACAAATTCTTGTTATAAACTGCCCCCATAATTAATCAAACACTGTTCAACATTGAATATGAGCAGTATTTTCACACCTGAGCAATAATAATTTTTTCTTTTTTAGTGTTGGAAGAATTTGTGGTCATCAAAGGTGCTTGGCTGAGCTTTAATCTCAGGTTGCACCCTGTAAGACATTCACAGCAAGAACTCATCTTTTTACTACAACGAAAAAAGATTTTCCTTTCTCCATCGATGTGACTAACATCAAGGGGAATTTTAATGAATATACCTTCTCTGCAAAAGCTTCTCGCCTGTGGAACACCTTATTGCAAGACTGTTTCTCTGTTGATTAAGACATGGTCATCTTCATATCCAATGTCAACCAATTCTTGTCATAATTTGTCAACACTGTTCATACCATTGATTAATGTTAATACTCTCATAATATTCCTCATTTTTAGTCTGGCAATTATTTTTATCTCATTAACTCTTATCCTCAAGTGGCTTTTGACTTTGATAAATGTATTATTATATATTGATATTAATCTATAATAAAAATAAAAAGCCATACCCATCCATCTTTTTATACTTTAAATAACTAATAAATGGGATTTTTTGGTCTCCGACAAAAGGTGGGTGGACCTGTAGATTCACCCTTGTCCGTTCGTCTGTCCGCACTTTTCTCAAATTGGAATTTTTGGAAATTTTGCACAAAAAATTAAACATGTTACGAGTAAAAAAGTAACAGAACAGATTTTCCAGGAAAACTCCGTTTATCCCCCTAAGAGTACCTTTCGGTCGGGTTAAAATAGCTAAAATTGACACTTTTGTGCTTATTAAAAAAAATTGATGCCTTGGATTTTTATAAAACTTTCTGAACTGATTTCTATATAATTTTGTTTGTCTATACTTCTCGATAACTCTTGGGTGAGCCCCAGGGGTTCTTTTAGGGCTAATAAAAACACTCCATTTTTGGGACTATTTTACCATATTTGTCCAAAATTTTCTGTGTATGTCTATTTAGCAGTTTTGCATGGTGGGGCTAAATGGGGATGGGGGTGGGGGTCAAATGATGGACTTATTCATTTCTTTTTTTGCATGGTGCAGAACTCAAAATTTACATATGTTAAAGCCTAAAACTGCACCGTTTGTTCATTTTCACCAGGGGACTTTTGGGGCTAAATGGAAGGGGGGGCGGGCAATGCTGAACTTAGTCATTTTTTTATACCTCTTTCATTGTGCACTCACAAAGAACCATGCATGCTTCACTTGTTTTAATGAAAATCGCTCTAGACAAGACATGAAGCCACTTGATGTAAGAAGCTAAATAAACACTACTTTTAGGTAAAAAAAATTTGCTAACGATAAGTGTTAGATGGAATAGATTCTGATCCAGAAAACAGCAATTCTTCCCTCTTTGTCAGAAATTCCCTGTAGACTGTACTGACATGCAGAAGTTCAAGTGTAATGTGAACATCTTGCTGCTCGACTCCCTACATAGTATCCTTACAAATTTCATCCCAAATATGTCATCCCCTTATGTCAAAGTTGCACTGTGCCTTGTGTCTGCATTCGCGCCTGGCCTCCATAGAATGGAAATAGGCACACACTTTAATAAAGACTTTTCATATCTATCTACGTAAGTATACTTTGATAATTATGTTTCAGTTTGAAGAAATATTGTATAATAAAATTATGGGGTGTTCGTTCGCACCTGACCTCCATAGAATGGCAATATGTCACAAAGTTTAACAAGGTTTTTTAATATAGATCCACAGAATATTGTGATAAGTGTTTCAGTGTGAACAGGTATGGTATAATAAATTATGGGGTTTATCTATTTTATTTTTACTTTCATCATATTTTGCTTTGGTTTTGATAGCCCCAAATTCGAAGCTATCTCTTTACAACCCTTCCTTTTCATAACCTATCATACTTTCATAAATCAGAGTCCATTTTCTGTAGGCTGTTTTTGAACCCAGTCAACGACGGGTACTTTTGCTAGTATATATATATATATATATATATATATATATATTATTTTATTTTTATTTGCATCATATTTTGCTTTGATTTTGATACCCTCAGATTCGAAGCTATCTCTTTACAACCCTTCCTTTTCATAACCTATCATACTTTCATAAATCAGAGTCCATTTTCTGGAGGCTGTTTTTGAACCCAGTCAACGACGGGTACTTTTGCTAGTATATATATAAACATGATGTTTCCAACACAAATGTTATACAACTTATCCTAGATGTACAAGGACATATTTTTATTTCATTTTTAAACATTTAAAATTTTTTGTTATGCTAAAATGAAATTGTGTATTTATGTGTTTCTCTTTTTTTTTTTTAGGGTTTCCAAGAGATGGCCAGGACTTTTTGGCATCTTACAAGGGTCCATATCCTTTGTACCAGTTGAAGAATGCACGGGACACTCTCATCTATGGTTTTAATATATGCAATTCCAGAACCTTCTATCGGATTAACCAACTTATGTGTATGGAAAGCTATTCGAATAATATAAATCATGAATATTCTGAGGATAATTACACGGAATCTGAGTCTGATAATGAATCTAAATTAATGTTAAATAAAATGATTAAGTTTAATGATGAGTCTTCGGGAGTAGAGTCAGAGGTGACGACCCAACAGGAATCGAAGGTCAAGATGAAATGCGAACAATTAAAAGGTGTTGCCGAATCTCAAAACACAGAGGTTAGTGAGAAAACGTTTTATTCGACCGAAGGTTTTAAGAATCGGTTTGCTGAATATTTGTACGGAAAGACGACAGTCGATGTATTTAATGGAGACGAAGAGAAAAATTTGAAGAGGAAATCTCCTGATATAAAAATAAATGGATTGAATGCTGAAGACAATGAAACGCCAGTCGCAAACAACGACTTTGAGTTAGATTGCGTCCCAAGTTCGAAAAAGATCGCAAAGACGAACTTGGATTCGTTTTTTAATGGAGACGCATTGATTCAGTGCTTTAAGTGTGACTATTGTGAATTTACCAGTGCGAAAGCTGAAGAAATGTGTTCCCATCTAAATAACTTAAAGCATCGATCGGGCAGCAAGTGTTTGGGACAACTGGAGAACGGTAACATTTCGCCTTGGTATACCATGGAGGAAATGTATGTTCAGAGCGAAGAGAAGCACTGTACACAAATTGCAACGTGCCCCACATGTTTTAAAATTTTCCCAAACATTTATGTATGCGCCACTCATAGCCAGCAATGCTTTGCCACTAGCGGCAAGCAACAGAACGGACTGTATGCTATTTCGGAAGTTGTACGTAATACTGACATTTTGGTTCCGGTTGATAGTGTATGCCAAGTGTGCAAGCTCCGATGCTCGAAACATCGAGCGCTAAACCTACATTACGAGGCTCGCAAACATTATCCGTTTGACAAACCAGATTCCCCAGATGTTTTGCTCTCCTTCCTTTGTCCATTTTGTGAAAAGGATTTTGACAGTTTTTTTCCAGCCAAAGCGCATGTCATAACCCATGCCGTAAAATACCCACGAGTGTCTATGGCGTTACAGTTGTTTTATTACAAAAAGACTTCAGTTGGGAAACGACTTTTACCCGTGAAACGCTCTTTACCTAATAAGAAGGCCAAAGGAAAAAGGCCTTTTCGAAAGTACTTTAGAAGATTTCCCCAAAAAACAAAAAAGGTCCCAAATTTTAAATAATTCGGATTTTAAGATTTTTTTCGATATTTGTTGAAAGAAGAAAAATGGGAATTCATTTCAGATCCAGACATCTTTCTTTTTAATAAATTTCATGAGGGAATCTAGAAAATATTGTATGTTTTTTTTTTTTTTTTTTTTTTTATTTAATGAAATTTTTTTTACAGTGTTATAAATTTTTATTTTTCGCCCAGGAGTAACCTCTCCCCATGTCTTTCCTTTTTTTTTTCTATCCAATTTTTTTTTACTTTCCTTTTTTCTTTCTTTTCTTGTTTCCTTTTTTTCTCTCTTCCTTGTTTTCTTTTTCTTCTTTTTTTTCTGATTTTTCTATCCTTTTTTACTTTTTCTTTTTTTTGTTTTCCTTTCTTTATTCTTTTCTGTTAACTTTTTCTTTTTTCTCTTGTTTTTCTTTTTCCTTTCTCTTTTTCCTTTTTTCTTTTCCATTTTTCTTTTCTTTCCTTTTTCCTTTGTTCTTTTTCTCTTTCTGTTCCTTTGTTCTTTTTCTCTTTCTTTACCTTATTTCTCTATCATTTTTATATTTTTTTAATGTCAAGAATTTTGTTTATCTATTTCACAGGCTACATCTTAGTTCTTGGTTTTTATTTGTCTTTACAATTAAAGTAAAAAAAAGGAGACAACTCTTGTTATACTATTCAAATGATAATATGACTTATCTCCCATACTGATTTTTTAATTGAGACTAGCGGGGGGGGGGTACCCGGTATTGCCCGGGTGTTTGAAGATGTAAAAGAAGAAAAAAAAGTTTTGGTTGGTAGGCTTGAACCCAAACCCTTGAGGTTAATAGGCTGATGACTTCCCGCCACACTATGCTGGCAGAGAAGTGAGAATGTGTGAAATAAAATGATTAAAAAGTGATGTGACAGACAGGTGCGTGTTTAATGAGGTCAAACGCACACTTAACGTTTCCGCACTGAATTTTAACTGCGAGGTAGTTGTTTTTTTGGGTTTTTTTTTACCCAACTTTGTCTTGTTTTGTTTTCCCCAATGTGTTGGGGAAAACCAGCTCCCCTTTTATTAGGGGAGTGTGTCCAAATGAAAGCAATTGTCTGATATGATGGTGAAAACCGACATTGACCAAACGTCCATCTCCATGTGCTGGGAACTACTTTTATGATTTCACAGTTTCGTTTTTTATACTGAAAAGCGAAACAAAGATGCGGCGATCGAAAATAGCGCGTAAAAGTCGGACAAATTAAAGATAGACATGACCCCCTGTTCTTAACTCGGAGATATTATGATTTAGAGAGTATATGAAATGTTTGAAGGAGTAAACCAACCGAGCGCCCCCTCCCCCTCCCTGAAAAAAAGCCTTTTGCGGACATACACAAAATATGCACACACTAACACACACACACACACACATTTTTGCTTTATATATATATATATATATATATATATATATATATATATGTATATATGTATATATATATAGATGATTATTTAAAAATGTTTCATACTGTTTGGCTAGTCAGAATCACAGATTGATTTTTTTAATCATAAATATTCTTTGAATTTTGTTTTATTTTGTTTTACAGCATATCAATCACTTTTGGGTCATTGACATTAAAACTCCAACAAGATGATTTTATATATTAGACTAGTCATAAAGAAATTAAAATAGAAACGATATGAGAATGATATGATGGATGTGTAGTGACAGTTTTAAAGACATGCTCAGATCTGGACGGCATAGGGAGATGTGTGCAGAACAGGAGACTTTGATGGTATGGTCACATTGAAAGAATGGATGAGTCATTGGATCAGTAGATGTAGAACAGTTGAATTAGCAAGTATAGTTCATGTTTGAAAGCCAAGAAAAACAAGTTATAAAAATGGATTTGACATAAAAATAAAAACCTGAACAGAGATAGGTTAGTTTAGAGGCCAACGAAAACCAGCATATAAAAACGTTAAACAGAATGTGATAAATATTCAGTAGATATCAGTGAAGCAAGATTCCTTGAATTTCAATTTATTATTGAGACACCTGAAGCTTAAGCATTAAATTTGAAGCATTTTCTAGAATAGTAATAGTATATTCAATTCTGATCAGGATTGGAATAAGGTTTCTAGCTATAAGATTTAGTATCATATATTAATTTTCATCTTGGTCAAGGGATTTGTGGTGCAAAACCATATATATATATATATATATATATATATATATATATTATTATTTGGAGCCCATCGACACGTTATTTATTTATTTATTTTTTTAATCCCCTTTCTATCCTCTTTTTTAGAGAGCTCGCAACTTTTTATACCTTTTTTGAAGAGCTCCATTTTTCCTTTTCAATTTCTCTCTAATCTTTCCCATTTTTCTTTTTGGCGTCGAGAGGTTCTAGGTTGCCTGAGGAAGTCTCTTTGACTGAAACAGATGGCTATTTGTAGCGACCATATGTAACTGTTTACCCTCAAATAATAAAAAAATATTTTGCTCTTTTTATTGAGCACTATTTAACAACCTCATTGTCTTCATTAGTCCTGACTTTTGAACACCTCAAACTTATATATATATATATATATATATATGGGATAAACTTCTAAACTAATGATTCTTTTATGAATTTCAGAACACAGCTGCTCCACATAAGAGGAAGTAATGTGTGCTATATTTAGTTAATTTAATTTTATGTCAAGCATATAAATGGATGAAAGTTCTTACATTATTATTTAAAGAATAGTTATGGTCGAATTTGCAGTGAAAGGCGAATTAAACATGGGAGGAAGTGATAAAAATAAACTTAGCATAAATATAGATAAAGACCTGGGCAGAGATAGGTTAGTTTAGAGGTCAATGAAAGCCAACATGTAAAACCAACATTAAATTGAATATGACAAATATTCAGTGAAGTAAGATTCCCTGAATTTCAATTTATTATTAAGATACCTAAAGCTTAAGCATTAAATTTGAAGCATTTTCTAGAATCGTAATCGTATATTCAGTTCTCATCAGGATTGGAATAAGGTTTTTAGTCATAAGGTTTAGTATCATTATATGCTAGCAAACATACCCTCACTTCACATGGGACTTTGCTGTACACAGTAAGTGGATGTTGTAAAAGCAACTATTGCTTAAGGCGTTTAAAAATTTTTTAACTACCTTAGAATCATGAATGCAGATCCGATTTTGAGATTTAAATTTTTACTTAAATTAGAGATCACTATCATGCCAAATTTCATCCAGATTGGTTGAAAGGATGCGTGTGGAGGAGGGTGATCTGATTTACAAAGAAGTTGGCCGGTGTTATGGCTGTGCCCCCCTCCCCCCCCCCAGGGATGGTGGCAAACCCAACTTGGTGTGCACCATCCCTAGGTGGAGGAGTTTTGAAGAGTCGCATCAAATATGACTTTAACCTTTCACCAGGACCTTGAAAAATAACGTGCATCATCCCTAGATGGGGGGGGAGGGCATCATCCGGGTCTATAAAGATCATATATCCATACATGCACACACCCAAAAATATCCATATGCATACATTATTACGGGCTTCACTCAAAACGATCTATTACTCATTTAGTTCAAATATACCTTCATACAGGTACTTATTTCGGCTAGTAATAACATAACTGCTCGATGAAGTAGAACATTAAGTGACTTACGTAACCCATATGGGTATGATTATAGTTGTGACCTCACTTATCCTCTTTGTGGGGGGGGTTATTTGATGGGGGTTAGTTGTACTTATAGCAGTTCCATTATCCTAATTTAGAGTTCCTTAAGTGCATGTATTCTGAAATGTTTGCAGGATATAGCAGTTTCTTGTTTAATATTCAATAATTTTTCTCGGTCTTTAAACCTAGTTATCTCAAGTTTTTCTGATAAGCATAATAGACATGGTGAGTTCAATGAGTGGCAAGTATTGGCCCTTCTAATAATATTCCATTCTATACTAGGTGTTTTATTTTCTCTAACTAATTTCCAGTAATATAACGATAAGGAAGTGTCCTTTTCATATGTTTGATTATTCATCGAGCGTGTATGTCCATAGAATCTATTTTTGAAAGTCATTTGGGTACTTCCTATGTAGAATCTTTCGTCCCTTGGGTTCTCCATCGGGAATATCCTTGCTTGGTATACCACCGATGAGGTCAGACATTCATTTTTTATTGGGCATTCCTCAGGTTTTTTACAGTTACATTTATTCACCGCAGTGTTTGCACTAGTATTCTCCCCTTCTCTATTAGTCGTCTTTAAAATTCTTCCATTATGCTTTTTTATAATCCTTTCCAAATTATCACTACAGCTGTAACTTAATTTTAATGTATTTTTATTAAATATCTTATGTAATATATTATTTGGTGGGAAATGCTTATTAATAAGTTGTAAAAATTTTGCACCAAGTTTTGTTTTCAACATAATGTTAAAGGGGGGTGTGAACCAAATAATTTTCCTACCACGATTTCTAGATCCATTTGTGCTAGTGTTATTTATTTTATATTTTATCTCTATGTCCTTATATCCACTATTTTTAAGTGCTGTATTATAAATAGCTTTGCAATTATTGAAAGTTACTTCATTAGATGAATTGTTACTTATTCTACTTTCAATAGATAACGGTATATGTTTAATAATGGATGGTGGATGGTTAGACTGCGGGTGTATATAAATAGGATTAGCGTTATCCTTCATATATGGTTTATAAGCATTTAAATCCAGATCTAAAGTAACGTCAAGGAAATCAACCTGTTTTAAGTTAGCATTAACTTCTACTTTTAGGCCAAAATTTTTCATGTCCCTATGGATTGCTCTCCTAATTTGATCGCATTTAACACTTGTAGCATTCTTCACTATTATCAGCCCATCATCACGATATAGGCCCATGTCCCTTCTATCAATAATATTATCGTTCGTTAAATTATGAATGATATAAAGTCCAACGAGATCTGTTGCCTGTGCAGAGTCCAGCGATCCCATTGATACCCCGAAAAAGTTGTTTTGCCCATTTTTTGCCCATTGTTCCCCGTTATAGACAAGGACAGTTGTGCGGCATTTCATAATAATATCCAAATCCTCCTCGGAGACGTTAGTATAGGTCTTGGCAAATTCAATTGCCTTTCCAAAGAGATCCTTTGTGATTGACGGGTAGTAATCCATAATGTCAAATTGCACAAAGGCGCAGTTTTTCTTGTTGGCAATGTTAAGAAACCATTTTACCGGATCCGCCGTATTTATCCATAGGTTCAGGTTGAACTGCCGTTTTAATTCTAGATTGATTTTCTCTAATATTCTTTTACTAATCTTTCCAATTTCGGGTCTGGTTGGGTTAATCAATCTTGTTGTTGGTTTTGTGTTGAAGCTAGGTTTATGATCCTTTAAAAGGATATACGCTTCGTTTTCTCTAAGTTAGAGAAGGGGAGAATACTAGTGCAAACACTGCGGTGAATAAATGTAACTGTAAAAAACCTGAGGAATGCCCAATAAAAAATGAATGTCTGACCTCATCGGTGGTATACCAAGCAAGGATATTCCCGATGGAGAACCCAAGGGACGAAAGATTCTACATAGGAAGTACCCAAATGACTTTCAAAAATAGATTCTATGGACATACACGCTCGATGAATAATCAAACATATGAAAAGGACACTTCCTTATCGTTATATTACTGGAAATTAGTTAGAGAAAATAAAACACCTAGTATAGAATGGAATATTATTAGAAGGGCCAATACTTGCCACTCATTGAACTCACCATGTCTATTATGCTTATCAGAAAAACTTGAGATAACTAGGTTTAAAGACCGAGAAAAATTATTGAATATTAAACAAGAAACTGCTATATCCTGCAAACATTTCAGAATACATGCACTTAAGGAACTCTAAATTAGGATAATGGAACTGCTATAAGTACAACTAACCCCCATCAAATAACCCCCCCCACAAAGAGGATAAGTGAGGTCACAACTATAATCATACCCATATGGGTTACGTAAGTCACTTAATGTTCTACTTCATCGAGCAGTTATGTTATTACTAGCCGAAATAAGTACCTGTATGAAGGTATATTTGAACTAAATGAGTAATAGATCGTTTTGAGTGAAGCCCGTAATAATGTATGCATATGGATATTTTTGGGTGTGTGCATGTATGGATATATGATCTTTATAGACCCGGGTAGGAAAAATAATTTATTAATATAAAAAAAAAAAAAAAAAAAAAAAAAATAGAAGAAATAAATAGATGAAGGGTGAATGGAAGAGAAAGGAATAAGGGTATTAGTGTGAATAAGCAAAGATGAAGGTAAGTACTACAATATATAAGCTTATATACTAGGTTTATATAACCTAAATACTCTGATTTCTGTCATATGTTATTATATATTATTATTGTGTCGTGATACATCTTATGTATATCTGCCTTACCATCGAAAGAATCTTTGTTAAATATGAGGATAACCCTACGAACTTCATGCTGAATTCAATATAAATTTTTACGTAGTGTCAATTTTTACGGTAAAAACCTACAACTTAAGAAAGTGTAACAAGCGAAAGGGGCCATGAAACATAACTAGAGATGTGGAATTTGATAGAAAAAGTGAATTTATACAGTAGGTGTATTCATGTCTGTTTCTACTTTAGATGTATCATTTGGTGGCACGGTACATGTATGCATGTATATATATATATATATGTCTATATTTGTGTGACTTTGGATATATAGGTGTATTTTACGTATGCATGTATGTTTGTATGTTTATATATATATATGTATATCTGTATCTATGTATCGGTGTGTATGTTTGTATGTGGATGTGTCTCTGTGTCTATTGTATGTAGATGTATGTATACACACGTATATTTCTGAACTATTAGAATAAGCTGCCTCGTATAGAATTGTTGTAACAATATAGATTACAAAAATGTATGGATGTCCGAATGTTGTTTATATATATGTTATATATGTATGTATGTGTTGATATGTATATGTATGTCTGTTGTGTGTGTGTTTATATGTATGTATGTGTATATATATATATGTATATGTATGTATTTATGTATGTATGTATGTGTGTGTTTGTGTATATATGTGTATATGTATGTATATGTATATATATATATGTATATATATATGTATATATATGTACACCCGTCTGTAGTCGGGTAGCATAATATTGCATATACGAAGATGTTACCACGCTGCATAAGTAAAGAAAAATACTATTATTTGTCTCTGTATGTCTGTAATGTGTGTGTGTATATATGCGCGGGTGTAGATAAATGTTAGACATTTATAAGTGTATTGATACACGCATATAGGTACATGCGGGGTTTAGAAAACTTTCGGGTTTATATTTATTCACATTTTGTTGGTTTATTTGTTTTAATTTAATTTTACTTTATTCTTATTTATTTATTTTTTTATTTTTTATTTTTTTATTTTTTATTTTATTATTTTTTTATTTATTTTTTTATTCATTTATTTTTTATTTTATTTATTTTTTTATTTTTTATTATATTTTTTATTTATTTTTATTTATTTATTTATTTATTTATGTATTTTATTTTTATTTTTATTTATTTATATTTTTTTATTTACCTTAATGTAACTTTTACTTTATCCTCTATGTAGTTTCAGAATCATTGTCTAGTTTCAGTAAATAAAACAAAGAGTGTTCAGCATGAATTCGCTTTTGAATATATTGATTAATGTGTGTATGTGTGTGTTGGCAGTGTCTGTGTATGGATGTGTTATGTGTGTGTTGCGTGTATGTGTGGGTGGAGGTAGATTAAAAAGGCACCGGTCAGTACTTGGTTGACCATAGCTAAGGTTATTAACTTACAGACTCTAAGACAAGAAAACTAAACTCTGAAGTACCCTATGTCATAAAAAAGCCAAAAGTTAGGTTACATGGGGGAAGGGGAAAAGAAAAAAGATGTTTATCATCTTCAGAGACCTCACTCATCCTTTTACCGTTTTTTGTTTTTTTGACTCCCACCCAGGTTGTATTTTTAACTTGATAAACGAAGTAGAAAAATGTATTTGGTGGAAATGTCACTTTTGAAGGTAGTTCTTGGCCTGAAGACGTAATCCCCCAACGTGGGTGATTACAGAAACATGTATGCACATATGTAGCCATTAATGTTTGTATAAATAAAATTAATATACATGCTCTGTTCACTCATTGAGCACTATTTTGGTAGACACGTGTTGTTTCATTGGATGTACTTCTAGGAAACTAAACTCTACTGGCTATATATATATATATATATATATATATATATATATATATAAAATGCTAGTATATATATATATATATATATATATATAAAATGCTAGTATATATATATATATATATATATATATAAAATGCTAGTATATATATATATATATATATATATAAAATGCTAGTATATATATATATATATATATATATATATATAAAATGCTAGTATATATATATATATATATATATATATATATAAAATGCTAGTATATATATATATATATATATATATATATAAAATGCTAGTATATATATATATATATATATATAAAATGCTAGTATATATATATATATATATATATATATATATATATATAAAATGCTAGTATATATATATATATATAAAATGCTAGTATATATATATATAAAATGCTAGTATATATATATATATATAAAATCCTAGTATATATATATATATAAAATGCTAGTATATATATATATATAAAATGCTAGTATATATATATATATAAAATGCTAGTATATATATATATATATATAAAATGCTAGTATATATATATATATATATATATATATATATATAAAATGCTAGTATATATATATATATATATATATATATATATATATATATATAAAATGCTAGTATATATATATATATATATATATATAAAATGCTAGTGTATATATATAAAAAATGCTAGTGTATATATATAAAAAATGCTAGTGTATATATATATATATAAAAAATGCTAGTGTATATATATATATAAAAAAAATGCTAGTGTATATATATATATATATAAAAAATGCTAGTGTATATATATATATATATAAAATGCTAGTGTATATATATATATATATATAAAATGCTAGTATGTATATATATATATATATATATAAAATGCTAGTATGTATATATATATATATATATATATATATATATATATATATATATAAAATGCTAGTATGTATATATATATATATATATAAAATGCTAGTATGTATATATATATATATATATATATATATATATATATATATATAAAATGCTAGTATGTATATATATATATATATATAAAATGCTAGTATGTATATATATGTATATATATATATATATATATATATATATATAAAATGCTAGTATATATATATATATATATATATATATAAAATGCTAGTATATATATATATATATATATAAAATGCTAGTATGTATATATATATATATATATATATATATATATATATATATATATATATATATATATACTAGCATTTCAGCCCGATGTTGCCCGGGTGTTTGAGTGCGTACGTTGAGCAAAAAAAAAAAAAGTGGTAGTAGGAAGGCTGGTTTGAACCCGTACCGTGAAGGAGAAAAAGAATTGGGGAAAAAAACCTGACATCTTTGCTGTTACGACCACCGCCAAACCGGAAGTGACGTATGTTTAAATCAAGGCTAGACAATCAAAAGGAGAGGATGACTTTCAAAATAATCGTCGAAAAAGTAGCCACCTTCAGCTTTTATCACTGCCTCGATATGGGTCAGGAACTGAGAGCATGCCTTTTCCACAAGCATCTGTGAGAATTTGGCAGAGGGTGGTGATCAAGCTGGTTTTGGTGTTGTGAGAGGTCATGTTGGTGATGTTCTGGACATATGATCAAACGAAGTTGTCCAGTAGGTTCAGAGGAGGAGGGAGGCAGCGAGAGAAGGGTACAAAGTTGTAGCACTCCTTCTGAAGCCAAAGCTGGGTCTTTTTCGACTTGTGGGTCGGCGTTGAGTACTGCTGCCACACCCTGGGTCAGTCAGTGGCCACCTGATTTCACCAAGAGATCATCACACCAATCAGTACATCCAGATACACTTTGGTGTTGACTTTCAAGCCGATTTTGAAGATGTGAGTTGGCATGATGTGGTCCTGACTTGAAGCCACACCAAAGACCATAACCATGCGGGAAAAGATCTGATACGTTGAGCTATGCCCTCAAGCGGTGAACTGTACAGATTTGCATTTTGAGGGTGTTGGCAATGGTCCTGTTGTCATAACTTGGATCAGTAGAGAGCATGAGCTGTACAGTGGCGCATCTCCGATCTCACTCGTTGAAAATTGTGATACTTCCAGACATGATAGAAGGCTCCTATCACTCTTGGGGTTTGTACACAATTGGCCAACTAGTAGATGGTTTGCAACAAAAAAAAGAAAACTGGTTTTCATCAAATGGAAATGGAATCATGTCTTTTCCAGGGCGATAATTTTATTGTACCCATTTGTATTGTGAACAATAAAAGCACATGTAAAAATTATCTCTATAAAACTGGCCTTCATCCGAACACAAGCCAATAATCATGCCAAGTTGGGACAAAAATCTATTATTATTGTGGACTCTGTCATATTATTTTTGTGCCCTTGTCTTTATTCCATTCATGTCATGCGGATTTGTTTATTTCTTTTTTGTTATCACTAAACATTGGGGTACATATCCAGTTTATGACCCAATCTCTGACAATTTTGTGTTTGTATCTTCCGGCAAGTTATGTAAGATGCTGAAGCGATTATCTAATCAGCTGTCAGAAGACAACAAGTTTCAATGAAAGTGTGAAACTTGTTGAATGAAGAAAAAATTCTTCAACTGAAAATGTCAATGTAAAATCCCCCTCATCCTTTCTCCATGTTAAGAATGGCTTTCTAAATAGTAACCTGCCAGAAGACGCCGAAGCAAAATTGCTGGAGATTGGCTTGTAAAACTGGAAAAGTATCAACATTGGTCATTTAATCTTCAATGTTCCAACATCAATTCTTGTCAACTTCAATGAAGTCCTCCCACAGTCTGCAAAATCCAGATTGCTTGACATTTTTTTACAGACATGTCTTTCAAATTTTGACTCTGAAAAATAGTTTTTGCTTATTATTATCAAGCTGTCATGTATGCCACCTTGTGTATGCAGTTTTAGTTAGCTAAATTTTCCTGGTTCAATCCCAGCTTTCTCCAGCATTTCCTTTTTCTTTGTCCCCCCCCTCCACTTTTTAAAAATTATTATCACTAAAATTCTCCAATTTCCATACTATTTTGTTCTAGTTGGGGATAGAGCATCCAGTAGGATGCCAGACATTCATCCACTATCTCAGGCATTCCAACTGAGAGTTCTTTTTAATATTCTAACTGTTCCTTTATGTGCGATCGTTTCTATCTTGCACTTGGTTCACCAGATATATTTGTCAGGTAGATTTTTTAAATTCTTTTTCATGAGTTCGAGTGCTCCTATAATTACTGGAATGCTACATCTTGATATTTCGTTATCTTTTCCTTCTCATCTCTGCTTCAGCATGTCAGCATTCAAAGTGCCATATCTATTGACTACAAAAACTGGATTTGTTCCTCTTCATATGCAATGGATGATATCATTCAAATAAAAACTGTTAAAGTAAGAAAAGCACTATTTCATTCATTATGTTTCTCATTTTTTGAGATGAGGATTGATAATTTCGATTATCCGGACTACTATTCTCATCTTGAGTATTAACGTCAGTGAAGGTGATATTAAAAATACAATCGCAAATTACTTAGAACTTTTACTCAGTTATGACTGATGGAATAGAACCTGCTACTCCTGTGGATTGAATAAAGGATTCCATTTGAAATTCCATGCAGATTCCCGAGTTAGACAAGATATATCTGAAGAAGATCGAAGGTTACATTGACTGAAACGTTGTGTAAATAACATTCAAGATGAGAACAGCAATCAAATTAATTTCAATTATACAAACAATCATTCTGAAATGTTGAAAGGTCCCTATATGTCTTCTTTGTGATTGTTTTTAAAGGGGCAGATAACTCTTCGGGATTTATGTCCCTTTGATTGCAACATTACATCCTTCCCATTCTTGGTGGAATGGATTGTCCTCTTTTTTTTTTTTTGTATATGTATTACTTCATTATGAATTTGTATATGAATATGTATTACTTCATTATGAAATCGTTTTATTTTTATATATGTATTACTTTATTATGAAATCGTTTTATTTTTATATATGTATTACTTTATTATGAAATCTTTTTATTTTTATATATGCATTACTTTATTATGAAATCTTTTTTTTTTATATATATGTAGCAACTTTCATTATGAAATCTTTTTTTTATATATGTAGCAACTTTCATTATGAAATCTTTTTTTTTTATATATGTAGCAACTTTCATTATGAAATCTTTTTTTTTTATATATGTAGCAACTTTCATTATGAAATCTTTTTTTTTATATATGTAGCAACTTTCATTATGAAATCTTTTTTTTTTATATATGTAGCAACTTTCATTATGAAATCTTTTTTTTTTATATATGTAGCAACTTTCATTATGAAATCTTTTTTTTTTATATATGTAGCAACTTTCATTATGAAATCTTTTTTTTTATATATGTAGCAACTTTCATTATGAAATCTTTTTTTTTATATATGTAGCAACTTTCATTATGAAATCTTTTTTTTTATATATGTAGCAACTTTCATTATGAAATCTTTTTTTTTTATATATGTAGCAACTTTCATTATGAAATCTTTTTTTTTTTATATATGTAGCAACTTTCATTATGAAATCTTTTTTTTTATATATGTAGCAACTTTCATTATGAAATCTTTTTTTTTATATATGTAGCAACTTTCATTATGAAATCTTTTTTTTTTATATATGTAGCAACTTTCATTATGAAATCTTTTTTTTTATATATGTAGCAACTTTCATTATGAAATCTTTTTTTTTTATATATGTAGCAACTTTCATTATGAAATCTTTTTTTTTTATATATGTAGCAACTTTCATTATGAAATCTTTTTTTTTATATATGTAGCAACTTTCATTATGAAATCTTTTTTTTTATATATGTAGCAACTTTCATTATGAAATCTTTTTTTTTATATATGTAGCAACTTTCATTATGAAATCTTTTTTTTTTATATATGTAGCAACTTTCATTATGAAATCTTTTTTTTTTATATATGTAGCAACTTTCATTATGAAATCTTTTTTTTTTATATATGTAGCAACTTTCATTATGAAATCTTTTTTTTATATATGTAGCAACTTTCATTATGAAATCTTTTTTTTTATATATGTAGCAACTTTCATTATGAAATCTTTTTTTTTATATATGTAGCAACTTTCATTATGAAATCTTTTTTTTTTATATATGTAACAACTTTCATTATGAAATCTTTTTTTTTTATATATGTAGCAACTTTCATTATGAAATCTTTTTTTTTTATATATGTAGCAACTTTCATTATGAAATCTTTTTTTTTTTTTATATATGTAGCAACTTTCATTATGAAATCTTTTTTTTTTATATATGTAGCAACTTTCATTATGAAATCTTTTTTTTTTATATATGTAGCAACTTTCATTATGAAATCTTTTTTTTTTATATATGTAGCAACTTTCATTATGAAATCTTTTTTTTATATATATGTAGCAACTTTCATTATGAAATCTTTTTTTTTATATATGTAGCAACTTTCATTATGAAATCTTTTTTTTTTATATATGTAGCAACTTTCATTATGAAATCTTTTTTTTTTATATATGTAGCAACTTTCATTATGAAATCTTTTTTTTTATATATGTAGCAACTTTCATTATGAAATCTTTTTTTTTTATATATGTAGCAACTTTCATTATGAAATCTTTTTTTTTTATATATGTAGCAACTTTCATTATGAAATCTTTTTTTTTATATATGTAGCAACTTTCATTATGAAATCTTTTTTTTTATATATGTAGCAACTTTCATTATGAAATCTTTTTTTTTTATATATGTAGCAACTTTCATTATGAAATCTTTTTTTTTATATATGTAGCAACTTTCATTATGAAATCTTTTTTTTTATATATGTAGCAACTTTCATTATGAAATCTTTTTTTTTTATATATGTAGCAACTTTCATTATGAAATCTTTTTTTTTTTTATATATGTAGCAACTTTCATTATGAAATCTTTTTTTTTATATATGTAGCAACTTTCATTATGAAATCTTTTTTTTATATATGTAGCAACTTTCATTATGAAATCTTTTTTTTTTTATATATGTAGCAACTTTCATTATGAAATCTTTTTTTTTATATATGTAGCAACTTTCATTATGAAATCTTTTTTTTTATATATGTAGCAACTTTCATTATGAAATCTTTTTTTATATATGTAGCAACTTTCATTATGAAATCTTTTTTTTTATATATGTAGCAACTTTCATTATGAAATCTTTTTTTTTATATATGTAGCAACTTTCATTATGAAATCTTTTTTTTTTATATATGTAGCAACTTTCATTATGAAATCTTTTTTTTTTTTATATATGTAGCAACTTTCATTATGAAATCTTTTTTTTTATATATGTAGCAACTTTCATTATGAAATCTTTTTTTTATATATGTAGCAACTTTCATTATGAAATCTTTTTTTTTTTTATATATGTAGCAACTTTCATTATGAAATCTTTTTTTTTATATATGTAGCAACTTTCATTATGAAATCTTTTTTTTTATATATGTAGCAACTTTCATTATGAAATCTTTTTTTATATATGTAGCAACTTTCATTATGAAATCTTTTTTTTTATATATGTAGCAACTTTCATTATGAAATCTTTTTTTTTTTTATATATGTAGCAACTTTCATTATGAAATCTTTTTTTTTATATATGTATTACTTTATTATGAAATCTTTTTATTTTTATATATGTATTACTTTATTATGAAATCGTTTTATTTTTATATATGTATTACTTTATTATGAAATCTTTTTATTTTTATATATGCATTACTTTATTATGAAATCTTTTTTTTTTTATATATGTAGCAACTTTCATTATGAAATCTTTTTTTTTTTATATATGTAGCAACTTTCATTATGAAATCTTTTTTTTTATATATGTAGCAACTTTCATTATGAAATCTTTTTTTTTATATATGTAGCAACTTTCATTATGAAATCTTTTTTTTTTATATATGTAGCAACTTTCATTATGAAATCTTTTTTTTTTTATATATATGTCGCAACTTTCATTATGAAATCTTTTTTTTTATATATGTAGCAACTTTCATTATGAAATCTTTTTTTTTATATATGTAGCAACTTTCATTATGAAATCTTTTTTTTATATATGTAGCAACTTTCATTATGAAATCTTTTTTTTTATATATGTAGCAACTTTCATTATGAAATCTTTTTTTTTAATATATGTAGCAACTTTCATTATGAAATCTTTTTTTTTTATATATGTAGCAACTTTCATTATGAAATCTTTTTTTTTTATATATGTAACAACTTTCATTATGAAATCTTTTTTTTTTATATATGTAGCAACTTTCATTATGAAATCTTTTTTTTTATATATGTAGCAACTTTCATTATGAAATCTTTTTTTTTTTATATATGTAGCAACTTTCATTATGAAATCTTTTTTTTTTATATATGTAGCAACTTTCATTATGAAATCTTTTTTTTTTATATATGTAGCAACTTTCATTATGAAATCTTTTTTTTTATATATGTAGCAACTTTCATTATGAAATCTTTTTTTTTAATATATGTAGCAACTTTCATTATGAAATCTTTTTTTTTTATATATGTAGCAACTTTCATTATGAAATCTTTTTTTTTATATATGTAGCAACTTTCATTATGAAATCTTTTTTTTTATATATGTAGCAACTTTCATTATGAAATCTTTTTTTTTTTATATATGTAGCAACTTTCATTATGAAATCTTTTTTTTTATATATGTAGCAACTTTCATTATGAAATCTTTTTTTTTATATATGTAGCAACTTTCATTATGAAATCTTTTTTTTTATATATGTAGCAACTTTCATTATGAAATCTTTTTTTTTATATATATATGTAGCAACTTTCATTATGAAATCTTTTTTTTTTTATATATGTAGCAACTTTCATTATGAAATCTTTTTTTTTATATATGTAGCAACTTTCATTATGAAATCTTTTTTTTTTTATATATGTAGCAACTTTCATTATGAAATCTTTTTTTTTTATATATGTAGCAACTTTCATTATGAAATCTTTTTTTTTATATATGTAGCAACTTTCATTATGAAATCTTTTTTTTTTATATATGTAGCAACTTTCATTATGAAATCTTTTTTTTTTATATATGTAGCAACTTTCATTATGAAATCTTTTTTTTTTTATATATGTAGCAACTTTCATTATGAAATCTTTTTTTTTTTATATATGTAGCAACTTTCATTATGAAATCTTTTTTTTTTATATATGTAGCAACTTTCATTATGAAATCTTTTTTTTTATATATGTAGCAACTTTCATTATGAAATCTTTGAGTCAAATAACACTTAAGATAGGAATAGCAGTTCGAAGAATCCAAATATTTTATTGTTATTATCAATTATTTTTTATATAATATGTGTGGTTAAATTAGTCAAGTATCAATTGTAAGATTTGACACACTATATGTTTTTTTTTTTCTGGGTAGTTTAAAGGCGTAGGTAACATGTCGAACTCGCTCGAAATATTGTGTGAATAACACTAAAGATGAGAACAATGGTCCTGATAATCGAAAAATACAAATCATTCATTAAAACAGACACTACGAATGACTTGTGATTTAAAGGATTAAGTAACTCTGTGTTTATTGTGTACTGGAGAAAAAGGTGGCTTGTTAATTTTAATGCATCTAAAACCAAGCTTCTTTCTTTTCATCATAATCGTTCTGACTCCCATCAAACCCCAATTAAAATGAATGGCTCCCATCTTGGGGAAGCACCATGTTTTGATAAGCTTCTAGGACTGACCTTCACTCGTAATCTTAAATGGAACACATACATCATATCTGTTGTCAAGATCACTAAAAAAAAATGTTTGGATCATTCTACTGCTCCAGCAGGTACCTCATTGCCGATGCAGTCCTCTATCTGTATAAGAGCCAAGTACATCCCAAAATGGAGTAGTTGCCATATCTGGTGAGAAGCTGCTATCTTGCCTTGATAGAGTTCAAAACCAGCTTCAAAACCTTTTCCCTTCCCTGCAACCTGTTTCCCCACAGAAGAGACATTGCGAGCCTGTCTCTGCTCTTTCTCATTATTTTCATGGTAAGTGCTCATCTGAGCGCAAATCTATGGTCCCGCTTTGCCAAACTTTCACAAAAAACACTCAACCAGCTACAACCATTCTCAACAATTTTCCCTACTCTCTATCTGTGCCTAAATCTAAACACCGATTCTATGAGCAAAGATTCTTTCCTGGAACTGCCCATCTGTGGAACCCTGTTCCATTGGACTGCTTCCTGGCCGATGACGATATGGTAGCATTCAAGTTCAATGTAAACAAGTTTTTGTTGTGCCGTTCACTTAATAAAAGACAAAATTCTACCCAATCTACACCATTAATGATTACTACATTACCACTTTACATTCATTAACACTTATCCTCAAGTAGCCTTTGAGCCTTGATAAGTGGTGACTCCCTCGTAAAAAAATAATCAGAATCCAAAAATAGGAGAATCGGAAAATTTTATGCTCATTTTTCGATGTCAAAAACAATTTGCACAACGTTCAATTCAGCATGGTTCTTTTATCCTGAGTGCTATTTATTATATACTTGCCTAGGTGCTAGAAAATGTGTGTTGAGCTAAAAAAAAAAAAAAAAGTGGTAGTAGGCAGGCAGGCTTGAACCCATACCATGAAGGAAGAAAAGAACATGAAAAAAATAGTGACATCTTTGTCGTTGCATCTATCGCCAAACTGGAAGTGACGTAGATTTAAATTAAGGCTACACAATTGAAAAGAGGGGATAACTTTTGAAAATATCGCCAAAAAAAAAAAGCGCCCCCCTCCCTGTAGAAAAGTGCCCAGTTGAGGGTGAAGGAATTAATGTTTTGGGCCAATTTTTTTATATTTGTCATCCGAAGGGTCAACATTCAAAATGATACCGATCTTGTGAATATCCATGACCTCTGTTGAAAGTTTAAGGCAGATATACAAACATACATACATACTTTTATATAGTGGGATGCGTTAAGATCAATATAGCATAAAATATCTTACCGCATGGTGTCCAGCCTTCACATGGATATGTTTGCAGCACATGATGAAAGAATGGAATAATTATGAACAAATAAGAAAATCACTCGTTGTTACGTAACGATACACGTTTATTATGAAGACACACACATATACATAACGACAATTCAAACATAATGCATGAACGATTAGTAGTCAAAATATGATAACGGGAACAAACGGGAATGATGCTCATTTCTCCATTTTGAAAGTCACTCCCCCCTCTCTACTTCTGGTCGTTGATCTCGCAAGAAGTCACAAAAATTTAAAGTCTAGGATTACGGACAAAGGGAGGCAACTTTGCCCAAAGAAGTAAAGAATTACTCCCCTTGAATTGTACTTTTGTATCATCCTAACACATACATTTAAACAGACAGGTGAGATTTATATTATAGACTAGCAGGATCTGTTAACTGGTGTTTCCCGGTGGAAGCATGGTGCCCCCTCGTAAAAAAAAAAAAATTAGACTATGGTTGTTGTTGTTGACGGATAATGTCATCCTTGGCTAATTGTGAACAATGGCAGCCATGGTGGTTGTGGCCGAAATATAAAAAAACCAAGTAAAGGAATTCATAAATGCGGAGGTGGAACTAATATAAGAATTTATCGCCCCCCCCCAGTAAAAATGAGTTAAAAAATATAAAATACAAAGTTAATGTGTGTGCAATCTAGTAAAAGTAGTAAAAACACAACTTTCTGTAGCCAATGTAATTTATGTTCAAACTAAAATCTAGTTAATTGGTATTATTTTATTTTTTTTATCAGGGTGTTTTTGTTGGCAGGGGCTGTAGGTGGAATGTTGATATATGTATATTTCTACCATCGAGAAAAATCATTTAACATTACCACTTTCCCAGGTTTTCGGCAATGCTGAAGACAAAAATAACATTTACAATTACTGCCAACACATAGTTTCTAAGCTATGAGGAAATGATGGTTTTAAAAAAGTGGGGATCGCCTTCCTCTTATAATTTTATGTAAAATGAGCACCCACTTTATGGCCACCTGTTTTTTTGGGTGGGGGTATGTACAATGAACTAAATTTAATGTAAACTGAGCACCCACTCGTTGACCCCCCCCCCATATTAGATGTTTACATTTGCGGGAGGGGGCAGCCCATACATTCGACTTTGCAAAAAAAATTTTTAATTAAAAAAAAAAAAACTTTGGGGGAGGGGGGATTATAAATATAGACTTGAAAACACTGTTTTTTTGTAAAACAAAATTTTATATATATATATATATATATATATATATGATGATGATGATGATTGCAACGTCTTGTCAGACGAGTGCCACTCCCTCAGACATTTAAAATCCATGAGCCCAAATGTCTGAGGGAGTATCTATACGAATGTTACAGAGTCTTAGCTTTGTACGACAGCTAAGTCTCTCTCTCAGTTCAAAATGTTGAGATCCAGCAACAAGCAAGAGCAAGATAGCCAGCAACAAATTAAACTGCAGACCAGCTTAATGCGGGTACAGGTCTTCCGCTTTATGATTTTTTAAATCAGAGATTTGCTTCTCCTAGAAAGGTTGCCTTCACCATGGCTTACAGGAGCCCTCTCTACCCCAATACACACACACACACACACACACACACAAATAAACACGGTGCTAGTTGGCCGTTGACCCAGAAAAGAGTTCATTCGCCCTTTGGAAGGTCTTGTCTTTAATCCTTCAGGGAGACTAGCCGCCCTCCTCACCAAACAAGTCTGGTGGGGGAACCAGTTTAGTCACCGGTGACCCGACCATGAGGCAGGTAGTACTGGGTTACATGGTACCAGTAGCATATGACATGACCTGACTGTATCAGAGGAAAATCTTACACATGCGCGCGTGTGTACATACATACATACATACACACGCGCGTGTGTACATACATACATACATACACACGCGCGCGCATGTGTAAGATTTTCCTCTGATAGAGTCTCCAATCCTAAAAGTAAATATTGCTACCAATATTTTTTTATTTTCCTTATGAGGGCGTTTTATAGTTTTTATTCGGAGGGATGGGGTGGAAAGTGGACATATGCATATTACAATTACTGCCAAATGCTTAGTTTCCAAGATATGAGGAAACGTTGGTTTTAAAAACGTGGGGATCACTTTTCTGTAATAATTTTACATAAAATGAGCACCCACTTTATGGCCACCTATTTTGGTGGAGGGGCAGCAATCTTGAAATAAAAAAATGTGTGGTTGTGTTTGTGTCTGTGCATGTGTTTAAGTGTGTGTGTATGTGTGTATATATATATATGCACGTGCGTTCTTTGTGTTAAAGAGGATGTGGAAGACAAAATGATGTATTTTTAAAAACTCAATCGTGAAATAAAAAAAAAATTGTGTGTGTGTATATGTGTGAGTGCATGCTCAAGAACACGCCATGTGTGTGTGTGTGTATATATATATATATACACACACACACACATACAAGTGTGTACATATGTTTTTTTAGTTTTCAAGCTGATTTCACTATGGATGCATGTGGTTGCTAAAATGCCTCAACACAGCTAAGATGGATTTTAATGAATAAATTATATATTTTATAAAAAATTATGATAAAAGTCTTTATTTTTATTCAGTTTTCAATTTTCAGTGGTAAACTCGGATGAAGGTAAGACTTAATTTTCTTACCAATCAGAATTATTCTATACTAGCAGATGGTTGCCGTCTCCTCGTTTGGACACACCAACTCCAAACTACGATCTTTGGGATCTAATCCCAACAACCTGGCCCTTGCATTTTTAGTGTTCCTTTTCTTTGTTCCTCTTCTTTTTTTCCAACGCAAAATTTGTTTTTCTTTAAATAGCCTACAAAACATTATTTTCAGTTCCATTTCCAAAAAAATTAAAATAAAAGTGAACATATCACAATTAAATTTTTATCACGAAAGGAGAAGCTTTATCTTAATCAATCATTTTTATAAGTTACTGGCAGGAAGATCCAATGTTGCCCGGCATTGAATGAGGATCAACAAATGTTCCACACTTCCAATAGTTGTATTGTCTTCGAAATCAGTGAAATTGCTCTTCTTCTTTTTTTTTTTTTTTTTTTTTTTTTTTTTTCAATCAAATCGATTGATTGCCTGCTCTAGTCGGATACCTACCATCGCACTAAGAAGAAGCTTCACATGCCTACTTGCAGTGACTTAGTCCACACTACATTGCACTGTAGAGAAGCTAGTGTTGATTTTATAAAATTATTTTTGTATATAATGGCTTGAATAAAAGTTCAAAATGCAAAAGTCAAGTATCATGGTTTAATTTTGCTCTCAACAGAAATATTTATTTTGAACACGCTCATGTCTTATCAAAGAACTTACTGTTGATTTTATATGCCAGACCCTTCTGCTTCTGCAGTTATAAAACTTCTCAAATGCACTTGTGATGTTAGATTGTATAAGGGCGTTAGTAAAAATCGGACTGTTCCTTCTTTAATCAGACTTTTTTTATTACCGATTTTCGATACTTATTGGAGATATTTTGATACAAAACATATACACGAACACTCCCAGACATATAAAGTACATTTGTCTGAAATTTCAAAGAAATCAGCCCAGTCGTTTTGAAGTCCATAGATAGCACACACAGACACATGCAAGCACTCACACGCACACATACACACGCATCAGAGGGTAGGAATTAGCAAAATGCGGGATCGGTTTTTGCATGCAAAAGTATTTGATGAAACAACAAGTAAGTCAAAGATCTTACTTGAAAAGAAAAAAAGTGAAGCAGAGGGAATATGGTGAGAAAAAGGTGATTACACATGAATGGATAGTCTGGTGGAAGATAAATAATCCAGTGACGGTAAAACTTCGAAACTCCGCGGATTAAGGACTATCCACTTATCTAGTGTTTCCTTTTCAGATTAAATATGTTTTTAACTCATTTCAAAGTGTTTTTTAACATGTTTTATTAACTGTTTGCTCGTGTGTATATATATATATATATATATATATATATATATATATATATATATCGCAGTGGGACACATATAGAAATAACAAGACGAAGATAGGTGCAAAACTAATGAAATTTTATTTGTAAAAAAAAAAAAGATAATTTAGTAAAAAAAGAAAAAAAAGAGAAAGCAAAATATATGTAAATAAAACAATCTTATATCATTTATGTTTACCGAATGAAGAATATCCAACATGCAACAAAATCAATATGCATCAAAAGAAATATCAGTCTGCCAACAAGAGAGAGAGAGAGAGATGCAGGAGAGAGAGGTATATAATGAGAGATAAATAAAACTCACATTTCTTCTCTCTTTATGCCTTTTTTTTTTGTCTTTTTTTTTGTTTATTTATATAGGGCCATTCTTCCTTCAATATAATGCGATTTGCGAAAATAGATTTTTGTTTCAATTTAATGTTGGAATTTTTTTTGTACCAAAAATGGTGCATTCTTCCCTGTTTACATTTATTATTTTTGATCTGGTTCTTATATATGATTTTCATTATTTTGTATCCTTTATGATTTTTAGTTTCGTATATTTTGGATTTGTACGAAACTCCCTTTAATTTGAGAAAAGGAAAATGCTAGCTCTGTAATGACGTCACGAGCCCAGCGTGAGATTCTTTCTCTTTTGAAATTCTGCTGACGTGGAGAGTGAACGTGTTGTTCATTGCCCGGCGCTGAAAATGGAATTTTGACGAGCCCTCCTTCAAAGAAAACCCGGCAAGAAATTAATACCCGGAAACGTGACGAGATGTACTTCTGGAAACTATTTACATGACTACGGTTTGCACGTATTTAAGGAGTGAAATTGTTTTAAAGAAAATACCTTTTTTCAAGTGACAAGGAATTTTGGAATCTCCTATCCGGACAAGCGACGCGGTCTTGCTCCTGAAATCCATCTGTGTGTGTTTACAGTTTGCACGCAAGCATGGAGGGGGAGAAAATTCTGAAAGGACTTTAAACAAAAAAAAAAAGAAAAAGGCACGTGCCTGACTGGCTTTCAATTTGTGAGTACGCTCCTAAAATTAATTTCATCTGCGAGTGTGATTAGGAGATACTATTTTGTATATTATTATTGTATTTGTTAATGGATACACACATCTTTATAAGAACCAGTGTTATTTTTTTCATAATATGTTACCTTGGCGTTTCATAAGTTTGATTCCCGCAAAGGGAAAAATTTGCAACTTTTTATTGTAAATAAAATATCTTCTTCATTTCAAATCAAGACCTTTATATTTCATTCTTTACCCCCTCCCCCTCTTTTATTCCATGCTGTCATTTTTTTTTTTTTTTTTCAGCTTAGTTACTTTAGCGTCGAATTTATCTGGAAGCAGGATAAATTCTGACATTAATTCCAAATTGTCGTCTGCTTTGATATCAAGATATAGAATTCCTTCTTCATTTCTTAAAAACTTTAGTTCCGCGTAATTTGTCGAAAAAAAAAAATTGTACAGTTTGTTTACTTGGTTCATTTTTCTTTTCTTTCTATCAAAAATAGATTGTTCCTTTCATCGTTTTCTTCTCAACAACTCATAACATAGTGTATTCCATTTCGTCCTCCTTGCAATGTTGTCATACATTACACGCAAGCATTCCTTCATTTGCCCTCCTTTTTCTCCTTAATAAGTTCTCTCTTTCTTTCTCTCTTGTGTTTACATTTTTTTTTGATTAGGTAGACGGTCTCTTGTTTACATCAAATTTCCTTTTACATAGAAAATGAACAAATAAAGTAAACAAAAAATTGGATTTTTTTTTTCTCAGTTTAGAATTCCAATTAAAAGAACTCTGTAATATTATTTTAAGAATATATATAACAACATGCACATATATACACATACATATGCACACACATACACATATACATACATACACTCACACATTATGTACACAAACAGAGACATACACATACGCAGATATACCGCCAGAGAAATTATACAGCAGCTCCTTTAGTCTCACACACACAAAAAATAAATAGATTAAAAAAAATGAAATAAAATAAAATAAAATTTAATAAAGAGGAATAGAAAAAATTGCTAATATTAAGTAAATTTATAACCTAAGTTTTAAGAAGTAAGCTAAGTAATTTTGAATTGGTTATATTCGAATTTTGGGGAGAAATAAATTCGCTTTTGGAATTGATTATATTGATACTTTGGGGAGAAGTAATTATACTTAAAGCTTCAGATATGCAAAGGTGACAAGACTTAAAAACATGGAGTATAAGACTGACTTACTACTCCGGTCATGTAGTTCTGACAATAGCCAGTGGTTAAAGGACAGGAGTCTATCCTGTGTGAAAGTGCAAGCTTTGTGCACTTCTTTAAGTGCTAATGTTAGCACTGGAAGAGAAATTCTCCAAGGATATAGGGCAGAAAGCACTATATCCACCTGTGGAGGTGTAAAAACCAAGAAGAAAATGGTTTTTGAAGAGTTATGTGAACTCAAGTTGGACTGGGGCGTCCAGATTCAGGTTGAGTGTAACTCGATAAAGAATCCCATGAGGGATCCTGTTGAATTTGTTGACTTCAAGTTCCTACGAGAGTGTAGGATATGTTGTGCAGAGATCACTTGCAGAACTCTCATTCTATGAAGTTGCTCCTTTAAGTAGAATTGTTTCTGCTTGGGAGTCACATGCAGGTGTTATTGTTTTTTAATATTTTGTGGAGATCTGCCTTGACGTAGCCTACTGAAGTATTGCAAGAGCTATCAAAGTCAAGCTTGATTTGTCAAGAGGTGTTTCTGGGGCGCTCAGAACCATCTTATGCTTAGTTAGGAGTGATTTTTCTAATGCTGAGATGTTTGTTTCAGTGCTGAACACAAGATTGGATCTCTCCTTGATAGGGGTCTTCCATAAATATTACATCTCCAGCTACCTAGGTGTTTCTGACACCTATACTCAACTTTGTTTGTTTAGCTATATGTATATAGCTATGCAAACGTTTAAAAATGCAATTGCCTTGCATAATTTGTGCAGGATAGGGGATTCAGCTTTATTTCATTTCACCAAGTTGAAGAACTTATCAAAGCATAGGGTTGATTGGATTCGTCCCTCTTGTAGCACCGGTGTTGATCTCACTGGGCTCTTGTGGTTACGAGAGAACTGAGATATTTTGGTGTACGCCAGAGGGATGAGGAAGTTGGATGGTAAGTGAACTTCTCAAGCCTTTATACTCTTATATGCAAATAGTTAATTACCTGGCATAATATTCTCAGTTCAAACATCTGTTGTGACCTAGCATCGTAGCATTAGTTTTAAATTTATGAATTTGGTTATGTACTCCTCTGTTCTAACCTAAAACATGAAGGTTTTCATGTGAATTTTTATAGAATAAGTTTATTTGAATTTTTCTGCTTTTTTGTTCTGATGTGTTTCCTGGAGTTCTTCTGACCATACATTGTGTGGTATATGTATATATAAAGAAAAGATTTTATGTATTGTAAATTTTACGGGTGTCATCCAACTGTAGGTTGACTGCCATTTCCTGTCGGGGGGAGAATGTTGGAATTTTTTTTGTACCAATAATGGTGCATCCCTCCCTGTTTACGTTTATTATTTTTTATCTGGTTCTTATATATGATTTTTTGTATTTTGTATCCATTATGATTTTTAGTTTTGTATATTTTCGGTTTGTACGAAACTCCCTTTAATTTGAGAAAAAGAAAATGCTAGCTCTGTGATGACGTCACGAGCCCAGCGCATATTTCGTCCTCTTTTGAAATTCTGCTGACGTGGAGAGTGAACGTGGTTCATTGCCCGGTGCTGAAAATGGAATTTTGATGAGCCTCCTTCAAAGAAGAAAACCCGGCAAGAAATTAATACCCGGCTGTGACGAGACAGACTTCTGAAAATTAACTACATAACTACGGTTTTGCGCGTATTTTAGAGGGAGTGAAATTGTTTTAAAGAAAATACTTTTTTACGTGACAAGGAATTTTGGAATTTCCTATCCAGACTTGCTCCTGAAATTCATCTGTGTGTCTATGGTTTGCACGCAACATGGAGGGAGAGAAAATTCTAAAAGGATTTTAAACAAAAAAAAAAGAAAAAGGCACGTGCCTGACTGGCTTTCAATTGTGAGTACGCTCCTAAAATTAATTTCATGTGCGAGTGTGATTAGGAGATACTATTTTGAATATTATTATTGTATTCGTTAATGGATACACACAACTTCTTTATAAGAACCAGTGTTATTGTTTTCATAATATGTTACCTTGGCATTTCTTAAGTTTAATGCCCGCAAAGGGAAAACTTTGCAACTTATTGTAAATAAAATTTCTTCTTCGTTTCAAATCAAGACCTTTATATTTCATTCTATACCCCCTTCCCCTCTTTTATTCCATGCTGTCATTTTTTTTTCAGCTTAGTTGCTTTAGCGTCGAATTTATCTGGAAGCAGGATAAATTCCAACACAATTAATAGAGAAAGAGGTGTTTTAGATTTAAGTTTTTTTAAAAATTAAAGTGGTTAGGGAGGTTCCCTGGTTATTATCAGTGATTTTATTATTAAAGAAAGAAGTGTGATTACTTTATTAATGTTGAAGTGGCGCCAATATAAATGGATATTTTGCCTAGCGTTCGTGTAGTGTTGATGGTATGTGGATTTCATTAGGACTTGAAATAGAATTACGGTTTAATTCAAGGTTGTTATAATTAGCAATAGTAGATTCAATCTGTATGGGGATATTGTAATCTGTATTCTGAGGTGAGTTTAGAGTATTATAAGTGTTTTGAGAAAAATAAAGCGGATTATTATTATTACTATTGGCTCACAAAGAGCTTTCACACAGGTCTTCAGAGAGCTTTCCCTGAAAATAACCTGTGGTGTTCCCTAAAAGCTGAGTGATAACAAGTCTCTCCAGGTTTCCAGTACTCTCCACCTCTTTCGATAACATTTGCAAATAAATTAGCATTATCGCAACGGCTGCTTACCATTGATTTCTTGTTGGCAGCAGCTATTAATCTTTGCTGGGATTTGAGTAGTAATAAGCCTCCTCAAGATCCCAGTTCTCTTCGCACTTATTCGGCTGAGGTCTGGTCAGTTCATCGGTCTTTCCTTCCTCCTTGACTCTACTTGGTTATTTGGTCTCGCTCTTTTTTTGGGGGAGGGGCAGTGATGTGGCAACGGGGGTAGGGTTGGGTTAGAGAATTTATAGATATGTGGTTTCGGTGTTCTTGGTTCTATGTAGTATTTCATGTTTTGCCTTTACAGCAGTTTGTCTGGCCTGCACTTTTTGCTCCTGTGTGTTAGTTTCCGCATTCAAGGGGTTTCCTTAATATTTCAGCTGTTTTCATGATTGTTGTTTGCTGTATTTTTCTAGTCATTCCTTTGATTCCAATTTCTCCCATTCTTTTTTCAAAGTTTTTGGGGATTGTTCCTAGTGCTCCTACTATTATAGGTATTATTATGATTTTCTTCATCTTTCATATCCTTTTCAGCTCTCTGGCTAGCTCTGTGTATTTGCTCTGTTTCTCCTTTTCTTTGATATTCACCCTGTGATCAGCTGGAACAGCAAAGTCTACGACTTGACAGGATTTTTTTTTCTTGTTAATTATTACGACATCTGGTCTTCTTGCTTGGATGAGTTTATCAATTTGTATGTCCATTTCCCATAGGACTTTGTGATTCTCGTTTTCAAGTACTGTTGTCAGCTTATGTTTGTACCACTTGTCTGTGCGTTCGAGATGCAGTTGTTTGCTTAATTCCCAGTATACTACCCTTCCCACTTTGTCGTGCCTGTTCTTGTATTCCTTTTGGGCCAGTTTGCTGTATTCACTTATTATATGATTTATTGTCTCATCTCTTTGTCCACAGAGTCTGCATTTGCTGTTTTCTTGTGTTTTGTCGATCTTTGCTTTGATGTGGTTTGTTCTTATCGAGTTGTCTTGTGCTGCAGTTAAGAAAAAGCGAACACACATACATACATACATACATACATACATACATACATACACACATACATACATACATACATACACACATACATACATACATACACACATACATACATATATACACACATACATACATACATACACACATACATACACACATACATACATACATACACACACACATACATACATACATACACATACATACATACACATACATACACACGTACATACATACATACACACACACATACACACACATACATACATACACACACATACATACACACATACATACACACACACATACATAGACACATACACACATACATACACACATACATACATTTTCGCTTTTATATTTATAGATGGATTGGCAAAATATGATACAATTGATTTTAATTTTTAATCAAAATACTACTCGAAAATTTTTTGGTGTAGATACATTTTCGTCTGACGTGTAATTCTATCAAAGAGTATTTTGAGCTGCAATTTTCACGTACATAATTTTATAGACAAGCATTAGAAGTTTGCTTGGTTTAATTGTGGTTAACAAACAAAAAAGAAAGGAAAACAAAACCGTTTTGTTAACAATGATTAAAAGGTAATTATTTGTTACACTGTTGGGTGTAGTTTTACGATATCAAGATAGTGTCCAAGTGAAGAAAGTAAGAGTTTTGTAAAAGATAAATTAAATCAAATTTCATAACAAAACTTTCATATACAAAAGCAAAAATATAAAAGTTCATTTCTATATTTGGACTTAAGTAATCGTTTCACATGATATAAAAAAAAAAAGAGAAAGATATTGTCTTGCTTTGCTGATCTTTTTTTGTTTGCCCCATTCTTAACCTTTTATTGCATGAAGATTCTTTTGGGGAAGATGGATCCATATTACGTAATAAAAACATTTTATATATATGTGTAAAACCTTTTTCGTTTTTCTTGTTTTTATTCACATTCATCCCTAACAAGGCATATCGCCACTTGGATGTAAGGGGCTACAATTTGGAACCATGCATAGGAATGATTACAAAATGTTGGTTTATGTTACATTTAAACTTCTGCATATGTCAGGGAAGAAGGTAGCAGGAAGGGAATTCCAAAGTTTTGCTGTTCAAGGGAAGAAACTATTAGAGTAGAGAGCTTTCTGGTATTTAGGGGCCTCAACAGTGAAGGGGTGAGATTTTGTTGCTCAGCAGGTTTGTTCAAGGGGGAACAACTGCAATGAACCCATCAGAGCACATTCCGTTAAAATATTTATGTTTGTTCAAAAACCAAGTAATATTGAGCGCTACCAGAGAACAAGAAAAAAAATGGCTGCGATGTCTCTTTACATCTTTGAAGTCTCGACAATCACTTCAAAATAAGAAATAAAACAAAATGATGGTAGACTCCCCCCCCCCCCAATAAATGTCATGGTAACATTTATTGGGTGTGTTTCTGCCATCATTTTGTTTTATTTCTTATCTTGAAGTCTTTGTCGAGACTTCTAAGACATCGTGGCCATTTTTTCTTGTTCTACGATAGCTCTCAATATTATCTTGTTATCTGTTATATATCTGTTTTTTGACAACTTTTTCATACCTCTGTGGATTGTAATACAAATCCAAACCTTTATATACAAGAGCAAGAACACAAAAGTTATTTTCTATAATAAAATATTCATAGTACAAAACGTGTTCGGGTAAAGAAGTTAATTGCATGTTCCTAGTGAATTGGGCAGCGTGGTATTGTGTATGTGTGTGCGTTTACCTTTTTCTTGTTATATGTGAACGAGTTGATAAAAGCTGGATAGGGAATACATTCTTAGGTTCTTTTTGTTTGGTTAGCTGGTGAAGTCTCTCCAAGACTGATTTTCTTGACCAGGTCTTATCAGAATTTTTAAGTCTGCACTGGCTTACTGTTACATGAAAAATGCTTGTCCCCTTTTTCATGTAAGTAAAAATAAAGAGAATTAGTAAATGAAAATAAAATCAGAGAAAACAGGAATCGAACCCTGGAGATAAGTTTTAAAGAACAATAGGTTTTAAATGGAATGTCCAGTAAATTGTTGATTCTGATAAAATAGATAATAAATAAACTATTCATTGTTAGAAAGAATGTGGATAATAAAATATGGGTTAAATGAATTAGATATGTAGGTTGAATTCCTTTGTGAAAACAACAAAGGAAAAATGGGAAATCAGAATGTTCGGAAACGTGCAGGTCGCGCATGTTGATGGCATGTGAATTGTGGTCACGTTGGCCGGACATACCTGGATTTCTCAATATAGGAAATGAGAGTTAGTTAGTTAAGAGAAGTCAGAAGAAGGGAGGCAGAGAGTCAGAGTCAGACGAGAGTCTGACCAGGGAAGAGAAGGTTCAGTTCGAACCTTGGACTCTGGAAGCGAGAGGATTTTAAACAGAAAAAGATGTAAAGAAAGAAACTTTGAATTCCTGAATGCAAAGCCATTGACCGGTCAATTGGAAGGAATAAATGATCATCATGTTTTTTATAACTGCCGTCTCCTGTGTCCATCATTACAACGAGAAAAGGTATTGTCAATTTATATATGAGAACGATTTGAAAATTATCATCTAAAAAAAAAATATGTTTAGAAAGTATATGTGTCATACTATTTATGTTATATAAACAGAGCCATTTCTTACAGAACTGTCAAAGCATAAATGCCAACCTCTCAATCTATCAGTCTATCTATCTAGATATGAAATCTCCTCTCAAAGTGTAATTATATGTACTCTCTCTTATTTATAAACTCTCACTCTTTCTTTATATACACCTGTTAATGTCTCCATATCTCACAACATGATCACACACATGAACCTCAAAGATCTCTTACTTCCATGAGCACTCTTAAGACTCTTATCCTTCTTAACATGGAAACAAAAGAACATACATTCATCATTGTAATAATAACACTACATAACATTACTACATACTGTATGTGTTACTTTTGAGGGTTTGGAAAGATTTCAATTGGTGAAAAAATTCTGATTGTTGTTATTCGAAATCTAAATGGAATGTCAGTTAAAATATGTATTAGGAATTTTACTTGGTAAAATAGAATTTTATAAAACAGATTTAAGGATTTTAGTTTTCAAAATGACAATGTAAATACGTGATAAACACTCGGTGGTTCTTGGCCTTCGGGCCAAGATCACAGCGTAGTATCTGTTCGGATGCTACACTTCATTTTTTCTGTCCTCGGTCAGTGGAGGAGAACTCCTTATGACCGAGACAATTTTAATTTTTGTTCCTATCCAGAGTGCCCCTTTTTGGGGAGTTGGATTTTTCCCCACATTAAAAACTGTCTAACTCTGCCCTCGTGGGGAGGCAAATAAATAGAAAGATCAGGTGACTGATTCTTTGGCCACGTTACAAATAATGACACAAAGTATACACACTCGCATACACAGAACAATCCACTAAACAACAGAAGCCGCTAGACGACTCATGCGTAAATATATTCACATATACAAAAGGAGACATTAGATGATATGGCTTGATAACAATGCGACCCGGATACACATACATACATAGACACGTATATATATACGTATACATACACACGATTAAATCACATGACATGTCATCACTTATCAAGGTTAAAAACCACTTGAGGATAACAGTTAATAAAATGAATGAATATCAATTGGACCGGCTCTTAGAGTTAGTCAGCTGGAGAACAGACCAGTTAGAAAATGGTTCGAGTTTGGGTATGGAGTCGGCAGTCATGGAAGCATTTGGATGGGAAGACAGTAGTATGTAATCACCTAAAAGAAAACAGCGTACGCTCTGAAAGCAAAGAGTTGCAACCATGCATAAATTTTAAATTTAGTGGGAAAAAAGAAATAAAAAAAAACAATTTGGTTGTCTGAGTTTTCAGAAGAGAAAATGACTTACATTTTCGAGAGCACGTCAAGGACAATACATCAACTACAAAAAGGTATGTCCTTCCTTTGTCTTGTGCAAAGTAGACAAAGATGTTTATTTGTCCCATAAAGAACTGTTTGTAAATTGTTATATGTCCACGTTTGTTGAACTGTTTGTTGAACAAGATGGAACAATACAATAGTCACCCTAGAAAAGACAGCATGATTCCATTTCTATTTGATGAAAACCGGTTTTCTTTTTTTGTTGCAAACCATCTACTAGTTGGCCAGTTGTGTACAAATCCCAAGAGTGATAAGAGCCTTCTATCATGTCTGAAAGTGACACAATGTTAAACGAGCGAAATCAGAGATGTGCCACTGTACAACTCATGCTCTCTACTGATCCAAGTTTTGACAACAGGACCATTGCCAGCACCCTCAAAATGTATTGCTTGATTGCCACAAATAACAGGAACGTGCCCAGAGTGATGAAAACAAAGTTTCCGGCCATGGTATGGTCTTTGACGTGGTTTCAAGTGAGGGCCACATCATGCCACCTCACATCGTTGAAGTTGGCTCGAAATAATTTCCCCTACTCTTTATCTGTACCTAAACCTAAATGTAGATTCCATGAACAAAGATTCTTTCTTAGAACTGCACACCTGTGAAACTCTTTTCCGTTTGCCGCCTTTCCAGCTGACTACAATATGGTCGTCTTCAAGTCCAACGTAAACAAGTTCTTGATGAGCCGTCCCTTTAAGTAATCTAATTTACCAAATTTCCATTACTAACGATTACTACGATATTATCCCGCTGACTACTGTACACTCTTTAACCCTTATCCTCGAGTGGCCTCTTGGCCTTGATAAGTGGTTACTCCTATGTAAAAAAAAAAAAAGTGTACCTGGATGTGTTAAAGAGTGTGGTGATCTGGTGCAATCAGGTGGCCGCTGGCAGACCCTGGGTGTGGCGGCAGGACTTGACGCCAGCCCACAAGTCCAAAGAGACCCAGGCTTGGCTTCAGAAGGAGTGCTATGACTTTGTATGCTTCTCCCCTTGGCCCTGTTCCTTCCCCAGCCTGAACTCGCTTAACTACTTTGTTTGATCATACGTTCAGAACATCACCAACATGACCTCCCACAACACCAAAGCCAGCCTGATCGCCGCCATTCGCTAAGCTCCCACTGGCGCTTGTGGGAAAGGCATGTTCCCAGTTCCGTATTAAGACGGTGATTGAGGCTGAAGGCGGCTACATTGAATAGATGCCAGGTCTACTATATAACCAAGTTGCCTGAATTGATTTTTTTTCGATAAAAGTTTTAAAGTAAAGTGCAATGTTGTTTTCTTTAGGGTGACAATGTTATTGTTCCAACCTATACATACACTTATAAATATAAGATGTTCTTACACGTAATCGCCTAAAAAAGTAAAATTGCATTGTTTTAGAGAGTGATTTAGCTGAGTGTTAATTTCGAGTGTTCTTTTAAAAAAACCTGTCTACAAAAAAAAAGCGTTTCTCACTAAAAAGTGTTCTTCCTTATTTTGTTCTTTAGTCCTCACATTCCAGGAGCGATGTTTCTGACAAAGGGGGAAGAATTGCTGTTTTCTGGGTCAGAATCCATTCTATCTGACGCTTATCGCTGGCAAGTTTTTGACATTGAAATAATATTTTTAGCTCCGTACATCAAGTAGCTTCATGCTTTGCCATGAGAGATATCCATTAAAAAAGAAGAAAAAAAAAAACGCCAAAGAAAACAAATTATTTAATCTTTTTTTTTTTTGCATGAAAGTATGACGTCATGAAAGTATGACGTCATAAAATTATGACGCGCATTGCTACGAATTTAATTTTTGATTTTAGTAAAAAGATTTGGGTTTTTCCTCATGCTATAATTAGTTTATGGGGCCATTCCCTTATACATGGGGAGCAATCCCTCACACATGGGAACAATTCGTTACAATTATTTCCTCTCTGGATGTGGAAAGGATTTTTTTCACAAGTAAAAATCGAGTTTTCATAGCAACAAATTTCCAAAACGAAAATGGCGAAGTTTAGAGTTAACTGAGAACGATAGTAAGTTTTCAGCTTTTCTTTTTTTTTTTTTTTTTTTTTTTTGCCGACATATTTATACAAACATTCTTGCACTATCAAAAAGGAAATAATTTTACTAATTATATAAAAATTAAAAAAAAATAAATATAAAAAACTAAAAATAAAATAATAAAAAAGAAGAAGGTAAGATTATATATGTAAAATTAATATCCTAAAGTTACTATATAACAAAAAAAAAAATATCGCTTACATTCTAAAAATATTTATTTGAAAGTTTTTACAAAAAAATTCTAGTCATTAGGAGTTTTTAAGAAACAAAAAAAAAGTTCCTTGAAAAAAAATAAAAATAAAAATAAAAACAAAAAAGAACAAAAAACAAAACAAAAAACAAAAGACAAAAATAAATAAAAACGGAAAATGTATTTACCGCAAAATATACCAAAAAAGAAAAAACAGACTTCTAAAGCGAAAGCATCGTTATATTCCGACCCTAACGACGCCAAGAAAATCGGAGCTTTGCACAAGCGTCTAACCAACGAATGGCAACTCCATGGTCCCGACACTAAAAGGATATTGCTGGATAAAAATAATACCCAATCAACCAAGAACAATGAGGCTTTCATCTCCATCGATGTGCTCGATAATGATGACAAAGCGACGGCGCTTCAAAAAGGGGCGAACAAATTGCTGACACTGTCACGCCATGAGCAGATGCATAGACTTCAGAATGCACTCCGAGATCGGATAATGATTCACAAATTCAACGATGATATCCAAGTAATCTCCAAAGATCAGATGAAATCTGTCCGAAACTTGATGGAGTATTTAAACACAGAGATGGAGCAACCGAGTCAGCCAGCAAGTCTGAAAAAACGCGGAACTTCACCGAAAACACCCATCAACTCCTTTGTAGAATTGGAGCCCTCATATCTGGTTAAGGTGGCGGACAGGTTTTACAAGGATCAAATATTTTCAAGGACCATCGGTGACAAGATGCTCTCAGACAAGCCGGGTGGGCAGTCAACGTCGTCGAACGCACGCCATCGGCAGAAAACCAAACGGAATGCAATTGTAGATAAATTGTTTAATGATGGAACTGATATTATTAATGAGGACTTTTCCGACATCTTCCGGGAAAATGAAACAGACTGCTACTTTATGCTGGGTTTGCCTTCATATCCTTCCATGAAGCAACTGCTAAGTAACTTTAGGGACGTTCATCGATCATCTTTGAAGTCCGAACAAGAGTTATACCATTTATTTCGGTTGTCAATTCTCTCAAACAGACTCAGGGAGAGATCATATTCCTCAAAATATTTGCTATGAAACAAATGAATAAAAAAAAAAGAAAAATTAAAAAAAAAAAATCAATTTCGACCAACAAAACATCTTTTTTTTGCATATTATTTTATTTTTCTTTAAAATCTTTTGAAAATGAGTTTGAGTATTCATTTTTTTTTTTAAATCTTTTGAAAATGAGTTTGACTATTCATTTTTTTTTTAAATCTTTTGAAAATGAGTTTGAGTACTCATTTTTTTTTTATAATCTTTTGAAAATGAGTTTGAGTATTCATTTTTTTTTAAAATCTTTTGAAAATGAGTTTGAGTATTCATTTTTTTTTAAATCTTTTGAAAATGAGTTTGAGTATTCATTTTTTTAAAAATCTTTTGAAAATGAGTTTGAGTATTCATTTTTTAAAAAAATCTTTTGAAAATGAGTTTGAGTATTCATTTTTTTAAAAAATCTTTGGAAAATGAGTTTGAGTATTCATTTTTTTAAAAAATCTTTTGAAAATGAGTTTGAGTATTCATTTATTAAAAAATCTTTTGAAAATGAGTTTGAGTATTCATTTAAAAAAAAAAATCTTTTGAAAATGAGTTTGAGTATTCATTTTTTGCGGACTGTTATGCTCATCCTCCCAATTGTTGTTGTTGTTTCATCACGTTTCGGTCTACTCATCCTCTGGCCTTCTTCAGATGGTTAACCATGACGGGATAGGAATGCAGAGTCTTGTAACTGTGTCCCCAATAATTACTGCCTTCCATAGTTGTTGTTATCTCACCATGTTTTGGCCAACTAATCATCTTGCCATCTTTGGGTAGGATTGAAACCGCTATCTTCAGACAATACTCACCTGAAACCATAGATACTCGACACCTCTATCTACTGCACCATGGGCTCTGAAGAAGGCCAGAGGATAAGTTAGCCGAAACGTGGTGAAGCAACAACTATAAAGATGAGGATAACAGTCCACAAAAGAATGAATGCTCAAAACATTTGTCGTCCTTCATTTTATGTAATTGCAATGGGAAGTTGTTTTTTTTTCCCTTTATTCATTCCTAACAAGGTACATTGTCTCTGAAACGTAACGGGCCACTGCAATATAGGAGCTCATACCTATAGGGGCATCCTAAGTGGGGAGTTGTGAAGTGAGATGTTTTGTTCACAGTTTTTTTTGTTGTTCACAAATTTTTACATGTTATTGCAGTCAGGGAAACAGGGAGCCGCGAGGGAATTCCAAAGACCAGCATAGACTTTGCTGATTGTCGAGTTGGCTGGGGGGGGGTATCTATGTTGAAGGGGAACCAATGATACAAGTTCATCGGTGCACATTTCATTCAAACACTTGTAAAACAAGCACAGGGATGCAACACTGTGGTGATGGGACAGGTGCTGGAGCTTGGTTGATAGTGTGGGAACTATTAGATTAGGGACACTTTTTTTTGAGGGGGGGGGGATCTCGTTTAAGAAAAAGAGAGACTAGTGATTGATGCTCCTGACCAGATGTGATAAAAAATACTCCATGCATGGCAGGATGGTGGCTTTGTAGAGATATACGATACTGGCAGGTGTAAAAAGTTTTCTAGCATGGTGAAGGGCGCCCACCTTCTTTACAGTAGCTTTTGGCAATGTCTCTCATGCATTTGTTCAATTCATGTTGTCTTTGAATGTTAAGCTGATATGTTAGTTATTTCGAGCTGTGTGGGACGTCATTGACTAGAATCTTCCATATTTCACAGGTTTCTTTTGTCTTCTTTAGTTCTTTCATTGACAAATCGTGTCTTGACCAGTTCACATATGAAACTGCTGGCCTTCCTCTTTTTCTGTTTTCCTATTTTTTTCAATTTCCTTATTTTATTCTAGCTGGAGATGGAGCATCCTACCGGATGTCAGACATTCACTCACTATCTTATACATTCCAATCAAGAGATCTTTTTAAGATTCTAACCGTTCCCTGTAAGTGCAATTATTGTATATATCTTGCACTTGGTTCACCGGATATATTTGCCAGGTAACTTTTGAAATTCTTTTTCATGAGTCTAGTTGCTCCTATAATTACTGGAATGATGTAAATCTTCCTAAGATTCCAGTTTCTTTTCAGTTCTGCTTAACTCTTTGGGTACTCTAACTTCTACTAAGTTTGCTTCTTTTTCCTTCTTGTTCCACAGGCTGGAACGATAAATTTGTCGCCCTACAGAAAACAGCACTACAGATTTATTTTAAAACTTTCATTGAAAAAATTAATAAAGGTAACTGGCATCTATTCAATGTAGCCGTCTTCAGCCTCAATCACCACCTTGATATGAGTCCAAAACTGGGAGCATGCCTTTTCTACAAGCACCAGCAGGTGCTCAGCAAATACTCAGCGGATGGCGGCGATCAGGCTGGTTGGTGATGTTCTCGACATATATTGATTTTCAAGTCGACTTCAAAGATGTGAGGTGGCATGATGTGGCCCTCATTTTAAACCTCACCAAAGACCATAACCGTGGCCCGAAACTTTTTTTCATCGCAAGATCCTGTTATTTGTCGCAATTCAACGATGCATTTTGAGAGTGCTGGCAATGGTCCTGTTGTCATAACTTGAATTGGTAGAGAGCATGAGTTGTACAGCGGCACATCTCCGATCTAGTTTGTTGAACATTGTGTCACTTTTAGACATGATAGAAGGCTCCTATCACTATTAGGATTTGTACACAACTGGCCAACTAGTAGATGGTCTACAACAAAAAAAAAGAAAACCGGTTTTCATCAAATGGAAATGCAATCATGTCATGTTTTCTAGGGCGACAATTTTATTGTTCCATCTTAACTTGTGGACGCTGTTGCAAGGAACGAAGCAAAGAAATAACTTGACCCACTTTTTTCAGTTGAAACAGACATTTATTTACAGGTACTTCCCAGAATAACGTCTTATCTCTTATTCAAACCTATCGCTCTCGGCCATGTGTGTAATACATCTATCTCTGTCCTTCTCTTACACACGTTTACACATGTTAACATGTATAGACCCAACACGTTGTAGACTCCGTCACAAAAGAGATAAAAACAAGGAGTAGGAAATAAATTCAACTCGTTGTTTCAGGTTTTAACAAAAAAAACAACTTTATTCTTCATTCTCCCGTCATGTGTGACTTCTCATTATGGCTGTGACGTCACCCACGTCTATCATGATCATCGGTTTATGCATACATTTTTCTTTTTATAATCTTTTTCTTTTTCCTTGCCATGACGTCACTTCGCATACAGCAAAGAAATAACTTGACCCACTTTTTTCAGTTGAAACAGACATTTATTTACAGGTACTTCCCAGAATAACGTCTTCTCATTGTGACTTCTCATTATGGCTGTGACGTCACCCACGTCTATCATGATCATCGGTTTATGCATACATTTTTCTTTTTATAATCTTTTTCTTTTTCCTTGCCATGACGTCACTTCGCATACAGCAAAGAAATAACTTGACCCACTTTTTTCAGTTGAAACAGACATTTATTTACAGGTACTTCCCAGAATAACGTCTTATCTCTTATTCAAACCTATCGCTCTCGGCCATGTGTGTAATACATCTATCTCTGTCCTTCTCTTACACACGTTTACACATGTTAACATGTATAGACCCAACACGTTGTAGACTCCGTCACAAAAGAGATAAAAACAAGGAGTAGGAAATAAATTCAACTCGTTGTTTCAGGTTTTAACAAAAAAAACAACTTTATTCTTCATTCTCCCGTCATGTGTGACTTCTCATTATGGCTGTGACGTCACCCACGTCTATCATGATCATCGGTTTATGCATACATTTTTCTTTTTATAATCTTTTTCTTTTTCCTTGCCATGACGTCACTTCGCATACAGCTCGGTTATTTGCACACAAGTGTTAGAAAAGACACTAAATATACTGATGGAATTGTCTTGGTCATTGGTGAGCAGTCAAGGACATAGCCAGGAAGGACCAAAGGGGGGGGGGGTCCAAATTTTCGTGGCAAAAATTTTATAAAATATAAGGCTTTGTTTGTTTGTTTAGTTTCATTTGTTTTTATTTTATTTCATTTTTAGGGCAACCTAAAACTTGCAATTAATGATTAGGAAAGAAATTGAACTCACTGTTTCAGATTTTATAAAAAAAATAAAACTTTATTTTTCATTCTCCCTTCTCGTTACGGCTGTGACATCACCCATGTCTCTGTGATCCTCTCAAACATGATCATCTGTATGTGCACACATTCTTCTTTTTTATAATCTTTTTCCTTCTTCCTTGCTGTGACATCACCTCGCACATGACTCGGTGATTTGCATACAGCTGCCATATGCGTGTTCGTGCTCTTTTTTTTTTTACAAAGGCATCACCACTTATCAAGGCCAAGAGGCCCCTCAAAATTAAGGGTTAAAGAGTGTATAGTAGACAATTGGATAACAAAGTAAATTTGGTAAATTTGTTAACTTATATGGAATGGCTCTTCAAAAACTTGTTTATGTTAGACTTGAAGACAACCATATTGTAGTCAGCTGGAAAACAGGAAAACTGAGGACAATTCCATAGGCGTGCAGTTCTAAGAAAGAAACTTTGTTCATGGAATCTACGTTTAGGTTTAAGCACAGATAAAGAGTGGGGGAAATTATTGATAGTTTCCTGTTACATCGTTGCTCTACCAAATTCATACGTAATGAGATGGTTTTCTTTTTATTCTCCTTAAAACGGTGTTTGCATTAAAAGACCAAATTCTTTCTCCTTCTGTAGTCCTATCAGAATATCTGTTTCCCACATGCATATAGAAGCGTCTCATCCTAACATTTAAAACAACTTCATCGTCTTCGGTAGCACAATAAAAGGGAAATGAAAGAGAAGGATATTAGTAAATCAAGGATGCTATTAGTCATCGACATGAATAAAGACTATATAAATATTCTTATGGTAGGTGCTCGACTGTGTGTGTGTGTGTGTGTGTGTGTGTGTGTGTGTGTGTGTGTGTGTGTGTGTTCAGTGGTAGCCATGGTGAATTCTTGTTTCTTCTTATTGAAGTCCAACACAGGGCTAGAGGCTTGGGAGAGTTTTGGTTGCATCCCCAGAGAGAAGTTTGGGGGATTCGATAGAAACACTATGGATGAATCAGCTCATTGTGTTGTCTCCTGGGGAGAAAAAGAAAGAAACTAGTAGGTGCTCTTTTTTTTATCATCTCTTGTTGTGTACTGAGTTCACCTGAGAGATGGCTTCTGATTGGACAAGCCAGAAAAGAAGTTAAATGCAGCACTGAGCTTAGAAATTAATCACTGTGATATGTACGCTCTCAACATCACCAAGGTTTTTTTCCAATATGCCCATTCAAATCTTCGGCCGCAGAAAGTATTTCCTTCTCATCAATCTTAACTCGTTACTACAATTGTAATGCGTTAACATGTGGACATTCGAGGCCCAACACGTTGTAAGCTCTGTCGCTGTCATATGAGGACATCTTTTCTTCTTAAAATATGAAGAAATTACAATTTCTTACACAAAAGAACATAATTAACCAAACATAATTAATAAATATAATATATAATGAAAATATTTATTAATATAATTAAAAATTATAATAAAATAATAATGCTTGAAACATTATATAATAAAATGAAATATAAAATATAATACAAAACTAAATATTAATAATATATAAATGAAAATAATATATAAGATAACATAAATAATATTGCTTTAATATTAAAAAATGAAAATATGCTTTTAATGGTTTCTAGAAACTTTTAAAATATAACTGAAAAAAATATTCTTTTTTCGTTGATTCCAGAAGGTTCCTGAAATATCCTCCAGCAATTACTATAAATAGAAGACTATGCCATTTCTGAATTTTTGAGATGAGGATTGGTTATTCGTATTATTTTGATTCATCCACTACTGTTCTCATCTTAAGTGTGATTTTCACAACGTTTCGGTCGATATAACCTCAGACCTTCTTCAGGTATATCTTGTTGAAATTGGGAATGTTTCTGTTGAACTCGGGAATTTGGACAGAATTTCAAGCGGAACTCTTTATTTACTTCACAGGGGTAGCGTGCTCTTGTTCCGTCAGCCATGACTGGATAGAGATCCTAAGTAATGTGCAAATGTATATTTCGGTCGCCCACACTGAAGATTGAACCTTCAACCTTCAGGAGAATATCACTTTTACAATTGATTTTTCCCAGTACTCTAACCACTACACCACGGATCCTTGCGGACAATTCTAGTACGAATTTTAGGAGCCTTAAACCTATTTTTATTTCTAGTTGTAAATATCACCATTTATTACTAATTATTACTATATATTAATGCATGTCTATCTCATATTTATTACTTGTATATATTAATGTTTTTATTTATTACTTGTATATATTATCTATTGTTTATAATTACTGGTTTCCATATTGTATTAGATTCTATACTAAGTCTACTTGGTTATTCCCCAGCATATGTGCTGTTTCTTTCAGTCGTCTTACTCTCTACTGTTCCTCTCTGTCTATAGTTTTTACTTCATCCCATAATGGTAGATAGTTTCCCTTTTCTATCCAGATATGGTCAACTATACCTGACTTTTCATCCTCTCCACGTACTACGGCTTTTCGATGTTCTTCTAACTGTACTTTCAACAGATGACACGTTTCACCTCTGTATAGTTTTCCACATTTACATGGGATTTCATGTATACAGTTCTTAGTCATGATTTTTTCTGTAGGGGCTTGACTCTCACAAGCTGTTTCCGGAAAGTTGAATCTGACCTGTGCAAGGTATCAGCACATCTAGGAACGATAATTTATTGTTATTTTCTTTTTCCATTGTGAACTTTATAGTTGGACGGATTGAGTTCACATGGTCTAGTAACGTTTGAACATCTTCCTGATAGGGCCCGAGTATGAATGCGTCATCTACATATCGCAACCACATTGTTGGCTTTAGTGGTGTTGATTCTAATGCCATTTCCTCAAAGTATTCCATGTATGCATTGGCCAGTACTTGAGACAATGGTGATTCCATTGCCAGACCTTCTTCCTGTCGATATATATCAGATCCTATCACAAAGTATGTAGTTTCTACACATAAGGTCAACATCTCCCAACATTATCCCATACCACTGTCAGTCTCATGAGTGGGTACTTTTGTGAACAGACTCACCATCTGGTTGGAATGAATGGGAACATTTTTTATCATTTCAATGGGTCTTAATCCTTGTGAATCTTAGGTAGGCTGTATAGGTGTGGTAGCTTGCTATAATATTGTACTAACTGTCTGTATTTCGCAGGTGGTATAAGGTCCTTGTTCTTACTGAGGATCTGTGACAGCTTCCTTTCCATTTTCTAGGGTCGGGTTCTTTTTCACTTTACAGTAGCCACCAGATTCTATTAAATGTGCCAATTTCTTGGAATATTATGCTCTATCCATTACCACTGTAGCATTGCCTTTGTTTGCTAGTAGTATTATGGTATCACTGTCACTTAGCAGGGACTTGATAGCCAATACTTCTTCTTTTTTTTCTTTTCTTTTTTTCATATGCGTCACCACTTATCAAGGCCGATACACCACTCAAGGATAAGGGTTAAAGAGTGTAGAGTAGTCAAAAGGACAATATAGTAATCGATAGTAATGGAAGTTCGGTAAATTTGTTAACTTAAGTGGAACGGCTCATCAGAAACTTGTTCACGTTGGACTTGAAGACAACTATATTATAGACAGCTGGAAAGCAGGAAAACGGAAAACAATTCCACAGGCATGCAGTTCTAAGAAAGAAGCTTTGATCATGGAATCTATGTTTAGGTTTAGGCACAGATAAAGAGTGGGGAAAATTATTGATAATGTTTTCAGCTAGTCTAGTGTTTCTTGTGAAAGTTTGGCGAGGGGGTACCATAGATTGAAGCTCAGTCGAACACTTTCCATGAAAATAACGATAAAGCAGAGACAAACTCGCAACATCTCTTCTGTGAGATAGAGGTTGCAGCGAAGAGAAAAAGACATCTCCCACCAGGCCACAAAGTCTATTTTGAACCCTATCAAGGCAGGACAAGTCTTTTTTAGCATCTCCTGCCCATATGTGGCAACAGTATTCCATCCTTGGATGTATCTGGCTCTTATATAGATAGAGAATTGCATCAGCAGTGAGATATCTACTGGATCAATAGAAGGATCCGACCATTTTTCCAGCGGCCTTGACAACAGATTTGATGTACGTATTCCATTTAAGATCAGGAGTAAAGGTCAAGCCCAGAAGCTTGTCAAAACTTGAGGCCTCCTCAAGACGAGAGCCATTCATTTTAATTGATGCCAGATGGGGATCAGAATGTTGATGATGTAAAGATAGAAGCTTGGTTTTAGATGCATTAAAAGTAACCAGCCACTCCTTTCCCCATTGTACGTGATCCAGATCAGAGGAGAGAGAATCGGAAAGAACTTGGTCGTTTACTGTCTTAGATGTGCTACCATAGATGGTAGTGTCGTCAGCAAAAATGTCTACGAATGATGTAAGGATGTGATTTGGAAGATCATTAATGTAGATCAGGAAAAGAGTTGGGCTCAGGATGGACCCCTGAGGGACTCCAGCATTTATACTGTGAGCTTCTGATTTTTGCCCATCAACTACTACTCTTATGAACCTATCAGAGAGAAATGATTTAATAATTGAGAAGACATTTCCAGCTATACCATAGCTGGAGATCTTGTGAAGTAAACCTTTATGCCATACCCTATCAAAGGCCTTTGATATGTCAAGATCAATTGCCCTAGAAAGGTTGCCTCCATTGAGAGATATGCTAATCCTATGGGATATAACTGTAAGCACATCTTCTGTAGATCTAGCAGAACGGAAACCATATTGTGTGTCACTAAGAAGGTTATTTTTGCTGAGATGGTTGATTACTTCTCTATTTAACACAGATTCCAGCAACTTACTCATGACGCACAGGAGACTTATTGGCCTGTACTGAGAGGGGGATGAACGATCACCTGAATTCTTAAATACAGGGCATACTGATGAGATTTTCCAGGGTGATGGGAAGCAATTCTCCTTAAGACAACGTTTAAACATGTTGCAATATTTTGGACTGGTAATGGGGCATGATCCCACGCAGTTGGACGATTCTATTTATAAACGATGCTGCTAAGAACTGACGAATCAAATTAATTCACGTTCTGCTACCAACCAATCAGAAACCAGAATTGCTTCATAAATATTAAACCTTTTCTGGAGCAATGTCACATGTTCTTTTCCCGGGTTTCAACACGGTAAGAATATTTTGTTCTGTGGAACTGTCTACTACAAACAAGTCACCTCCCAGGACTTGTGTGTAACAGCGAACCATCTGAAACTGTTCTGAAACTCAATATGGCTCACACTTCTAGAAAACAGTTTTGTAAGTATGGGTACTAGTTCTGGTTGAAGTTTTTTGAGTACTATAATTGGAATACCGTCAGGGCCGGTTGCTTTACTGGAATCAAGGTTTTTGATTAGCTTGGCAACATCACATACAGATATTTGTATATCACATAGTGTGTTTTCTGATACAGGAGGAAATATTGGGGGTTGGCGGCCTTGGTCGCAAAGCGTAGAATTGGCTGCAAAGTTCTTGGCAAAGAGTTTGGCTTTGTCTGATGCTGATGAGATTAACTCAGGTCCATTGATGATAGTTGGGATAGAGCACACGCTTCTGTTCAGGATTCTGTTTGCAATTTGCCAAAACTGGTGGGAACCAAGCCGCTGCTCAGCTACTTTGGACTTGATGGACTGAGCATACAACTTTCTTGCGTTCTTTATTACTTTTTTACAATGGTTGCTGGCAGTCCTGAAAGCGGCTTTAGTTTCCATACATCTATTACGTTGGAAGCAGTGGAAAAAGTGATTTCTGTGCGCAATAGCAGCAGCACATTCTGGAGAAAACCATGGCTGGCTGTTAGGTTTTTGCTGGAACTTTTTCGAGGGTATGAAATTGTCTATACCTACAATTAACCATTCTGTCAGGTCTGATACTATAGACGACACATCCTTTTTAAACATGGAACGCAGAGGAAGATCCGATATAAATGTACGGAAATTATCCCAGTCAGCCTTAGTGTATCGATATACTGTACGATGGAGAATTACGTCTGAGGACTTATTACATTTCATTTTTATCTTAATTGATACAACTGAGAGGTCGAAAGATCCAAGAGGAGACAGAATGGAAACTGAACATAGTTCAGGGCAAGTTGTGAGAAAAAGGTCTAGGAGACTTGCATACTAGCCGTCATTGTCGGGCACACGGGTGGGTTCGTGAACAATCTGAGTGAGGTCATAAGCAATGGAGAAATCATGACAGAATCTCCCCTCATCATCGGTCTGATTTGAGTGGGTCAACCATTCCACATTGTGAACATTGAAGTCTCCACATACGTGAATGTTAGCTGTTTCTTTTGAGAGGTTCGGTTTTGGAGGCTTTGAATTCTCAAGTGCTCGTCTCACTTTCCACCTTAGTTCATCTCCTTTGGGTTTATTCAAGGCTGCCTCCTCTATTGGAGTTATCATATCTAAGTATGGAATTTGCTTTATGGTTTTCGTGAAGTTGAGACCTTTGTTTAACACTGATTTCTCAGAGGGAGTTAGCTGACGTTTACTTTGGTTGACAATGGCTCTTATTGGTGAAAGGTAGTCCCAGAGTCTTACGTCCTTAGCTTTTAGATTTTCCAATTTTTTTATTTGCTGAGACTTAACCTCTTTAAATTTTTTCTTATAGGATATGTCTAAGTATTCTTGGATGTTAGTTTTGTCATCAATCTGAGATATACTCTCCAGGAATGGGGTAAGATTTTTTGAAATTTTGGCCTGTAATTGATGTTTCTTCAACTGACTGTTGTACTGTTGTAGATTCTGTCTCGTTTTGTGTCCGTCTGGAGCTGTCTGGTAGTTTCAATGTTAAGCCTAGTGGTACTCCTTACATAGGAAACACGTTTCTTTCACAGATTATTTGAACTCTCATTCTTCATGAACATTTTATTTTGTATTGTCTTAACAATAAAACTTATTTATTTTATGGACCAAAACTAGCTTTTAAGGACATATTCATGCGCATTGAATAGGGATGAAAATAATAAAACAAATAGAGTTTAGTTAGATGATTTGGATATTGCTGAGAGCCTTTCAGGACCCCAAGCAGTGTTGGGTGGATTGTAACGCAAACAGATGTGGTGGAAGTAATGCAACACGTGACTTACACAAGTGACGGCGTCTCTGTTTATCCTGTCGGGTGACGGAATCAAGAAAGGAAAGAGAAAATAAAAAGTTTCATCTATAGACATTTGATTAATATACATATGGCATTAATTTGCATATGAGGATAATGACTGCTATGAAAAGGAATGTAGAGGAAAATACAGGGCAGTCTTCTTTTTTGGACAGCTGAGAGAGAGAGAGAGAGAGAGAGAGAGAGAGAGAGAGAGAGAGAGAGAAAGAAAGAAAGAGAGACAGACAGACAGAGACACAGACAGACAGACAGAGACAGAGAGAGAGAGACAAAGAGAGAGAGAAAGAGTGTGAGAGAGAGACGGTCAGACAGACAGATAGAAAAAGAGAAAGAGAGAGAGAGAGAGAAAGAGAGACAGAGAGAAAGAGAGAGAGAGAAACAGAGAGGCAGAGAGAGAGAGAGACAAACAGATCAGAGAGAAATATATCTATCTATATATATATATATATATATATATATATATATATATAGAGAGAGAGAGAGAGAGAGAGAGACGGACAGACAGACAGAGAAAGAGAAAGAGAGAGAAAGAGAGAAAGAGAGACAGAGAAAGAGAGAGAAACAGAAAGGCAGAGAGAGAGAGAGAGAGAGAGAGAGAGAGAGAGAGAGAGAGAGAGAGACAAACAGATAAGAGAGAAATATATATATATATATATATATATATATATATATATATATATATATATATATAGAGAGAGAGAGAGAGAGAGAGAGAGAGAGAGAACGAACGAACGAACGAACGAACGAACAGTCGGTGAATATTACAATTGAAGTCAGGAGTTGGCAAGGCAAAAAGGAGTTTGGATGAATATTTATTATTATTTTTAAATCTCAGTTTCCTTTGGTAAGGCAAACATACGTGCTCTTTAGGAAAGATGCAGCAAGGTGTTGTGTTCACCTTTTCATACTATACACTGGCTTTCTCTGATTGGTTGAAATAAACTAGTAAATGGAGATTTTGTTCAATGAAGAGTTATGGAAATATCACATTTACTATGTTGTTCCCCTCAATAACTGTAAAATACATAATTATAACGTTTCCTTTAATAGTTACTATCAAATATAATTTGATGTCAAACCGTTGAAAAAAAGTTAAAACTTAAAAAAAGGTAATATTTTGAAATCAAGCTGATTCCAAAATATTTATTTGTAATGTCATCACTAATAATTGCTTTCAAATAGATATAATTGTAAGATAATAAACCAAAATACAAAATAGCTTACACAATATTTGAAGAACAAATGGCTTTAAAAATAATTATAGCTTTGTTTAAATAATTATTATGAAATAAATATTTTGGTAACATCATCAGAAAAAAAGCCAACCTTGAAGTCAAATTTATAAAAAAAAAACAAAAAACAGAAAAACCCAGGCCAAATACAATCTTTAATGGCTAAACAGTGTAAACAAAAAAAAAAAATAAGAGGCCAAATGCGGAAATATGGCTTTTTTTTTTTTTTTGACACAGTTTAGCCTTCAAAAATTGTATTTTTTCGCGAATTTGGCCTTTTAAAAGCCAATCTGGCATACAACTACTAAACTGCGGCTAAACCTAACAAACAAGGTTATATCGCTCATATCACTTTTACAGATTATTGATTTTATAAGTAAGATATTTTAATTAAGAATTATTTCAATTTCAAGTGAGATACCTTTAATTTATGAAAACAAGGTAATTATTTATACAAAATACGAAAGAAATAAAAAAAACTTTTATAAAAAGTTATTAAGCACGTGACCTTACGCCATCCATTTCCTGTTTTCTACGTCACTTCCGGCTTTAATCATATGATTTTTTTTTTTTTTTTTCCTTTCTCGAAAAAATTCGCTGCCATTAAAACCGAAGTCTCTTCGGATTCTTATTACATATCTCTATTTTTTTTTCCTCCAAGAACCTAAAGATGCTTTCCTGTCCAATTTGTGGACCAAAGCTTTCGATATGTGGAATTGTTATCAGCGTTTGGGGAATTATTATGTTGGTAAGAACATTAAGAAGATCACGATTATTTTTTATTATTATTGTTTTTTTAAGTGTGATAATTTGTATTTGGAGGTTACGTCGGCCGAAACGTTGTGAATCAAGATAGCGAATAATGTGATATTTATTTTTATTTTCGCAATTTCCTGGTTGTAGAAGTTTCCTATTCGTTATTCGTTTCGTCTGCTTGTTTGTTCTCTAAAAACACCCACACAAAATATTACAATTATTTGATACTTCTGCAAAATACTGACTGTGTCGAAATAATAACGTTATTATTTAGAAACCCGTTCTTAACATTGGGAGGGTGTTTTGTAACTATTTCGTACTTTCACCTAACAATTTAATAAACAAGATATCGTAAAACTTGGGTAAAACTATACAAACACCGTGACAGCGAATTAACCCTACCCCTAACCCTAAACCTAGCCCTAACCCTAACCCTAAACCCTAACCCTAACCCTAACCCTAATCCTAACCCTAACCCTAACGCTGTCACGGTGTTTGTATAATAATACCAAAACTTGAATTTAACTTTAAAGTACTAAATATATATATATATATATATATATATATATAGGACGGTACCTTCTTTACATAAGCAGTAAGCACTATTTTTTTCTTTCTTTTTTATGATACTTATTTAGAATTCAACCATATAAACGTTAGAACTTTCCTAATTGATTATTTTGGCTTTCGTTAAGAGTTGTAAAGGGTTTATATTACTGTACACATAGATTCGAAAAAGTTGTCAAAAAAACAAATATATAACAAATAAATGTTATCAAAGGCAAGATAAGTTACTTTTCTACCAAACTGGATATATTTTTCGTGTTTTATTCAATGTAACATGTTTATTCAGCCCCCAAAACATAGTTTTTACCGATGTATTGGAAAATTCAAGATGGCGCCCGACTCTCTTTTTAACACGGTAAGTTTTGGAAAAGGTGTTATAAATAATAAATTAGACAAAATACTGTTAGAAACCTACCTAATATGTTAACCTATGTCACGGTAACATATATTGAGCGAGTTTCTAACAGTATTTTGTCTAGTTTTATATTTAAAGCACCTTTTTCCAAACTTACCGTGTTAACGAGAGTCGGGCGCCATTTTGAATTTTCCAATCGGTAAACACTGTATGCTTTTCGAGCTGAATAAACATGTTACATTGAATAAAAACACGAAAAATATATCCAGTTAGGTAGAAAAGTAACTTATCTTGCCTTTGATAACATTTATTTGTTATATTTTTTTGACAACTTTTTCGAATCTGTGTGTACAGTAATACAAACCCGTTGTAAACAAAGCACTTCTGCGAAAGTGACGTCAGACAATTTTTAAGGTACGGATGCGTGCGTGCGGAGCCGGATGACCAACAGTCACCAACACTGTATAAAATATAGCTTTTTTTTTTTTTTTTTTAATGCAATTGCAAAAATTATTACATTTTTAATGCAGTATTCAGTACTTCTACAGTTTATCGCCGAAAATAGACGGCATATTTTTTTTTTTTTTTTTTTTCGGGCACCTGTTGTTAAAATCAGAGGGAGAGTACTTCCCCACGTAAAAAAAATAATCAACCTGAAAAGTAATAAGGTTTATGGGTCAATTTTCTTATATTTTCTTATATATTCTTTTAAAGCACACCGAAAACTACAAAACTTTTTTCTATACAGTGTGATACTATCGATGTCTCTCCTTCCCAAACATTTAGAAGTAAACAAAAAAAGTGAAATGTTTATCAGCAGAATAAAAATATAGAAAGTTGTTCACCAGGGCCCACAAAGAATGCCGAAATAGGATTTTTAACCAAGGTGTGGCACTAATTGAAACAAAGGAGGTCAATATAGTTAGTTATAGGTGCCTTCAACAAGTTTCCAGACTTTTTCGTATAGACATTTTTATTGATAGTACATACATGAAACTCTAGTGCCCTTCAAAGTACTCTCCTCCAGCTGCAATGCACTTGTTGGACTGTTTCAACAACTTTTGGAAGGCCTCATGAAAGTCCTCTTGTGTGAGGGTGTCAATGACCCTCATCACATCCTCTTTCATCTTCTCAATTGTCTCATAATGACAGCCTTTAAGGCTTTCCTTGAGCTTAAGGAATAACCAAAAGTCACATGGAGCAAGGTTTGGACTATGGGGAGGATGAGGAACTATCTTGATGCCCATCTTGTTCAAATAGTCTCATGGCTGATGGAACAAGAGCATGCTGCTACCCCCATGAAGTAAATAAAGGGTTCCGTTCAAAATTTTGGCCAAATTCCTGAGTTTGATAGGCCCTACCTGTTGAAGGTTACATTTGACGGAAATGTTGTGAAAATGACGCTCGAGATGAGAACAATAGTCCAATGAATCCAAATAATAAGTAATTAAAAATTTAAAATCAAATATTTGCATTTTATCATTCATACCAGCAATGGAAAATTGTTTTAAATAAAAACAAAAGAATCGTTTTTGGCATCAGAAACTGGGCACAATTTTTGATTCTGATACTCAAAAGTTCCGATTCTTTTTCATTCTTTCTTTCTTTCAATTCTGATTAATCATCTACCCCCCCCCCAAAAAAAAAATTATGGTGACATAAAAAAACAATGAAAATTCCATTCCTCTTATTGCTTATGTAAGTAAATAAGATAAAATTATGGGTCAATTTAATTCTAAATTATTCAAGTGATATTGACTTTCAAATTTACCCCCCCCCCCCTTTTACTCCAAGGCATGGAATGCTTATGCATGAAAAACCTAATCTTGGTTTTGATAAGTGATGTATCATTTAATAATAAAAAAAAAAAACAACTCCAAATCCACTTTCTATTCTTTTAGATTTGAAAACAATAACTACATAATAATTGACAGAAATAAATATCACACTTTGCCTTAAATTGAAAAAAAAAAAAAAAAAATGAACAAAAAGTTTCTTTCTAAATCATATCAGAACCCCCCCCCCCAAAAAAAAAGGAAAAAACAAATGCTTAAAAATATTGTCCCATTCCAGGCAAACAAGAGAATAAAAAATAATTATTTGTTAAATAAATTGCAGAAGGAGGGGGTGCGGAGAACAAAAAATAAAACAACCACGCTTTTTTTTTTTTTTTTTTTATTGCCTTCAGATTCGAAAATAGTCAGAACTGCTTTGGGATTCTCTGTTTGTAAACTTGGAATTGCTTATTTCGCTACAGAGTGCTTATTCTTCATGAGTGGCAAAAAAAAAAAAAATATTAAAAAATTGTTTTTGTTTATTTTGTATTTGTTCAAAAAAACGAGGAGTTGGTTTTAAAACTTCTGAGTTTCACTCCTTCTCCCTGATTTGGTAGTTGTGGTTGTGTGAAAAGTTCGTAATGTAATATTTATTAGTTTCGTTCATTTAACATTTTTTTTTTTTTTTTCTGATCAATGAATAAAATGTTTTATATATATATATATATATATATATATATATATATATATATATATTATAAAGCTATTGATTATTATTGACCATTGTTTGAGTTACTTCCACCTGAGACAATTTATTGGATGAATTATGAAAGAATATTTGGATTATTCAAACTATTGTTCTTGAGTTTTATTTTCATAACATTTCGGTTGATGTAACCCCCAACATTCTTCAGGTTTATCTTATTGAACTCTGGAATTTGCACGGAATCTCAAATGGCCTTGATAAATTGCGACTCCCTTATAAAAAAAAAAAAAAAAAAAAGTTGCAAACATGTTTGTCATTTCAACATGAAACAATTTTGTCTTTGATAGAAACGCATAAATAAAAATTATCCATCCATAGCACTTGAGCCCCTGGAGGGGCATAGGCCATCTACGACGTTTTGTAGATGTTTTTGTAGCGAGTTCTTTTTACAGGGTGAGGGTGCTGGCCCTAAGTCCAACCTTCCCAGAAGGTACATACAGTGCCACACTGGTACTTAACTTTGGTGATCTGGCGAGAACCGGTGTGTCAACGTTATTGTCGTACTAAACTAAAAATTATGGGACAAAATAAAAATTATAGACAAAGAATAGTGGAGAGTAAGATAACTGAAAGAAACGGGTTAAATAATGGGCGACAACCAACTACTAAGCAGACCTAGTATGAAATTTAACGCCATATGGGAGCCATTAATTATAAATAATGGATAATATATGTATGAAACTTTTGGAAATTTGGATTTAATCCTTTCTCAATATGAACATGGCAACTTATACACCTGAAGAAGGTCAAAGGTTACATAGACTGAAACGTTGTGAAAATAACACATCAAGATAACAGTAATCTGAAGTATCCAAATAATACAATTTCTGTAAAAAAATTTCAGAACTAAAAACAAAATTATTGGTTTTTATTGGCAATTGTTCTGCTTTTCCACCCAGCTGTCACATCTAATATGAACTAATTATCTAATTACTCCGAAAGGAACTCAACCCAACTCAGCATTTTAACATTAATTGTAGATGTGACTTATTGATTTAGGGTCGACATGTTGTGACCTTTTTTTGGGGGGGGGGGTCAGATATATGCAAAGTATGCTTAAGATTGGTTAACTTGGTCATATGACAAAGGGAAAGATTTGGGGTTAGACTTCAGTTGCTATCTTAATTTTACTTTACAATATTCTAGTAGGAAAGGATGCTTTGTACTGCCCCACCATCTGGAAGTCCCTCTTAGTTACAAGAGAGGAGGGAAATAAATGAATCTATCCATAGTTCAGTGAAGTAAAATATATTTAAAATTAAAGATAGGGTTGTTTATGAGTGAGTCTGCCAGTTAAAGGGTTGAGATTAGCTTCAACAAGGAACAATCAGAAATTGCCTCGATTGATCGCAGATAAATGAGATAATTTTACTTTTCAAGCACCTTCCAAAAATATTTAACTAAAACGTATAAACCTTTTAATAGATTTATTGTAAATTAAATTTGTAATTACTAACAGTCACATGGAACATTTGACTCAACGAAATCTATGTATATAAAAGGCAAAATGTGTGTGACCATTTCGTGTATGTCTCGCAAAGGCTTCTTTCGCACACGCTCCCGGGGAGGGGGTACTATCGCTTACAACTGTTTATATAGCCCCTATATAATAATATCTACGATTTGGGAAAGCGCATAGCGTTTAGATTTACTTACAGCGACTTTTACAAAATTATTGCTATTTTGGCTTCTCATGTGTTGATTCGGCTTTTTCGTTTAAAAAGTGAAACTAATTTAAAGCTAACCAGCTGTTCTCTGCACCGTGCCGGGAACGTCCAGAAGCAATCGGCTTTGATCAATGTGGGGCGGCCAAACTCCATATATCAGATAGTTGCTATTCAATCTGGAAAATGGGGAGCTGGTTTCTCCCTCCCCAACATCTTGGTGAAAAAACCAGTCAAAGTTGGATAAACAAACCTAAAAGCTGCCCCGCAGCAAAAGTAAAGTCTACTCCTTCTATTTGACCGCATTTTTAATGAGGTCAAATAGAAGCAGAACAAAAGTTTAGTCTGCTACTTCTATGACCTCATTAGTAGAGTTAACTTTTATGGCGGCCACGTGTCAATTCTGTTTTTGTGGCGCAGTGGTTAACGTTGCACAATTTTTTTTTCACACTTTAATTTCCAACTTTTCCTCAAGGGTTCAGGTTCGATCCTCATACTCACCTACTAAAACTTTTTTTATTATTTTATATGCGTGAGCTACGGGGGCTATTATAAATACCTGCCTACTACTCCTAATATTTTTTTTTGCTCAACCAACACCCTTACAACGCAACCAACGCCGAGCACCCAGGCTAGTTATATACAAAAATAATTTTAAAATCAACAGTGTAATGTAGACTACAAGGTATTTTGGACTAAGTCTCTATGGAAAGGCATGTGAACCTTCCTCCCAGTGCACTGCGATGGGGCCCTCCAACTAGAGCAAGCAATCAACTGATTTTATTGAAAAATGGGCAATTTAAATGAAAAAAAACATCTGTTGATCATCATTCAATCCTGGGCAACGTTGGGTCTCCCTGCTAGTATACATATATAGTAATATGTAGTACTAAATAATATTTATGTCTAAAAATAAAATAGGTTTAGGACTCCTAAAATCCGTACTAAAATTGTCCATAAGGACCCGCAGTTTAGAGTACTTGGAAAAATTCAGTTGTATAAGTGACCTTCTTTTGAAAGTTGGATTGCCGTGTCTGGTCAGCCAGTGTTCAGAACATTGCAAACTTGTTGGAAAGAGCCAACTCAACTGACACAGAGTGAATGCTGCAACCATGACCATGATGCATTGCATCGATTGAATGTAAGATGAGGAAATAGTGACTCGGATGGTTTGGACAGGTATATGGACCAATAACGGCACAGTCACAAAACCTTTGCATTAGAAGTCGTCTGGAAATGACAGTCCGATAAGATGGGCAAACACCTTATACAAAAATCTCTGTAAAACTGGCCTTCACCTGTACCAAGCCTACGATCATGTCAGGGGGAGATAAAAATCCATCATTGTAGACACTGTTGGGATTCATAGATAAGAAAGATAAATTAATCTATATATGAAAGTGAGATTGTGTGTATGTGAAGACGCTTTTCAACCTATATACTCGACAAACTTTTGATGTACAGACTTGAAATTTGGTATATAAAGTATTCAGACATGTTGAAAACTTTTTAATCTGTTTTCATCCAGAAAAAGAGGCTGCCAAGGGGTCAAAATTGAAACATTGTTACGTGTGGCGATCATCAGATTTTTATCTTTTTTTCAACTATTTCACGCCTGCGCGACCATGAAACATGACAACTTCTTTGTTAAGAATAAGTAGGCTTGAAAACACTATGTAAACATTGTGTCAAGCTGGTCTGATGATTATCGTACTTGCCTTACTGTCTTAGGTTTTGATTTCGATCTCAGCTTGAGTAATTTTTTTATTTTATTTTGTAATTTAAAAGTGAACTGTTTAGAAAAAAAACCCATAATACTCGCATGGCATGCATATTTCGCTGTTTCTGTATTAAAATATGTTTACGCATATTTTACGACCGGGCAGGTGGCTTGCTAGTAAATGCATAAAATAAGGCTCAGTTTCCTGTTGAACGGAATATTTGCGCTAAACTTATCATCCAAATATAACAGCAACTTTTTTTTCTTTTTTTTCTTTTCTTTCTTTTTTCTTTTTTTCTTTTCTCTTTTTTTCTTTTCTTTCTTTTTTCTTTTTTTCTTTTCTTTTCTCTTTCTTTTCTCTTTTCTCTTTCTTTTCTCTTTTCTCTTTCTTTTCTCTTTTCTCTTTCTTTTCTCTTTTCTCTTTCTTTTCTCTTTTCTCTTTCTTTTCTCTTTTCTCTTTCTTTTCTCTTTTCTCTTTCTTTTCTCTTTTCTCTTTCTTTTCTCTTTTCTCTTTCTTTTCTTTTTCTTTTCTCTTTTCTCTTTCTTTTTTCTTTTCTTTTTTTTCTTTTCTTTTTCTTTTTTTCTTTTCTTTTTCTTTTTTTCTTTTCTTTTTTTCTTTTTCTTTTTTCTTTTTCTTTTTTCTTTTTCTTTTTTCTTTTTTTCTTTTTCTTTTTCTTTTTTCTTTTTCTTTTTTCTTTTTCTTTTTTCTTTTTCTTTTTTCTTTTTCTTTTTTCTTTTTCTTTTTCTTTTTCCTTTTTCTTTTTTTTTTTCTTTTCTTTTTTCTTTTTCTTCTTTTTCTTTTTCTTTTTCTTTTTCTTTTTTCTTTTTCTTTTTTCTTTTTCTTTTTTCTTTTTTCTTTTTCTTTTTTCTTTTTCTTTTTTCTTTTTATTTTTTCTTTTTCTTTTTTCTTTTTATTTTTCTTTTTCTTTTTTCTTTTTATTTTTTCTTTTTCTTTTTTCCTTTTTTTTCTTTTTCTTTTTTCCTTTTTTTTCTTTTTCTTTTTTCCTTTTTTCCTTTTTTTTTCTTTTTTCCTTTTTTCTTTTTTCTTTTTCTTTTCTCTTTCTTCTCTTCTCTTTCTTCTCTTCTCTTTCTTCTCTTCTCTTTCTTCTCTTCTCTTTCTTCTCTTCTCTTTCTTCTCTTCTCTTTATTCTCTTCTCTTTATTCTCTTCTCTTTCTTCTCTTCTCTTTCTTCTCTTCTCTTTATTCTCTTCTCTTTATTCTCTTCTCTTCTCTTCTCTTCTCTTCTCTTCTCTTTATTCTCTTTATTCTCTTCTCTTTATTCTCTTCTCTTTATTCTCTTCTCTTTCTTCTCTTCTCTCTTTCTTTTCTCTTTTCTTTTTTTTTTTTTTTTTAATTGTTTCTCAAGAAATAACAAAATATAACTTCAATGAAAAAATATCTGAAGAAAAATATTGCACATCGATCATATATTGTCTCTATTTGTTTTTTGAGGATATTCTCTTCTCTATAGCCTCTTTCTCAGAAGTGACGTAGCTAGTCATTTTCATGGAAGGTGCTCAACTGAGTTCCAATCTATGATTCCACCTGTAAAATATTCACAACAAAAACTCCTCTAGTTGCAAGTACCGTGTACTTAAAACTAAAAGGAACTTCCATGAACAAAGTTTCTTTCCAAGAACTATCCATCTGTAGAAAACTGTTTCCCAGCTGACTATTATGGTCATTTTTTTTTTTTTTTTTTTTTTTTTTTTTTTTTTTTTGTCGAGCCAATGTTGTTTTACTATCCACCACCCAAACTCATTACCCTTGTTCTCGAGTTGTTTTTGGGCCTTGATAAGTAGGCACACATTAGTACATAAATAAAAACTCTTTTGCTATTCAAGTTTTTACCGCATTGCAAACGTCCTTATAAAATACTTATCCTAATCATAGAATAAAAGAATTTGACCTCAAAAGTAAAATGAATAAAAGTATACAATGCTTAACCTTATTTCATAACCCTGCCTGAAAAAATGAGATACTTGTTAAAAGTATCACGTGTTTTTTTTTTTTTTTTTTTTAGATTAAATTTACCGTCTGAACAGATTAGAATAATTATTTATTTATTTATTTTTTTTTTTTAAATATCCAAAGTTCATCACAGATTAGATATGTTATGTTTAATTTTATTGTTAAAATAGCTTTGCACCATATTTAATTGGAATGTTTATTGAGAGTATTACTATTTATTTTATTGCGGACTATTATCCTCATCTTTTTAAAAAAAAATTTTTTTTTTATCTGATCTTCCATTGTTGGGTCCATACCGAATGGTATATATTATTTAATTAATTGGAATGCTTTGGGGCCCGTGGCGCAGTGGATAGACGTTGAATCTCTACGGTTCTAGATGAGCATTGTCTGAAGATATTGATTTCAATTCTATCCAAAGCTGGCCAGAGGCTTAGATGGCCAAAACGTGGTGGGACGACAACTATGGAAGGCAGTAATTAGTGAGAATGCAGTAAGGAGATTTGGAGTTCCTATCCCATTGCGGTAACCACCTGACGAAGGCCAGAGAAATAGTTGGCCGAAACGTCGTAAAACAACTAAAAAGAGATGAGAATAATAGATCGCAATAAAATAAATGAGCTTTGCACCACTTTTATGTCTCCGTATGAAAATTATACGAGGGTCATTTCAAAAGTAAGGCCTCCTTTTTTTTTTTTTTTTTTTTAACTCATTAGATTACCTAAGTTAAGCAATGTTGAGCCTGGTCAGAATCAGATGGATGACCATTTGATATTACTAAGTCCTCATCGAGCTGAACGCTTGTCTTGCACAGTTTCAGCTTGCCTTTGAGCAAAGTGTAGCATCTGTTAGCCTCCTTCTGCCATACAGTATTGAATTACATGGGGTTCCTCAGCTGTGTTGAATGTCATGCATCTAGGAAAGAAGAGCTCTTAAAAAATCAAACTGGATAGAGGGAGTCCATTAACCCTGTCCAACAATCTTCTAGTATTTCACTAAATTTCAATGTCTTATTTTTCAAATATCTCGTGATGGTGCGAGAAAGGAAGTTGTAATTTCGATGTGCAACAGTTCTTCGCCAAAGAAAGAAGTTAGTAAAACGTTACATAATAAAAGGGAACATTCAAAAGAAACAGAACAAAATAAAAAAACAAAAAAAAAACGCTTGTTATTGGTCTTACTGTCCAAAAAAACTAATTTTTTTTTTTTTTGGTGCTAGCTTGGCTTTATCAAAACATTTGTCGGTTAAATATATCTCATTTTGTGGAATTTTCACGGGTCCTGTTAATCATTATGAATTTTGGAGCACAGCTGCTAGTTGTAAGGGATCATAATGCAGGCTATATTTAATTTTATGCAAAGAGAAAGAGGGGTTGCTTGTAAGTTGCGAAGATTCAAATAACTGTTTTTTGGTGAAATTTTAGCGTTACATATCAGATATGAATTTATATTTTCAAAATTTCTACTTATTCGTTTTCGAAGCAGCATAATATGGGCTCTACCTTTTATTTGAAAATTCAAATATTTCAGATTTACATTGGATTTGATCGACAATCATATGGCATAATCACATTGACACACTGGTTCCTGTTAGATCACTGAAGTTCAGTAGCATTGAGCCTCACGAACTCTGGGTTTTGGAGCTGATGTGTTAGATCTGATCTGATTCAATATTTTATATCCATTTGATCATTGCTTTGACAAAAGTTTGAATTATTGGCTATTTGATTCCTAATTTGCATTTCAGCCTGGCTTTGCTTGGACCCTATGTATTGTTCATAACTTTATGTGCATATATATATATATATATATATATATATATATATATATATATATATATATATATATATAATTAAAAAGTTTGACTCTTGTCCAGGTAACCTACATCTAACATTTCAAGTCTTTAGACCCAAAATTGGCGGAGGAGTTTGGTAGAGTCTACAAAGGTAAAATCTTTTTAACTTTGACCCCTTGGCGGCCAAATTTTCAGCCAAAAACCGATTAAAAAGCTTGCCCTATGTCTGAATACACTTTATGTAAAATTTCAAATGTTTAGACCAAAAATTGGCTGAGTAATATGGTAGACCACAGAGGTCAATTTTTAAAAAACTTTGACCCCCCCCTTAACATTTATTGTTTTGGACTCGAATCAAATTAAAAGGTTTGACCCATGTCCAAGTTCTCTACATCTAAAATTTCAAGTGTTTATACCCATGTATGTAAAAAAAAAAAAAAAAAAAAAAAAAAAAAAAAAAAAAATACCCAAAATTAACGGAGTTTAGTAGAGTTTTCAAAGGTCAAAACATTGAACTTTGACCCCTTGACAGCCAAATTTCTGTCTGAAAACCGATTAAAAAGATTTTGTCAAATCTCGAGTCTGTCGACTGAAAATTGACATAAGTAGCTTGGTAGGGAAATGTACACGTGCACACACGCACACACAATTTCACTTTTATAGAAATAGATTTGGAGTGATAAGGCATGATCACACTGACACATCAATTCCCCGTTAGATCACTAAAGTTAAACATCGTTGAGCCTGATCAGTACTAAAATGGGTGACCATTTGAGCACCAGGTGCTGTATGTGCTCTCTGCTTATCTCTGCATTGTTTCTAGTCATCCTGGACTTTGCCATTGGAATCAAACAATTCACAATTACACGCACAGACACTCTTACAAATGGTGTCCATTGTCTCTTTAGAAAGAACGAAGGCCATTATTACAATCATTAGGCATTAAGTATAAATCTGCACAATTATATTGACACATTGTTGATCCTGGTCAGTAATAAAATGGCTGACCATTTGGAAATATCAGATGCTGTATGTGTGTTGTATCGAGATGAGGGGGTTCCCAATCCGTGTATAAATCGAGTCATGTTTTATAGCCACGTATCAACTCGATGTCTAGACATATGCTATACAGCGGCGTATCACACGGGGATATATTACAGTTCGTATTTTAGGAGAGAGGTAATTGTTTTATCCTCCTAATAAATTATAGCAAAGAACAGGCACAAAAGAAACACAAACTCCTTTTTAAACAATAACAATGAAGAGTATTTTATTTGTAGCAGGAACTGGCAGGTCAGGCTGCTAAAAGGGAAGAAGAAAAAGAAAGTTCTTTTAAGGTCGTCGAAGGTCAGTCAGTAGCATGTCGTCCCTGGCTGGGTAGCAGTTGTCTCAAATTGAGACCGTCAATGCTATAGTGAGATGTCCGGTGGACAGGGGACGAAAGAGGATAGATATTGCTAGGCTGGCGGTCTGGATCTGACTGCTGACATTCCCTTAAAACTTTTAGGGAGCAGATGAATCAATGCTCCCTGTTAGCTGATTGGTCAGCCTGTGGCTGGAGAACTCAGAGGGGGGGGGGCATTGATTCACAAGAGAAAGTAGTTCTCTGTGACTGCTACAGTATTTACATAAAGGTATCATTTTATAAGAAGAATATGTGCTTCATATCTTTTCTTACTCCAAGTGTTCTTCTATCTTCACTGCTCGGCTTTGTGATGAAACGTGCAACGACCAATACCATAACCGCTTGAGGTACTAGTTTTTTTCTTTTGTGAAACCACAGAAACGACAACTTTATATTTTTAAAATATAAATTTATTTCAGCTGTCTCAGTGGTCTTCACAAGGAGTCTGCATTATGTGTCTACATGCTTGTTCCTTCCAGCTCCGCTTCCCAGCTTTGAAGCACATCTCACTTTTGGGACCAAACTCAAAACTCCTCAATCTAATTATCTTGACCGCTTAGTTCCATTACGTCATTTGTAAACATTTTTAGCTAGAACTTATTGTTACATTCCAGACCAATTTTATTCTCTAAACAACAACTCCCAATATAAACTATTTTAACATCACTGGATAGATAGATAGATAGATAGATAAATAGATCGATAATAACTAATTTAACTTTTAACCATGTTTTTATCTAACGTGTGCTCTTCGCTTATTTCGACATCATTTCCAGTCGTCCTGAACTTCTCCTTGCCACTGGAATCAAGCAGTGCTGATTCAGAAGAGGTGCATGTCTTTTTAAAAATCTTTTAATATTTTTTTTTTTTTTTTTTTAACACAGTGATCACCACTTATCAAGGCCCGGAAGCCACTCAGGAATAAGGGTTATTGCAAGTACATTACGTTAGTGTGGAGATTTGATGAAGTGTTTACTTAAGGGGGCGGTTCATTAGGAATTTAACATTGGACTTGAACACATCCAAGTTGTAGTCCGGTGGGAAGCAGGCAGACGGAACAGAGTTCCACAGGCGTGCAGTTCTAAGAAAGAAGCTTTGTTCATGGAATCCGCGTTTTGATTTAGGCACAGATATAGAGTGGGGGAAATTTTTCACAGTGGATTCAGCTAGACGGGTGTTTTTCGTGAAAGATTGGCGAGGGGCCGACCAGAGATTGGAGTTCAGACGAGCACCTGCCATGGAAATAACGATAAAACAAGGATAGGCTCGCAACGTCTCTTCTGTGGGAAAGAGGTTGCAGGGTAGAGAAAAGAGCATCCCCCACTAAGCCACGAAGTCTATTTTGTACTCTGTCAAGGCAGGATAGGCTGTTTTTAGCAGCTTCTGCCCAGATATGGCAACAGTATTCCATCCTTGGACGTACTTGGCTTTTATATAGATAGAGAATTGCATCAGTAGTGAGATATCTTCTGGAGCGGTAGAAGGATCCCACCATCTTTCCAGCGACCTTGGCAACAGACTTGATGTACGTGTTCCATTTCAGATCAGGAGTAAAGGTCAAACCCAGAAGCTTGTCAAAACACGGGGCCACACCCAGACGAGAGCCATCCATCACAATTGATGCCAGATAGGGATCAGAGCGTTGATGATTCTTTTTCTCTTCAAACAAGACATATCCTCACTTGAAACGTGAGGTGCTACTATTTTAGACCATGGACAGGTGACTGTGGGGAGTTGAGCAGTGGGATGTCTGTTCACATTACATTGAACTTATGCAGTAACAGTCATAAAAGCAGGAAACCGGGGAGGGAATTCTAAAGTCTAGTAGTCTGCGGAAAGAAACTATTAGATTAGAAGGCTTTCTGGCATCTAGGGACTTCAACAGTGAAGGAGGGGTTACTGCTTTTCAGGTTAGTTGGGAGTATGTACATCAAGGGGGCACAAGTGCTATGAGTTCATCGGAGCACATTCCATTTAAAATATTTGTAAAACAGTCACAGGATTGCGACAGAAATTGGAGCTTGACTAATAGTATGAGACCTAATAGATTTAAAACTTTTAGAACTTGTCTAGTGAGAGATTTATGGTAGTTGCACCAATCCAGATGTGGCAACAATACTCCATGCATGGGTGAATTGTGGCTTTGTAAAGATATAAGTATAAGATGCTCTCTGGTGTAAGTGGGACAGATTGCTGAAACAATCTTTGGCTTGGTGCTTGTATTACTAAGTGAAAGATTCTTATTTAATATTGAGATAACCTGCACCACTACATGATTAATTTTCTAGCACGATAGAGGGATCCCACCTTCTTTGCAGCAGCTGTGGCAATGTACTCAGTGTGTTTGTTCCAATTGATGTTGTCTGTGAATGTTAAGCTGATAAGTTTGAAGGATGAATTCTCAGGTACGGTGTTGCTTGACATGGCAATCGGTGATTGAGAATGTATTTTTGTAGTTGTGCTGGGAAAGAAGTTTAGTCTTAGTATCATTAAATGTTACCATTCACTTATGGCTTCATTCCACTACCAATTGTACAACCCTTGCTTCACAATTACATGTGCAGAGGATATCCATTGTCTCTCCTCAAGACTGAATAGCATCAATCAAGATTGTGAAGCCTTATAGTTGAAAGATTTTCTAGAATCAAAATTATGGATTTTGATTCAATTGTGAATAAGGATTCTAGATTTAAAGTGTTGATCTTCATAAGACAGACATGAAAATAATACTGCTTTGTTCGAGGAAGTAATTTTACTTATCCTGTTACGAGTATTCTTAAAAATATGACCTTGAGTGTGTAGAACGGTCTCTACCAAACTACCCTGTCAGTATTTAGTCTACAGATTTGAAACTTGATATATAGGGAATTAGGACCTGATTAGATTTGTTTTTAGCTGGTAAAAATAGCTGCTAAGGGGTCAAAATAAAAAAAAAGTGATTGAACTTGGTAGACGTAAGTCGACTTATAGTGCTTCTCTACACATACGCAAATATGTGTATATGTTAATGGTTTATTTTCAAAGGTTTGATATTCATCATGTAGCTCAGATGGTAATAAAACTAAAGTGTTAGTTTTTGGTTTTGATTCTAGCTGATGGCACCCAAGTCTTTTTTTTTTTTTCCTTTTAACTCTTGAAACCACTACTATATATTAGGTACAATATAATTACTAGATAAGTGACTCTATAATAATAAATACGAAATCTGCATAAATTAAAATATGGGTGATTTCCAGGTCATGATTAGAAGCGGAAATCATTATGTCTCATTATGTCTATGAAATCATCGGGGTGATGCTGGGTAGCTTGCTAGTTTATAAATTTTTTTTTTTTTTTGTTCTGTGTGGGAATTGGGCAAAGTTTATTCACGTTTCTCAAAGTTCATTGTCTTCGTTTGGGTGAAAAGTAGTCTAACTGGTTTTGTCAACCTGCCCTATATCTATTATCTTTCTCGCTTTCGCAAGATGTTACTCTTTTCTACCACCCACGCACCCATCCACTTCATTGCCTTTTCAGATGATCTCAATTCTCTTGTTTTGATATCAACAAAGTATCATAAATATTCATTGTTAACGTTCTGGTCCCACTTGTTGCATTCTTTTACATAAAAAAAAAAAAATAAATTAAAAAAAATGTGGATTAGCTAGTTATATTTAGAACTATAACATGTGGTCCCCCCTCCCGGAGGAGACGACGACTCATCATATTAAGTTTAACATCCATTATACATGCAAGCATGTGTTGGATCTCTGACCAGGTCTTTATTTCTTCTTCTTTCTCTCAAGTCCATCCTTATCACTTCCTCCCATGTTTTCTTTGGCCTTCATCTACCAACTGATTGGTATAACTCAATCATAAAAATGGTGATGTTGTTTTACAAGAGACATATCTGTGATAGATGTCTTGGTCCGGGAACTGTTATAGGTTGGGAGCATAAGCAGGTACTTGTCAAACATGGAGGCACATATGTAAAAATGCATTCATGTGGTATAGTGTCTCATCTAGAAGCTTATTAAAGTTCTACAAATGAGTCAATAATCGAACCCACCACTTCACAAAATGAGCCTGAAGGATCTTCAAACATATCAATGTTTGAAGAGAATGATATTGATGAAGAATCAGGAATCTTGAATGATCATGTTGAACAATATCAAACTGTGAGTGAGAGACATATACTATTAAAACAAGTGAAGCATGCATGGTCCCCCGTGAGTGCACAGTGAATGAGGCATAAAAAAAAAAAAAAGTTCAGCATTTGCACCCCCCTCCCCTCATTTAGCCCGAAAAGTCCCCAAGGCCTTAACATATTTAAATTTGAGTTCAGCACCATGCAAAACTGCTAATAAATAGACATACACAGAAAATTTTGGACAAATATGGTAAAATAGTCCTAAAAATTGAGTGTTTTTATTAGCCTTAAAAGAGCTCCTGGGGCACATCCAAGAGTTATCGCCAAGTATAGACAAACAAAATTATACAGAAATCAGTTAGTTTCAACTTTTCAGAAAGTTTATATAAAAATCCAAGGCATCAGTTTTTTTTTGTTTGTTTTTTTTAATAAGCACAAAAATGTCAATTTTAGCTATTTTAACCTGAAAGGCACCTGGGGGGGGGGGGCAACCGGAGTTTCCTGGAAAATTCCTTTCTTACTTTTTTTTTACTCTTATGTTTAATGTTTGTGGAAAATTTCAAAAAATTTCCAGGGCATAGTTATTGAAAAAAGTGCGGACAGACAAATGGACAAGGGTAAATTTACAGGTCCACCCTCCTTTTGTCGGGGGATCTAGAAAAAAAAAAAACAATGCTTCATAAACCAAGACAATCTATTCAATGAAAACTTGCTAATGATGAGGAGGATTCAGAATGGTGAACATTGAATGTCATAAGTAGGGCCAGCAAAGCCACGGATAAAAAGCATTTAATCAATGAGCCTCCTCTGATGATGAGTGACACATAATGATTTCCTCTTCTAATCATGACCTGGAAGCAGCAAGAAAACGCAAACTACAAAGCTGAGTTGAAAATAAAGTTTACGCTCAAGTGCCTGACCAGGCCAACCCAAGATATCCACAAGATGGGTTTATACAAATAAAAACCTCCAATGGCAAACAAGTTTATAAAGCTAGAATTGTGGTAAGAGGCTTTTAGGAAAGGGATTCCAACAATATAAGGAACGCGGCACCAACATGCTTTAAAGAGACATAAAAACAGCATTTTTACAGAGTAAAGACTTAGACCGATTGGTCTATTTGGATCCTCCTAAAGAAGCCGATGTGCCTCCAGGGTGTATTTGGAAGCTCTCCAAGTGTCTATACAGTTTGACGGATGCATCAAGGTCCTGGTACCTTACACTCGAGGAGGAATTGTTGAAGTTAGGAGTTTCTAAATATGATCAAGCTATATTTACATGGAACTTTTGGAAACAAATTGCATGGTATTATCGCTACTCGTGTTGATGATTTTTGCTTTGCAGGTTCAGAGATCTTTCAAAGCAGAGTTCGGGACAGGATTCCTCACTTGTTCAAGGTCAAATCTGAAGAATTTGCAGAGTTCAAGTATATAGGATGAAGCATAAATAAAACCAGGAATGATTTAAAATTTAGACGAATATGTCAAGATGATGAAATGCATCCCGCTAGAAGCAGGCAGGAATTTGAAAGATGCCTGATCTTCAATAGAAATTACCGAAATCAGGCAATTGATTGGTCAACACTTGGTTAGCCACCCAAACCAGACCTGATCTTAGTTATGACGTCAGTGAGTTAAGTTTAATGTTAAAAATGGAGAATGCTTAAAATAGGCTAACAGGGTGGTAAAAAAAAATGTGAACAAAGAAATCTCAAATATTTCTGGCTTGGAGAATCTTGAACATTTAAAAATTGTGAATATAGCGATGCCTCCTTTGGCAATATAATAGATGGAGATTAATAGATTTTGGTTGGAAGCAATGAAATAATATGCCCATTGCTTATTAGATAAGATGTCAAAAGTACTTTAGCTGCTGAAACTTTAGCCATGGTTGACATGGCAAAAAAACCTGCATTTTTTTTTATAGAGAGCTGTTGTTAGTTTTACAATTGAGACAATATTGACAACATTTTCTGCAAAGCATAATTCCTGTCGTTATAATTCTGTACATTCCTTAACCCAAATTTCTCTCGATGCAACACGTCTTTAACCCTCAAATTATTCAGTTGTTTGAAAGTATAAACCATTATAACATTCCTCTCTCTTAAGTCTATCACTTTCTTCCACGTGTTTCATTGTCTTCCCCTGTGAATTGGACCTGCTACCTCAACTGTTCTACATCTACTGACTCAAGAACTCTCATTTTTTTTTTTTTTTTTCGTTGTGGCCATACCATCAAAGTCTCTTGTTCATTCTGCACATATCTTCCTCAGAGGTCAGATCTAAGTCTTGCCTTTAGCACTTGCATTACGCTTCCATCAGATCATCCTCGTATCATTTTTCTCCATGCAACGCATGTCCTCAACCCTCGCTGTCCAGGTTTTGCTTCCATACGTCCTTACATTGTGTACATCTGTTTGTGGATCTTTTTGTAGTTTTTGCCTTTTAGCTGAACATACATACACACAGACAATTATCCTTTATATTATAGATGGGGGGGGCGGTCATAAAATACAGTAAAATATATTTTAATTTATAGTCAATTTGCGATATAAAAAAAAGGAAAAAAAAAAGGGACTTGAGTGCTATCAGCCAGAAATGCAACCGAAAAAAAACTTTTGTAAGCAAAAAAAAAAAAAAAAAAAAATTTCAATAAGAGACTCTGCATAGAGATGGATATTTTAAGAGAAACGATTGACAGGAAGGAAATTGCAAGTATCTCTTGGATACCAAATGATGTACGAATTGCTGACTCCCTGACGGAGAAAGGAGTGCTATCATTCAAGATTCTTAAGTTCATATCTGAACCAAAGGAATCCTCTGTATAAAATAGGGGAAGAACTGTTAATCCATGCAATTAATCTCCCCTGAAGACTCTCTCAGCTAGTGAAGCAGCTTCCAGACGAATGTGGCCCTGTCGGTGGGGCATTAGAATATGCCGACTGCCCCCCTGCAGAGGGTAAAAGTCCCTCAATGGGGGTCCTAGATATGACCTTAAACTATATCCAGTGGTGAGGCCGCAGCTTGTGGGCTTTGGGGAGTGTGGAGCCACCCTTTAATTACCATTGCTCCCAGGTCCACTCTGACCCGGAGTGGTAGTACCTGTTAGGGTCCCAACTATGGGTTAAATAGAAACCGACGTAAAAACAACAAATATATTCTATTAAAAAAATTTTTTCTTCAAAATCTTTGGATTCGGCATTAAATAACCCGAAAAGGGGTTGATATGCCGTAAAACAAAAACAACCAACCAACCAATCCAGATGAATGTTGGACAGCTGCCATTACTGTAAGTTGATGTAGCTAGAAAGAGTACAAATTGAAGATATTCTCTCCGTATCCGTTGTCGAAGTTCATCATTTCACGTGTTTACATTCTTTAACCATTCATGTTTTTCAGTTAACACCAACGACGGTATATTTAATTTCCAGTGAAGTGATTAATTTTCATACAAAAACATGGCGTCCGTTTTGGAATAGATGCATGTGTGGTTTTTTTAATGTTTTCTAAAGTAAATTTTTGATTTTAATACTTTTTCACCTATGAATCATTTTAAAAAAAAAAATTTTTTTTTTACATGGGGGTCACGACTTATCAAGGCCCGAAGGCCACTCAGGGATAAGGGTTATTGCATGTACAGTAATCAATGAGATAGTATTGTAGTAATCATTAGTACTGGGAGTTTTGATAGTGTCTTACTTAAGGGGGCGGTTTGTCAGGAGTTTTTTTATGTTGGACTTGTCCCAGAAAACTGCAATACTGTTTGAAACCTTGATTATCAGGAAAAATATAGAAGCTGCTGTTAAAAATGAATCCCTTTTCTGAAAACGTTGTTGAACTCTGCGTTTTCAAAAATGATTTCATCGTATTATTCTTATATCATTTCTCTTCATGCAACGCATGTCTTTAACCCTCAAATTATTCAGTTGTTTGAAAGTATGAACCATCATAACATTCCTCTCCATGCAATGCACATCACATTATCACTCTTAAGTCTATCTTTATCACTTCCTTCCACGTGTGAATTGGACCTGCTACCTCAACTGTTCTGCATCTACTGACTTAAGAACTCTCATTTTTAGTCGCGTGCAAGCAACTCTATAAGTCGGTCTGTCTGTCCGTAACACTTTTGTGCTTGGCCTTTTTGGTTGAGATCAAAGGTCTGTTGTTAATAGATGCTGTTCTTAGCTTTTTAAGCTTTTCTTGGCCTTTTGGGCAAGATCAAAGGTTATGAAAGGGTGAATGCGGTATTATGGTGAAAGATACTAGCTGGGAGAAACTTTTGATTTTGTTTAGTTCTGGAGTGACAAGGATGACCAACGACACCCACAATCCCCCCCCCCTTTTGAGTTGGCCATGTGCCTAAGTTTTTTGTTCAGTGTTGATTTTCAATGTATTTTTAAAATGAATAAAGGATTTAATACCTCAAAGTGTAGTATCTGTTCTTACTACATGCTGTACTTATGTTTGTAAATTTGTGATATAAAGTGGGGGATCACTTTTCTGTATTAATTTAATGCAAAATGATCACCCACTTTACAACCAGTCAGTCTCAAAGCCATTCAAGTCATTCTCCAGATCATTCAAGTTGTTTTTGAAGGATTCCAGTTATTTTTTAAGCATTCAAGTCATTCAATTCATCCTTAAGTTCATTAAAGTCATTCACTTTTTATTTATTTAAGTCATTTCAGACCATTTTTCGGTCATTTTAGTTTATCTTTAAGATTTTCGTGTCAATCTTTCATTCCCACATTCATTCATTACATGGGAGCACACGACTAATGGCTATCGACCTTTTTTTTTTTTTTTTTTTTTTTTTTTTTCATTGTGGCCATACCATCAAAGTCTCCTATTCATTCTGCACATATCTTCCTCAGAGGTCAGATCTAAGTTTTGCCTTTAGCACTCACATTACACTTCCATCAGATCATCCCCGTATCATTTTTTTCCATGCAACGCATGTCCTCAACCCTCGCTGTCCAGATTTTGCTTCCATACATCATCACATTGTGTATATCTGTTTGTGGATCTTTGTTTTGTAGTTTTTGCCTTTTAGCTGAACATACATACACACAGACAATTACCCTTTATATTATAGACGAGGGGGGGGGGCGGTCATAAAATACAGTAAAATATATTTTAATTTAGTCAATTTGGGGAGCGGGGGGGGGGGACTTGGGTGCCATCAGCCAGAAATGCAACTGAAAAAAAAAAACTTTTGTAAGAGGGGGGAAAAAAAAAAAAATGCTGTGTTCTGGGCGCAAACTTACATAACTTAAGTTCGTAAGCGAACATGTTATTAATCGGACCACGAGGACACGGATATTATAACGTTACAAATTTAGCTTTTTAAAATGAAACAATAAATCGACCGTTTGCGCATGCATGATTAACAAACTGTCGAAACCAATGTTTTTTACCTGACCCCCCCCCCTTCAAACAAAACGACATTTCTACATGAAATAATTGACAATTTTTTTTTCTAATTTTTCGTTGTTTGAGAGATCGCTCTTTCTAATGATACCAGGTTTGTCTGTTTAATGTGGATGACAAAAGTTTTCACTGAACACACACATCTAGATGTTGTAATGCTCCCCCTGCCAACCCCGACCCAAATATTACAATGATCAATTTCAAATGTTATCATTTCCTTCATTTCTTAGAATTGCTCACCTGTGGAACTCTCTCTTCCGTTTGCCTACTTTCCAGCTGACTACAATATGGCCGTCTTCAAGTCCTATGTAAACAAGTTCTTGATGAGCCGTTCCCCTTAAGTAATCCAATTTACCAAATTTACACTTCTAACGATAACTAATATATTGTCCTTTTGACCACTGTACACTCTTTAACTTTTATCCTTGAGTGGCCTCTAGGCTTTGATAAGTGATTCCTTTGTTAAAATTTTTTTTTTATTTTAAATTTTAATCTGTTTTTTCTTTCTACTTTCAGTCTTTGATGGGCGTCTTTCTTCACATCCAAAGTCCTGCGTTCTTTGAAGACTTGCCTCTTGAAAAATGGTCAGAGTTTGAATATAGTATGGACTTTGTGCACACTAAGTACCAACAAGCGGCGATAAATTGTTTCATTGCTGCCGGCATGTATGTGGCCGTTCTGGTGTTCGCTGTGATCCAACAGAGGCAGAATGCTAGGGCCAGCTACGTGCTATCCTAGCGAGGAATAATCACGTGGTTGTGGGGCAATACTCTTGTTCCACACTCTCTTTGCAGATATGACGAGTCTCTCTACTAGTACGTCACGGTGTAGAAAAGCGATGGAGCCCTCTTCAAAGAAGATGACCCTTACTCACCCCCACCCCACTTCATTCCTCCCTTTTTTTTCCCCTCCTTTTTCTAACCTAAACCCTAACCATTAGTCCAAACCCTGTCAAGTACATTCCCATGTTTTTTTTGTTTGTTCTCAGCCCTAACACTCCTTCCCTCATTTTATTTCCATCTTTTTTTTTTATTTTTCTTCATAACCCTTACTCCCCCCCCCTTTCATTTCCACATTTTTTTCCCTTTTCTTTTCCACTGTCTCCTGTAATCCTGACTTAAGAACGCATTCATTTGTTAATTTCAGAAGATGATTATCGTCTATAACAAAATATTTTGTGGAACAAAGTTTGCCTATAACAAGAATTCAGGCGGTACAATTATTAGCCAGAAAAAAAATTATCAAATGGAAAACAACTTGATGTCTGTAGATTATATATTAAAAAAAAAAAAAAAAAAATCGCGTCGTTCGAATGATTTCATCCGTTAGATGAGCTGGCCAAAATTGAACCACCTACAAAATAAATATTGAGTTTTTTTATTTTTATTTTTTATTTTTTTATGCTATCAAATTAAAAAAATTGAGTGATTGTCTAGAATCTCCCTTCTATAAAAGTAAAGAAATTTATATATGTACCTGCAATGGAAAGAAAATATCATATACCAAAAATTGCACAAATTGTGATCAAGTAGTTTTATTTTTATAAAAACGAAATTTTATGGCTAAACTAAGAGGCTATCTTGTGACGCCATTATGAAAACAATGTGAAGAAAGGAGATAACTTCAAATAATTCAAACTTTCAAGATTTTAGAAAGCCATTCGTAACATGGTTACAGGGGGGGGGGTGTATTGGAAAACTCAGATTAGCTTAAATGATTTTCTGTATGAAAATAAAACTACTTGATCAATTTACATAATTTTTGGTGTATGATATTTTCTTTCCATCATAGGTACTTACATCATTAATGTAGGGAAAATTCTGGACAAGTACTAAAAATTGTCTTTGTATGCGACTGTATCATAATATTAACTAGCAGTAATCTCGTGGAAACTCCATTAACGTTTTTTTTTTTTTTTTCTTAGTGTAGAAATAAACAAGAATGTATTTTGTTCACGTGCAACAAAGATAAGATTTAATGGCATTAGAACGGAACATAGGTCCTTTGCGAAGATGGTGAGTTTATACTCCTAAATTTAATATAAGTCGAATAAGCCAACAACAACAAAAGAAATTCATCATAAGAAAATAATTTGTAAATTATAACATCTTGGAGTCCAATAAACGAAACTTATTAATTAAATGGAATTAACCAATTGCCAACTATTTATTTGTGAAATATACAAAAGAAATTACCCTGTAAATGTGAACAAAACAGAATCAATTAAATATTTGAAAATATAACTTCAAGTGTAAAAACAGAATCAATTAAATATTTGAAAATATAACTTCAAGTGTAAAAACAGAATCAATTAAATATTTGAAAATATAACTTCAAGTGTAAAAACAGAATCAATTAAATATTTGAAAATATAACTTCAAGTGTAAAAACAGAATCAATTAAATATTTGAAAATATAACTTCAAGTGTAAAAACAGAATCAATTAAATATTTGAAAATATAACTTCAAGTGTAAAAACAGAATCAATTAAATATTTGAAAATATAACTTCAAGTGTAAAAACAGAATCAATTAAATATTTGAAAATATAACTTCAAGTGTAAAAACAGAATCAATTAAATATTTGAAAATATAACTTCAAGTGTAAAAACAGAATCAATTAAATATTTGAAAATATAACTTCAAGTGTAAAAAAAAAAATCAAGTGTAAAAAAAAAAAAAAAAAAATCAAGTGTAAAAAAAAAAATCAAGTGTAAAAAAAAAAAAAAAATCCCAAATAAATGGAATTGGCTTTAAATGCCCCCCCCCTCCCCCCAAGATATGCTATGAAACAAAACTATTTAAATTATTTGGACTACTACTCTCGTCTTGGATAGCATTCTTGCATCGTTTTGGTCAATATAATCTCCCATCTTTGGATGCTCCTTGTCAGACTCTGGAATCTGTACATAAAAACCCACGGTGCAATGGATAGAAACTAATAATCGGCTTTAAGTGATGATCTTTTTCTGGGGGTTGAAGATTCAATCCTTGGCATGGGCGAATCTACCTGGTCATGGCTGATAGAATGTGAAAAGATTAAATAAAATGTTCCATTTGTACTTCCATACAGATTACCAAGTTCGACAAAATGCTCCCGAAGTTAGCGATTACATCGACTGAACCGTTCTGAATATGACCTCAAAGATGAGAACAGTAGTGCGAATAATTATAAATCCTCATCTCAAATTCTAAAATGAAACTTATGATTTCTTTGCATATAAAAGCAAATTTAAAAAAAAAAAGAAATTTAAATTCCAAATGTGTTCATTTAAGTTTGGAAAATTGTGATTAAAGTAGGTTGGAATAGAAATAGCTATGAAATTGAGACGATAATTGTTCTTCTGAAATATTTTTTTTCGACTTCAATTTGTTTTCATATGGATTGAGATTTTCTTGCATTTGTAAAACAAAAAAAACTCAAATTCATTGATCACAAAAAAAAAAAAATCAGAAAATTTTGAATTTTTACCCTCTATATGCAAAACATTAAGAAAAGTCTTCTCCAAACTTGATGTGTTAATTTTTTTTTTTTGGCTCTAATAGTTTAAAACTTTTCTCCAAAAAATATTCGGAAGGTGTACAAAATTTTTTTGTTCCGATGGAAAAAATTTTTTTTTTTTGTGAATCAAAATTTGTTAAAAATAAATCTTGTTATGCTAGAATAAATTTGCTATTGTAAACGTGAATTGGTTTTGATTTAAATTTTTTTTTCTTGTGTTATAACTAGCGCTATGACAACAGCATATTCTTTTCATTATTTTGACTCATATATCAGACACAGACAACCGAGAATCACATCACTATAAAAAAAAAAAAAAAAAAAGCATATAAGATATCAACGGATACACACTCGAGTCAAAACAATGAAAAGAATATGCTGTTGTCCTAGCCCTATTTATAATTTTATCATTTTTTGAATGGTTGTTACATCTTTGGCATGGCAACCAGCTTCCTGGGTGTTAACCCCATAGGCACCCCCTCCTCCCTTTTACATTTAGGAATTAATATCGTCAGCGGATCTTGTTTGGTCTTCTGAGTTCAGTGTTATTACTGGCAGGACCGTTGTGCTGGAATTAAATGCTTTGTATAATAAGTGATTGATGCATATTTATAAAAAAAATTTTTTTTATTTTAATCAATCCAATGCATACAGTTCACGATGGAAAAAAGAACTACCATGTAATTCATATTGACATAAGTACAGTATTCAGGAGTAACTGGACTCTCCGTATGCATCTTGTGCTAATAAATCCCCCTAAAAAAAAAAAAAAAAAAAAAAAAAAAAAAATCTTGACTGTCCTCCACTAAAAGTAAGGTTAGAAGAACCCTGAAAAACTGTAATATGTGGAGAGATGGAAAAGTTGGGTATTGTTGACCATAGAGGGGAAAAGAAAAACCATCTACCATTATGGGACAGAAGTACAGCAGAGATTAAAATGACAAAGAAGCAGGAGACCTAGTATACAATTTAATACAATATGGGAATCATTAAAATACATATGTATATATAAACACACCAGGTTAAAGGTACTCAAGCAATAATTAAGGAATTTAAAGAGGTTTTAAAATGTCCCCAATAAAAGAGAAAGACTTTAATAAAAATGTCTAACCTGGATATAAGATACTTCTGCCTTTACAGCTCTTATATTAAAAGCTAAGGATGTAAGACGCTGGGTCTACCATTCACCAATAAGAGCCATTGTCAACCAAAGTAAACGTTAGCTAACTTCCTGAGGAATCAGTGCTAAACTAAGGTTTCAACTTCGTCACAACCATAAAGCCGATTCCATACATAGATATGATAGCTCCAATAAAGGAGGCAGCCTTGAATAAACCCAAGAGCACAAGGAGATGAACTAAGCAAGCACTTGAGAATTCAAAGCCTCCAAAACCGAACTTCTCAAAAGGAAGAAGTATTGGCTATCAAGTCCCTGTGTGGTGACAGTAATATCATGCTACCAGCTGAAAAAGGCAATGCTACGGTGGTAATGGATAGAGCAGAATATTCCAAGAAATTGGCAGATTTAATAGAATCTGGTGGCTAATGTAAAGTGTTAAAAAAAAAAAAAAAAAAAAAAAAAAAAAAACCTTGAAAACGGAAAGGGAGCTGTCACAGATCCTCAGTAAGAACAAGGGCCTTATACCACCTGCGAAATACAGACAGCTAGTAAAATATTATAGCAAGCTACCACACCTATACAGCCTACCTAAGATTCACAAGGACAGTATTCCATCAAGACCCATTGTCAGTAGCCGACGTTGAGCATGACATTCATTGAGTTGGTTCCTGGTAGATATCATCCCAATCAATCATCGGCAAATCTCCATCATACGTCAAGAATTCAGCTCACGTTGTGGAAATAATAAACAATGCTCGTATTCATTCCAACCAGATGGCGAGTCTGTTCGCAAAAGTACCCACTCATGCGACTGACAATAGTACGGGAGACGCTGACATCGGATGCCTCACTGAAGAACACACTTGCATCCCAATTGACAATATAATGGAGATGTTGATCTGTGTAAAAACTACATACTCCATGATGGGATCCGATATATATCGGCAGGACGAAGATCTGGCGATGGGATCACCATTGTCCCCGGTACTGGCCAATGCATACATGGAATAATTTGAGGAAATGGCATTAGAATCAACACCACTAAAGCCAACAATGTGGTTGCGATATGTAGAGGACACATTCATACTGACCCCATCAGGAAGATGTTCAAACGTTACTAGACCATGTGAACTCGATCCATCCAACTATACAGTTCACAATGGAAAAAAAAAAAAAAAAAAACCAATAAATTATTCCTAGATGTGCTTATAACCCACACTGGTCAGGGGCTTATATCATCTGTATACCAAAAGCAAACATTCACTGGACAGTACCTAAACTTTAACTCCCACCATCCATAGGTGTTAAAAAAAAAAAAAAAAAAAAAAAAATCGTCCATTGCCTACAACAGAGCAAAAACAATATGTAGTGGCAGTGCATATCAAGGAGATGGACAGTCTGAGAGAAACCCTCCACAAAAACTATCCAGAGAGCATGACATCAGCTCCAAGAAATCTGAACCAGACACAAAAGGACACCACTCAGAAACTCACTGTTTGTATACCATATATGAAGGGCTTGTCTGAAAAAACTTCAAATATAATCCATATAACATCAGGACAGTATTAAGGAGTAATTCAACTCTCCAGAAACAGCTTGTGAGTCACACCGCCTACAGAAAAAAAAAAAAAAAAAAAAAAAACCTAAGAACTGTATATGAAATCCCATGTAAATGGGGAAAACTATAAGGTGAAACGTGTCGTCCATTGAAAGTACGGTTAGAAGAATATCTAAAAAGCCATAGTACTTGGAGACTGAAAAGTCAGATATAGCTGACCATTTGGAAGAAAAAGGGGGGAAAAAAAAAAAAAAAAAACAAAAAAAAAAAAACATGATTTAAGTTGACCTAGAATAGAATTTAATGTATGGAAAGCAGTAATTATAGATAATATATACAATTAATAAATAAAACATGATATAGATATGTGAATATATAGTAATATTTACAACTAGAAATAGGTTTAAGGCTCCTAAAATTCGTATCAGAATTGTCTCTAAAATTTGTATCAGAATTGTCTGCAAGGACTCATGGCATAGTGGTTAGAGCACTTGGAAAAAAAAAATTGTAAAACGGTTTAATCCTCAGTGTGGGCAACAGAAAAATACAATTGCAAATTACTTAGGACCTCTATCCAGTCATGGCTGATGGAATAAGATGTAAATAAAGCATTTCGCTCGAATTCTGTCAAAATTCCAAGTTTGACAAAATACACCTGAAGGTCAGAGGTTACATCAACTGAAATATGAGGGGGGGGGGGATATTACAAGATGAGAACAGTAGTCTGAGGAGTATCAATCCTATAAACTTATTCTTGCACAAGTCCTGTAGAATATGTGCATTAATATGATCCCATAAGAATATGTGCATTAATATGATCCCATAAGAATATGTGCATTAATATGATCCCATAAGAATATGTGCATTAATATCGTCCCATAAGGATATGTGCATTAATATCGTCCCATAAGGATATGTGCATTAATATGATCCCATAAGGATATGTGCATTAATATGATCCCATAAGAATATGTGCATTAATATGATCCCATAAGAATATGTGCATTAATATGATCCCATAAGAATATGTGCATTAATATGATCCCATAAGAATATGTGCATTAATATGATCCCATAAGAATATGTGCATTAATATGATCCCATAAGAATATGTGCATTAATATGATCCCATAAGAATATGTGCATTAATATGATCCCATAAGAATATGTGCATTAATATGATCCCATAAGAATATGTGCATTAATATGATCCCATAAGAATATGTGCATTAATATGATCCCATAAGAATATGTGCATTAATATGATCCCATAAGAATATGTGCATTAATATGGTCCCATAAGAATATGTGCATTAATATCGTCCCATAAGAATATGTGCATTAATATCGTCCCATAAGAATATGTGCATTAATATCGTCCCATAAGAATATGTGCATTAATATCGTCCCATAAGAATATGTGCATTAATATCGTCCCATAAGAATATGTGCATTAATATCGTCCCATAAGAATATGTGCATTAATATCGTCCCATAAGAATATGTGCATTAATATCGTCCCATAAGAATATGTGCATTAATATCGTCCCATAAGAATATGTGCATTAATATCGTCCCATAAGAATATGTGCATTAATATCGTCCCATAAGAATATGTGCATTAATATCGTCCCATAAGAATATGTGCATTAATATCGTCCCATAAGAATATGTGTATTAATATCGTCCCATAAGAATATGTGCATTAATATGATCCCATAAGAATATTGGGAAACTAATAGGGAATTAAAATGTTAAAAATATGCGAATTAGCTCGGTCTTTTGCAGATGAATGCAAATCCACGACCCATATAGAAGTTGTTATTTTTTTTTATATTAAAAACCCTTTTCTAATTAAAAAGAAAAAATACAATTTATAGTATAGATTTAAAATTAATCTTTATTTGCATAAAATTCCCCCCCCCCCATTGTGACATTCTATTTATCCTGCTATAAAAAATAAATTCCTAATGAATGAGAAATGGGAATTTGAACTTCAAGTGCAATACTTAGTGTATTTATTTTTTTAAATTGAAAGTATTAGGTTGGTGTAAAAAGAAAATGTTTTTTAAAGTTCAACTTCATTGTTTGTATTACTACACAGATTTAAAAAAAAAAAAAAAAAAAAAAAAAAAAAAAAAAAGTTACTTTACGTAAATAGATAATTTTTACTGTTGATTTAATGTAACATGTTTATTCAGCTTGAATAACTACTGATGTATTGGAAAATCAAAAATGGCGCCAGACTGTTGAACACGCTAAGTTTGGGAAAAGGAGTTCATAAAAACTGGACAAAATATTGTTAAAAACCTACCGAATATCAGCCTGTGTCACAGTAACATTGAGAGTTTCTAACAGTATTTTGCATAGTTTTTATTTTTAAATCATTTTCCCAAACTTACTGTATTCAGAATCTGGCAATAATTTTCCAATACATTGATATACACTTGAGCTGAATAAACCTGTTACATTAAATAAAAACAGTAAAGATTATCCAGTTAGGTAGAAAAGTAACTCAACACTAGAAAGACGCTATTTTCTAGCAAATTCAAATCTGACACGAGTCCGTATGTTCTTACCATCACCCCCCCCCCCTCACAAGGGGTAGAGTTATTTACAAGGTCTAATCTTAATATAGGGAAATCCAACTTAAGTTGGATCCTTTATTGGGGTGAAGATAAAAATTGTCCCATCCAGAACAGAAAGATTGTAGTTTTTAAATGTATGTTTACATATTAGACAAGACCAAAAGTGAGGAGATAAGGGGCTGTTAGGCTTTATCTACATTTTTACACTTGACAGAAGAGATAGTATCAAATATTTCAGTTAGAAAATTGGGATTTTATTTTTAAATATCTCTATCAAAAGGTTGGATACATTTTAAATTTTATTGTAATTGCTCCAGACAAGACGTTAAGCAACTTGATGCAAAGGGGGGGGGGAGACAAAAAAAAAAAAAAAAAAAAAAAAAAAAAAAAAAAAAAGAAACAATCTTCAGAGTTCAAACCATGCAAACGTTAGATGAATGAACGCACCTAACAATTCCATTTGTCAGAAACGTGGAATCTGAGGATTAAAAGACAAAAGGAAGGGAGTTGGGTGGCTGCCGAAAGTAAACCCAACATCCACTTTCTATTCTCAATTATTCAGACGTGAACATTTATAAAAAGGTTATACAAGGATATGGAGTGATAGTGGAATTCTAGAAATATGGAAAGATGGTTCACTGGTTAAGGATTGATGACTTGGGTGTGCCAAGTTAGAGCCCAGTTCGTTCCACAAAGAAAAAATTTTTAAACTTTCAGCTAGAATGTTGGCAACCTTAACATGGTCCGTACCGTAATCTCATTGTCTTTCTAGAAAAATTTCTGAAGAGAAAAATATTGGAGAAAGCAATGCGAACACTAAAATCTTCAGATTCATAAGGAGTATGTTTTTAACCAATGTAGGGACTTGCTGTAAGAGACTAAGATTCCTATGAGCCGACCATATAAAAAGAGTTCAAGAGAAAAATATAATTGAAAACAAAAATTGATGTTATTTCCATTTTATTTGACGATATTTTACAGACAAAAATAAAATATTGTATCATTCGATTTTATTAGATAAAATCATCTAACAGGGTTTTAAAAAGCTTTGACAAAAATATAGCGAATGATTTTACAATGTTCATTTTCAATTTTTAAAAACAAAATCGTCAGCGGGAGCGAATAGATCACCCAAGGTTTCAATTTTATTCCAAAGTTTTGAATATTAAAATTTGGAAAAATAACAAACTATCTTTTGTATTGAAAAATGTTCAATCATCCAGAGCAGCATTAATTCTCCAGGCGACGTGAGCAAGGTCCTCCATTTGGGAAAGGTAAGCCACTGTGGAATTCCAGCCTTGCTGCAAATGAAAAATTTTAGAAAATTTGTGAAAAATAGTGGGGAGGGAGACTAGGCTGAAAGTTGAATACGAGCATCAAGGTTATAATACAGGGTGACAAAAAAAAAAAAAAAAAAAAAAAAAAAAAAAAAAAAAAAAAAAAAAAAAAAAAAAAAAGCGCCCCCCCCCAACTCTAATTAGGCCCCATTTCTTAGTGTTTTGTCTGAACAAAATTTAAGTATTCTTTGTGCCAGCTCCCACTGGAGTCTTGGTGTATTCACGGTCGTTGATTCTGTCATGTCCTGTAAAAATAAGGGCAATCGGTGAATGGAGATTTTACGTATTTTTGGGGGTCACCCCGTATAAATCTCACCCGTCTGTTTAAATGTATACATGTTTGCCTAAAACTTGACAGAGGCGACGAATTTTCACAAGATCAGTATCGTTTCGAAGCTTGGCCCTTCAGACGATAAATATTGAAAATTTCTACAAGGAGCGGGGGGGGGGTGGAATCGCTTGTTGCCGAAAGTCATACCCTCTTTTCGATTGACTAGTCCATGGTGATAAGCAATAAATACCAGGGAATGCGGACAAGGCTACCCAGGCAATTTTAGTTCAGAGTGTTGTGTGCAGCTTTTTACATACCACTTAATCGAGCTTGATCTCGCCTACTTTTGTACTTAAATTGCAGAATTGCATAGGTGAAAATCTTTAAGGGTCCAATATTTTGGGATTCTAATATTCAGAATTATTCAGACTCAGTAATATGAACACCCCACCACTCAGAGCTAAGACACCAAAGACCCTTGGGAATTTGTTAACTGGAAAAGGAAGGGTTGTCAGTAGAAAGAGGCATGTCCAAGTGCAAGGAGGAGGGGGGGAAAAAAAAAAAAAAAAAAAAACCCAAGAAATACAAAGCGCAATCGAAAATAGTCAGCTGGGAGCGACCGATAGGATTTATTTCCCCCGCTTAAACAGATTCCTGTTTCAAGTCAATGTTTTTGGAGTTAATTTACAGGCAGTTGAGTAGCCGAGAGCAGATCCGGGAGAGTTTTTTTTTTTTTTTTTTTTTTTTTTTTTTTTTTTTTTTTTTATATATATATTATATATATATATATATGTGTGTGTGTGTGTGCATCACTTAAGGCCAAGAGGCCACTCCAGGATTAGGGTTAAAGAGTGTACAGTAGACAATTGGACAATAAAGTAATCGCTAGTCATGGAAATTCGGTAAATTTGTTAACTTGTATGGGATGACTCATCAAAAACTTGTTTACGTTGAACTTTAAGAACCATATTGTAGTCAGCTGGAAAGCAGGAAAACGGAAGACAATTCCACAGGCGTGCAGTTCTAAGAAAGAAACTGTTCATGGAATCTTTAGATTTAGGCACAGATAAAGAATGGGGAAATTGACTGTTTTCTGCTAGACAGGTGTTTGGTCCCCCTCGAACTTTCACATAAATTGGAGTTCAATCGAGCACTTGCCATGAAAATAACGATAAAGCAGAGAAACTCGCAACATCTTGTGAGAGGTTGCAGGGAGAAGAAAAGGACATCCTACGAGGCTACAAAGTCTATTTTGAACTATCAAGGCAGAAAGTCCTTTCTAGCAGCTCCTGCCCAGATGTAGCAACAGTACTCCATCCTTGGACATACCTGGCTCATATAGAGAATTGCATCAGCAGTGAAATATCTACTGGATCAATAGAAGGATCAATCCATTTTTCCAGCAGCCTTGGCAATGGATTTAGTGTAAGTGTTCCATTTCAGATCAGGAGTAAAGATCAAGCCCAGAAGTTTGTCAAAACCTGAGCCATTCATTTCAATTGATGCCAGATGGGGATCAGAGCGTTGATGTAAAGATAGAAGCTTGGTTTTATATGCATTAAAAGTAACCAGCCACCTTTTTCTCCCATTGTACCACTTGCTCAAGATCAGAGGAGAGAGAATCAGAGAACTTAGTTTATGGTCTTACATGTGCTACTATAGTGTTATCAGCATAAAGGTCTACGAATGATGTAAGGATGCGATTTGGAAGATCATTAATGTAGATCAGGAAGAGAGTTGGGCCCAGGGTGGAACCCTGAGGGACTCCAGGATTAATACTGTGAGCTTATTTCTGCCCGTCAACCACTATTATGAACCTATCAGAGAGAAATGATTTAATAATTAAGACATTTCCATTTAAGGATGGGCGCTAGTTCTGGTTGAAGTTTTTTTTAGTACTATAATTGGGATACCGTCAGGACCGGTTGCTTTACTGGAATAAAGGTTTTTGATTAGCTTGGCAACATCATGTACAGATATTTGTATATCAGTGTTTTCTGATACAGGAGGAAATCAGAGGGGTTGGCAGCCTTGGTCACAAAGGGTAGAATTAGCTGCAAAGTTCTTGGCAAAGAGTTTGGCTTTGTCTGATGCTGATGAGATTACCTCAGATCCATTGATGATAGTTGCGATAGAGCAGACGCTTCTGTTCAGGATTCCGTTTGCTATTTGCCAAACTGGTGGGAACCAAGCCGCTGCTCAGCTACTTTGGAATTAACGGACTGAGGATACAGCTCTTGCGTTCTTTATTACATTTTACAGTAGTTGCTGGCAGTCTTGAAAGCGGCTTTAGTCTCAGTACATCTATTATCTTGGAAGTAATGGAAAAGTTGATTTTTGTGCAATGGCAGCAGCACATTCTGGAGAGAACCACGGCTGGCTATTAAGTTTTTGCTGGAACTTTTGAGGGTATGAAACGGTCTATAGACACCAACAGAAGCTTCATAACTAAAGACAACCAATTTATACAAGGTGTTGCATTTATTTTAAATGTAATGTAAACTAGTGCTTTTGAAACAGTCAAGCCAGAATAAGATAAAGGGAAGAAATCCATGGTACACAAGCGTTGGGGGGGGGGGAGTTACATAGTTGTTGGGAGACAAAGATATGGTCTGTACCCAATGTTAACGAGCAAGTTTTTATTTGAGAGAAATCGCTCCAGAGAAGGCATTTACGTAAATACGAAATTAGTTCAAGGACAAAAACTTTAAGATTAGTTAGTTGGAATGGATCCAGACCCAGAAAACGGCAATTCTTTCCTTTTTCAGAAAGATTGCTTATGGAATATGAGGACTAAATGAAAAGCAGGAGTTACAGGGCTAAAAAAAAAAAAAAAAAAAAAAAAAAAAAAAAGAAGTTTTCTACTCTTTTACATTTAAGGGTCAAGGTGCAATTGTATCACAGATCAGTTGAGGATACACGAACTGGTCGAGAACTCCTATGTGGACAAAGCATATCTGAGGTAAAGGATATCAAGAAGTTTTGTTTAAGCTATAATGAGCCAAAAAAGGCAATAGGCAGTTAAAATTTGATAACATTAGAAATATCGGCAGCGTTGTCTTTTTAGCCTTGTTGCTAAGGTCGATATATCGATCATGCAGGGTTGGAAGGTTTAACAGCATTTCAACCTCTGAGGGGTCATTTTAGGCAAAGAAACTTGTTAAAAAAAATGTGAAACAAAACTGAAGATGCTTCCTAATTAAATATCTATTAGAAAGACCTGTGAAGATTTCACAATGGTATCTTTCACATGTAACATTGCTGGTGGACATTCAATGTAAATGGAGACACTGATATTACTAATCCTTTTAATTCTTGGCCTTCGGGGCCATCAAAGTGTAGTATCTGTTCCGGCAGGCGACCCCACATATAAGACCTTGGTCAATGTAGGGGCAACCCTTCATACCAATTGTCACTATCCAGCTCCCCTACTCCCCGGGGAGTTGGTCCCCATTTCCCCTTCACTCCTCACTTTAAAATCGGCCTTGTGCCTAATTTGCTCAGTGGCAGAGCAAATAAATACCTCAAAGTGTAGTATCTGTTCTTCAGATGCTGCACTTCAATTTCTTGTTCTGTCAGTGGAGGAGAAATCCTTCACGACTGAAGGAATTTTTATTTTTGTTTCTTTCCTCCACATTAAAAAAACGACCCTGGTGTCTAACCGTCCCGTGGGGAGGTATTGTAAATAGGAACCCTTTTGTTAAAACTAAAGTATTTATCCAAGTAATCTGGTTATTAAAGCTTTATCTCCAGTATACTTAAGAGGGACATTTCGATTGTATGGACACGACAAATGGAAACCCCACGATATTATACCATCTTTAGACAGAACAGATACTACCCTTGGATCCTAGCCAGAAAGTATATTTTAGTTTTACATATGGCCCAAAACTTTTTCTTTGAAATTTTCCCTTGTAATCCTATTTATTAGGAAACGAATAAAAGTTGATAACACTCATGTTTGTATTTTATTACCTTTCTTAATGCATAGGATCTCCCGATCAAGTCTAATATATAAACGGCTATATATCAGGGTAGCCATATTTTCAAACTACCTCCTCCGAAACCAAGTTATAGTGGCGCTAGGGGCCCCCTCAAACAATTGGAGGTTTTACAGGCTGTTCTTTTATGGGTCTTTAGCCAGTTAATTGTTTAAGAGCTAAAACTTGATTATTAAATGCTTTGTACATTCATCTTAGTTTATTTCTAACTGTTAATCAGTTTATATGTCCCGTTAGTCCAGTGGTAACGTCACCAGCTTTGAACACTACAGTTTCTGTTTTAGCTGATGGCACCTAATTTGGAAATCGTGACTAATATATGAAATCCGGACACATTAAAATTTAAGCGTATTTTACGCCCGGGGAAACCAGCCCCCCCCCCATTAGTCATGATCTAGAACCAGGACACGTATGCACATTTATATGTATAAATAGATAATTTACGTCCATTATGAGTAACCCGTTTTAGAAGGTTGGCTACTATTTAATTCAGATTATAAATATTGGTAAAAACAGTTACTTACCCTGAAAAGATAAGTCTGGTCACCTGGTTCCAGAAAAGAATTTGTACTGACGTGGCCATAGAAGATTCCCACAATCCTTTTTTGGTCATTTTCCTAAGAATGGAAAAGTTTTAGTTAACAGTTAGACTACACACTTGACTAATCTTTCTTGCAATGATTTATTGGAAGGAGTAAAGATTAGCGTTACGTCTGATTATTTAAAAAAAAAAAAAAAAAAAAAAAAAAAAAAGTATATCATTTGACAGATTTATTCAACTTACAGAGCAAGATGGTAAGGTAGAAGTCGCTGGATGTGTAATGAGGGTTCATAAATTTCCCCGGGAACATTTTGATGGCATATATCCCAACAGTCGGTTCTGATACGACAGGAGCATGTTCGAAATTAAGGTTTCCGTCTAGAGCATAATTGAATCCTGCTTTCATTTTAAACCAATTCAAGCCATAAAATTAAGGTTTTCTACAGTACAATGTAGACCACAAGGTCTTGGACTACGTAACTGCTGATTTCAATGACAATATGGAAGTCAATCATTCGTTGGTCCTCATTCAATCCCAGACAACGTCAGGTCTCCCTGCCACTATACATACATACATATACTAGCAAGCATTACTTACATTGATTTTGTTTGTATTAATGTTCATCGTCTGCGTAACTTTATCAAAGAACGAAGTCATGCTATTCACTTCTTCAGCAATTCGGAAAGTGTAGTCGTCCAATATACAGAAGGCGATTCTTTGGATATGAGCGAGGAGTTTTGTTGGAGTCATCTTAAATAATAAAAGTAATACATGATAAAGAGTTAATACAGATATATGATGTAGGTAACTATTTGATTAACTCTTAAACTATCGGTCACAACACTGAAACAGGAAATCATTAATGGAGAATAACTCCAGAAATATCGACAAGTAGAAATGCAAAATATTTGCCGACATTTCTATTTTTCGCATGCACAAATTCATAGCTTTAACTGTTTTAAAGTTATTTTTTTATGTCAGGTTAGCTCAAATAGTAGGGAACACGACCAGAGAGCTGAATATTTTTTCGATTCAAGCTAATGGCACCCAAGTCTTAATTTTGAAATCAATCAAAATTGAAGCTTGGCAGACGGAAAGTGCTTCTACGCATGTGCAAATATAGATTTATATTTCTAAGGTTATTTCAAGTTTATGTTTCGGTTCTAGCTTATGACTAGGGCTATAGCAGAATATTGTTTCGACTCCAGTGTGTATTCATGGATATGCTTTTATATAAAGTGATGGGGGTTCTCGGTTAATTAACTGTCAGATATATACTCGAGAGTCAAAATATTCTGTTATAGCCCTACTGATGACAAGTCTTACACAAAAAAAAAAAAATTGGCTATACTATAATTTGCTGATATGAAGCCTGTATTAACATATTTAAGCCTATGAAACGCCAATATAGCCTTTTCTATACAGAAGAAATTTCCATGACGACTAAAGCATAGACTAATTTAGCAAAATGGATTTAAAATGCAACAGATTTTGATTGAAAATTCTATAAGTCGAATAAATAGTCGCAATGGTGGTGGTTGGGGGGGGGGTGATGTCTTGGTATACTCACACTTGATCGCGGCGAAATATCCTTGAAAGCCTCTAAACATTCTTTCACATTTGTTGGACATTTTGAAAACAAGAGAAGCTGTTCTTTCTCGGTCAAAGGAGATTTCTGAAAAGTAAATTAGATGCTTAGAAATAATTTAAAGTGGCATATTTTAAATTAAATCAATTTTTATACAAATACATAGTTCACTTCAAAGATTCATTTTTTTGCATGTATAGTTTAAATACAAGTTAGGACATAAGCAACTCATGTGTATCTGGCTTAATCCAAGTCCAGTTTTTTTTTTATGTCTGAATTAAATAAGGCTGTATTTTGACAATAAGTTATCAAAGGTCTTCTAAGTGGTCCATTGCATCTGGTTTATCAGTGCAGATAGGGGACTTTACATATCCCTAGTAAAAATCTAATGGAGGTTAATTAAAAAAAAAAAAAAGTAAAAATTGACAGGTCGATTTCATGAAATTACTCGTTCATCCAAGGTCTCAGTAAACCGATAGTATTGTAACAGCCGACAGCTGCTACTAACAAGCAGAGCTACTTCTCATACTTTTGAGATTTGAAATCTATTTCTCCCTGGCTTGTCCAATCACAAACCAGCTCTGTCACGTGACTATATAGAAGGCAAAATCACGAACCCTTCTTTCACGGGGTTCTGTCTAGAAGCACATCGCCTGGGTCTTCAGCCCAAGCTGAACGTGATTATTACAAGCTATATTTCTCTTCAAACTCCTTGCTTCCACGTGCGCGTACGAACAATGAACTCTTACCAACACGTTTCTCTTGTACTCTAATAAAGCTACTAACAAAGGTAACAAATAAAATTTAATATAGAATAAAACTGCCATTTCGTTGTCTCATTTCCATAGTATCATTTGCAAACTGCTGTCAGTATCTTCAGGTTGAATTGTCAAACCTAGCGCAACTAAAAAATAATCAGTTGCCAAATCTGCAATTAAAAAGGGTCGTCAGTTTAAAGTTTGCCACATCAAAGAATGTATCTACACAAAGTGGAGTTTTGTGCCACATCAATATTAAAAGTCTACTTTTCTATGTACAGCACAATCAGGTTGACACCAGTCCTTGCCAGATCACCGAAGTTAAGCAACATTGAGCCTGGCCAGTACCAGATGGGTGACCATTTGGGAAGGCTAGGCGCTGTATGTACCTTCTGGGAAGGTTGGGGCGTGGGGCCAGCACCCTATAAAAAAAAAAAAAAAAAAAAAAAAAGGCATCCAAGTCATTTTTTTTTTTACTTGGGTACAATAACTGAAGGGAATATTAGCTCTATAATACGAAGTCAGTATAAACTAAATTATATTTAAGTGTATGACCAGGCAATGCTGTGCAGTCTGTTTATTATAATTCGACTGCATTGAAACTAAATACAGAAAGTTTCCTTTCTACAGTAAATCTATTACCAAGGTTGCTAAAAGGTTTTGATAGTATCTAAAACTATAGTTATAAAGTTTCTTTCCAGAAAGTTCCCATCCAGGGAATATTACACAACCTCTTCCCTGCAAACTACATTATAGTCTTCAGATCCTATATCAAACATGTCGACTCTTCTGCTTAAAATTTTCCATTTTTTATACAAATCACAAAATGCAGCATGAAGCCATTTTATGTAAGGAGCTTAAAAAAAAAATCTCAAATTTAAAAATTAGCCAAATGTTATATGGATAAATTCAGACCTAAAAATTCACCTTTGTTGGAAACCTCATTCAGTGAAAATTGATTAGGGGGGGGGGCACAAAAAGCAAGAATTACAAAGTTGCCAAAAGTAAAACCAAGGTCCACTTTCTAGTCTATCATTTTAAGAATATACATTTTAATCCTCCCAGTACTGTTCATCTGACAATCTTATCCCCCAGTGGCTTTTGACCTCAACTAATGAAAGTTGAATACTTACTACTTCAAAACAGTTACATGGTAAACTGGTGTAAATGAGATTCAAATTCCTGGTAGACTGAATAATGATTGGTTAATTAGTTATAGAATTAATCTGCTAGGTACACATTACAATTTCTATTATGGATAACCTGCCTCATAATCTTTCGCTTAGTGATACAAGCACCAAGTGAAAGATTCGTTCAGCAATCTTTCCCACGAAGGTGGTTAAATTCAGTTTTATCCGAAATGTCACTGCCACTTAAAAAAAAAATCCTATACTAAAGTAATGTATGTTTATCTAGTGGATTCACCGTTAAATTAAAAGATTATAAATTTGGGAACAATAAGCCCATTGTGTGGACTATTTAATTTCGTGGTAAAAGTGAAAACCTTTGTGAAGTTTCAGATTGTATATTTTGATATTTGATGACAACTTCATTTCTTGAAGTCTCATATTTGCATTAATTTGATCCATATTTAAAATTTTGAATTTCAACTTGACTCCTTCAGCTTAAGCCTCAACTTTCAGACATTTTCTAAAATCAGAAGGTCATGACCAGGATTTTAGACATGAGGTTTTGTATTATCTTTAAGACTAGCTGGGGTGCCCGGAGGTGTTGAGAAAAAAAAAATTAGGCTCAAACCTATACTGCAAAGGAGGAAAAGAACGTAACGTCTTTGCCATTGCATCCATCGCCAAACCTGGAAGTGGCAAAGGTTTAAATTAAGGCTAGTCAATCGAAAAGGGAGGACTTTCGAAAATATTGGCAAAAAAAAAAAAAAAAAAACCTTTGTAGAAAAGGGCCCAGTTGAAGTAACTAATGTTACTAGCCAATTTGATATTTGTTGTCCAAAGTCGAGCTTCAAGATGATACAGATCGTGAAAATCGGTTGCCTCTGTTGAAATTTTAGGCAAACATACATACATTTAAACAGACAAGATTTATATTATAGACTAGCGGGGGTGCCCAATGTTACCCAGGTGTTTGGAGGTACGTGTTGAGCACAAAAGTGGTAGTAAGCAGGCAGGCTTGAACCCGTGACCAAAGGTGGAAAAGAAAGTGAAAAGCGTCCAAATTTAGCGATGTCAATCAAAAAGTTCACATGCAGAAATGAAAATTCCCACAGGCACAGAAATGAACGTTTGGCTTTTGAGGAAACCAGCTAAAAAAAAAAAAAAAAAAGAAAAAAAAAGTGGGGTGGGGGGCTCTGGCAGTATCCAAATAAATAGCAATTGTCTGATATAAAGGGTTTCCCCTACATTGATCAAAGTGGATTGCCTTTCTGGACGTCCTGGTCAGAAGGCCAGGAAGTTTCATTTGCTTCAGTTTCATTTCATTTATACGAGAAAACAAACCTGGGAAAAGTCCCTCAAATGTGGAAACGTCAGTTTGCAAATCGTAGATATAATCTAGAAGTACAAGTTATAAATAAATGTAGTCGAGAAGTCCTGCGAAAAAAAGCCTTTCATGGACATGCACAAACGTGGCCGTTTTGCCATTAAGGACCAAGGTGATGCAAAACTGGGAATCAATTTTGCCCCATCTTATAACAGATTCCAGTACATGTAATCTGTCACTGCAATCTGGCACTCTTACTATTGAGCCACTAACGTTACCTAGAATTAGGTTAGCTTTCCAATGCTCATAATTTCTAGGGTCGATATGAACTACCCCCTCCTTTGTTCAGCCTATCTTTCCTTTTCACGGCAGTTTGACATACGATTTTCTTTATCGGATGCAATTTGGACAAATGCTAAAAATGGCTAGAATAACTACCCATTTTCTTAGTTGGGATTTGTACTTGTCCCTTTTAAAAGCAGGTTAGTTTTAGAAACTAAAAATATTTTCTACCAATGAAAAAAATCTTAACCAAGTAAAAATCCTGTGTCAAATTAACCTACAACTAGGGCTATGAAAAGTTCTAGTTCATAGTTTTGACTCCAGTATATATATATATATATATATATATATATATCAGACAATCACAAAAGATAATCAGTGGATATATACCCGAGAATCAAAAAGGTCATAGCCCTACCTATAACATTGATTTGGTAAAATGAAATTGGAGTTTCAATATGTTGACATCCGAGATCTTGTCTTTATTCTGCCTCAAGCTGAAGTTCCTTTAAGACTATTTCTCCGGTGAACTCAATTTTTTTTTAAATTTTTTTTTTTTATTCAAGAACTTTACAACCTCAGTCTTTCATATTTTACATCTATAAAAATGTAAAATGTTTTTTCCTAGTTAATATCTTTCATTCCAAATCCCACGAAGTTATTAAGGGCCATAATTTTTCTTTCACAAGTTTAGCTACATTTATATCGAGTGTTAGCACTGCTCTTAGCACTTTTCAAAGTTTCCATCAAGATATACCATCCAAAAAGGCAGAATTACGATGTCAGCAGTGCAAGATTTTCTTTATAGTAATTAGTAAAGGCTTCATTGTAGACATGTAAATTTATTCATCGCTGAAATAAGTGAAAATACAGTCTTAATCTGGCCTTAAAATCATTGAAGTGAAGTTATTGTCGGTTAATGAGAATTGATACTTATAGTTCGGTCAGAGTTAGAGCAAAATAAAAATTAACTCACCTTATCCACAATTTTTTCAGCCAATGTTTCCGCAAAATCATAATCATACACACATTGGTCAATCATCTAAAAGAAAAAATATTAGGATTTAAAATTTTACAGCAGAAACTTAATTTTTGAAGTTATGCAATAAGACCACATGGTTCACCCAAAAATAGCACCAACCTTGGAGTTGACAGTCCTGGACTTCGGTTTTCTCTGGCTGTGTAGTCTATTACACATTTGTGACCATCAAGGTGGGGGGGGCACTAATAAAATCAAAATTCCCAAATATTAAGTTGCACTCTGCATGACCCCATCGACCCTTTACATGTAAACATCACTCCTTGGTTCATAAGTCATTTCCCATCTGCTCAGAGCTGCGACTTGCATTCTCAATTGTCCAACTGGCAACAATCTTCAGTTCCACCACAAAACTAAAATATATTGACCAATCTTGTTAGGTTCATCTTGATTAACGATCCTATTCAGCTCCCTTTTGTGTACCTTGGTGAAAAACTTTCATTGTTTTGCTGATAAACATTTATATTTTTACTTCCTAATAGGGGGGGGGGAGACAATCGTATGGTGTTGAAATATGTAGTGCTGCACAGCCAATCAGATTCATGCAATGACATTCAAATCAAGTTGCAGTTTCATTTGAAAATTACTCAGTATCTAAATTTGGCCGTGAGGTGGGGAGGGGGGGGGAGGATTAGAAATTGATGACGAGACTACACTACCCTTTCATTCGTTGTGCTTTCTTTCCTTTTCACTTTTATTGAAAATTAGAGATGCAATTTGGCCGAATGCTAAAATGCAAATGGTTTTAATTGCTACCCTTTTTGATTCATTGTAATTCACTTTCTTCACTCCCAAAACCAAGAGACTCAAGTGTGAAGTGAATTTCACAGCCAATAAAATTAGTTTCAAACTCCAAAATTAGCAATTCTGTAAAATTCTACAAACTTTACAAACACCCTCCCCTATGTTAAGTTTCTAAATTAACCCAAAAACGATATGTTAGACAACAAATACCCAACTTAAGGTGATCAACCAGCACACTTACCAATGTTTACCCAAGAAAAATATAAATGCAATACTCACAGCCAAGATTTTTTTGGTTGCTTCATGTACAGTGTTGTAAATTCCTTCAATTTGCTTGTGTAATTGAAGCGATTTTTTGTAATTCCTTGGAAGGAAAAAAATTTGATTACTTAGGAATTAAAGAGTTTGATTAAAAAAAAAAAAAAAAAGTCTAAAGTCATTTATCTTGTATAAAAGGAGATAAACAAAATATGAAGACATCCTAAATAAATCTCGTCAACAGACAGAAAATTTGATTTTTTTAAAAATTAATCACAGAATATACTATCTTTACAAAGCCACCATTCGCACATACATGGAGTACTGTTGCCACATCTAAGCTGATGCACAGAGTCTAAAAAGACAATTCTAAGGCTTTACTGTTGGAAAAATTCCATTGTATTTGGATAATTCGGGCATTTTTCATTAAAGTTGTTAACCAACTTCAGGAGGTAGGTTGGTCGAACCTAGAATTCGCATGAAATTTTTTAAATCCTTTAATCCACAGGTACTCCTATGCATGCTCTCGTTCTTGTATCAGAACGTGTTAGATAAGTATCTATAATAACAAAAAAGACGATTTTGACTAAAAACTAATGCCTTATGCATCTTATCACAAGTGTTGTTGAGAAACGTTAACACAAAAAGGCTCAGCATATAAAGTCAACTGTAGGCGCTTTGATATGAGGGGGTACATTTACAATGAATGTTTCTATTTATAGCACAATTGAACCATGATACTTGATATTTTCATTTAAAAAAAAAAAATGAATAAATTTAGTAGGTTCTCCACAGTGCAATGTAGACTATAATATATTCTGGACTAAGTAACTTTAGGAAGGATCAGAAAAAGGCGATTTTACAGATTTCAATGACAATATAGCAGTGAAACATTCATTGATCCTCATTAAATCCCGGACAACGTCAGGTCTCCATGCTACTTACATACAGAGCATTTTAGCCCGGCGTTACCCAGGTGTTTGGAGGTGTATGTTTAAAAAAAAAAAAAAAAAAAAAAAAAAATGGGGGGGGGGGTCAATGTTTTTAACTGACCCCTATTCCTTAACATTTGTTTTGGGCTCAAATCAAGTTAAGTTAGATCGATGTACAAGGAACCTATATCTAAAATTTTAAGTGTTTAGATCCAAAATTGGTGGAGAAGTTTGGCAGAGTTTTAAAAGGTCAAATCATTAAACTTTGACCCCTTAACAGCCAAATTTATGGCCGAAAACGGATTAGAAATTTTCCAAAATCTCAGTACCCTGTATATCAAATTTTGAGTCTGTAGACTTAAAATTGACAGAGTTATTGCATAGGGAAATGTACAGACAAACACGTTCACTTATAGATGTACTGAAAGCATTACTTACATTGATTCTTTGTATTAATGTTCTATTCACTTTTTCAGCAATTCAGAAAGTGTAGTCATCCAATATGCAGAACGTGATGACTTGGATATGAGCAAGTAATTTACAATTGCATTTTTGGTGTCATCCATACGAAAAATTTAAACTAACCTTAGAATTTAGCTTTTACAACTGAAGCTTATCAGAGTAAGCTCTATACCACTCCAGATGAGAATAGGCCAAATAATGTAAATCCTAATTTCAAAAACTTAAAACAGCAATGTTACATTCTTGTACCCGTTTTGCAAGTACTTTAATGGCATGTGCTGATGAACTCCTTGCACTTGAGTCCCAACTAACTCAAAATTCCACCCCTTCACTGTTGAGGTTCGTAGATGCCGGAAAAATTAGTTTCACTGCTCAAACTGTTAGACAGTGTGTTACGTTATACATTTCGATGTGTTCTTATTTGTAAGGATAATGTATGTTCTTTTGTTTCCATATTAAGTGTTCTTGTTAAAGATATGAGTCTTAAGATGAGTCTTAGGAGTGTTCATGTAAGTGTTCATATTGGGAGAGATGGGATCATTAACACGTAGATATAAAGAGAGTGAGTGTACATATAAATAAACTTTGAGGTGATTCGCTATCTAGATAGACCGATAATCGAGAGGTTTGCATTTATGCCGATGGATTGACAGGTTGGCATTTATGCTTTGACAGTTCGTATGAATGTGAGTGTTTGTATAACAAATAGACACATTTACTTTCTAACACATATTTTTAGATGATGAATTTCAAATAGTTTTTACACATAAATAGACAATACCTTTTTCATGTAATGATGGACACAGGAGACGGAGTTATAAAACACTCCGAACATTTATTCTTCCACTTGAACCGGTTGGTGGCTTTGCATTCAGGAATTCAAAGGTTCACATATTAAGTTTCAAAATGTGATCGTCTCGCTTCTAGACGATTGAAACCCATGTCTGTCGATCTCAAACTCCCTGAGTTTCTCACCAACTCCAACTAACTCACTTCCTATATTGAGAAATCCATGCATGTCCGGCCAACGTGACCAAACTCACGTGCCACCAACATACACGACTGCACGTTTCCGACATTATGATTTCCCAATAACCTATTTTTGTTATTTCCACAAAAGAATTCAACCTGCATATCTAATTGATTTAACCCATATTTTATTATCCACATTCTTTTAACAATGAATAGTTAATTATTTATTTCATCAGAATTAACAATTCACTGGACATTCCATTTAAACCTATTCTTTAAAACTTATATCTAAGGTTCGATTTCTGCTCTCATTTTATTTTCATTTTAAGTAATCTATTTTTATACTTGCATGAAAAGGAGACAGCCCTTATCATGTAACAAGTGAAATTCCCTCTCCACTTCCCACTGCTTTGACTAACTTGCAGGATTTGAAATGTAATGTGAACAAATCACTTCATAGTTCCAACACAAACTTACTTTCCAGCTTCAGTGTCTGGAATGCTGTCTACTGCACCAGCTTTAGTGAGGCGGTCGACAAATGCAGGGTAGATAGTTTCATCACGTTTGTTGAGCTGGAAAAGAAAATTAACATTCAGGATTAATTTCAGAATTAAGTCTTTGCATGTCAGTTTTACAGCATTCAACTCCCTCCAGAGGGGTTGAATGCCGAATTCAGTAATTATTTGGAAAAGTTACTAGGTTTTCAAATATTTATCCATGGTGTCCAGATTTATGCTTAGATTATTTTTAACTTTGCAGAACATGAGTGACAAAACTCAACCTGTTTGGAGCATTTGTCAGGAAGCCGGCATCTTCAGACAAGCTGATTGGGTAGCACTAACATTACCACACAAGAGGGGGACCTAGGAGCAAGAGTAAATAACTACGTTCCCAAATGAGTTTAAGTGAGGATTCAAAGTTTATTTGAATGGTTATTTGTTGTAGCTGATGTAACCGCTGGCCTTAAGGTTGGTTTTTATCAAACTCAAACCTATAGAATTTTGAACAGAAGCCTCTAATACAAGATCGGCATCTCCGAAAAAAAAAAAAAAAAAAAAAAAGCTACATTCAGCGAGTTTAACATTGATACTCGCTAGAATCTGACTGCTACCAGAAAGGAGTTCATTTAACATTGAAAGTAGTGTTTACTCTGGTCGGCATGCCATACCATCTTGACATCAAAGTATTATATAGTTGGCAATTAGAGCAATTCTGTTATTTGTCAGTTTAATTATTGGTGCATCTATTTAGATATCTATAATTAGAAATAAGAGATGTGAACTGTTGATAAAGTTATCAAAACAAAGACCTTGTCAAACTAAGGTTTGCACCGGAAGGTCTAAAACAGCTGACCGGAAGTGACATGTCATTGGTCATGTGTTCTGTTAGCTGGACAGATCGTAGAGTTGGAATTCAGACGTTAAACAAAGTGGATAGGTTAATGGATAGTCTTCCCCCTCCCACTGGGAAGGAGGTGAGGTGTCTCAAAATGGAAACATTCTGTATTGACACCTGGGAAGTGAAATAAGATTCAATCAATCAGTCTTGGATCGTTTGAAATCTTTCCAACAGGATCCAGCTCCCAAGATGGTCTGGAATCAATTCAGAGGAAAAAAATGTACAATGCACCAGACAATCATGTAAGCATTAAGAAAAAGACAGACATCATGGTTCAGATAGTGAAGAACCCCATAGACATTCAAGACGTATACACACTCGAGCATCACCCCACTACATGACGTTTTGGTACTCCACAATACAATATATGGGGATTTTGTAAGATATATCAAAGGCCAGCCAGAAAACCATTTTAAATTTCCTACATGGACGAATACTTTACAGCTTTAGTGTGAAATATCGTCTACAGCACCGACTTCCAGGAGAGGAGAGCGCATCCATTCATTAGTATAACCCAAGGGAAATTACTCTAGATGGTTTTGGATTATTGTTAAAGTAAAGTGGCCTAACAAATGTTACTTACGAAGACAAACCCAAGGCTTTTACCATTCCAGTAATGGAATCTTTCTGGGTCAGTCGTACTTTGTGGAACGACTGACCATTTCATGAAGAAATCACTGTTTGGATCAACGGACAACCACCAACCTAGGAAAAAAAAAAAAAAAAAAAAAATTATATATATATAAGTTGTCAAAATTCCTTACTACCCAGTCAGTCTATACATTTACGATTTGAAAAAAATTACTGAAGTTTAGTAATGTTTCTCCCGATTACCAAAATGGTAATCAGATTATTAATTGGTTATAAAAATAAAAATGCTATAAATGGTTAATGACACAGGTTTGCCGAGTTCTGCAACTTAATTAAGTATGCTTATTGTATATGAAAAGTCTTGCAAAGAAGCAAAAGAAACTTAACGACTTAGTTTTAGAAGGCATTTATTAACGGTACTCCAAACCATGCATGGAGCGTTTTGAATGTTCCTCTTGCACTGGCATGTTAAAACTTCCATCACAACATTGGTTACATGCAAGATAATGTTTATGAGTATATAACATTGAAAAAATACATTAAGATAAAAAAATTTATTGAATAGATCAAATGAAAAAAAAAAAAAAAAAAAAAAAAAAAAGTCGAGTTCTTTGTTACCAATTTTTTGTCACCGGGTAATAGTTTGAGAAAATCTATTTCTTTAATCAGAAAATATTTACCAAGTGTCAGTTTTTGTGAGGGAGTTTGCAATAGGTTTGTTTCAGGAAATTCCTTACCACCGGATTTTATCCCAGGAAATTGGCTGGAGTCATTAGGTTGGTGCAAAAATGTTTTTGATCAACTATATAATATATATATATATATATATATTTATTATATAGTTGATCAAAACATTTTTACACCAACCTAATGGTTGAAAGATCGACCCAACTTAGCTGATTTAATAACTTAAATGACTTAGCGTCTATAGTCATGTGGAGTGAAACCTAGAATTTCTAAAATTTTATATTATTTATGTAGGAAATGGTAATTTCCTCATTTTAACAAAAAAAAAAAAAAAGTTCTCATGATATGTCCTCTCCAGTACCTCATGCCAGCATACTTCGTCACTTGCCAAACATGGTTCCAAAAAATAATCTCCACTTCCCTTTTCCTCTGCAAGATCACTGCACTGGCTCAGTCATTTTCATATTTGACTAGATGCCGCTGCTAAATTACGTGTCAATAGTAATGTTACAGTTCAAATCCAGTTTTAACTATGAAATCTTTCAAACCCACACTAAGCCTTGTCTAACCTTCACAGCATTGTATATCTTCATATGACCATCTCTAAGCGATTGCCCACCAAGCAAAATCCCATGAAAACAAAGTATTTTAACTTCAATGCTCATTTAAGGTGAGACGTGTAGTATCCGTTAGTCTTTAACTTAAGATATAAAAAATGTTAACCGGTTTATTAGCAAACAAAGAAACTTAATGCCTACTAGACACTGTCCTCGGAGGTTTAAGATTTCTATACAGGGGGTTTGTCAGGGCAAACTGATATTTTTCTCTGCAAATAAATCCTGACTAAATATTAACTCGTCTGTAGTTCATTAAAAAAAAAAAAAAAAAAAAAAAAGTTTTACAATGTAAATATGAAAATCAAATTAAAACAAAAAAAACGTACCATCAAATGCGTGTATTGGGTTGCTGCAAAGTAAGCTGCCAGTCAGATAAACAGATTGCGTCTCTTCAGAAGAATATTTAGAGCTAAGTCTCGGACGAAACATTCCTGAAATAAAAATTAATCACATGAAAATTTTGGCAACCATTTTAAACAAGTCATTGAAAGTTAATCATTTTTTTTTTGCAAGTTTTATTTTAGCATTTACTTAAAATGGAATCCTGGAAAAGGTAAGGGAAGGGCTCATGTTAACATGAAGGCAACACATCCAGCAGGATTTGAACTGTTTATCACTTGCAGTCTGCAGGGCAACATGTTTATTTCATGTTAATACTGATTTCGTCTGTGTCGAGTGTCGTTATTTCCTGAAGGTTAAATAAGCAGAGCATGCTGGGCCCCATTCCACAATGGGAAAATATACTTTCACCATGACTAATGTGCAAGATTTAAACAAATTCAAGGTGTGGTTATTTAGTGAACAAACGAAGGGGGAGTGAATTACTAGATCCAATCCCTTTATCGAGAGAAAGAGAGAGTAAGGGGGGGGGACAATAATGGAAGCAAAAATAAATTTTTCTTCAAATATTTTATACAAACATTGCGACCATACATGTAAATTAGTACTAGGACGATTCATCGGAACTTTTAGAAGGGAAGGGGGCATCAAAATTTTATGCCTATTTTCCGATGCTAAGTGATTTTGAATTGGCGTTTTACTTGTGTAAAAAGCAAAATCTATTGATGGTATCACTGATAAAATGATTTTTAAACTCCCAGTGAGTAAAAAAAAAAACAAAAAAAAACGCCCTTCCTAGAAATTTTTACATTTGAAAAATTTTGCACATTTACTGCGTTTTTAAGGTAATCGTGAAAAATAACCTTAGATATTAAGATATGAATTTAATTGTATTGGAATCGTCCCATCAATTTTAATTGAAGTATTTTTTTTAAATGTATAACTTGTAATATATTATAGATTTGAAATGCGAGCTTACTCTTCCTTTTGGATTTTTACATGAAGATGTAATTAGGATGAACATTAAAAAGCAAGTGGCTTTAATTGCTACCCTTTTTCTTTCTGCTTCATTTGGATTTGCTTTCTTTGTGACCAAATTTTTCAAATATTTTCCACCTCAATTTCTCCAAACGTCCACCCCAGAAGATTGAAGATTTAAGACATTTCTCAAGTGGTTACGATTTTCCTGAAAGTTGACCATATTTTGGGTTTTTGGAAGCATAGCAGTCGACTATGAAATTCAAACGGAAATAAAATTTTAGCTTAATTTTTAAACGCAGCTGTTCTGGTTATACTAATTAAAAATTAAATGTAAATTAAAATTAACTTTATAAGATTTCTAAGTAGGATTCTTAAAGTCATTAGTTTCCATTAAAAATGGAGAGCTAATAGATTTAATGCAATACGAGATTGCTTCTTGAATATCGATTCCTTTTGAATATGTATAAATTTTGCAGGAATAAAATTATAAGAGTTCGTTTTCAGTGTTAAAGTCTACTTGTGGAACAGACTTTTGTATATATTAATCAAATTGAACAGGAATACGACTTATAGGCAAGCTAAATATAAGTCAGTTATGAATTTGTTTCAACTCAACAGGTTGAGCTTCTGATGAGTAGGCTGGTTGAATGAAAAGCCTACCTGTCATCTTGGGGGTTAAGGAGATTAAAAATACAGTACATCCAAACGATTTTTTTATTTTTATTTATTTATTTTTTCTTTACATGGAGGTCACCACTTATCAAGGCCCGGAAGCCACTCGGGAATAAGGGTTATTGCATGTACAGTAATCAATGGGATAGTATTGTAGTAATCGTTAGTATTGGAGATTTGATAAAGTGTCTTACTTAAAGGGGGCGCTTCATCAGGAATTTGTTTGGACTTGAAGACATCCAAGTTGTAATCAGGTAGGAAACAGGCAAACGGAAGGGAGTTCCACAGGTGTGCACTTCTAAGCTTTGTTCATTGAATCCACGTTTTGATTTAGGCACAGATAAGGTAGGGGGGATTACCGACAGTGGTTTCAGCCAGACTGGTGTCTTTCGTGAAAGATTGGCAAAGGGGGACCATAGATTGGAGCTCGGACTAAAATAGGTCGGATTTAGATAAGTCAAGTATTAACCCACATTAGGTTGGAGTGTGGCCGAGAAGCGATCGCATTGTATCCCAAGCCTCTTCCAAGAGGATGGCAGGTTTCTCATTCGGTTAAGTTGCAGCCTACTCATCTGAAGAGGAGCTTGTACAGTAGAAATAAATGTAAGAGATACGACTGATCTTTGTCATTTTTCTTGAAGAATCATTTTTGCTCTGCTATTCATTGAACTCATATTTAATACTTTCTACAAGATTACTATCCTTTACGAATCCAACACTATATGCACACATTAAAATATTTGGTTTTAGATAATCTCTTGCCAGTCTGGTCTCTTGAGATTATATCAAACAATTGGTAATAGTACACCCCCTCCCCCTTTCAGACTTCCCTCCAATATTGGAAATCGCACATTTAGTTCAATAAATCAATTACAATAGTCATAGGACGTTAAGTTTAATATGTTGAGGATGTTTAAAACAAATAGATCCCACACTATCAACCCGACTCCAACTCCTGTCCCATCACTGCAATCCCTGTGCCTGTTTTACAAGTATTTTGATGGAATGCATTGACAAGTTCATAGTACTTGCTCCGACGTAAATAGCCCAGATTAACCAACTAGCAGCAAAGTCCCATCCCTTCACTGAAGATCTAAGGTCTTCTACTCTAGTTTCTTCCATCAAACTAAGACTTTGGAACTCCCTCCCAGTCAGCTTCCGACTTCACTAACATGCAGAAGTTAAAGTTTAATATATACCAGACATTTTGCTACCTACATAATGTCCTTGTAGACAGGGCCAAATAACAGCCCTTCACATCCAAGTGGCACCATGCCTTGTTTGGGGAGAGCAAGAAAAGGAAGTCGGAAATCCTTTAGAGGGAATACCAAGATTTTAGGTGAAAACTGAATTACCTGGAAGAGACAATGACATGTAAAGAGCCTCGCGGACAATCATGTCGGGCGTGGTTTTCTTGTGCCAGTATTCAGCTCGCATCGAATTAACATTTGTAACCACGACACAGAATTCAACATACGTTTGATCGTGCAGCTGAAATGGGAAACAATTTCAAAAATTCACGAAAAGATCAAATTGTTAACAAAGACATGCATACATGGTCAAACTACTTTTAGGCTATTAGATCTAAGAACGTGCAATGTTTTGCAATGGTGCAAGCGCAAGCAGAGAATCTGCTCATGAGTACCACACTCTTCCAAAATATGCACATGAAGTTTGAAACGAGTGTTGCATCGCTTTTTATCGTTATCTGACTGCATCTCAACGAATATAAGCAAATTGTATACGGCATGCTGTAACATGTTAAAAGTTTAATATGGCATTATACTAGAAGTATGAAACCACCTAACTTCCGGCATCATTGCAAAAAGTTTAAATGTTCAGGAGGGTGAGAAAAAGGATAAAGTGACGTCTTCATTTCCACGGTTCTCTGCTAACCAACAGAACCTAGTGGCCGTTTTTCAGGGTACTCCCGAAATCTGCACCCTGCAAGATGATTCTAAAGACATTACTCGAATCTATGGTTAAAGATCTGATATTATCTTCGCTTTTATATGCATTAGTAAAGAGCAACAGGCTTACACAAGACCATTTTTAAGAAATGGTGATGCCAGCTTATTTACTAGTCTTATTCAATGAGTCCAATAACCTAGGTTCCGAAGGCTTATCCTCCTGTCAGACCCCAGAAAAACTAAAATGGCAGGTGCCCAGAGAGCCAACCGGCCTCCCCCCTTGTCATCTGATAAATGCATCTATCTTGCTGGGACCTACCTAGAAAAGCCAGACAGCGTTTACTTGAAAAGGAGAATCTCAATCTAGGAATAAAATCCTATCCCAGAGAGCTATGTACCTGCCCGACATTTGTTACATTTAGAAAACGGAATCCTAACCATAAACAGGAACATAATGAAGAAACATCTTAAGTGGACGAAATGAGTTCTGTGTAGCCAAACTCCAGATCAGATATATTTCTAGTTTCCAGCATTTTATTAAATGCAGAAGTTTAACGTCACCAGGTAATAGGTAAATCAGAGTTAAGTCTAGTATAGAGGTTATGGAATATTGTTAATTACGATCCCAACAGTCAGTTAGCAAGAGTTTTAGAAAAGATTAATCAGTTACCAACATACAAGGAAATCCCTTCCGGTAGGAGTTATAAAATTAGTGCCATGAACGTAAATAGGAAAACTAACCCTCTTCTGATCCAACTTCATGACTTTCTCACAAAAAGCTTTCAAGTCTAATTCACATGCATTACAAACATGCAAAGTGATTTAGATGATCCAAAGAAAGTTCCAGCAACAGAAAATATATATTGGGGCCCCTACACCATTAAATAGAGATGTTAACTAGTATGAGTTTTGGTGAGGGTTCCATTAACTGTTAGGATAACCTGGCAGCAAACGGAAATAGACTCTTTGCACCTAGTGTGGAGGCGAAAATTATGGCCAGTTAAAAACAAATGCAAGAAATAAGTGTCAATATTACATAATATATCACGTGTTGGGGGCAGTTTTTGAAGTGCGTGACGTAGAAGCAGCCAGACCAGATGTGCCGACCCTAGAATTCTAAGATTTCATCGAGAAATAACCAAATATTTAAGACTAATCAAGAATAAAATTTAGCCCATCTTTTCGAAGATATTCATTTTAGTCCGCCCCTTTTGAAAAATAAGTTCAATAAGACCTTTGGAACCGCAACATTTATCCATGTACAAGTTTTTATTAGCCGATAAAGAGCCGATTAGCAACCACTAGACAATGCAACAATACAGATGAACGGCTACACATGAAAAGCGACGATCAAATAAAGACCAAACCGTGCACGGATGTAAAAATAGATTTGTTTGGTCGCTCAAATGCAACAAGCATGCGATCGTGTGAAAAGAATGATTTTCATTTAATGTTAAAAAAAAAAAAAAAAAAAAAAATCAAAAAATCTTTGTACTTACCTGCATGAAAGTAAGGTCAGGATTACCATATTTTTTGGCAAAAATATCACCAAGCATTTCGTAGAGTTTGTTGCCTGGGTTCCAACCCAGTTCCTTCACAAGCCTCGGCTTGTAGTCTTCGTAACTCGTTGGATCACCTTAAAAAAATGCATTTGTTAATTGTTTAAGTAGAGCGATTCATTGTTGACATTTTAGCAATGAAGATTGATATCTTATATAAAAGTCACGATTTCAGAGTTCCTTCATACGATCAGCTGTTTCGGAATCTTTTTCAAATTTCGCACTAAATTTATGTCTGGCAATGCTCTAAGATGTTTTGTAAAGAAATTCATCCCATAAGTATAGAATAGTCTGTTAAAAAATTCTTTTTTTAGGAATTGTTACACCGGACAAGCGAGATAAAAAAACAACAAATCAGTGTACCTCTATTTTTATTTAAAAAAAATTCTTATTGAGTACAATTTAACGATTAGGTACCATTTACAATCGCCGCAAATCATTTCTTCGTTTACCTATTTTAAAACAATCAGAAGTAACTTTTCCAGGGCATTCGTCTTCAAGCCCAGGTATCAGCTGATGTGATATTGTAAACAAACAGATGGAATTTGATGAACGATATTTTTGCAAATTAGTCTACCGGGAAAATTTCTCATAAGACTTTTTTTTTTTTTTTTTTTTTTTTTTTTTACAGTGATCACCACTTATCAAGGCCCGGAAGCCACTCAAGGATAAGGGTTATTGCAAGTACATTACGTTAGTGTGGAGATTTGATGAAGTGTTTAATTAAGGGGGCGGTTCATTAGGAATTTGTTAACATTGGACTTGAAGACATCCAAGTTGTAGTCCGGAGGGAAGCAGGTAGACGGAACAGAGTTCCACAGGCGTGCAGTTCTAAGAAAGAAGCTTTGTTCATTAGATCGATTCTATAATACATACGCAATCTGTATCAATTAAAATGCTTAAGCGTATTTTACGACCGGGCAAAGTCGGGCTGCCAGCTAGTCTGTATATAAAACTAGGCGTATGCCTCCTTCCTAAAAAAAAGGGAGAGAATCTACATTAAGTGTATCATGTAAAATTTTCCTAGGAAGACAAGATATTCCAGAATATCTAAGCACACTCCTAGAAAGTTCAAAAGGTCATAACCTTAAAATTCCAATAATTTCCAGTTTTTATATTTAAATCGTATGTATAAAATTCTTCAGGTAAGACAACGGGAAATGGTCCCCGGTTATTTACATAACCCCACCTCCAAGTGGTAGACGTTTCAGCTTATTCCGAAAGCTGTGGTGGGGGTGGGGGTGCGAAACGGGAAGAGGAAGCAATAAAAAGTATGGTGCTATGAAAAAAAAATAGTGAGCCTCATTCAATCCCGAACAACATTTCTTTCCATTAAAAGAGACAATGGACACATCTAGGAAATTCCTGTACTTAGTCCCAGATTAAATCACCCGAGCACAGGTTAAGGCGTGTCATGTGAACAGCGAGAACCTAAGAGACTAGGTGACACCGAGAAAGATTCGATTATTCAAGTTATTGAAACTGCGTTTTCCTGGGACTTCTGGTGGATGAAAGCAGATATCTCAACTGTTTTGTATATACTAACCAAATCTCCATCGTTTTTAATGTTATGCCCTTGAAGCTTCTTGTCCAGCACCCATCTTTAGTTTCCAGATTTAATGTTTTGGAGTTCAGGCGTGGCCAAAATCGCACGTTTTTCTAATCGATGAATCTGGAAACTTCATAAAATTAAATCTAGCTCATTAGGGACTGCCAAACGATTGTGAAAAATGGACCGCATGTTTCCGTGACGTCAGATTTGTGTTAACTATGAACTATGGAAAAGCAGAAGCGACAATGATTTTTAAAGCCTTTGTTTATCTTCAAACTGCAATTAATCTTTAATTTTGTTTTAAGATTAACAGTTTAATGCTTATTATAAACATCTTTATATTAAATAAAGAAATACGGTGTTACTGAATGTTAATTTGGTTACCTACGCGGTTCCATATTTTGTTCGGTAAGAGACAAACAAAATATGAGGGGGGGGGGCTACAAAATGTGTAATATTTTCAAATTGGTTTTAATCTGGCGATAAAATACCTGACAAGAGTCAGGTTTATATTAAAACTTAATATTTAAAAAATTTAATTAAAAATCTGTTGTAACGGAACATTTTGAAATAATGGAATTTAATAGTCTTAATCTTTTAAAAAAATTTTTTTATGAAGTTTCTTGGCAATTCAACTGATTATAGTATATTAATTCGAAAAAAGATTAATAGCAAGTTTATATCAATTTTTTAATTGCAACTTACAAGGTAAATTTTTGTTCAATATGTATTTAAATTAAAAAAATTTTTTTACTTGAACTCGTGCTTCATAATAAATCGAAATTGAGATTTAAATATATTGTTTAAATTTAAAAAAAAAATATGGGGAGGGGGGAGGAAGATGCACTACAAAAATATTTCCCCTCGTATATTTTACGAAAACTGCATTTTATGTAATTTCATTCTAAAATAGATAAGAATCGAAAATGTCAAAATCTGACCATTAGTTGATTTTTACTAGATTTAAATACGGGTAGGTTTTCATGTTCGGAATGTCTACTACATGGGAACATTATTTTAAAGCGCCAATTATGTAAATACGATTTTCGTTTCGCAATTTCATTTTCGTTTGATAAAAAAAAAAAAAAAAAAAAAAAAAAAAAATTTAAATTACTGGTTTATTTTACCCTTTAAATGGTACAAAACATTTTTATAATAAAATTACATGGTGTTACGAAATTAAATTTTGGCAGTCCCTGTAGCTCATTTATGTAAAACAAAGATGTAAGATTCTTAATTTTGGAAAATATTTTGTAATTGTTAATTAGATGTGACAATCGAGATTACACTATCCTCATGGGGGGGGGGTTGATACACAAAGTGGATCAATTATACTTTAGGCACCCGGAAGTACAACTCATTTTTGTTAGACATCGGATTATTTTACTTCCGGTCGAATTAATACACGGATTAATTTTACAGATGTATTTTTACAAAACGTAAAAGTTGTACAAGAAACGAGGCAGCTTGACATATTTTTACTGGAGCCGATACTGCGGAAGAGTTTAAAAAATTAAAACACCAAACCGGAAACAATTGCAACAATCTAAATTTTTAAAAAATTTGCAGCATTTTAGAATTTTTATTCAAAATACGGAAATAATCTTAACCCTACCAAAATATGGAACTTGCCACCGTGCTGAAATATTTAAAAACCCATTCTAAACATAGGAAGGTAGGATATTTAGTAACTATCCTGTACTTTCATCCAACAAATATCGTAAAACTAATTTCAGTTGAAAATAGCACGGTAACATGGATACACGTTCATTTTTCAGTTCTATTTTAGTTTGAATTTTCAATTCGTGTTTTCGCTTAGCTTTTCGCATAGGCAGATAAGTTTGTCAACACTGGCACTTGTGCAGTTATTTGACATTTCAATAAGAACGCTTAAAACGATAGAAGCGTGTTAAATTTTTTAAATGGCTCCAAGAAAAATAAAAGTCATGTCGAAAATTGTATCCAAAGTCTTTGGAAAATTCGAGTAAACAATTAGTTATAATTTAATGAAAAAAAAATAGAATATTTTCCCCGAAATGTGAAAACCTTGAAGATTCACAATACAAAGACATACTCATCTCTTTCGCCACTTTAATGCCTGACGTACTGTTCCAGACCATAATGATTAATCTTTTTACTAAGAGTAGTCCTATTTTCGTAATTTTTTGGATATATTACTATTTAACATGACACTTTGCTTAAAACCAAATTTAAAAATCGATCTGCAACTATCCTAACAAGTACCCAAAAGTTAAATTTCCGTTAAATTTTTTTTAAACCGTTAAGACTTAGTTTTTAAAAGTAATTGGAGGGACCGAATTGTTACAACCTAAGTTATGCGCAAGTGACATTTTTGGATAGGGTCTGTCCCACGTAAAGGTCTAAATTACTGATGATGCACAAGTGCCGAAACTTCAAAGGATAAACGAGCAATTCAACCGGAATTAAGGAAAATCATGCAGAAAAAAAAAAAATCATTTCGGTCGTAACAAAGTAAAAGAAAAAATTAAGATTAAAATCTCACCAACGACCAACTCATTCAAAATCGGAGCAAGTATATGTTGTATTTCATCGCAAGAAAGTTTACACGCAAGCATAGCGGCTACGACGGCGCCAGTTCCAACACCACATACACGTTTCACGTTCGGCAAGATATTAACTTTTTCCAATACCTACAAAAATAAATTTCGAACAAGTAAAATTTGTTTATTTTCCTATTACGTTGTTATTTGAGTTCTCTAGCGCACTTGATGCTTATTTTATTTTGTTCAAATTAAAACGTTTCTATATGAACTCACCCTTGACAATCTGTATTGTACATTGCATCAGGAGTATATAATTGCTCGATTAGAGAGTCATAGTAATGAAAATGGAGTCGGATGTTTTGTGATTTAGCTATGGGGAGATGAGGTCCGACATACAGCGTCTGGTATTCCCAAATGGTCACTCATCTAGTACTGATCAGGCTCAACGTTGCTTAACTTGGAAGTAACGAGCAAGTTGTGTCAACGTGTCGTGTATAAAAGGTTAATGAGAATTAAAATACTCCAAGTTGGAGTCTTTAATTCTGAAATGGTCTTCAGGGATATACGAGCACAACGTTCGGGGGGGGGGAATCAGATTTGCATCGAATTTGATGCATCGTTGCCAAACAGGATTTCTTTAAACTGAGTTCCAAGATTCTTTAATGCGAGACATTTTCTAGAATCAATGTCTAGATTCTAGACATAAGAATCAGCATTATATCTGGAGTTTAATATTTGTAAAAAGGACATAAAATGGTGCATTACCGTTCTAGTTCATCAGAACCCTTTGGAGCCGGACCCGGTTAAGCAATAATGAGCAAAGGAGACTATGCGGTTAGCAAAATTATCCGATTACGTATTAGAAGGCTGAAACATTTTAGCCATGTTGTTAGAGCCGATGTATCGGCCGTGCAGGATTTAGAGTGCTAAGCTTTTCGCTTACCACGCGTGCGAGTGTAGTTAGACAGAAATCTTAGGACAACCACATGCCATTCACCATAGCCAGGATTAAACAGGTTCCACCATAATATTTTTCTAGTTTTTCAGAGTTTGAAAATTGCACGCTTGAATATATAAAGCAAGTCTTTGTTTATATCTTGTGTATAAAGCTATATAGATCTCATTACAGGCTACGCATATCCAAACGTCAATACAACCTCGGTTGCCTAAGAGGAGAATCACTACAAAAATGTAGTCACAGTAAAACAAGTTAACATTTGTTAGTCATGTTCATTCCAAACAATACTGCCACTGGGACGTAAGGTCTATTTAGAACCATGTTTAAATAGAGTGTAAACCAACATCTTGTTCATCTGAACATCTGCATGTCAGTATAGCCAGGGAAGCAGGTAACAGGGAGGGAATTCCAAAGTCTAGCAGTCTTAGAGAAACTAGAAGAGTAAAAGTCTTCCCGGCATCTACATACCTCTACAGTGAAGGGGTGGGATTTTGTTGCTAAACGGGTTTGTCGGGGAGGTGGACAAGTACAGCGAGGGTTTGTGGGGGGGGGTATTAGTTTTAGGGCGTGTTCACGCCGGTTAGAGGGTTTACTTTATGGCGTTTTGTAATGGAATTATTTTTGGGATGAGCCGGATTCAGAAATATTCTCAGTAAAAACGTTTGCAGGTTTTATAATCAAAGGAGAAAAATGAGACGTTATAAAGGCAAGCCAACAGTAGTTCAAGTACAAATGCCAAGGGTTGTTAGGTTTAAAAGGAAGGTTTACAGAAAAGGAAATATTCGTAATATTTTTAAAGTTCCCACCTAAATTATAATTCATTGAAACGTTTCAAGAGTCAATATTCGTGTATGGAAATATTGGGGTTTGTATTACTGTACACAGATTCGAAAAAGTTGTCAAAAAACAAATATATAACAAATAAATGTTATCAAAGGCAAGATAAGTTACTTTTCTACCAAACTGGATATATTTTCCGTGTTTTTATTCAATGTAACAGGTTTATTCAGCTCGAAAAACTGTTTACCGATGCATTGGAAAATTCAAGATGGCGTCTGATTCTCTTTCACACGGTAAGTTTGGGAAAAGGTGTTATAAATAAAAAACTATAAAATACTATTTAAAACCCGCCGAATATATGTCAACCTATGTCACGGTAACATTGAGAGAGTTTTTAACAGTATTTTATCTGGGTTTTTATTTATAACACCTTTTCCCAAACTTACCGTGTTAAGAGAATCAGACGCCATCTTGAGTTTTCCAATACATCGGTAAACACTGTTTTTCGAGCTGAATAAACCTGTTACATTGAATAAAAACACGAAAAATATATCCAGTTTGGTAGAAAAGTAACTTATCTTGCTTTTGATAACATTTGTTATATATTTGTTTTGACAACTTTTTCGAATCCGTGTACAGTAATACAAACCCAAATATTGAAATGAAGTTTTAGCCAGACGATAAGTCTGAAGTTGTGAATGCGTTCGTTAACGATTGTGTGCGAGTGGCGAAATAGTGACCAGTGACAGTCTTCAGACACTGCCCAAGTTGTAGGACTAGGAATATCTATAAGTTTTCTTCGTGTAACGGTTTTTATCAAATATAAGTGTCGGCCTTCACGAAGGCTGAAACGTTTTAGCCATATTTTTATACAAGAGTTTAAGATTTCGATTGAACAACATTGTTCAATATGCATCAACGGATCGTTCAGGCGGAGAGATAAAAATATGTCTGCCTATATAATCGTGATTAATTGCAAACAGCCAAGGAATCAAGACTAAAAATGACATTCAGAACTGAAGTTGTAAAATGTAAACGTCCCATTTTAACTTCGTTTAATAGTGGGGTATCTAGCGAGTATTTAATTTTTCATTGCAGTCCTTGTTTTAAAATGAGATTTAAAGTTATTCGATAAGACATTTTAATCGATAAAATTTAATGTAATAAAATCTTAGTTCAGGATTCGCTAAAATCCTAAAGCCAGAACGGTTCCATATTCAGAAAGGTGTGGAGTTTGGATATTTTTAGACCGCTGTTTTTTTTTTTCGTGCCAACTGTCTTAACATTTAAGAAAAACGCTTTAAGTTCAAACGCAAGTAAACCTATACAAACGGATACTTGCCTTCGGTAACATTTTCATATTTTACCTTTTGTTAATGATTAAGTAAAGTCTTAACGATGGTCAAAAATTCAGGTACTTACACTTTTTACTGAAATAACGTGAAGCTAAGGGGGGGGGTCTAACTTCTGTACTTTCACCTAACAAGTACAGAGATTAAGTAAAAAATCTGAAACTGTTTAATAGCGCGGTTCAATAAATGCACAAGCACTAAAGTTCGAGGTAACTTTTCTAACATGGATTCTTTGCGTTTTAAAAATTTACATTAAGATCTTCCCTTAAAGACGGAAACTGTTTTTATGGAAGCAAGCAAAGTTTAGTGGGTTATGCTTGGGAGGGGGGGGGATATTTTAGCTACAACTAACTTATAAATACAATGGTGTATTTTTCAGCACAACTGAAAAAAAAAAAAGTTGACTCCGGTGCTTGCTGGAAAATGGAGGCAGTCCGTGTCGGCCATCAAAAGATGGCCAATTGAGGAAAAATTAAGGGTAAAATAGCACTTTAGAGTTTTAGACAAAGGATCCATGTAGCATGAAAGCTAACTTAGTTATTTGACAAAAGTTGAGGACTTTAAATGGTTTGCAAGCAATAAAATTCCGAAAATTGCCGGCCATCACAAATAAGACTACATTAAAATCGTATACGGTTTCAGGATTTGGATGCGAACTATTAACTTGGTTATATTCGGGCGAAATAATTTGACGTCAAGTGCATTTTTTAACTGCAAAAAGCTTACACTTCCAGCAGCATCGGTCTCATTCTCCCCTTAACATGTTATGGGTGATGTTACCGACAAATTAGTTTCAAGGGTCGGAATCTAGATTCATCGTTTGCTTGTTTTCGATCTTTAACAAAAAAAAAAAAAAAAAAAATCCACGGATTAGAAACGAGTAAGAAATACTCGTAGCTAGTCATGGCAGGAAGGAAACATTCCCTGGAATTAAAGTGTTCATTGTCTGGCAACTGTATACAGAAACAGCATACAGATACTAGAGTTCGGCTAAAAGTCGAGAATTCTAACAAATAGGAGATTGTAGATTACATCGGTTGAAAGGGTGAGATTATAAACAATACGAGAATTAGTAAATCACTTGCATTAAAAATGCGGAATTATTTCAGTTATCTTAAGAAAACGATAAATGGAGTTCAAGAATTAGTTTACAAGATAAAAATTAAAATTACTTTAAGAGCGCCGATGTAAGCGTAAGCCCTGGCTCGTCCATCTTGAAAAGTCAAATTCCTGAAAAAGTATGCTTGTTTGAAGAGATGGTCGATGGGTAAAAGATCGCTATCATCCTCCGATCCGCACGGTTGACTACTTCTGGAGTTTCCCATAATTGTTGCCGATTCTATTACACTTTCCCTGCCAAAGTAAACGCAACGAACCCAGAAGCAAACGAGATTGGAGTCCTTATTAAGTCCTTGTATAACATATGCAAATATGGTAAGCACACGTATGCTAATTTTTCTTTGTTAAAAGAAAAAAAGAAAAAAGAAACACACACACATGTGTGTATGTGTGTGTGTGTATATATATATATATATATATATATATATATATATATATATATATATATATATATATATATATATATATATATATATATATATATATATATATATATATATATATATATATATATACTAGCCTGGGTGCCCGGCGTTGCCCGGGTGTTCGGAGGTATGTATGTGTTGAGCAAAAAAAAAAAAAAAAAAAGTTGTGGTAGGCAGGCAGGCTCGAACCCGTACCGGGAAAGAGGAAAATAACGTGAAAAAAACAAGTGACGTCTTTGCTGTTGCGCCCATCGCCAAACCGGAAATGACGGAGGTTTAAATTAAGGCTAGACAATCAAAAAGAGAGGGTGACTTTCGAAAATATCGGCGAAAAAAGCGATCCCTCCCTGTAGAGAAGTGCTCAGTTGAGGGTGAAATTAATGTTTTTAGCCAATTTTTCGATATTTGTCGTCTGAAGGGTCGAGCTTCAAAATGATACTGATCTTGTGAAAATCCGTCGCCTCTGTCGAAAGTTTTTGCAAGACCTACATACATACATACATACATTTAAACAGACAGGTGAGATTTATATTATAAACTAGCCTTGGTGCCCGGCGTTGCCCAGGTGTTTGGATGTGTGTGTTGAGGCAAAAAAAAAAAAAAAGTGGTAGTAGGCAGGCAGGCTCGAACCCGTACCACGGAGGAGGAAAAGATTATGAAAAAACAAACCAACAAAACAAAACCTGTGACGTCTTTGCTGTTGTGCCCATCGCCAAACTGGAAGTGACGAATGTTTAAATTAAGGCTAGTCAATCGAAAAGAGAGAATGACTTTTGAAAATATTGGCAAAAAAAGCGACCCCTCCGTGTAGGAAAGTTGAGGGTGAAGGAATTAGAATTTTCAACCATTTTTTTTTCGATATTTGTCGTCTGAAGGTTTGGGCTTCAAAACGAAACCGATCCCGTGAAAATCCGTCGCCTCTGTCGAAAGTTTTTGCAAAACCTACATGCATACATACATACATACATACATACATACATTTAAACAGACAGGTGAGATTTATATTATAAACTAGCCTGGGTGCCTGGTGTAGCGCAGGTGTTTGGAGGTGTGTTTTGAGAAACAAAAAAAAAATGTAGTAGGCATGCAGACTCAAACCTGTGTCGCGAAGGCTGAAAAAAAAGTGAAAGAAAATCTGACGTCTTAGCTGATGTCTCCATGATGCAATCGGAAGTCCAAAGCGTCGAAATTAACTGAAGTCAATCCAACGGTGACGATGACTTGCTAAAATGTCGGCAAAAAAAAAAAAAAATCGACCCTTCCTTGTACAAAACAACCAAGTTTAGGGTGAAGGAATTCATTTTTTTAACCAATTTTTCGATATTTGTCATCCGAGATGTCGAGCTTGAAAATGATGCCAATCTTGTCAAGATCCATCGTGTCTGTTGAAAGTTTTACACAGACATAGAAACATACATACATACGTACGTACATACATTTAAACAGACAGCTGAGATTTATATTTTAGATGGCATTTATGCACTTTTGTTAGCGTGTTGAAATAATAACGTCATTATTTTGAAAGCCATTCTTAGCATGGGGAGGGGAGGGTGTTTTATAACTATGCCTTTCAGTCTGGAGTTGTTTTTCTTTTATTTTGGTTTTTCTTCTTTTAGCCATACCGAGTTCAAATCTCAACAGATCTTTCCTTTTTAATGTTTAACTCTTTTTAAGGCTAATCGCTCCATGATTAGAACAGTAGTCTTGATAATTCAAATGATATTTATTTATTTATTTACAATGGAGTGACCTCTTATGAAGGCCATTCTAGGATAAGGATTAGTGAGTGTACAGTATAGTACTTGTTAGTAGTAGAAATTTAGTATGATCTGATTATTTAATCGGATGACTCAACGAGAACTTATTTTCATTGGACTTGAAGATAAACATGTTATAGTCAGCTGGAAAGTAGGCCAGCAAAACAGTGTTCCACAGGCGGCAGTTCTAGGAAAGAAGCTTTGTTCATGGAATTTCCGTTTAGAATTAGGCACAGATAGAGAGTGGGGAAATTGTTGATAGCGTTTTTTGTGAAAGTTTCATAGAGAGAGTGGCCATAGATTGGAGCTCAGACGAGCACTTACCATGAAAATAACGATAGAGAAGAGACAGGCTCACAATGTCTCGTCTGTTTGAAAGAGGTTGCATGGAGGAGAAAAGGGCATCACTTAATAATTATTGAAGCCAGTTTGGAATTTTTAAGTAGCTCCTGCTTAGAAAAAGCAATAGTACTCCATTTTAGGATGTATCTTATACAGGTGGAGGATTGTGTTGAGAGTGAGATACTTTCTGGAGCGGTAGAATGATGCAATCATTTTTCCGATGACCTTGGAAACAGATTTGGTGTAAATCTATTTTATGCTGGAGTGAAGGTCAAATTCAGAAGCTTGTCAAAACAGGGAGTTTCTTTGAGACGAGAGCCATACATATCATTTAGGGCCAAGTGGGGGATCAGAGGATTTATGCTAAAAAGACTTGGTTTTGGATGCATAAAAATTAACCAGCTATCTTTTACCCCATTGCTTTATACACTCATAGTCGAAGAAGAGAGACTGAGATCTTGGTCGTTGTTGGCCTTTGAAGTGTTGCCATACATTGCAGTGCCATCTGAGTGTATGTCAACAAATGAACTAAAAATGTGATTTGGCAAATCATTGACGAAAATAAGGAAGAGATGTGGGCCTAGGATTGATCCTTGAGGCACGCCAGCATTGATACTTGGATCTTTGGACTTCTGCCCATCGACGACTATTTGTAAAAAACCTACTAGAGATAAAAGATTTGATGGTTGAGAAAACATTTCCAGATATTCCATAGTTGGAAATCTTGTGAAGTAAACCTTTATGCCAAACTCTATCAAATGCCTTTGATATGTCAAAAGTTATTGCAGTTGAGAGGAAACCCCATCAATAGATTCACTGATCCTATCTGAAATTACAGTCAGTACATCAGCTGTAAATTGCACAGGATGAAAACCATATTGCTTGTCACTGAGTAGGTTATTTGTTGAGGTGGTTGACAATTTTTCTATTTAACATGGATTCAAGCAACTTACTCATGACACACAGAAGACTCATTAGTCTATATCAAGATGCAGAGCACCAGTCTTCATTATTTTTAAATATTGGGCAAACTAATGAGGTTTTCCGAGGTGTTAGGAAGCCTTTCTTCTTTAGGCATCAAGTGAACAGCTTTGCAGGAATGGGTGCTAGTTCAGATTGTAGCTTTTTTTTAATACTATAGTCGGAATATTGTCAGTACCAGTTGCTTTTCTGGCATCAAGGTTCTTTAATAGTGTGGCACCATCATGGACAGAATTGTGGATGCTAATGTAGCAGTTGACACTCGCTACATCAAAGGCAGAAGCTAATTCTCACGATTCAAGATTTGAAATCCATTTCCTCCTGGCTTGTCCAATCACAAGCCAGCTCTCTATCACGTGAGTACAACAAGCTAACAATGGCTCTCTTTAAACTCACATTTATTTCCACATGCTGTACCCTAACAAACATTCTTTATCATGTTAAGGAACATACATACACCGACACACACACACCTACTCTTTCTTACCACAAGACACTAACCATTTGCCCTGTCTCTATTATCAGACGCACACTCCTACATATGTAAACATGTTGAAGTCTTTGCCCTTTCTTTCTTCTGTAACTGGTTTCTTTCGTACCAACTGCTACTAGCTATAAACACATGTAAACAGAACTGTTCTCTCCTCAACAAACCGGCAATATATTAATTCTATCTTTACACAAGAACACTTCAACCTACTAACCTGTTTCTCTCATCTATTAATGCTACTAACGAAAATGACAAATAAAGTTGTTTATTAATATAGAATGAAACTCTATTTCGTTCTCTCTTATTCTATAGTTTCCAGATTATTTTCGATCCTGGGAGGAAATTCTTCCTAGTATATGTTCCCAGGACCTGTTGTTAGACTGAATATTCAATTTTTTTTTGCAGACAATCCAGTGAAGATATTTCCAAACTCTATTGTGTTGCATTGTATGTGTGGATTTGTATGTGAGTGAGTTCCTAAGTCTGTGACAAATCGTCTCTATATGGAACATTTTTATAACAAATCTTTAAATGAATTGAAGTACATTGGAAGCACATAGTGTTTTCCCACTAATACGCACTTGTGAGCAATCTTACAAGGTGACCCCAAATAAAAAACAAAAGCTAAATGGCGGTCATCTAGAAGATATGCTGTAGAACGGAGAGAAAAAAAGGCCAAAGACTCTAGTGTTTTGATGTGATGTTTTGAATATAATAAACTAGTTATGACCAAAGTTTCATTTCATTCGGACAAAACACTAAGAAACAGGGCCTAATTAGAATTGGGGTCCGTTTTTTGGGGGGGTCACCCTGTAAAACACAAATCAATTCAGGTGAATAATTCATGTATGAAAATAGAGATTTGTTGGCAGTTTTAAAGATTTTATTGAGGAAAGAGGTTCATTCACAAGGGGAGGGACCAAGATTAATTCCTTATGAAAGAAAGGCTAAAATTATTTCCTTCTTACTTAATTTTCTTACTTAAAAATTGGTCGATGAATGGACAGTCTTGAGGGAATATTTACATTTTTAGGCACATCTTGACCCTTGGCTTTCCCAACACGAACTGACTAGAAAACTCTGTTCCAATCCTCAAACACGTGATCATTTCTTATGCAATCATTGACACCTGCTTCTAGCATGTTTTGTCTAGAAAGCTGACCTCTGAACCCCCGTATCAATCACGTCAAGGTCACTGGGTCCATCTCCGTTCGTCATCAGGTCATCCTGACATGTACTTAAAGAAGCACTCCCGAACTTTATACTAGTTCACATGATCTCTACTTAGCGGCATAGGATCTCAATATGTGACATATATTTATATGTTTCTTGAGATATTGTAGCTGTCATGAACATTAAAAAATTTTTCTTCTTTTGGAGAGCTGCCCCTGCAAGGTGGTTTGGTCACATGATAATCAATCAGCCTCCAAGGCGCATTAATTTCAACCGGAATTTTTAAGGACTACTTCCAAACTCTTAAGGAATTTGTCTCTGATGTATCGTTATTTTCATGGAAAGTGTTCGACTGAGCTTCAATCTATGGTCCCCCCTCGCCAAACTTTCACAAGAAACACTCGTCTAGCTGTAAACACCATCAATAATTCCCCCCACTCTTTATCTGTGCCTAAACCTAAACGTAGATTCCATGAACAAAGCTTCTTTCTTAGAACTGCACGTCTGTGGAATTGTCTTCCATTTTCCTGCTTTCCGGCTGACTACAATATGGTTGCGTTCAAGTCTAAAGTAAATAAGTTCTTGATGAGCCGTTCCATATAAGTTATCAAATTTACCAAATTTTCATTACTAATGATTACTATATTGCCCAATTTCTACTGTACACTCTTTAACCCTTATCCTTGAGTGGCCTCTGGGCCTTGATAATGTGGTGATGCCTATGTAAAAAAAAAAAAAAAAAAATTACAGAGGATACACAGAGAACGTCCTGCCACCAATAAAGAATGATCCCATTTTCTCTCTCTCTCTCTCTCTCTCTTTCTCTCTCACTCGCTCGCTCGAGCCAGTAAAATTGATGCTGAGCGAGGCTATTCTCCATTGAAAAATGTACGACTGAAGAAAATACATTTCTTACTTTACCAGCAGGGTTACCCGGCGTTGCTTGGGGCAAAAATGTAATATATTTTTATTAAAACGTCTGTCTACCTCTCTCTTTCTCTCTTTCTGTTTCCCACTTCCTCTCCTCACACCCCTCTTCTCCGCCTAGCCTATTCCTTTCTCTGGACACACACACACATAGAAATCTCCTTTTATAGATACTAAAAGGAATTAATCAACATAAGGGAAATAACTCTTTGATTTAAAAAAACAAATCAGAGTAACTTCCTTTTAATTATTATTACATAAACTGTCAGGAAAAAAAAAAAACGAACTCTCCTGACGAAATCTGCATCAGTTTAAGATCAAAGAATAAATAAATTCCTTTCTAAATTTTATTCATCAGGCGCAACACCGATCAATAAAATACCAACTTTGTGGGTGTTTTGTTGTTTGAAATTTTAACCGAACATACAAACATACGCACACATACACACAGACAACTGCTCTTGATATAGTAGATTACTTCCTTCACTATGGCACTGTTTTAACTTTGAGCAACCTACACCCAACGGTGTAGTTCACTTAAATAAATACATATATTGTTGTTAATAGAAGGCTTTCATTTTCCTTTCCTTGTTTGTTGCAAATTATTTTAGAAGTTTGTTTTAGTCCATACGAAACCAAGCTCCTATAGTACCAGTAGCCTGTAATAGAAACTGAGAGTTCATTTTTTGTGGTAAGTCGGGTCTCTCATGATTAACAGCGGTTGGGCTCTTGCTTATGTAGTTAATGCAAACAAGTGTCTGTCTGCAAACTCTTTCTGATTGGTTGAAGTCTGGTATCTGTAACCAATCGAGATTGAGTATTTCGATAGAATTGACCAATCAGTATTAAGTATTTGAACCAAAATATGCCGGCCTTCTTGACAGATTTATTTTTCAACTGATCGTCATGAAGACTAGTTGAGTGACAGCCCCCTACCTTATGTGTAACTTCCTCATTATTAACCTGAGTCTGTTAACGACTCACCACACCGGGGACCACTCCAGGATAAGGGAGCGGCTCAACCAGAACTTGTTTACATTGGACTTGAAGACGACCATGTTGTGTTCAGTTGGAAAGCAGTCCAGTGGAGCAGAGTTCCACAGGTGGACATTCTAGGAAAGAAGCTTTGTTCATAGATTGACGCACAGATAGAAAGTGGGGGAAATTGTTGACAATGGTTATAGCTAGACGAGTGTTTTTTGTGAAAGTTTGGCAGAGGAAGACCATAGATTAAAGCTCAGACGAGCACTTGTCATGAAAATAACGATAGAGCAAACCCAGGCTTCCGTGGGAAAAAGGTCGCAGGGAAGAAAAAAGGGCACCATCTACTAAGCCGGTTTTGAACTCTGTCAATGCAGGATAGGATGCTTTGGGCAGCTCCTCCCCAAATGTAGTAATGAAAGCGAAGCAAAGATTTGCAGTTATGGAAACCAAAATTAAACAACTCGGCAACTGCAATAAAGATATTCAAAGGTGATGCGGCATTAAAGAAATTGAAGGCAAGATTAATGTCTTTTGCCTTTGCCACTGAGAAGCGACCGAGTGGAAGGTAAAGAATGAGATGGACAGACACTCCACACAAATATCTGTGTAAAACCAGCCTTCACCTGAAACAAGCCTGTGATCGTGTCAAGTGGCGATAAAAATCCACCATTCTATCACAGCTTTGGATTAATGCATAAGAAAAAGAAAAAATGGCAGCCATTTTATCATAACCAACCAAAGAAACTGTTTATCAGCAATGGGTAACCATTTCTTTGTATTTTCAAAATGGCCACCATTTCTTCTATGTTATTTGGTCAGGAAATTGGTGATCATTTTATGTTGATATAGTAAAGTGAACCCCACTCTAAAGCAGAGGTTTTCAACCAGAAGTAAATTTACTCTTAGGAGGTAAAAAATCGTATAGTTGGGTGTAAATAATTTGAATGAAGTCATTAGTGAAACTCCTTGGAATGTTACCTGGGATAAATGAAGACATCTTGGAGAATCATTTTACTGGCTACTTTTCAAAAGACATGATTCCAATAGAGAGATGAATTATAAGACCTTTTGCTATTGAACTGTCAGAAAAAAAAAAATGAATTGATTGGTTTTCAATCTTCTGCTATTTTCAGAGAAGAATCTGAAAATTTTAGTGTCCATTTTTGGACAAAACTCAGAGATTCATTCCCAGTCCCTATTCAACATGCCTTCTGTAATAATTTCAAAAGATCCTATATGTTCTATTTTATAATATGTTCCAATTTTGAATTCACAAAGAATACAATTAAAGTTAAATTCTAAGAATAATTAAAAGAATAAAATAATGCATTCGTGTAAGGCCCCGTAATATTGTGGTCGCGTAAAGGTTGGTGGAGGTTAAGCTAATTATCGGCCGCCATGTTTGCAGTTCCTTTTCTTTTGTTTTCCTCAGATATGATTTTGAAACAAAAATGTAGTAGGCAAAACAAACAAAAACAAAATACAACTAAAAACAGACGGAACAAAAACTCGCTTCTCGCAGACACGCGGGTTGTAACAAGCACAATCTACTCGCCAGAATCACCTACACACAATCTGCAGAACGCTCCCTCTCCTTTCCAGTGTCCTGCCTTTATAGCGGCCGGGAACTTTGAATTTGCATAATCGCGCGAGAGCAGACGTGATTCAACGATAATTACATTGGGTAAACGCTAATAAAAGCCCATGGACACCATCTTGGAACTCTCTCTTCCGCTCAGCCCAAAACAGACGTATCCGAGGTAAGCTTTCTATTTCTCATTTTGGTTACTGCTAATTCTGCTACACTCCCCCCTGATCTCATGATCACAAACGGGGCAGGGGGGGGCAGTCTTCTTTGTCGGGTACTTCTTCGAAGAACCGGAGGCAGCACTTCCTCCTTGTCATCTTCCTCATTACCACCGTTATTGCCGCCAGTCTGTTCCATAGGCGGTGTTTCACAATCAGGGCAGGGACAGGGGGGCAGTATCTGTCTTTGTCGGGTACTCCTTCGTAAAGGCAAGACGGGTGGTCCCTCTTCCGCTTCTTCAGTATGTGCATTATATGGCTCTCCATCGTCCTGCATTATACTCTCTGCTCGTTCAGAAGACATTGTACTGTCTTCCTCTTCCTCCGATGTAACAACATAATGGCGAAGGCGCAGATCTTTCACGTGGCGAGGCATACCGTCCACCAAAATCGATTGAGGGCTGATTACCTTGGTCACCTCACCCTTGCCGAACCTCATGGTACATCGATTTTGCAGTCTTTTGACCCATACGCGATCTCCAACCTGGTGAGAGCTGTCCTTGGGATCTGCGGACGCAGTTACGAGATTGGTCTCCTTTACTCGAACTTCGTATCGATAAATCCTGTTGGCAGGCGTAGTGAAGGGAGATGTGTTGTCTCTTGGTGTGATGTTATACCAGTAGACAGCTTCCTGTATGGGACAGCGCATTCTAGCTGCTATTCTTTTCACTGTACGGTGACATCGCTCCGCTATGCCATTCCCGGCTGGAGCGTACACACAACGGAATCGCAAGTGAACTCCCCATTTATGTGCAAATGCTTGGAATGCATTGCTGCAGAAAGCCGTGTTATTGTCTAAAAGGATTTCATGCGGTGAGCCACGCTCGAGGAACACTGTTTCCAACAGATGGATCACGCTTGCCAAGTCCTGCCTTGCCAATTTCCTCCAAATGGAGAAACGCGATGGACCACAGTTTTTTAGAGTTAAAAAATGGAAGGTGCCATAATGCGTGATATCCATTCTAATTCTTTGCCAATTCTCGTTAACTTCCAGCTTCCCCTTTTCCCACCTGACTGGCACTGGGTCAATGGACTGACATTTCTCACATTTCCGTATGACCGTTTTAACGGTTGCTTTTGTCGTGGTTGGGCAACTTCTCCTGACAAAGTAGGTAGTGCGTCGCACCCCCGGATGTCCACTACCTTTGAGAATAGCCATGATTTGACTCTCATCCAGCTCGTCTGTGTGAACCGTGCCTATCACCGGGTCAAGCCCGTTTTTCTTTTTCATTGCCTCAAACCACGTCTGTGGTACTCATGTCAATCGGTCAGCAATGTTTCGTGCTGATGGAACCAGCGTCACGTCCACTGTCAGCCCGTACTCTTTCACAAGCTCTTTTAGAGTGCTTAGTTGCCTCCTAATAAGCATCTCGCTTGCTGCTTTGGTGCACACTCGTGCCTTTCCAGTTAGCGTATCCGAGACCCAATGGTATACGCAGACAGAATCTGTCTTTATGTGTTGTACTTTGCTCTGCCACTGTAGAGCCAAATTGATACCTTTCAATACGGCATCCAGCTCGGCTAAGTTGATATATTGAGAGTCACCTTCAGGTCGCAGCCAACATGCATCCTCCAACACAGTTTCGCACATCTCCAAGGCTGCACCAATTGCTAGGGAGCTAGCATCGACCCATACATTCAGCTCTTTGCCATCCATACACCAATTTCCCTGGACCGGATCATTCCACTGCACAGATTCCAAGGTTTCGAACATCATACGATGCAGTACGGCGTCCCTTGCTTCATTATCCCAGCCCTTCGTTACCGAACTTACTCTTCTTCTAAGTATTCCACAAGCCACACGAAGCCAACTGCACACCGGAAAGTGCCCGACAAGTCGACCACACAGGGAAAACATTGTTCGTCGCGTAACAATGCTGGGAGCTTCTGGAATTGCATTTCCTCGCTTCCACCGTAGTTCACTGTGTTCCATCCACACCACCAATCCCAGCACCCGTGCACCATCCTTCAACCACTCCAGGTTCTTGCACTCCAACCCAAACTGCGCTAGGTGTTCTCTTACATGGGTCGCGGGCACCACGTCCTCGTTGACAAAAATGTAAGCAGATGCTGCGCAGCTTACAACTTCTTCCTGAGACAATACTTTGCTGACAATTGCTCTCATGATCAGGGGAGCCACATTCAAACCGAACCCCAGACGGGTCAGGCAATATTTTTTCCCATCAATTTCCACAGTCTGGTATGGCCACAGTGTCTCATGGACCCGGACTTTTAGGTATGCTCTCCTGAGGTCCAGTAGAGACACATTAGCACCTTTTTGTCTCCAATCGCGCAGCTTAGCCGCACAAACATCTGCGTTGGCTACGTCTACGTAATGATTTAGCTCCCGGTAGTCCATTACCGGGTGCACTTTGGCTTCGTTCTGCTGCATCACAGCCATCAGGGGAATTAGGCCTTTGGGAGGTCCAAATTTATCCTCTGGGTACGGCACGAGCCAACCATTATCTATCCAGGTGCGGAGCTCCTGCGTGTATTCTTCACGGATTTCTGCCGGCACTGGGTATTCTGACACTCGACTGTGTAGTCTTTCAGGGGGGTGGTCCTCAGACTACTTCCATGATGCGGTCCACGTTCGGTTTTGATGATCAAAGGTGGCGGTGAAATCCGGTTCATTAATAGAAATGGCTGCACATTTAATATTTTTCCTGTCGCCCAGCCGCACTGATCCTGTAGGGTTGACAACGACACCGCCCAGAGCTTTTATGGCGTCGATCCCTAGAAGTAAGTCAAACCCCAGCGGTTTGCCACGTACCACCAACACATTGATTCTGGCAGACATACCTTCGTCAGTGTGTTACATAATAAGGGCTGTCCCCTTTTCATGTAAGTATAAAAATAGAGAGATTACTTAAAATGAAAATAAAATGAGAGAAAGCAGAAATCGAACCTTGGATATAAGTTTTAAGGAACAATAGGTTTAAATGGAATGTCCAGTAAATTGTTAATTCTGATGAAATAAATAATAAATAAACTATTCAATTGTTAGAAAAAATGTGGATAATAAAATATGGGTTAAATAAATTAGATATGTAGGTTGAATTCCTTTGTAAAAACATCAAAGAATAAATAGGTTATTGGGAAATCATAATGTCGGAAACGTGCAAAGTCACGCATGTTGAAACACGTGAATTTTGCTCACGAGGCCGGACATGCATGGATTTCTCAATATAGGAAGTGAGAGTTAGTTAGAGAGACAGTCAGTGAGAAACTCAGAGAGAGTCTGGAGTTTGAAATTCGAACGTCTAGAAGCGAGACGATCACTTTTAAACTTAATATGTGAAGCTTTGAATTCTTGATGAGAAAACCACGGCCGGTCATGAAGAAATAAACCCATGATGTGTTTTGATAAGCTCGTCTTTGTGTTTGTGATTCTTACAAAAAGGTAAAGTGAATTGTTATTATATGTCTGTGTTATAAAATGTCGTGACATACACATCTCATATCCACAATGTGAATCTACATCTCATATCTACACTAAGACTGTTTGAACACTATCTCCTCACTCAAAGAGCTTCACATAGCAACAATTCTAAGTAATGAACTTTAATATATATGAAACGTCATAAAACGAACAATCTCTCTTACTACAACAACATCTCTCTCTCTCTCTCTCTCTCTCTCTCTCTCTCTCTCTAAGACTCTCTTTTAATGAAACTCCTAGATAACATATATATGAAATTTGGTGTACGTGACTAGTCCACTCATGCAAGGGTGGGTTAAAAAAAAAAGAAAAGAAACTGGGGTTACCACGAAAAAACAAACAAAAAAGAAACACAACGTTTACTAGACGATCACAGAATGCGAAAAAGAAAAAGAAATTCAAAACGAAATAAAACAATAATTAAAAAAAGAGAGAGAACATGCACACATACGCAGTATTGTAAAATATAAGAAAAAAAAATGAACACACAAAAGAACAAAAGATACAAGAAATATTAAAAAAAAACAGAAAAGAAAAGGCCGATATGCCGTAAAAGAAATCCGTAGTAATAAATGGAAATATAGTAAACACAAGTCACCATGCATAATTCATGAAATGAATTCTTTTGTTTATGTAGCACATAACACACAACAAAATAAATGTGTCAAAAATGTTTTGCGGGTCAAAGCAGTTTGTTTAAAAATCAAGTGTCAATCATTGTAACAATGTGTGTCAAAGTCCGATGTACTTTTAAAAACTGGTGTTATTAAAAAAAAATAAATAAATAAATAAAATAAAATACACTATAGAAAAAAGAAAGATGCAGAATGAAATCAAATTTATGCACTGTGATAATTTTCGTTTTTTTTTTAGTATGATTTAATTGTTCTGGTCTTTGAAAAAGGGACAAATTTTTCTTTTGTGTCAACGGGCTTTTGAAATGTATAATGTAACGAATTTTTATTATTTTTTTTGTGTTTTGTTGCAAAATGTTTAAATGTATTAAGGTATTTTCTTTTGAAAATGTGTTTTAAACAATATTGTAAATTTATACTTAATGTAAATGTTATTGATTTTCACAGCAAGAATTCAAAGTTATCAGTAAATATACATTAGATTTAAACAGTCTAGGAGAAAATAAAACTAGTTAAGACGTATGGTTGGCTTACAGATTCAGTTAGAATTTTAGAAGGGGGACAAGAATTAAAATTACGTAAACGGGTATTTAGAGAGTTTTTAGATGTGATAAGCCGTAAGAAAGATGTTTTTTTTTAGCAATTGGTTTTTGTTGTTTTTTTTAGAGATCCTATAATTTTTCTCCAAGAAAAGTGACTTGGTAGAGATTGATAAGCACAAGATGTGCCCCTATTCGAAAAATTTGGGAACCTGGTTAATTAAGTGCTTAAAATAAGCTGGTTGCACGTAACGACTCCAAGCAAGTGGTAAGACTTGGCTTAATTAATAAACAGGCGTTGGAAAGAATACAAAAATTCTTAAGGGGACCAGTAAACCGATGATAGGTAGTCCCGAGGCAATCACATATAGCTTAATGAAGTAAGAGACAGGCAAAAATATGCCGTAGATTATGTAAGAAAGATATAACCTTGTATTTTTTTTAGAGACGCATAAATGTGGGATATATCTGCTGGATCTTGGAAGCTCTGGTGAGAGAAAAGAAAAATCACAAAAAAATCGGGCAATTAGATAGAATTTAGGCGCAATTAAGGTGTTGGGCGTGAAAGGTGTTAGTTAGTTAGGGGTGATATTTCTAAATCCTTGTCGAAGTTTCAAGAATCAAAGCAAGGAAATCCGAGTGAATCCGTATGAGAGAAAAAAGGTATATCTTGATAGTTAAAGCCAACCAAGAAGATTGGTTATGAGCTTTGGTATGTCCGTATAAGATAGCTATAGAATAAAAAACAAAGCCATACTTGATAACACTAACCATGCGGAAAGAGAGATCAGGACACTTTTGGGATGAAGGAAGTCGTCCATTTCGAGGGAGGTGGAAACCTCTAGTCTGCGGAATATGGATGGCTGGAAAGTAGCTGATGTGAATCATAGGTAAAGACCCTACACCCAAAAAAAGTAAATGCCAAGAAGATCAGAAAGGTTCTGATCTTATAAAAATAAATAATTGTGAAGTCGGCCGTGGAGGGCTGACTGAAAGAGACTTTTTTGTTGTTTTTTAGCCTGATCTTTCTAGCCGTGTGGTTGTGTAGATGTAAACATAAAAAATGTACTAAATTTTAAAATGCATACATTTTTTTTGTGAAATATGGAAGGGAGGGATGTTACATGATAAGGGCTGCCCCTTTTTCATGTAAGTATAAAAATAGAGAGATTACTTAAAATGAAAATAAAATGAGAGAAAGCAGAAATCGAACCTTGGATATAAGTTTTAAGGAACAATAGGTTTAAATGGAATGTCCAGTAAATTGTTAATTCTGATGAAATAAATAATAAATAAACTATTCAATTGTTAGAAAGAATGTGGATGATGAAATATGGGTTAAATAAAGTAGATATGTAGGTTGAATTCCTTTGTAAAAACATCAAAGAAAAATAGGTTATTGGGAAATTATAATGTCGGAAACGTGCAAAGTCGCGCATGTTGAAACACGTGAATTTTGCTCACGAGGCCGGACATGCATGGATTTCTCAATATAGGAAGTGAGAGTTAGTTAGTTAGAGAGACAGTCAGTGAGAAACTCAGAGAGAGTCTGGAGTTTGAAATTCGAACGTCTAGAAGCGAGACGATCACTTTTAAACTTAATATGTGAAGCTTTGAATTCTTGATGAGAAAACCACGGCCGGTCATGAAGAAATAAACCCATGATGTGTTTTGATAAGCTCGTCTTTGTGTTTGTGATTCTTACAAAAAGGTAAAGTGAATTGTTATTATATGTCTGTGTTATAAAATGTCGTAACATACACATCTCATATCCACAATGTGAATCTGCATCTCATATCTACACTAAGACTGTCTGAACACTATCTCCTCACTCTAAGAGTTTCCATAGCAACACTTCTAAGTAATGAACTTTAATATATATGAAACGTCATAAAACGAACAATCTCTCTTACTACAACAACATCTCTCTCTCTCTCTCTCTCTCTTCTAAGACTGCGCTTGTAACAAGACTCTTTCTAAGCATCTCTTATATTAAAACTCTCTCTGAATAAGACCCCTATATAACAAGTGGACACAGAGACCGCTCCAACACCGCAGCACACATGGGACATTCCACCAATCGTTTTGACATTTACGTTCGTTTTTCTCCAAGACCGACACCGGTCTGCATGTAAAATAGTCCTAGAGCATCCTGTATCAATAAGCGCCAAACATCGCGTCCCGTTAACATGGATGCTTATCACCGGGAACGTCGTGTTCGCATCTTGGTGGGGAAGGAGACTGGCGCTTATGCGTCCTCCCTGTGCTCGTTTCCCAAGCAATTCTGAGCCCAGTGTCCACTCTCACTGCAACGGTAATACCGTGTTCCACGTTTTCGGCAGTCCTTTGCAAAGTGGCTTTTCGTATTGCACTTGAAACAGGTCACGCTAAGAGGAATATTCTGGACCCTGTGTTTGTTGGGTGAGCGTGTGGCCGCAACCACGTCCTGATTGTGTTCCCCAGTCGTCATCAAAATTCTTGCTTTCGACATTAGTTCCCCCATGGTCAGGACTTTGATGTTTGGCACCTGTTGAAGAGCAATTGAGATAGCGTCAGGGAACCCAGTGACGAAAGTCAATTTTGTGAGTCTCTCTAAGCCATCTCCTGTGAATCCGGCCAATCCAACCAACTGCCTGATTTTGTTGGCGTAAACATCCACACGTTCGCCAGCCCATCTAGTTATTTGTCTGTATGCTGCAAACGCGTCGTCGGTAAATGCCTCCTTTAATCGGGTCTCAATCTGGTCTATTTCTCTTTGATCGCCCTCCTCCATTTCCATGTAGAGGGCCAGTGCATCACCTTCCAGATATAAAGGTAGCAGACTCGCTACATCATCCACCTGCTGAAGTTGTGCGACAAGTCTCACTTTTTTCAGCCACGCTACAATGTCTCCCTCGTCAGAGAACGGCTTGATAATATCGCTGCTTATCCGCACCTTCGCCATAGTCGAGCCGAAATAGCTTGAAACAAAAATGTAGTAGGCAAAACAAACAAAAAAAAATACAACTAAAAACAGACGGAACAAAAACTCGCTTCTCGCAGACACGCGGGTCGTAACAAGCACAATCTACTCGCCAGAATCACCTACACACAATCTGCAGAACGCTCCCTCTCCTTTCCAGTGTCCTGCCTTTATAGCGGCCGGGAACGACGTATTTGCATAATCGCGCAAGAGCAGACGTGATTCAACGATAATTACATTGGGTAAACTCTAATAAAAGCCCATGGACGCCATCTTGGAACTTTCTCTTCCGTTCAGGCCAAAACAGATGTATCCGAGGTAAGCTCTCTATTTCTCATTTTGGTTACTGCTAATTCTGCTACACTATATGTTCTATTTTATAATATGTTCCAATTTTGAATTCACAAAGAATACAATTAAAGTTAAATTCTAAGAATAATTAAAGGAATAAAATAATGCATTCGTGTAAGGCCCCGTAATATTGTGGTCGCGTAAAGGTTGGTGGAGGTTAAGCTAATTATCGGCCGCCATGTTTCCAGTTCATTTTCCTTTGTTTTCCTCATAAGTCTGCGAAGGACTTAAAACCAGCCACAACAGCGTAGAATGCCGCGGTAATTCCTCACGTCATTGCTTGAATAAATCCATCCTAAACAATTCACCGTGTTTTCTCCAATTCTTGCTACCAGACGCATAATATAACACTTCCAAGCGCTTGTTCCTTTTGTCTATACGTATTTATGTGAATCAGGGTTTTCAAGTTTAGTAGCAATATATACAAAGGGCAGAAATAAACTGAAAGCGGAAGATGATATGAGAGTAGTATTGTTAGAAACAGTTCTTTACATAAACAATCTGATCGACTCAATGAATATCAGCAGTGTTCGCACTGATAAATGCTTATGGTGTTTCTGTTCATTATTTTTTTATAATACAAATTGACTTCATAATTTTCTATTTAGAAAACGTCTGATTTTCTTTATTTTTGTGATACAAATATGTAATTTCAATAGAAAAATGCGAGCATGAAAAGTAATATGGTTAAGCTTAAACATGGAAAAGTAAAGGACTAGTTGTTAAAACTGGAAAAGAAAAGGACAAGATATTCTAGGAAAAAAAATAATAAATTTATAACTTAATATATTGCAGCATTAAGAATTGATTATATAATGTTAAATTGAATTTTAAAAAAAAATGCTGCAATATATTAAGTTATATATTTATTATATTTTTTACTAGAATATCTTGTCTTTTTCTTTTTCAGTTTTAACAACTAGTCCTTTACTTTTCCATGTTTAAGCTTAGCCATATCACTTTTCATACTCGCATTTTTTTATTGTAATCCATGATTTTTTCAGGCTTCCAATGAATTCACTTGTTCTTTGTTTAATTTCAATCTTATTTTTTTGCCCCCATAAACACATATGTAATAACAATGTACGGCACTCGTCTGCTTTCAATAAAATCCACCTAATTATCTCCCTTTCATCCTTTCATTCTCTCTGTTTCACTTTTCGAATTAGTAGCCGCTGAAGCGACGTGGTTTCTATGGAAACCAATCATAAAAAGCGTCGCTTACCTTCTTACACCAGAAAATTTATCATAACTTTTGTTTTACTGAACGAAAATTGAAATCTTTTTTCACAATATAGCTAAGAAGGTAATCTATAAACTGTAATAATTGTTTGAAATTTGGTCGAAAAATGAGTGAGAGGTGAAACTTTAAAGCAGTTCTAAATGATTAAAACTGCTACTTAACCATATATTCAAACACGGTAAAGGTTGAATGATATTATTTTTATACAAAACCTAAACAATAAAAAAGGTTCCTTTTGACCTTCTTGTTTTTCTGTCACTTTATGAATTTTTTGATAAATGGGAGTAGGGGTTAAATGGAGGTCAATGATAGAGGAGAGCTTAAGAATGGCTACTCTAACGTTTGATGTTTTTAATTTCTTTAAAATCTTGTTTCTAGGATGTGGGCATGAGATCGCCGAAGTTAATTGAAGTTAAAGGACATTAGCCCTGGCCAATACGAAATGAGTGACTATTTGGAGTAATCGGATGATGTACGTGCCAAAACAATTTCAAATTTGAATTAATCTTTTAGGTTGAGAAGAAAGTTCTTGCAGAATTTTAAATTTGGATTTCAAATGTTTTATTTTATATATCATTTTAAAGAGCGTTTTTCACTTTATTTAATCAATTTAATTGCAATCGTTTTAAAACAATTATGTTTTCTTTTAAGAATGTTTAATACAAGATGGGAAAAAAGTAAATTCGTAAAATTTTTTTATTTCAATTCCAGTTAGGCTGAAAAACTACTGAAACAGCTCGCGATATCAATAAAGCGTTTGGCCCAGGAACCATTATTGAATGCATAGCACAATGGTGAGTCAAGAAATTTCATGGCAGTTAAAACAAAAAAACTTGATAAATGGGCTCATGAATTCAACGACAACTAAAGGAAACACCACTATAAAGTGTCATCTTCCATTCTTTTTATGCAACAAGAACGACCCGTTTCTCAACTGGATTGTGACTTGCGATGAAAAGTGGGTTCTTTATGACAACCGGCGATGCTCAGCTCAGTGGTTATATGCTGACGAAGCTCCACGACACTTCCCGAAGCCAGAGTTGCACCAAAAGAAGGTCATGCTGACTGTTTGGTGGTCTGCGACCGGTCTCATCCATTACATTTTTTTTAATGCAGGCGAAACCATTACGGAGAAGTAGTACTGTCAACAAATGAATGAAATGCATCAGAAACTTCGACAACAACACCCAGTATTAGTCAAAGGCCCAATTCTCCTCCACAACAATGCCCAACAACACGTTGTTAAACCGACCCTGTAGAAGTTGAACAAATTGAGCTACGAAACTCTGGCGCATCCGTCATACTCTCCAGACCTCTCACCTACTGACTACCATCTTTTCAAGAATCTCAACAACTTTCAGTGTGAGAAATGCTTAAAAAACCTGAGCGATATCAAAAACACCTTCAGCGACTTCATCGCCACCAGAGTCGAAATATGTTCATCTGAATTTAAAAGTTAAAAACCGAAAAAACTTTTTTGTCAACCTGATACAAATCAATCGGATGCACATACAAAAAAAGAGGAAAAAAGCAAACAAAAACAAAAACAAAACAAAACAAAAAATTAATACAAAAAGCAAAACAAAAACAAAACAAAAAATTAATACAAAAAGCAAAACAAAAAACAAAAACAAAAACAAAACAAAGCAAAAAATTAATACAAAAAGCAAAACAAAAAACAAAAACAAAAACAAAACAAAACAAAAAATTAATACAAAAAGCAAAACAAAAAACAAAAACAAAATAAAACAAAAAATTATTACAAAAAGCAAAACAAAAAACAAAAACAAAACAAAACAAAAAATTAATACAAAAAGCAAAACAAAAAACAAAAACAAAAACAAAACAAAACAAAAAATTAATACAAAAAGCAAAACAAAAACAAAACAAAAAATTAATACAAAAAGCAAAACAAAAAACAAAAACAAAAACAAAACAAAGCAAAAAATTAATACAAAAAGCAAAACAAAAAACAAAAACAAAAACAAAACAAAACAAAAAATTAATACAAAAAGCAAAACAAAAAACAAAAACAAAACAAAACAAAACAAAAAATTATTACAAAAAGCAAAACAAAAAACAAAAACAAAACAAAACAAAAAATTAATACAAAAAGCAAAACAAAAAACAAAAACAAAAACAAAACAAAACAAAAAATTAATACAAAAAGCAAAACAAAACAAAAAATTAATACAAAAACAAAACAAAAAACACTAAACAAAACAAAACAAAAAATTAATACAAAAAGCAAAACAAAAAACAAAAACAAAACAAAACAAAAAATTATTACAAAAAGCAAAACAAAAAACAAAAACAAAACAAAACAAAAAATTAATACAAAAAGCAAAACAAAAAACAAAAACAAAAACAAAACAAAACAAAAAATTAATACAAAAAGCAAAACAAAAAACAAAAACAAAACAAAACAAAAAATTAATACAAAAACAAAACAAAAAACACTAAACAAAACAAAACAAAAAATTATTACAAAAACAAAACAAAAAGCACTAAACAAAACAAAACAAAAAACAGCCCCCCCCCCTAAAAAAGAAAAAACACACAGAAACAAAACAAAAACAAAAACACCCATATTTTAGCATAAAATGAGCCAACCTGACAACAACATGTTTATTTTCCCCGTTGACAGCGTGGGAGCAAAGAGTAAATATTTTACACTATTTTATTTCAGGACAAAACATTAGCATTTCACACCAACAATCAATTTTAGTCAAGAGTAATGTTTAAAGGTCAAGGTCAGACAAGAATGCAAAAACAATCTGTATAAAAAGATGGTTTTATTTTGTTTTATATAAATATTATTAATTTATATTATTATCATTTACTCACTAGTCACACAGGCCATCATCAAAGATTTCTCTTCAAGAAAAACTTGTGGTGTTCCCTGGAGTCTGAGTGACAATTTCCAGTACTCATTACCTCTTTCGATAACCTTTGCAAATTAATTTGTGTTATCACAACAGCCATTTACCATTGATTTCTTGTTGGTAGTGACCATTGGTTTTCACTGAAATTTGTGTAGCAATAAGCCTCCCTAAGATCCAGTCCTCTTCGTATATTCAGTAGAGGTCTGATTAGTGCTTTCTCTCCTCAGTCCTTTCATCCTCCTTGACCTTTTTTGATTATTTGGTGTGCTGTGGCATAAGCCAACACTACAATTTTTTTCTTGGGGGGGCGGGGATTAACTTACAATTATATATTTTTATACAGTTTCAGTTTTCCTGATTCCATTTGGCGTTTCTTTGTGTTTTACATCCATAACAATTTCTATATGTCAGGCTTGCTCCTGCATTAGTCTCTGCACCCAAGGATTTTCCTTAATATTTCATCTGTTTTCATTATTGTTATCCATTGTATTTTCTTCCATTCTCTCTCATTCTTTTCTCAAAGTTTTCGGGATTGTTCCTGGTGTTCCTATTATTATTGGTGTTATCTTGATTTTCTTCATCTTCTATACCCCCTTAAGCTCTCTAACCAGTTCCATGTATTTGCTCCGCTTCTCTGTCCCGTTGATATTCACTCTGTGGTTTGTTGGAATGGAAAAATCTATGATATGTCATAACTTTTCTTTCTTGTTAACTATTATGACATCCAGTCTTCTCACTTGGAATGGTTTGTCTATTCATGTTCCATAAAATTTTGTGACTTTCGTTTTCAAATACTTCTGCCAGTTTGTGCTTGTAATATTTATCAGTGTGTTTAGGATGCAGTTGTTTGCATTCGCTTATTATGTGGTTTATTGCTTTGTCTCTTTGTCCACAGAGTCTGCATTTACTGTTTTCTTGTATCTTGTTGATCCTTGCTTTAATGTGGTTGGTTCTAATCACGCTGTCTCGCTGTTATTAGGGATTCAGTTTCTCTGTTTAAGTTTCCTTTGTGCAGCCATGTCCAAGTGTTTTTGTTAGTTTCATCTTTTGTCATCATTATGAATCGTCTGTGTAGATGTTTCTCTTCCCATTTTTCTTTTCTCGTCTTGCATCTTGCTTCTCCTTTTTTTGTCTTATTCATTTTTTCAGTGTTTCTTGCTGCGGTAATTATCGTTTTGGTGTTTTGCATCTTGTATTTTTCTAAGATTTTCTTGTGTCATTTACACAGTCTTCTGTATAAACCAGTTCACTTTCTCCGTCTTTCCTTTTCACATAGAGTCGGTCAGCATCATCCTTTGGGTGTAGTGAATTGTGCATAGTCATCAGTTTCCTGGTCTTCTGATTGAAGTGCCTCAGTTCTTCTTTGGTCCAGCTTATAAATGGTCCAAAGTATTTTACTAGTGCTACTGCCCATGTGTTTATATTTTTATTAGGTTTCTACTATATAGTTTAGTTTTGAGGAGTTTTCTTGTACTTTTGAGGTATTCCTTTTCTAATTTTCTGTTTCACTTCTGTTGCTTTGATGGTGTTCGTTTCAAGGAATCCCAGGTATTTGTAGTTGTCATGTTCATCTTGTCTGTGTTTGGTTGGATAGTTTAATGCCTTCTGTTGTCTCCAGTTTTCTCCCTTTTCATGATCAGCAGTGTGCACTTTTCCATTTCGAATTCCATTTGGATATCCTGGTTGAAGATTCTGGTTGTATTTATTAGTGTCTCTAGTTCCTTCTTGGTTTTTGCAAAGAGTTTCAGATCGTCTATATACATTAGGTGGTCCATTCTTTCATCTGTATTATTGAACTTGGCACTTTCTTAGTGTTATATCGCATATCTCTCCAGATTTATATAAACAAAACATGAAATCAGCAGGAACAGTGATAGTGACAACAATGGCAGCACTGAGACGAATCCTGTTCATCGACACAAAATAAACAGACATACCAAACGCACACGAGAGCATCAAAGTCTGTTTTTTTTTTCTGTATCTACATTAACAGCATAATTCGCAAGTCATTCCAGCAAGAAAACCACTACAGGGAACCATTCAAGGGGGGGGGGAATCAAGTTTGAAATATGAACAACACAGCCGACGACCCCCCCCCCTTACACGTACATCGACACAAATAATTAACTCATGGGACACTATGAGAATATAATTCTTACTCAAATACATCCACGAGTTTATCAGCATAAATCTGAATCTCATACGGACAAGTGAACATACCCCCCCCAAACAGATGACTTCCTGCTGTACGTTAAAACGTGGAAACTAACACAACTCTAAAATGAAAACGACGTATCGACACCCGGAGACATCATGTCTTCAATTATGTCCGCTGGCCAAGTATAAATACAGCTGGTTTTCGACAACCAGGCAGAATAGGCTGGATCGCCAAGCAGTGAGATTGTCCGTCAATGCTTCAATACCAGCAGCAGTCCAAGCCACAACATCAGCAGCAGCCAGCCGTCGTCAACCTCACCTAAAACAACATCAGCAGCAGCTCCAACTACAGAATCAGCAGCAGCCAGCCGTCGTTGACCTAACCCCAGACGACACCTGCAGCAGCTGTCCAGAATACTCCTTCTTCCGCACTAACTCCCAAGAGCCTACCGACCGACCGCTATCCTTACTCCAAGCAGCTGATCGACGTCCCTGTCACTGCCTCCGCAATCACCAGCACATCCTGACAATATCAACAGTACCTGCTGCAATCACATTGGCCCTGAATAAAAATTTAAACTAAACTTTTTTGTTTGTCCTTCTTGCTTCCATACGCTAATTTTTGTAATATAACATTAGTATATATATATATATATATATATATATATATATATATATATATATATATATATATATATTGCTATGAGGAACAGTAGTGATGATAGGGAATCCCTTTGGAAGATATCTCTCTGTATTTTAATCTCAGTTATGACAATTTTAAATGCCTGTAAAAAACAAGTCTGAAAATTTATTGAAAGCATTTTGTATGTATTGTCCATCAGCTGTCAGTTCAAGCCTCTATGTTCTCACTGCATTTTTAATCAAATTGATAATCTTCTCTTGTAATTTGTACATTCTCAGGCATTCTATTATCCATGCTTGCGGAATTCTGTTGTATGCCTTTTTGTAGTCGATCTATGCCATGGTTATGTTCTTTTTTCTGCTTTTTACTTTTCCTTCCTTCAAGATGCTTTGATCTATGTATAGTAGGTCATGTATTCCCCTTTTCCCTTTTTGGCATATTTTCTTTTGGCAAGTAGTCCATGATTGTGAAGAGAGTGGTAAATTTTGTTCTCTCAGTTGTGCTGTTAGTATTTTCCATATAGTAAGAAAACATGTTATAGGCATGTGGTAACTGACGGAAGTTCTTTTTGCTGTGTCTTTTTACACCAATGTGGTTCTATCGTTGGTCATCCTTTCTGGCACATCTGCTTCATGGATGCATCTTTTTTAAGTTCTGAATCAGCTTTTTAGTGATGTGAATTTTTAGAACAAGTATGCATGTATTCTATCATGACTACTAGTGCTTTCAGGCTGTTTCATTCTCGTTTAGTTCAGTTGTTTCATTGGTTTCGGTCTCCATGTTTACTGTGTTTGAGTTTTGCAGGCCTTCTGCATGTGAAGTTTCTGTGTGGAGGCCTTCTGCATGTGAAGTTTCTGTGTGGAGGCCTTCTGCATGTGAAGTTTCTGTGTGGAGGCCTTCTGCATGTGAAGTTTCTATGTGGAGGCCTTCTGCATGTGAAGTTTCTGTGTGGAGGCCTTCTGCATGTGAAGTTTCTATGTGGAGGCCTTCTGCATGTGAAGTTTCTATGTAGAGGCCTTCTGCATGTGAAGTTTCTATGTGGACGCCTTCTGCATGTGAAGTTTCTGTGTGGAGGCCTTCTGCATGTGGAGTTTCTGTGTGGAGGCCTTCTGCATGTGAAGTTTCTATGTGGAGGCCTTCTGCATGTGAAGTGTCTGTGTGGAGGCCTTCTGCATGTGAAGTTTTATGTGTAGGCCTTCTGCATGTGAAGTTTCTGTGTGTAGGCCTTCTGCATGTGAAGTTTCTGTGTGGAGGCCTTCTGCATGTGGAGTTTCTGTGTGGAGGCCTTCTGCATGCAAAGTTTCTGTGTGGAGGCCTTCTGCATGTGGAGTTTCTGTGTGGAGGCCTTCTGCATGTGAAGTTTCTGTGTGGAGGCCTTCTGCATGTGAAGTTTCTGTGTGGAGGCCTTCTGCATGTGAAGTTTCTATGTGGAGGCCTTCTGCATGTGAAGTTTCTATGTGGAGGCCTTCTGCATGTGGAGTTTCTATGTGGAGGCCTTCTGCATGTGGAGTTTCTGTGTGGAGTTTCAGTGTGAAGTGTTTCTTGGTCTGTTCTATCATTTATCTCTCATAGTATTTCCATTAGTTCTAGATCTGACAAGTTCACTTGAGAATAAGTTTGGTCTGCAATCCTTTGCTCTATTGTATGGTAATCACTGAACATATCTCACAACTCTTTCATCCATTCCCGATATCATTGGTTCTTGGGGTGACTTCTGAAATAGCATTCTATTACCAGTTTATTCTCTTTTGTTGTCCATTTCTTCCTTTGGGTTTTGGTCTATGTTAGTTTGTAGCTGTAGGCAGTGAATACGATCAAGCAAGCAAAAATAAAGATCAAATTTTGCGAGTACATTTAAGGAGAAAAAAATTTAGAATAAAATATGCTGAAACAGAATTATGTATTTATATGTATACAACAGACAATCTATGGTCCCCCCCCTCACCAGACTTCCACGAGAAACACTTGTCTAGCTGAAAACACTATCAATAATTACCCCCACTCTTTATCTGCGCCTAAACTTAAACGTAGATTCCATGAACAAAGATTCTTTCTTAGAACTGCACGCCTGTGGAACTCTCTTCCGTTTTCCTGCTTTCCATCTGCTTACAATATGATTGTCTTCAAGTCCGATGTAAACAAGTTCTTGACGAGCCGTTCCACTTAACTTAACAAATTTACTGAATTTCGATTACTAACGATTACTGTATTGTTCAATTGACTACTGTACACTCTTTAACCCTTATCCTCGAGTGGCCTCTGAGCCTTGATAAGTGGTGATGCTTATGTAAAAAAAAAGACATTTATTTAACAACAGAAGTAGTGAAAAATTTTACGTGTATAATATTAACTGGATTTTAAATGGAAGTGATTCCTCATATAACGTTGTCCAAAAACCAACACACGTTGCATGTAGTTTCAGCTGCAAAGGAGACCAAGACAAAGAATAGGAAATAACTCCAACTCGCTTGTTCTTTGTAGCAACAACATTTATTTCCTCATTCTTTACAACCATCACGTCATCCACGTGACCTAGAACATTCTCCATGCCTCTCACAAGATTTCAAACGTTATCTCCTTCTATGCTCCACGTCTCTCACGTGATCGTCCTCTTTCTCCTTTTTATAGTCTTTCTTCTTTTTTTAACAAAAGAATAACCACTTATCAAGGCCCATAGGCCACTCAAGGATAAGAGTTAAAGAGTGTACAGTGGATTAAAGGACAATATAGTAATCGTTAGAAGTGTAAATTTGGTAAATTGGATTACTTAAGGGAAACGGCTCGTTAAGAACTTATTTATGTGGGACTTGAAGACGGCCATATTGTAGTCAGTTGGAAAGCAGGCAAACGGAAGAGAGTTCCACAGGTGTGCAGTTCTAAGAAAGAAACTTTGTTCATGGAATCTACGTTTAGGTTTAGGCACAGATAAAGAATGGGAGAAATTATTGATAGAGGGTGTTTCTCGTGAATGTTTGGCGAGGGGGGACCATAGATTGAAGCTCAGACGAGCACTTGCCATAAAATATAATGATAAAACAAAGACAGGCTTGCAACGTCTCTTCTGTGAGAAAGAGGTTGATGACGTCATTTCACATGCATTTTTACACACACGTAACGGCGCCATGTTTACACTCATTTTGTGATATTTAACAAAAGCAAAAACATAAAACCATTTTTAATACCGAAACGTAATTTTTCTTGTGTTCTTTTTGCGACCTTTAGACATTACTATTCAAGATTTTGGTAAATTTATACAAATACCGTGACAGCGAATTAGTAGAAAAAAATGTACCCTAACCCTAACCCTAACCCTAACCCAGTTTTCAGATTCGTGTTCAGCACACCGAAACGTAACAGAATACTACGTAAAAGATTTTACTAATTCGCTGTCACGGTGTTTGCATAATAATACCAAGATTTTTGCATATTGGACTAAGCAAAATGCAAAAAAAAAAAAAAAAAAAAAAAAGAAATTCTGACAACCCCTATAGTACGATTGAGCACACCCACGTCATGCATGGACGTATCTATAATAAGATGCGTCCATTCAATCTATTTGGTTTTGCTTTCTTTTTTTCTTTTTTTTCAATTTTCTTATCAGTTTCTTCAAGCTGGGAATGGGGCATCCTACTGGATGTCTCATATACTCCAACCAAGAGTTTGTTTTTTTTTTTTTTACAGATTCTGACCGTCTCTGTAGGTGCAATTGTTTGAATCTCTTTTGCATTTGGTTCATCGAGTATAGTTTTTGAAATTCTTTTTTCGTAATCCTAAAATTACTGGAATGATAGAGATCTTCCTAAGATTCCAGTTTCTCTGTTTAACCCAGTGTCATTACGGAACACTGACTTCAACTAAGGTTGCTTCTTTCTCCTTCTTGTCCTGTATCACTATGTCAGGTTTAATAGCTCCATAGCTGTAACAATTGCATAGACATAGTGGCTGGTGTATGACTTATTTCCAACTGTTCTTCCTGGTATACATTCCCAGAACTTACTGCTACATTCAAAATTTAATTTTTTTTACAGATGGTCTAGTGGAGACATTTACACACTCCATTATGTCGCATCATATAGTAGTCGTCTGCCAGTAGAACCTTGTAACTGGATGTCAGGTGGCTCACACTCTCGACTTCTTACACTTATTGTCATTGCTGAGACCACTCGTCCACTTAAAAAGCGTTAATTATCAAGTTTAGATCTAGGGCAGTCATTACAATCCTCTTTGGAGCGATCTTCTGTTTTCTTCTCTTTTTTTATTAGCAATGAAAACGTTATTTGAAAGTGGAGCGTGACGTTTCTCAAAACAACCAATCACATCACGTTTTCTCCGTCTTTTACAAATGATTTGTTGTTTGTACTTAGACTTCCCATGTGCCTCGGTAGCGCAGTAGGCAGCGCGTCAGTCTCATAATCATATACCAAACCGCTGAGCGATCTGAAGGTCGTGAGTTCGATCCTCACCTGGGGCATAATTATTTTTTTAATTTAAGCGTTTGTTAATTATGCTAAAGCTGAGTTAATCAACGTTTGTTTCCATGAAGGATTTTAATCAAATTCATATTAAAATATTTCATTATTTTGGGATTGAGTTATATATTCTTTGGCATTTTTTTACAATCTGCCCCAACGTAGTATAAACACCTCCAACCACCCCATGTTAAGAACGGCTTTCGGAATAAACACCCTCCCAACCTCTCCATGTTAAGAACGGCTTTTGAGGTTGGGGGGGGGGGTATTCCGGAAAGCATTCTTAACATGGGGAGGTTACGCTGGGGCACGTCGTAAAAATGTACCTATTTTTTTTTATAATTTAATTGCTCAACTTAACCGTAACTTGTAAATCACTCACTAGGTGACTCAGACTCATCCCTTATTAAGGTTCTGTCTATCACCCTCGCCCTCTCTCACTGTATATTGTTGTTTGATCTCCTGTTCTTATTTTATAAAATCCACTCGCCCTCCCTCTAGCTTTTTTTTTTTTTTTTTTTTTTTACATGGGTGTCACCACTTATCAAGGCCCAGAGGCCACTCGAGGATAAGGGTTAATAGGTATACATTAGTCATTGTGATTTTAGCATAGTAAACAGTGGGAATTTTGTAACTTGGATTACTTAGGGGGACGATTCAATTAGAACTTGTTCACATTGGACTTTTTCCTTTTTTTTTTTTTCATAGGTATCAACACATTATCAAGGCCAAGAGGCCACTCAAGGATAAGGGTTAAAGAGTGTACAGTAGAAATTGGACAATATAATAATAATTAGTAATGAAAATTTGGTAAATTTGATAACTTATATGGAACGGCTCATCAAGAACTTATTTACGTTAGACTTGAAGACAACCATATTGTAGTCAGCCGGAAAGCAGGAAAACGGAAGACAATTCCACAGGCGTGCAGTTCTAAGAAAGAAGCTTTGTTCATGGAATCTACGTTTAGGTTTAGGCACAGATAAAGAGTGGGGGGAATTATTGATAGTGTTTACAACTAGACGAGTGTTTCTTGTGAAAGTTTTGCGAGGGGGGACCATAGATTGAAGCTCAGTCGAACACTTTCCATGAAAATAACGATACATCAGAGACAAACTCGCAACATCTCTTCTGTGAGATAGAGGTTGCAAGGAAGAGAAAAGGACATCTCCTACGAGGCTACGAAGTCTATTTTGAACTCTATCAAGGCAGGACAAGTCCTTTCTAGCAGCTCCTGCCCAGATGTGGCAACAGTACTCCATCCTTGGACGTACCTGGCTCTTATATAGATAGAGAATTGCATCAGCAGTGAGATATCTACTGGATCGATAGAAAGATCCCACCATTTTTCCAGCGGCCGTGGCAACAGATTTGATGTATGTGTTCCATTTAAGATCAGGAGTAATGGTCAAGCCCAGAAGCTTGTCAAAACTTGAGGCCTCCTGAAGACGAGAGCCATTCATTTCAATTGATGCCAGATGGGGATCAGAATGTTGATGATGTAAAGAGAGAAGCTTGGTTTTAGATGCATTAAAAGTAACCAGCCACTCCTTTCCCCATTGTACTACATGCTCAAGATCAGAGGAGAGAGAATTGGAGAGAACTTGGTCGTTTACTGTCTTAGATGTGCTACCATAAATGGTAGTGTCGTCAGCATAAATGTCTACAAATGATGTAAGGATGTGATTTGGAAGATCATTAATGTAGATCAGGAAAAGAGTTGGGCCCAGGATGGACCCCTGAGGGACACCGGCATTAATACTGTGGGCTTCTGATTTTTGCCCCTCAACTACTACTCTTATGAACCTATCAGAAAGAAATGATTTAATAATTGAGAAGACATTTCCAGCTATACCATAGCTAGAGATCTTATGAAGTAAACCTTTATGCCATACCCTATCAAAGGCCTTAGATATGTCAAGAGCAATTGCCCTAGAAAGGTTGCCTCCGTCGAGAGATTTGCTAATCCTATGAGATATAACTGTAAGCACATCTGCTGTAGATCTAGCAGAACGGAAACCATATTGAGTGTAACTAAGAAGGTTATTTTTGTTGAAATGGTTGATTACTTCTGTATTTAACACAGATTCCAGCAACTTACTCATGACGCACAGGAGACTTATTGGCCTGTACTGAGAGGGTGATGAGCGATCACCTGAATTCTTAAATACAGGGCATACAGATGAAATTTTCCAGGGAGATGGGAAACTATTCTCCTTAAGACAACGTTTAAATAGTTTTGTAAGTATGGGCGCAAGTTCAGGTTGAAGTATTTTGAGTACAATAATTGGAATACCGTCCGGGCCAGTTGCTTTACTGGAATCAAGGTTTTTGATTAGCTTGGCAACATCACGTACAGATATACGTATATCACATAGTGTGTTTTCAGATACAGGAGGAAATATTGGGGGTTGGCGGCCTTGATCACAAAAGGTAGAATTAACTGCAAAGTTCTTGACAAAGAGTGTGGCTTTGTCTGATGCTGACGAGATTACCTCAGGTCCATTGATGATAGTTGGGATGGAGCACACGCTTCTGTTCAGAATTCTGTTTGCTATTTGCCAAAAGTAATAAAACTAAATATAAATAAGAAAATATCACCGTGAGTAGTAATACTATTTAAACAGAAAGAGAACGTGTGTGTGTGTGTGTGTGTGTGTGTGTGTGTGAGAGAGAGAGAGAGAGAGAAAGAGAGAGAGAGAGAGAGAGAGATCTTCCTGGTGTCTTGAGTCTGATTTAGTGGATGATGTCACCAGTTTTTGATATCGTTCCTGTGTTACGTAACTCAGAGTGCACGGAAACGAACAAAAATCAATTTTTTCAGTTTTTTTTTGTGTTCTGTTTTTCACAAAGAAAAAGATTAAAAAAAAAAATAAAAACGTTCATTGATATGCCGTAAAACCCGCCAACAACACAGGAACAAAGTGTAGTATCTGTTCTGATGCTACAGTACACTTCACCTTTTCTATCCTCGATCAGTGGAGGAGAAATCCTTCATGACTGAGGCGATTTTAATGTTTGTTCCTGTCCAGAGTACCCCTTTTGTGGGAGCTGGATTTTCCCCCACATTAAAAACCGACCTTGTGTCTAACTCTGCCCTCGTGAGGAGGCAAGTAAATAGGGACAACATCTTTATTTTCCCGTCGTGTGTGTGCACGCTATTTTTGATTTCAGGACAAAAAGTCCATTTCATACCAACAATTTATTTGATTCATGATTTTTTGACTTTCTACTAAACAAACTGCGAGAAAGAAAAAAAAAAATCAATGGCTTCTCTCGTACGATTGAGCTAACCGACGGACCAAGCCTCTTATAGAAATACTTAGACGTATCTAAATTAAGAGGCGTCCATTCAACCAGTGCGGTGCGTTCAGCGATGAAAATCTTATTTGAAACTGGAGAGTGACAGTTTTTTTTTGTTTTGTTTTTTGTCAGAGCAGCTGATGATAACGTCAAATGTTCCCCTTTCTCCCACACATAATAAACCATGAGTTACTTTTTGTTTAAGAATAAGTTTATGTGCCTCGGTAGCGCAGTAGGCAGCGCGTCAGTCTCATAATCATATACCAAACCGCTGAGCGATCTGAAGGTCGTGAGTTCGATCCTCACCTGGGGCATAAGTTTTTTTTATTATTATTTATTTTAGGGTTTCTTTTTTTAATTAAAATTTTTTTTTTTTTTATCGCATTTTCACCCCCAAGCAAGGCACAGTGCCACTTTAATGTAGGGGGGGGGGAGGCACTACTTGGAACATAATTTGCAGGGATACTATGTAGGGAGTTGAGCAGCAAGATGCCTGTTCACATTACATTTGAATTTCTGCATGTCAGTACAGTTGGGGAAATAGAAACCCGGAAGGAAATTTCACAGTTCAGAGAAGAAACTATTGGAGTAAAAGACTTTCTGGCATCTAGGGATCTCTACTGTGTAGAAGTGAGACGGGTTTATCGAGGGTACTTACGTCGAGGGGGCTTGAAGCTTGTCAGAGCGCCTTCTATTAAAATACTTGTAAAACAGGCAGAGGACAATGGTTAAAGCCTTGCTGACAGTTTGGGACCAATTAGGTTGATGGCTCTCATTTGGACCCTGTCTAAGAATCCGAGATTAGTTGCAGATACACCAGCCCAAATGTCATAATAATACTCCATACATGGGCGAATGGTGGCCTTGTAGAGGTTCAGGATACTCTCCGGCGTAAGTCACTTTCTAGCACGGTAGAGAGAGAGCACACCTTCTTTGCAGCAGCCTTGGCAATGCCCTCAACGTATCTGTTCCAACTCATGTTCCCTGTGAACGTTAAGCTGAGAAGTTTGAATGCACTACCTTCAGGTAATGTATCATTAGCAATGGCTATTAGTGGCTGAGAAGATTTCTTATAATTATTAAAGGAAAGAAGCTTAGTCTTAGCAGCATTGAATGTCACCCTCCATTTTTGTTTCCATTCCACTACAGATCGGAGGTCTTCCTCTAGGGTTTCTGCCATTTCCTTAGATATGTGTTCATTTGTTTTCCCCTGGTGCCTGTTATAGAGCATGGTGTCATCAGCAAATATACCCATTTCCGAAACAATTTTATCAGGAAGTGCATTTGTGAATATCAGAAATAAAAAAGGTCCAAGATCGACCCTTGAAGTACACCCGCATTTATATTGTATTGTTTTGACATACGACCATCGAGGACAACTTGGATTCTTTTATTTAATGAATTAAATTGTTAAGTATTCGTCCAGTAATACCATATGATCTGATTTTCATGAGAAGATGATCGTGCGATACCCAGTCAAAGGCCTTAAATATATCTAGGGCTTCTGTCCCCCCCCCCGCCATAACCAGATCATGGTATACACGTTCAGAGATTACAGTTAGGATATTTTCAGTAAAACTGGCTTGCCTAAATCTATACTTTTGGTTGGAGAGAAGTTTAGCAGCTGTAGTGGACTAGAGCTTGACTAATCATGGACTCCAATATTTTGGCAAAAAGAGGGAGGGGGCTAATGGGGCAATAATTCAATGGATCAGTTCTTTCACCAGAATTCTTGTAAACTGGTACCACAGAAGCAGTTTTCGATCAGTCAGGAAAGCAAAATTGTTTAAGGCATTTGTTGAAAATTAGAGAAAACTAGACCAACTAGTACGGAGCATTTTTTTTTAATAGTACAGCCGAGATGAGATCAGGTCCACATATTTCTTTAATACAATTAAAATATCTCTATCTATCTATCTATCTATCTATCTATCTATCTACCTCTACTATTATATAAAAGGAACTTTATGTGTGTCTGTGTGTGTGAGTTCGTTCCCTATTCGATTATAGACTTGAAAACGGCTGGGGCGATTTTTATGAAATTTTACACAAAGGTACTTCATGTGTCTAGCAGTGTTTTTAGATAGGTTTTGTATCGGAATGTCTTTGATAAGTATCGATAATAAATAATTGAAATCATCAAATGAAAGAAAGAACGGGCGATTTTGACCAAAGTTAACACCTTACACAACATAATATCAAAAGTGCATTTGAGAAGTTTTATTATCACACAAGCCGAAAGGCTAGATATATAAAATCAACAGTCGGTTCTTTCATATGACAGGGGCGCGTTCGAAATGAATGTTTCTGTTTAAAGCACAATTGCACCATGATACTTGACTTTTTAATTTTAAACTTTAATTTAAGCCATTATATATAAAAAATAATTTTATAAAATCAACAGTAGGTTCTCTACAGTGCAATGTAGACTGCAATGTATTGTAGACTAAGTCACTGCAAGATGCATGTGGTCTTCCTCCCAGTGCATCATGATGGGTCCTCAGCTAGAGCCGGTAATCAATCGATTTGATTGAAAAAAATAAGCGTTTTCACCAATTTCGATGACAATAAAAATATGGGAGTGTAAAAAATTTGTTGATTATCATTCAATTCCGGGCAACATCGGGTCAGCTTGCTAGTCTTAAATAAAATATCTTTACAAGAATCTGTATTTTTTTTTTTTTTCATAAGGGTGTCATTACTTATCAAGGCCCGAATGTCACTTGAGGATAAAGATTAATGAATATCCGGTGGCCACTAAGACAGCAGCGTCGTGATAGTTAGTGGTGGAAATTGAATAGAATGTGATCATTTAAGGGCACAGCTCAATAAAAACTTGTTTACATTGGACTTGAAGATGACCATGTTCTAATTAGCTGGAAAGCAAACCAGTGGTATAGATTTCCTTAGGCAGGCAGTTCTAGCGGGGGAAAAAAGCTTTGTTCATGAAATTTGTGTTTAAATTTCGACACAAATAGAGAGTGGGGGAAATTATTGATAGTGGTGCTTGGTGCTATTTGTGAAAATTTGGCAAGAGGGGGGGGGCATAGATTTGAAACTTCGATGAGTACTTAAAGCTGAATTAATCAACGTTTATTCCCATAAGGAAATTTAATCACATTCATGTAAAAATATTTCATTGTTTTGGGATTGAGTTATGTTCACAAAAAAAAAATAAAAAATTAATTGACCTAATTAGTCAACATTTGTAATTCACTCATCGGGTGACTCATCTGCTATAAATACTCTGTTTATCACCCTCGCCCTCTTGACTTCTCTCTTCAACAACATTCAAAAAATTATAACGGTTAAGAGGCCAGTCAAAATGCAGAGTTTGTTTGTTATATAAATAAAAAAATTATTTATTCAAGTTCTAATTTTCGACCGATATAAGAATCTTCATCATATGATTAGTTCAGCTTATATATATATATATATATATATATATATATATATATATATATATATATATATATATATATATATATATATGAGCTGAATTAATCAATGGCCGCCACAACACACCCAGCTCCTCCACCGTCTCCACCAAATCTAAACAGAATTTTTGTAAAATATTAAACGGTTCTTCTGCTTGGTTTATGTCTACGTATTACTTACATTAAAATGGTTATTTAAACTGCAGGAGCACCTGTTAAAAAAACCATACCAGTTCTATAATTGAATATCCCCCTCCAAAAAAGAACGAAAAACATAAACCGGCAGCCTGTTGTGGACCAGGATATAATAATCCTAACTCGCTGCAAAATGAAAATAATGAAATGAATGGAAGGAAGGAAAGAAACTCAATTGCTGAATAAAATAAACATGTCATTTATTTTCTGTTGAAAATAAATGGTTTAGAGGGAGCACGTGTTCAGTTCAATCGTTGACGACTACGCGCGTGAAAAAAAAAAAGAATAAAGTAGGGGAAAGAGAAATGGCAGGCCCGCATGTAGAAAAGGAAAGAGAGAGAGAGAGAGAGAGAGAGAGAGAGAGAGAGAGAGAGAGAGAGAGAGTGTGTGTGTGTTGGGTTGGCCTCAGCAAAGCCGCGCGTGCATGGTAGCAGTCGTCCACGTGGAAGTGTCTTCAGGCCACAAGCTGTGGACGCGAACTTGTCTGATTGACGAACCAAGACAAAAGGGAAGAAAGAGAAAGTTGAACGTTGTTGTTGGCTTTTATGCCAGGGTCAGTGTTCTGACTGCGCATGCCTGGATTTCCTTTAAAGGGAAGTGCATGTGTGCATACGTGTGCGCGTATGTGTGTACGTTAGTGTGTGTGTGTATGCATGTGAATGTATGTACGTGAACGTGAATATATGTATGTCACATACATTGTATGTGTGTATGTGTGCGTGTGTACATGTGGGTGGGTGTGTGTATGTGAGGAAAAAAACATGTTTGAGCAAGCACCCCCCCCCCCAACAAAGGTGGCAATGAAGTGGGTGCATTTCTTCATATCTTGGAAACTTTTGTGGTAATTTTAAAGGATTTTCCGAGGGAGGAAAAAAAGTGATCTCCCATTTTTTTTAAATTAAAATTTCTCCATATTATGGAAACTCCTCGTTTGCTGTACTTTTAAACGTTATTTTCGTTTTCAGCGCCCCGAAAACCTATGCAAGTGGTAAGTTTAAAGAAATTTTCGAGGGTGGAGTAATTCTTCATATTTACCGAAAATTCTAACGGCCCCTATAGTATGATTAAGCTAACTGACGGACAATGCCTTCTATTTTAAGTGGTTGGACGCACCTAAAATTAAGATGCGTCCATTCAATCTATGCCTTTAGCGATAAAAAATGTTTTCTGAAATTAAAGCGTAACCTGATTTTACACAAGCAGCCAGTTAACGGGCATGACCGACGTAAATATAGCAACGGTCTTTTTCTTTCTTCTTTTTTTTTTTTTTCACACAACCTGTTTCTGGTATGAGTAGGGTTTTATGGGAGACTTACTTCTATGTGCCTCGGTAGCGCAGTAGGCAGCGCGTCAGTCTCATAATCATGTATCAAAACCGCTGAGCGATCTGAAGGTCGTGAGTTCGATCCTCACCTGGGGCATAAGTTTTTTAATTTTTTTTTTATTTTTTTTTTTTAAATTTTAATGCTAAATAAATAAATAAATATAATACAATGACAAGCGTACCTGAATTTGTTAGTCGAATCCACGAATTAAATAGTCTTGAATCTGAAAAAGCTGAACACGAGAAAAATCTGTTTAGGCTGCTGTAAATATTAGCGTTTCTTAATTGATTTAATTAACATAAAATAGAAAATATTTAACAAGCATAAATTATACACAATGACTAACTAAACTGTGCATGAGTGGAGTGTGTGTCCAAAAGTCACTGAAGGTTTTGAACGTAAATCGATGCTTTATTTTTGATGATATCTTTCTGTAATTTTAGCACTAAAAGATGTTTGGTCAATATTCACCGATGCCTCGTATCACAGCCGTGGCTTGAGCACAGGTAGCAGTGTCAGAAACCGATCTTAAGAATTTGTGAAAAAAAAAAAAAAAAAAAAAAATGAATAATTCGACCTCCTATTTTTACAAGCTTATAACTACTTGAAAAATGTAATTCAAACCCTAATTTTTTTTTCAATTAAAGTAGCAAAGACTAAATTTAAAAAAAAATAACAGGTTTAATAGCAAATTATGCTATATTTGTTTTTTTTTAATCGGTTTTCTTTAAAAAAACATTTGAAGAAAATCAACAAAATTTTACTTACTTTGGTTATAAAAAATCGCTATAATTCGAAAAAATCACTTACCTATAAAAAATACTATTGAATTTGTAGTTCCATTCTTCATTGGTCAGAATTTATCCATATTTATATTTTTAAATCCATTTATTTTTTAAATAAAAGAATTTTTTAAACAACTGTTTGAAAAAAGCGCGATAATGCAAGCATTTTTATGTCTTTATCGAAAAACCAGAAGTCCCCGTTTGTCCTTGTTTAGAACTACGGATGGACAGAAGGCAGTAAAAATCACACACACGTTCATGTTAGGCGTGTAGCCTTGTGCCTGAAGAAATATGTATTCCCATAGTTTAAAAATAGTCAAATTTTACTCATAAGATTATTCCTTTAAAAAAAAAAAAACACTCCAGGAATTTGTTTTTCTTTTCTCAAAGAAATACATAAATTTTTGATTTATTATATTTTCATTCTTTTTTGTCGAGTGAAATTTCTTTTTTAAATATCTACAAAAAAGAAAATATTGAATGAAATAGAAAAAATTGTTGTTATCGTCCATTACTTACTGGACTATATAAGCAGAACATAGGCTTCCAAAAAGGAAAAAAAAAAAAAAAAAAAATCAACGTGGTTTTAAAAAAAAAAGTTTTACACTGGATTTTACAGGTAAATTTCCAAAAACCACTTCTTTTTTTGTTTGAATTTACAAAATAATATTTATTGATCTTTTATCGTCAATTTGTGATATATAAAACTTTGGTACATAAATTAATTATTAAAATTTTAATAGACATTTCAAAATGAGGAGTTGAATTAAAAAAAAAAAAACGTGTGGGAACATAATGTGAATTAGCAGCGAACTGGATGTTAACGCATCCACCATGAGAGACAAAATGAAAAATCGTCTTTTGCACATGGCTCCACGCATCGCTTCCGTTTGGGAAGAAAAAAATAAGATAACCACAAAATAATTATTGACCAATGGCAGAGCTCCGCGCCTAAAATAAACACCTCAAATATCACAGTCGCTAGGAGCCAGTTGGCCACTATAAAAACGAGGGATTTGAGGGAACCAAAAAAGAGGGAAGAGGAGATTCGCCCTGCTGCGTCAGTGAACGCATGGACAAATTCTCCCACCCGACCTAAAGAGATGAAGAGAAGAGAACTCGCCCCTCTGCGTCAGTGAACGTATGGACGGATTCTGTCACCAAAGCTGAAGAGACATAATGAAGAAGAAAAAGAAATAAGGCACCAGTGAACTAAAGCCGATTATGCTCTCATGTTATGGGCCAAACGCCTTCAATTCTAAACACTGCCTAATTCACACAAACCAAAGAAGGAGGAGGAAAAAGAAGACGAAGACGCCGGGCTGCTAGCTGCTGATGAAAAAGTCACCCGCTTTCCAGTTACAAGCCAGGACACGCATCACCGACAGCAGGATGACCGCCCTACCCTAACCATCTCCATCGTCCAAAAGATAAGTTACATTTTACGAACATTCATCCCTCATCAATTCATACATATCTACAAACATTTTACGAACATTCATTCCTTGTCAATTCATACATACCTACAAACATTTTACGAACATTCATCTCCTTTGTTAAATCACATTCCATCCTACGAACACTTTGCCTCTCCTAATACAAATTGTTAGTAGTAAATAAAATCGGTTCTCAACCTTCAATATTCGTCTGTCTTTAATTATATGGAGTCAGAATCTACACATTTCCAACGTTATTCATTTCAGGTATTCTTGGTTGTGGCCGCTATGGCGTCCTTTCCCATCCCTAATTCTTTCATAAAAACCCAAACCATAAACGTTTGTCTAAAATATTATATTCAGTTTATTGGAAAGAGAATAAAATTTCACATTGAAACATGAAAATATCGTAAAAATTTACCCTTAAAAAATTTTTTGATAGATTTTTAAAGTTTAAAAATTGAAAAAAAAAATTAACTCGTAAAATTCAATTGATTTCATTACTTAAAAAAAAATGGCTGCATGAAGGCGCGCCGGCACTTTGTAAAAACTGTTTGTTTGTTTTTTAAATAAAAAATAATATTTCTATTACTTTTTAAATAATTTTAATAGTTTATTTTGGAAGTATATTCCATAAAGAAAAACAACCAACTTTTAAAACAGAAATTACGAGTGTTTTATATTTTATTTGCAGTTTTGTGTTAGGGGTGTCAAAAATTCCCCCCAAATTCTGATACACCTACCCCTGCTCGGCAGATAGCTAAAAATGACACATCTTTTGCAATTTGGAAAATTTACGTTGAAGTTTAAAGGTGAGCCTGTTGTGATTTCTGATTGTTTTCTTTCATTCTGTCAAGGGCAAAACCGAGGTAAGAGAATATCTTACAGCATTTTTTATTCAATTCTCGATTTTTATATTTTTGTGCAGGGGACTAAAAATTAGAGGACACCGGGGAGGAGTAATCTGCCCCTGCTCTAAGGCTGGTTGGTTTTTCCCTTTGGTCACGGGCAGACGTGTTGCCTTTCCCTCTCAAGAAGAGGAGAACCTTCGTTCCACCACGAGGTGAGCTCTGAGAACTTTTTCCACCAGTCGGTGAGTCTTATCGAACTGTCGCTATTGTATTGTGTCTTATTGTTGTTTAAATGTTTGTCAGTGTATAATAAATGTGTAAACGTAATTGGGCAATTGTGTTTATTCATATATTTTTTGTTTAGTTAAAACTAACAAATTGGTGACTCCGAGAAAATATATAGGTACACGCACATACATAATAATAAGTTCTGTTAAAAAAAAAATAAAATAATATTTTTATGAACAATAAGAAAAAGTTAGGATGTAAATTTTATTTCTAGAATTCTAATTATTATTCCCTAAATAAAATTTGTAGGGTAGCGTAATTAAGATAGCAACACGATTTTTCTTCTATTCTTTACATATTTTTGTCGATAGAATAAGGATGGAACTAGGGTTTTGTTTTAATCGTGTACAACAAATGCAACAAGTTTTTTTTTTTTTCGAAACTAAATTATCCCTTATAGGAAAATTTCGTTCCTGAAACGGCTGTCGGTATTCCTGTCAAATTCGGCGCATGATACAGGATTGGCTGATATGGGTGAGTACGTTGCGTTCTGTCTCTGTGCCCCCTTACCCTCCGTGTTGTATTATTACTATTCCTTTCTTTCCATGCCCTGCTGCTAGACTGTTGTAGTTTCCAGTGCGGTAAAATAAATAAATAAATGTATATTTTTTTTAAATGGCGACAACTTGTAACGTTAATGTCTCGTTAGTTCGCGACGACCCTGCTTTGTTTTTTTGCTCAACTCGATTTATTTTTCAAACAAAAATCGATTGACAACCAGGCAGAGAAATTCTGTTACGTCGCATCCATTTTACCTCAGGATACAATTACTGAGGTAAGAGAGTTAATAATCTCTCCACCTACAGAAAAGCCGTACGAGGTGCTTAAGGAGAGAGTCACGACTGCTGTGACTGTTTCCACACATAAGCGTATTTCGCAGTTGTTGGAACAAGAGACCCTGGGAGATAGCAAGCCGTCCCAATTTCTAAAACGGTTACAAAAATTAGCTGGATAAAAGCATCGTTAAACATATTTTCCTCCAACGGATCCTGATGGAGTATAAGGTGGCTATCGCTGCTCAGAACGAGTCCACACTGGTGGAAAACTCGCTGTAATAGCAGATCACATTGCAGACATATTATCCACACAATCGTCTGCAGTATCCAGCGTGAAGACCTCTGGAAGAGACAAGCTTCTGGAAAAATTAATGGAGGGCCAAAAACGGATGGAAGCCCGTATGGACAGAATGGTGGAAGACATCGCTAAACTATCATTAAAACAGAAGCAGGGACATGGCAGCAGAGGAGGTCGCAGCCAGTCCCGGGAACGCAAGCAAGAAGCTATTTGTTGGAAGCACAAGAGATTTGGCGAAAATGCCAACTCTTGTATTCCACCTTGCAACTATAAGGGGCAGGGAAAAGCCTAAACCGACAGATGAGAGCAGCATCAACTGTCGGTGCATCCTGCTCTGGCTGCCTACTTTATGTTGTAGATAAAAATACAGGCATCTCGTTTTTGGTGAACAGTGGGGCACAAGTTTCCCTTATCCCGGCAACATCAGTGGACAAAAGGTCTCCTCCCTGTAAATTTACACTGCGAGCTGTAAACGGTTCGATAATACGGACTTATGGGGAGAGGTGCATGGACTTTAACTTGGGTTTACGCAGATCGTTTATCCACGTTTTCATAGTGGCTGACGTAAGCAGTGCTATACTGGGTACTGATTTTCTGCAAGCATTTGGCCTGGTGGTAGATATGTCAGGCCAGTGTCTAAGCACACAACTTGCAGCATGTGGGGTGGTGGGGACTGGCACACCATTAGGTCAACAGGTAGCACATGGAGACCAGGACGAAGCCTTCCTGAGTCTGTTGAAGGAATATCCTTCAATATCGGTCCCCTCCTTTCAAAAGGAAGTGTTACCACACACTGTAACTCATTACATTGAGACAAAAGGCCCACCCGTCCATTGTAAAGCCAGACGTTTAACACCTGAAAAAATAAAAGCTGCGGAAGCAGAATTTCAGCAGATGAATCAGCTTGGCATAGTTCGTCCTTCAAATAGCGAATGGGCCTCGCCTCTTCATCTTGTTAGTAAGGGTCCAAATGCATGGCGGGCATGTGGGCACTACCGAGCTTTAAATGCCGCTACGAAGCCGGATAGGTACCCAGTACCACATATCCAAGATATAACAGCAGTGGCCCAGAATAATAGGGTCTTTACTAAATTAGACCTTATTCGGGCATACCACCAGATCCCTGTGGAGCCCGAACATATTCCCAAAACGGCAATCACCACACCGTTTGGAATGTTTGAATTTTTGCGTGTTCATTTGGTTTACGTAATGCAGCTCAAACGTTCCAACGTTTTAAAGACCAGGTTCTGCGAGACTTGCCATTTGTGTGTGCATACATAGATGACGTCCTCATTGCTAGCAGGAATAGGCAGGAACACATAGATCATGTGCACCAAGTATTCGATCGCCTGAACCAATATGGTGTTGTTTTAAATCCATCGAAATGTACTTTTGGTCAATCCGAGGTTATATTTTTGGGGCACCATATTTCAGAGAAGGGAATTTCCCCATCCCCAGAGACAGTCAAGTCCATCCGAGATTTCCCTATCCCTGCTACAATGAGACAGTTGCGGCAATTTTTAGGGTTAGTTAACTTCTATCGTAGGTTTCTCCCTCATGTTGCCCAAGTACTTTTGCCATTGACAGGTATGCTGACAAATGTGAAGAACTGCAACATTACACTATCGGAGGAAGCAATAGCAGCATTCAACAAAGTAAAGGCCATATTAGAAGACACCGCAAAGCTGTCCCACATTCAATCCGATAGTGAACTTTGCCTGGCAGTAGATGCATCTGCAACTGGAATTGGAGTGGTCCTGCAGCAAAAATGTAATGGGAACTGGCGACCTATTTCTTTCTTCTCCAGGAAATTGACTGACGCAGAAACACGCTATAGCACATTTTCCAGAGAGTTGTTGGCCTCGTTTTCCGCAATAAGACATTATCGGCAGCTCTTAGAGGGACAGCCATTCTACTTGGTGACTAATCACAAGCCTCTATTAGGCGCTCTGCAGTCCTCCTCACACAAATACTCTCCCCGAGAGGTTCGTCAGTTGGACTATATCCTACAGTTTACGTCGGATGTCAGACACGTGAAGGGAGCTGACAATATTCCAGCAGATACACTGTCATGAGGAATAAACTCCTTCACATTGGGACCTTCCGTCGAAGCCAACACCTTAGCTATGGAGAAAGAAAAAGACGAGCACCTGCAGAAGCTTCTGCAGAATAATGGAACATCACTGCAGCTGGTGAAAATGACACACCCCAACAGCCCTAGAAAAATAGTGTGTGATATCAGCACTAACAAACTGCGCCCATATGTTCCAGCATCCTTAAGGAAAGACATATTCAACGCGGTACACGGGTGATCACACCCAGGGGCCAATGCGTCGATACGTTTGATGACAGACAGGTATGTCTGGCCGAGGATGAAAGCAGACATGCGAGAATGGACAAAGAAGTGCGTGCAGTGTCAAAAGGCCAAGGTCGGTCGACATACACGTGCGCCACTAGGCACATTTCCAGTACCTGATGAGAGGTTTAAGCACATACACCTCAACATCACCGGTCCATTTCCGACATGTGAAGGCCAATGCTATCTTTTGACATGTGTCGACAGATTTTCAAGGTAGTTTGAAGCCTTACCAATGCCGGATATGACAGCATACACAACAGCCAGAACTTTCCTCGTGGGATGGGTAGCAAGATTCGGTGTCCCGAAAATGTGACAACTGACAGAGGTAGACAGTTTGAGTCCGAACTGTTTCATAAACTCTCAGGACTTTTGGGCACTAGAAGTATACACACGACAGCATACCATCCACAAGCAAACGGAGCAGTCGAACGTCTACATCGCAGCCTAAAGGCCTCTTTACGCGCAGTATTTACCAGCAATACAAAGTGGTTAGGACACCTTCCTCTAATTTTGCTGGGTTTGCACACAGCAGTGAAGAAGGATATGAATTGCTCAGCAGCAGAAGCGCTGTATGGTACCACACTACGCCTGCCAGCACAATACTTTTGTGATACACCAAATAAAATTTGGGACCCTGCATCATTTGTTGATAAACTGACAAGAACCATGGCCAAAATGGCATATTCTCCATCAGGAATAAACAAGGGCGCTAACACATATGTGCGATACAGCTAGGTCGCATACCCTGCAACCACCGTACGACGGACCTTTTAAAGTCAATAAGAAAAACAAGAAGTATTTCAGCGTCCTCATTAAGGACGAAGAACAAAATATCTCAATTGACAGATTGAAACCCGCAACACTCGAGGATGCATATTTAGAAGTAGATCCCTCACAAAGGATGCCAGTCGAAGTGACATTGGAAAAACGCCCTTATAAAAAAACACGTTCGGGCAGACAGGTAAAATGGCCTGCCCATTTAAGAGACTTTGTCTCTACAAAAAAACAACAAAAAAAAAAAACAATCCTCTCACAACATTCAATTAAAAGTACTCTGTATTTTTTGGGGGGGTGGGGGAGTGTTGTAGGGGACTAAAAATTAGAGGACACCGGGGAGGAGTAATCTGCCCCTGCTCTAAGGCTTGTTGTTTTTTCCTTTTGGTTACGGGCAGACGTGTTGCCTTTCCCTCTCAAGAAGAGGAGAACCTTCGTTCCACCACGAGGTGAGCTCTGAGAACTTTTTCCACCAGTCGGTGAGTCTTATCGAACTGTCGCTATTGTATTGTGTTTTATTGTTGTTTAAATGTTTGTCAGTGTATAATAAATGTGTAAACATAATTGGGCAATTGTGTTTATTCATATATTTTTTGTTTAGTTAAAACTAACATTTGTGTTATTTATGTGATTATATATTTTTGCGTTATATTTGAGGTTCACATAATGACAGCTAGATGTCATTTGTCTTTCGAAGAACAGGGGTCGATAACTCGTCTCTTGCTAATATGTCACTGTCATGCAGAAGTGCTAAATAATCAGTTGAAACCATTGTTTTTTTTTTTTGTTTTTTGTTTTTTATCTGAAAACTCCATTTTTCGACTACAAAATCTCGTCCCAATAATATAGAAGCACCAAAGATCCTTTATATAAGAAAATTCCAATGGCCCTATAATACGATTAAGCCATTAATTACGATTAATGCCTTCTATTTTAAGTGGTTGGACGCATCTAAAATTAAGATGCGTCTATTAAATCTATGCGTTTAGCGATGAAAAATTTTATCTGAAATTGAAGCGTGACCTGATTTTACTCAAGTAGCCGGTAACAGCCACAGCCAACAACGGCCTGTTTCTTTTTCTTTTTTCACACAACGTATTTATCGTATCAGTAGAGTTTTATTTATGTACCTCGGTAGCGCAGTAGGCAGCGCGTCAGTCTCATAATCACTTGTCAACTGCTCGAGTAATCTGAAGGTCGTGAGTTCGATCCTCACCTGGGGCATAAGTTTTTGCAATTTTTTCTTTTTTTAATTTTAATGCTAAATAAATAAATAAATAAATAAATAAACGGTAAATATCCAGATACGCTACTACAGAACACCGACCACTCTAATTTGTTTTTTTATAGGTAATTGAGGTCGCTGACAACGAATCTGATAGTCAAACTTGGGGCAAATTTACCGTTTGCATGGTATTAACCCCAGAACCCACGAATAACTTTCCACCATTTGCAGCTTCCGTTTATGCTACGCGCGTGCGCTGCAGCATGAACGATGGCTTGCTTCATCTAGCAAACTGCCTTCTCACATGGCGTACCAATCAAAAAATTACGGACTGACATTTTTTTAATGACTTACAGTTAAAGAAAAGTACAAAAAATTGGGACTTTTTTTTTGTTTTTTGTCTCACGTAGTTTTTAATGTGGTTTACAAAAACATAAGCACCAAACATCTTTGTTTTTCATTCTTTTTTTGCGGGAGGGGGATTCAATTATAGAACTTGTGGCTTAATAGGTGCTTTTGCAGTTTAGTTAAACGTTTTTCCGTCAGTAACGCACCGACATTTACCAAATAGAACACCATTTAACATTTTCCGAAGATTTTACTGTGTACATTGGGGGCGCGAGCGGGGGGGGCGGATGTGATGTTGGGGCGCGCGCGCCCCAACATCACATCCGCCCCCCCCGCTCGCGCCCCCAATGTACACAGTAAAATCTTCGGAAAATGTTAAATGGTGTTCTATTTGGTAAATGTCGGTGCGTTACTTTTTGAAAATTTGAAAATTCTATGTTCCAGGTAAAAAAAAAAAAAAACCACAAATAAATTACCCCCCCCCCCCTACTCCAACTTGGAGTGCTTTCCTTTTCTTGTTTTATTTCTTTTTCAGCTAATTTTAAATTTTCCACCCAAAAAGTGCTATAATGTATTTTTGAAAATTAGAAAATTCTATATCCTGGAAAAAAAAAAAAAATCCCCTCCTCCCAACGTAGTTTGCTTGGTGAAGCCGTCGTTTATGCTACAGCGTGCATGCGCGTAGCATTGCATAAACGGAAGCTGCAAAATGGTGGAAAGTAGTTCGTGGGTTCAGGGGTAAATACCATGCAAACGGTAAATTTGCCCCAAGTTTGACTATCAGATTCGTTGTCAGCGACCTCAATTACCTATAAAAAAACAAATTAGAGTGGTCGGTGTTCTGTAGTAGCGTATCTGGATATTTACCAAATAAACAAACAAAATACAATGACAAGCGGTAGCGTACCTGAATTTATTAGTCGAATCCACGTATAGTGGAACATGTTATGTTAGGAATAAGCGCACACGGTGGCGAGAAGGAACCAAACAAACAATATAGGTTTAAATTTGAAATGATTGATTTCTCAATCGTTTATTTAAAAAAAAAAAAAAAAAAAAAAACTCAACGAGAAAGCAAAAACAAACTAAAAAAAGTTCGTAAGGATGTGAGATTGTTCAGGAAAGAAGATTTTTGGCGTAAAGTTAATGTGTGTAACTTTTTAGGAGAGAAAAGTCGGGCGCTAATAGCAAACATGATGAAATACGCAATGTAAATGTTAATTCTCACTGTTGGTGCTCCCATGTGGAGAAGCTGATGAATGATGCGCGCGAAAGTGATTGTTTAACGTCGGGTAAAAGCTACCATTGTAACTTATTAGAATTTACAAAAACAAAAAAAAAAAAAAAAAAAAATCAGTTGGAACTATTGTTTTTTTAAATTTTTATTTGAAAACTCCATTTATCGACTACAAGATCTCATCCCAATTATGTAGAAGTGCCGCAAAGGTTAAGCACACGGTAACACTCTCTCTCTTTTTCTTTTTGGATCTTGGACTGACAACGACTCCATACTGTACGGATCTGTCCCTAACTTCTCTCTTTGGACTCGACAGAACTCACCTGGCCTTCAGGCCCGAGGTTCGACTAAGACAGAGAAACACTGAATCCAGCATGGTGCGGGAAATTTATTCACTGAGTCCCGTGAAGGTTATCCCACGTGGTTCATGTTAATAAGCCTAGAAAAATCAGGACATGAAAAAATAAAGACAAGGAAATACTTTTAAGAATAAAAAAATATTGACATTTTATTGAGGGAAAAAGAAAGCATAAGGGTTGGGGAAAGAAGGCAGCAAAGCTGCAAAGTTCAATTATTGAGAAAAAAGTTTATATGTTTGTTCACCAATTCGACTGCCAAAAAATGTCCTTATGGCAAGCACTAAAGGCTTAATTAACACTAGAGAGAGAGTACAGAAATAAGAGAAAATTAGAATAAGAGAACTTACTGCGTAAAACAATGATTTCGTTTTTTTTAACCTTTCTTTTTTATCTTTATATATATGTGTGTGTGTGTGAGTCCTTTTTTTTTACATAAATATTTTCTTCACGCCACTCCAAATCGATCTGTCCTCACTTCAGTGACAGAATCCTTTAAAGTTCTTTGAAAATAATCCTTGAATTTGAAAAGTCAACGTTGTTAGGTAAAACCTCCGTTCGTCCTTCTTGTCAGATGAAATTCTCACTGGTTAGACATTTCGGTTTCCTTACGCCGACATTTAATCGCATCTCGTGCGTCCAGTTTAGATCAATTCTTCTTAGAATTGATTCTTTCTTTTCGAGTCAACCAACTTGATTTGACTCTTTCTGAAACTCATTATTCATTCCTATGAACAATGAAATAACTTTACTATTTTTAAGACATGAATGTCTGAGTAGGACCAGAGTTCGTAACTTGCGTGTTACCCTCGTGGAATCTCTGTCCAAAACTGACTTTCGCTTGTTGAATTTTCGCGGGAAAAGTATCTCAATTGTGGCGTGATTCTTTCAGCAGCAGCAGCAGCAGCAGCTCGTTAAAAAGACGTAAAGTTAAAGAAGGAAAGAAGGGAGGAAAGATAAAAGATAACGACGAAAAGAAGGAAGAAATTAAATTTCTGACAATGGCAACTGGACTTCCATACGGTACATAAATGAACTCTTATTTTCCTACAGTGTTGCCTTTAATCTTTCATGGCACACGTATCTACTACTATCTTTAAAGAGACAAATAATGCATCATTGCTACTGTAGCAGTATCAGAATTTTTGTAGGAATTTTTGACACCCCTAACACGAAACTGCGAATACAATATAAAAATCTCGTAATTTCTCTGTTAAAAGTGGGTTATTTATTTTCTTTATGGATTATACTTCCAAAATAAACTATTACAGTTGTTTTAAAAGTAATAAAAATATTTTTATTTTTTTTTTAAAACAGTAATGAATTTTCCGAACTCAATATTTTTCAATTTTTAAACTCAATATTTTTAAATTTTTAAATTTTAAAAATCTATCAAAATTTTTCTATTGATTCTATTTTTACGATATTTTCAGGGTCAATGTGAAATTTTATGTTCTTTCCAATAAACCGAATATAATATTTTAGACAAACGTTTTTTTTAAATTCACGCCCCCCCATTTTCACGCCCCCCCATTTTCACGCCCCCCCCCATTTTGAAATGTCTATTAAAAAGTAAATAATTAATTTATGTTTAATAGGTTTATATATCACAAATTGAAGAGAAAAGGTCAATAAATAATATATTCAAATTTAAAACAAAAAAAAAAAATCAGTTTTTTAGAAATTTACCTGTAAAGTCCGAAGTTTAAAACCTTATTTTATAAGAACACATTTTTTCTTTTTGTCTTTTTTTTTTTTTTTTTTAATGAAACCTTGGTCCTTGCTCCTTTAATTGAAAAAAAAATTAGGGCTTGAATTACATTTTTCGAGGAGTTATAAGCTTAGAAAGATAGGGGGTCGAATAATTTACGCCTCTCATTTTGAAATGTCTATTAAAAAGTAAATAATTAATTTATGTTTAATAGGTTTATATATCACAAATTGAAGAGAAAAGGTCAATAAATAATATATTCAAATTTAAAACAAAAAAAAAAATCAGTTTTTTAGAAATTTACCTGTAAAGTCCGAAGTTTAAAACCTTTTTAAAAAAAAAAAAACACATTGTTTTGTTTTGTTTTTTTTTTAAATAAAACCTTGGTCCTTACTCCTTTAATTGAAAAAAAAAATTAGGGCTTGAATTACATTTTTCGAGGAGTTATAAGCTTGGAAAGATGGGGTGGAATTATTCACTATTTTCACGAAATTTCTGACACTGCTATTGCTACTGTCTAATCTTTAATCTACACAACACACAAGAACCCTTTCCAATACTAACAAATCGTACTAATGAAGATAATCAATAAAGTTGTTTTTTGGTTTATTCCCCCTTGTCTGTTCATCCGTTCATCTGTCCACACTTTCCTCAATAACTACCCCTTGGAATTTTTTTAAATTTTGCACAAACCTTAGACATGATATGAGTAAAAAAGTAACAGAACAGATTTTCCCAGGGGTGCCTTTTGGGTTAAAATGGCTAAAATTGACACTTTTGTGCTTATTAAAAACAAAAATTGATGCCTTGGGTTTTTATAAAATTTTCTGAAAAATTGTAACTAACTGATTTCTATATAATTTTGTTTGTCTATACTTCGCGATAAGTTTTGGATGTGCCCCAGGGACTCTTTTAGAGCTAATAAAAGCACTTGGGACTATTTTACCATATTTGTCCAAAATTTTCTGTGTATGTCTATTTAACAGTTCTGCATGGTGTTGAACTCAATTTTAAATATGTTAAGTCCTTGGGAACTTTGGGGACTAATTGGGGGGGGGGCATCATTTTTTTTGTGAATTTTCCATTATATTTGTATGGCTGTGTTGTCGTCTTTTATGCATTGGTGACCGTCAGGAGGAGCACACAGACTCACAAGTGTAAAAAAATAAAATAATGTGGAGAAAACACACGAAGACACAGACTCCAATGCTTTACATGTTGGTTTGGCTCTGGGTGTGTGTGTTTAAATGCTAAGGTCCATGTTCTGGAACTCGCGGCAGTTATTCCTCAGAATCTTGCTTTCAGGTACCTACAATACCGTCTAGCAGTAAAACTTAGAAAGCGTGCGTTGGGCAGACAGATAAACTCAAATTAACATAACGAAAACAACTATTACGTTGAAAACGCTTTATTAATTAGGTAAAAAAAATCTGAAACAAAAACAAAACAAATAGTTAAAAGGAGAAAACATAATTAAACAAAGGGAAATAATGCATGAAAATAATTATGTTTTGGACAGGCTTCCAAATTTACAGATTCTGGGATGTCTTATCTTTTTCAATCAACTGTTAGGTGAAAGTCCGTAACAGTTAGAAAAGTGTCTTTTCTCCATTAAATTGTTAGGTGAAAGTCTGGAGCGGCTAAAAAATGTCCTTTTTTATTATTAAATCGTTAGGCGAAAGTATGGAGTGGTTAGAAAATGTCTTTTCTTTTTTCTTTTTCTATTAAATCGTTAGGTGAAAGTATGGAGCGGTTATGTCTCTTTTTTACAAAGGTTGTTATTCTAGTGCGGCGCATAAACTACCCAAGCGCCCATGAAATAAAAATAACAGAAGTCTGAGAAAAGATACAAGTTCTGTGCGGGCGACGAAGGAAAGAATAAAATTAGAATTTCTACAAATTAAATATAGAAGTCACACACTAGATTAAATAAACAGAAACAGGGTTTCGAGTTCTTCATAGAAGGAATAGCCAGGTAAAGGAATAATAGGGTGTTCTAAACGTACCTCATGGCTTAAACGGGGAAAGTCCAGTTCATGGAGTCGAGTAAAGTTCGTCCGTATCGTTTTGAATTCCGCGGTTAAAAGGGAGGAAGGACAGAATCGCAAAACGATGCTGGGGCGAGATCGCGTGGGAACACGGAGTTCTCGAAGGATAGCGATATGACATTTTTTTCCTTTTCTTTTTTCATTTGGAATGCCTAAACGGCTAAGTTTTCCATTAAAGAAAGATCAGGAAGTGAAGAAATAAGAAAGAAAACTATATATGAAAAAACTCGCACAGAGATGAATGAGAATGAGGCACGAGGCACCGGTGCTCTTAAAGTGTGTGTTCCTTGTTAAAAAAGAGCCCGGTCTGAAGACAGAACAGTCCATATTTACATCCTGTCGAGGTTGGGTTTGTTTGTTGCTATCAATTAATCTTGATCTTGCAAAACTTTTCTGACTTGACCCAAGCAATGGTCTGTCTCCAACTGTCTCCAGCCCTGAACTGTCATAAGCATTCGACTCAACAGTCGATCGATGCCTCAAACTTCAACTGCTTCAAACTTTTAATCAGACACTGTTGTAAAAAACATTCCCAACCGTCGTAAAAACTAAATATATCGCCATTCATTGTTCAGTCTCGTCATTTGTCACACCCTAATTGACAATCTTATCATTTGCTCATAGTGGCTTAACAGTTAAGAAAGGATCGGCTAGCCATTTCTGGTTATTCCCATCATCTGCCGGGCACACCCAAGTAACTTTATGTAAATCGCAGATTATTAAATGCGAAAATATCAAGTTTCTTTTGTCTATCTTCCCGCTTATTGTCTACTGATAAATCCTATTTCTGTTTCTTTTTTTTTTCTCCTACTTCCTACCACTCGAAGGTGGTCCACTATAGTATCACATTTACGCATAAAAATGAGTTGGGCATCTTTCAGTTGACATCATTGGAAGGAGCTAATTCTGAGTGACAAGGTATCAGGTCGGATGTTGTCTCCTTCCTTGACATGTTGGATGTCGGATGTGAACTAGGGCAAGGTTTCCCAAAGTGGGCTTCATGGAACTTTGGGGTTCCGTGAGTGAAGTTGATTGGCTCCGCAAGCCCTTCCTTAAAGAGGACCAAATGCTTTATGTGGAAAAATCAGATGGCTGCAAACATTTAATGATTTTTTTACTGAAAAGAGATATGCTGCAGACAGGTGTAAAAAGTTTCAGGATGGTTCATGAAAAAGTAAAAAAAAAAATAAATTAACAAAAACATGCAACAATTTTTTATTAATCAAAAACAAAAAAAATTATTGTAAACACAAAAATATAATAAAATCACAGGAACAACTAATGAACAAGTATAAGTTAAAATTTGAAATTAATGTTTTTCATATTTATTTTAGAAATTATCTTGTTAGTGCTCTTTGAAAAACCTTTGCCCTGCTCAGGGGCTCCATGGTGTTTTGAAGTTTGGAAACCCCTAAACTAGGGATGTAGTCCATCTAGCGAATCCCTCTGTGTGAATATTTGTCCGAGGAAGACTTCAATGCACCTAATAGAGGCTTATGGTCTGTAAGTATATGGAACTGCTGACCTTCCAGGTGTTGACGAAAATGGTTAACAATTCTCTGGAAAAAGAACTGTCACCTCTGTCAATTTTCTGCCAATCCATGCCACATTTTTGTTGCAGGACGGCTCCAATACTAGTTGCAGATGCATCTACTGCCAGGCACAATTCATGATCTGCTTGAATGGACACTCTGAATTAATGACCAGAAAGACGAACAACCCTCATCACAAGATTCAACTTTGATATATCAGCTCTGAGAGAAACACAACATGCAGGAAAAGGGACAGTTTACTTTCTTCTGGAAGGGCCTGAATGCAGATAACCACGAATCAGTTGGAGTTGGTTTTGCCATTAGAAATAGCCTTTTCCCCAAGCTGAAAGAACAACCAGTTAGAATCAACAAGTGACTCATGACTTTAAGGATTGAACTCACCCATAATCAACACGCAACTGTTATCTCTGTATATGTCCCAGCACTTGCAACCGATGTAAAGAGAAATTGATTTTTCTGGGAAACTTCAATGCCAGAGCTGGATGGGACTAAATTCTTTGGAAGGGAACGATAGGCAAGGAAGGAGTGGGAAGCATCAATGAGAATGGCACTCTGTTTCTGACATAATTTGATAGTCACCGATACACTCTTCTGACAAAAGAACTGGCGGAAAGTCACCTGGCAGCATCCAAGATCCAAACATTGGCACCTGATTGACTATGTGTTCGTGCGTGCTAGAGATCGCAAACTAGTACTCAACACACTAGGCGTCATGATGACTGTTGCACGGAGCACCACCTGCTCTCTTTTACCATAAAGTTGCAGATCTAGTCAATGAAACGCTGAGGCAAAGTGAACGTCAAGAAGTTTGATATCAGACGTCTTCAAGATCCTACACAACTTCAAAACTTTCACCAAGCAAGTGCTACATGAGCAACACCGCAAAACGTACATGACCACTGGAACTTGCTCAAGACTGCCATGTGAGGAAATCCTGGGTTTTCAAACCAAGAAACATCAGGACTGGTTTGATGGCAACAATGAAAAGCTTAGGTGACTTGTTAATGTTAAAAGCAAAAGCCTGTGTGCCCGTTTGAACGATCAACTGCAAAGAAACAACAGCAGTGGGAATGCAAGGCTACTGTCCAAGAAGCCACACACACTCTTAAGAACAATTGGTGGAGGAAGAAAGATCCAACAACTCACAGACCAACATGACATTTGCGGTTTCTTCAATGCTAAAAAAAGCTGTCTATGGACTCTTAACACAGGGTCAAACTCCCCTCAAAAACAAGGACGGGCCAATGTTGCTAAAGAGTGGGGGGGGCGAAGGCGGGGGCGGGTGTGTTGTGGCGGCCGCACTATAACACGTTCGCCCTTTACCCATCCCCCTCCCCCAGAAATTCTGTGAAATGTTAAACGGTATTCTACTCGGTAAATATCGGCGCGTTACTTACGGAAAAATGGTTAATTAATCTGCAGAAGCACTTGTTGAACTACACTAGTTCTATGATTGAATACCCCCCCCCCAAATAAAGAACGAAAAACATAAAAATATGTTTTTGTAAATCATTCGTGAAAACTTACTGCCACCATTATTTTTACTATTAAATAAGGTGAAAACTATTTTTTTTTCTTAATTTCATGAAAGGTATTTGTTCTAATAACTAAATGTCGGTGCGTTACTTACGCCCCTCCCCCCCAAAAAAAACGGATAATTAAACTGCAGAAACACCTGTTAAACTACACAAGTTTTATAACTGAATAATCCTCACCTCCAAAGACGAAAAACATAAAAATATGTTTTTGTAAACCGCTCGTGAAAACTTTACTTTTTTAGATCAATTAAAAAGCATTAAAAAAACTACGTAACAACGCAAAAAAATTGAACCACATTTTTTGCTAAAGATTTCTCCACGATAAGAAAACACTAACGTAGCAGTGAAATAAATACCGCAAAATAGTCCTAGGGTCCAGGGGTTCATACCATGCAAACGGTAAATTTGCATCGGGTTTTATTATCAGATTCGTTGTCAGCGACCTCGAATACCTCTTAAAAAATACATTAGATTGGTTAGTGTTCTGTTGTAGCGTAAGGTCATATTTACACACGCACGCGCGTGTACACACACACACACACACACACACACACAAAAGTTTTATTTTCGCAATATAATTGAAAAAGGAAATATTTTCTAATCGTAAGTCGTTTTTATAAATGCATCCGAAATATAACGAAAATTAAAGAAAATAGCAGACGATTAATAACATCATAATCGTCCGCCATTTTAAATGATAAACTTTACCAAAAGTACCATTTCCCGACAAAAAAATCGACTTTATTCAACATTTTCGGACGGTGAACGAATACTAAGCGAAATATGTGAGGCATTTCAATGATCCCTATAATACGATTGAGTAACCGACGGACAATGTCTTTAATTTTAGGTAGACGCTTCTAAATTTACATACATCCATTACATCTGTGCGTTTAACGATAAAAGTATTATTTGAAATTGAAGCGTGATGTTTTTGCAAACAGCCAATCAAATTACAGCCTTTCTTTCCTTCTTTCACATAACTCACTTTTTGTTTCTTTTTCTTTTTTCTGAGTTATTTTTTTTTTTAATTTACACGCGAGTTTTACATGTGCCTCGGTAGCGCAGTAGGCAGCGCGTCAGTCTCATAATCAATTCTAAAATCCCTGAGCAATCTGAAGGTCGTGAGTTCGATCCTCACCTGGGGAACGATGATTTCATTTCGTTTTTTTTTTTTTTTTTTTTTAAACGTAGTGAAGACTCATCCTGAAGTTGAAGTTGAATACACGAATAAAATACAAGATTCTATTGAAGATGATACTGTTTACTATCTCTACGCGTGAGATGCCATCATGACGGAGGGATGAGAAAATGTCTGACAGGATGGTCTTGTGATAACAGGTATTATATTACCCCCACCCCAAAAATGGAAGAAATAATTCTTCGGAAGATAACATTCGGTGCTCCTAGATCAGGCTGTCTGAAGATACTGGCTTCCTGATCCAAAAATGTGCTAAACATTACAAGCGACCGGGGACTGTCTGTGAATTTAATATTCCTATGAGACTTCCTCCTTTGGAGGAAGCCGGTTCAACCCGCCTAGGGTGAATGATGTACAACAACAACAACAAAATCTTTAGGAATGAATATATAGTACCCTTCCCTCGCAGAAGGTGATTCTGCCTGAAAAGATGGTGGTCTCATGACAATAGAAGAGATACTGGAAGGAGGAAGAGATACCTAGAAAGAGATACTGGAAGGAGGAAGTAATACCTAGGAGGATTGTATCATGACAGCAGGCTAGAAAATATACTAACCCACAAAAGAGGAGATAATACTTGGTAGGATCGTTTCTTGAAGACACAAATACTACATAGTCGCCCACCCTCTCTATCTTGCCTTACTTCAATAAACCTTTTCCTTGCAAGTTTTACGAAGTCGTTTGTTCGTTTATTCAGTAGCTTGTGTTGAAATATTTATTTTATTAGGGAGTACCCGAAAAGCATTAACTCCACTCCCTAAAATGGTGACCCGACGTGTACACAAGTTTATTGAATGGCGAGCCGGACTTCTACCCCGTCTAAGCAAGGAAAGGGATGGCGAGCAGAAATTCCTGAAATACTTTCCTCAAGAAAAGTAATACTACGGATAAACTTCACACCCCCTAGAAGGATATATATATATAAAAAAAAAAAAAAAATTCCTCACGGGAACATTTTTTTCTTCGTCACCGTATAAAAAAAAACGAAAAAAGAAGACATTATTTCCTGCACCAGACTCTTTTGGCCCACGTGGTGGATTCCTATGAAAAAGAACGCGAGAGACACGGATAGCAATTCTATAACTACATAGACGACATCCTCGTGGCAAGTGCCTCACCTGTGGAACATGTCACTCACCTCCGCCTACTATTCGAACGGTTTCAGGAATACCAGGAGAGGATTAACCCTGGTAAATGTGTTTTCGGTGCGTCGTCACTAGTTTTCCTGGGCCACATTATCAGCCCAGATGGTATATCTCCGTTACTGGAAAAGGTGAAGGCTCTGCAAGACCTTCAACCACCCACTTCACTTCGCCAACTAAAGCACTTTCTCGGTCTGTTGAACTACTACAGACGCTTTATCCCACACTGTGCGAATCCTCTAGCTCCTCTTTCCGACCTGTTACGTAACAGGAAGAAGAAAAATGAGCAGATCTCACTTAATGAGGCCCAGTTAAAAGCTTTCAATGAAGTGAAAACAAAACTAGCGACAACATCTCTACTTGCACATCCTGTACCCAATGCCCAGTTTTCACTAGTCGTTGATGCATCAGGCACAGCTGTAGGTGCAGTATTGCAACAGCAGCACCAACACCAGTTACAACCTCTTGCATCCTTTTCGAGACAGCTGAAACCGGCAGAACAACATTAAAGCACGTTTGGCCGTGAACTCCTGGCAATGTACCTCGCACTGAAACATTTCCAACATTCACTCGAGGGCCGTCAATTTGTGATCTACACTGATCACCGTCCGCTTACATACGCACTTCGTTCTAAGCCGGACAAATATTCTCCCCATGAAACATGCCACTTGGATTTTGTTTCGCAATTTACCAGCGATATCCGACATATCTCAGGTGAGCAGAATGCAGCGGCAGATGCTTTGTCCCGCCTTCCCATTAATTCTCTGTCATCACCATCGGATATCGACTTACAGCAAATGGCCTTAGACCAGCCAAGTCTGGACACGTTGGATCCGTTGTCACCTGAATTTGCAACTTGCAAATTCGCATACCTGCCCGTGCCTACCTCGGACACGTAGATCATTTGTGACACCTCAACGGATTCACCTCGACCATTCGTTCCATTGATTCATCGTAGAATTGTTTTTGACACCCTAAACAATTTGGCACACCCCGGATGCAGAGCCACAGTGAAGCTGATTACAGCTAGATTTTTCTGGCCAAATATGAGGCATGATATCACTGCCTGGACACGTTCCTGTGTATCCAGCCAAAAGTCAAAGGTGCACAAGCATATCCGTGCACCCCTTGGAACATTCACCACCCCAGACACTCGGTTTAGCCATGTGCACATCGACCTGGTTGGACCTTGGCCGGTCAGTCAGGGATTCACTTATCTCCTGACCTGTATAGACCATTTCACACGGTGGCCTGAAGCCATTCTCCTCACAGACATTTCGGCTGAGTCCGTAGCACGAGCCCTTATATCAAGCTGAATATCGCGTTACGGAGTTCCCACTACCATCACCACTGATCGTGGCGTACAGTTTGAATCCCAACTCTTCCAGGAAGTCTCCAGGATGCTGTGGATCCAACGTATTCGCACTACAAGCTATCACCCTGCTTCTAACGGGATGATTGAACGCTTCCATCACCAATTGAAAGCAGCATTACGTGCTTACCCTGACCAACAGCGATGGAGCAAATATCTACCGGTTGTCCTTTTTGGCTGTTGTACCTCAATCAAAGAGGACTTGGGATATTCTGCAGCCGAATTAGTCTATGGAGCACCTATATCATTGCCAGGTCAGATGCTAACCCCGATAGAGGATACAACAACTGACTCAGCTCTGTATGTCAACAGACTATGCGCCTATCTCAGTAAGCTACCACCAATGCATCCTAGGAAACAGACCATAAAATCTTTGGTTGCGAAGGACATATCAACATGGACCCACGTGTTCCTTAGAAAGGACGCAGCAAAAGCTCCCCTAACTCCACCCTACACTGGTCCTTATCGCGTGCTTTCACGCACTGATAAAATTTTTATCCTCGACATTAGTGGTAAAAAAGAGACAGTTTCCATAGATAGAGTAAAAAGAGCCTTTTTGGACACATTAATACATGAGCCACACATTCCTCCAACATACACACAGCATCATCATACACCTGAGGTAAATGCTCCACGTGAGAACAGTTATGTGACCACTACACGTAGTGGCCGATGGGTACATTGGCCAAAGAAACTATGTAAAACTGTATATTTCTGTTAAAAAAGAAACTTTTCTTTCTCTCCTTTCTACAAAAAATAACGTTTTATAAAAAAAAGAAAAGAATATTCCCCAACTTTTTACAGAAAACTAAGAACATTTTTTTTTCTTCGTAAAAACAAAAAAATAACGTGAATAAATTGACATTTTTATTTCAATTTTTTTTTTTTTTGCTATTCGTTCTGCTACCTTTTTCTCTGTCGGCTTTCAGCCAAAGCAGAGGGTTATGTACCTATTTACTATGCCTCCCCACGGGACAGAGTTAGACACCAGGGTCGTTTTTTAACGTGGAGAAAAGGTACAAAAATAAAAATTGTCTCAGTCGTGAAGGATTTCTCCTCCACCGAAAGAGAACAAGAAATAGAAGTGCAGCATCTGAAGAACAGATACTACACTTTGATCTTGTCCCGAGTTCTTGTACGTCAGTGCCTCCCCTGACTGTGCGATATGGCACATACTGACCAATCAGAGGCATAGCGCAGGGATCTTCCTTACCCCCTTAAGGAACTATAACTGCTTCCGTTCCGGACAAGAAAAACTCTTACTTATCCAGCGAGACGTCAAGGAGAGCGGACCTGTTTCCTCACTCTCTCTCTCTCTCTCTCTCTCTCTCTCTGCCTACATCGGTATCGACGGTCCACACTTGGGAATAACTACCGGGCAATGGCAGACGAGTTCTATCCCAGCTATATCTAAATGGCATCTTGCCTTACTTCAACAAACCTTTTCCTTGAACGTTTTACGAAGTCGTTTGTTCGTTTATTCAGTAGCTTGTGTTGAAATATCTATTTTATTAGGGAGAGCCTGAAAAGCATTAACTCCACTCCCTAAAATAGTGAGCAAAAGCAGAGAGGAACACGCAAACCATATCAGGCAAGTATTCAGTCGAATACAAAATTATGATCAAAGAAGACAAGTGTGGATTCTTTTTACAAAAAATCAAGTACCTAGGACATATCATTGATAAAGATGGCAGACGCCCGGACCCAGACAGGGCGACTGCTATTAGAGAAATGCTTGCACCGGAAAACATAGCACAATTACAAAGCTTTTTAGGCTTGGCAAATTATTACCAAGGGTTATCTCTAACATGCACAAATTGTACGCACCCATGTGTATACCAAAGAAGGATAAAACTTGGGAGTGGACAGCGGATTGCCAGACATCATTCCAAGAAATAAAAAAAATCCTTACTTCAAAACTGCTCCTAGCTCATTTTAACCCGAAGTTAGATATAATAGTTGTATGAGTATCTTGTGTAGGAGACGGGGAGTCTCGTCGTGGGCGACGAAGCGTTTCACTGAAGAACCACGGCAACACACAGCGAACCAACAACCAATGACAGCCACGGCGCGAAGGTAACTAACAAAGCTCAGCTGACTGCACGAATAGAAACGGAACCCAACGGTCACTGTACTGATCGCAACGAACGTCAGAACCCGACTGCCTCGCACCTCCAATGGACCGATTTTTATTCCTCAAGATGGCCTAGCAAATTTGCATCCCCGCGAGATCTTGCGCGATCCTGCGAGATTCCGTCTCTAATAAAAGCAAGCAGGCGCCATCTTGAAACTCTTTCGTCCGCTGCCCCGACCACAGGATCAGCCACCACCCCACACGCCAGGCACACACGGACCCTCTTGCGCCGAGGGCTACGGTTAGTCTCACAATAGTGGCTAGCGATGCTAGTCAATATGGCGTTGATGCCTGCATGTTACATAGGATGCCAGATGGCTCAAAACAGTCAAACGCTTTCGCATCCTAGACTTTGCTTCCAGCAGAGAAAAATCATTCTCAGATCAAGAAAGAAGAACTGGACATTATTTTTTGCAGTTTCGAAAAACACACACAAATAAAAACAGGGTACTTGTACAAATTAATGAAAACATTAAAAATGAAAATATTGAAAAAAAAAAAATTATATTTTACGTACTGGTTTTGCACTGAAAATTTCCGGAAAAAAATTTTTTTACTTAATTTGATCCAGTAGTTTTTTTTTTTTTTTTTTTTTTTTTTTACAGCGGAAAACAATTTTTTATGACACCAGCAAAAGGTAGCCATGTTTAGATTTTTAGACCACAAGGAAGGAAGATGGTAGGGGGTGTCGGGGCTTTAGACTGAGTTATCTCTCTAAAATTTCAAACATGACTACCTTCAGCTCGCTGTCATAGAAATTGTTTATCCGCTGTAAAAAAAAAAAAAAAAAGAAACTACTTGATCAAATTAAGTGATTTTTTTTTCCGGAGAATTTCATTCCATACCGGGTACGTACAATTTAACTTTTTTTCAATATTTTCATTTTTTTTAATGTTTCTTTTTTTTTTTTTTTTTTTTATTAAACTGTACAAGTACAAAAACAAACATAAAAAGACAAAAAAAAAAAATGACGGACAAAAAAAAGAAAGGCAGACAAAAAATATATAAATAACAGACAAAAAAAAAATGACGGACAAAAAAAAGAAAGACAAAAAATATATAAATAACAGACAAAAAAAAAATGACGGACAAAAAAAGACAAAAAATATATAAATAACAGACAAAAAAAATGACGGACAAAAAAAAGACAAAAAATATATAAATAACGGACAAAAAAAAAGACAAAAAATATATAAATAACAGACAAAAAAAAATGACGGACAAAAAAAAAAGAAAGACAAAAAATATATAAATAACAGACAAAAAAAAATGACGGACAAAAAAAAAGAAAGACAAAAAATATATAAATAACAGACAAAAAAAAAAACTAACAAAAAAGATCGGATAAACAAAAAGAGACCCCCTTCCCCCCCCCCAAAAAAAAACCCATCAGGGAGTTAATGTCTATGTATACTACATTATGCGAGTGGGAACAAATACTAAGCGAAGTGCAAGAATAAATTTAACAGCCTGTATGGTATGATTAAGGAATCTGACGGACAAGCCCTCTTTTATTAATGTTTGAACGTATCTAAATAAGGATGCGTCCATTCAATCTGTGCGTTTAACAAGGAAAATCTTATTTGAAACTGAAGCGTGACGTTTTCCTTCACAGCCAAACAAATAATAGTTTTCTTTCTCTTTTTCTTTCACCTAATCTGATTTTTAGTATTTGTTACTTTTAGTCTATCTTGCTTCACATGTGCCTCGGTAGCGCAGTAGGCAGCGCGTCAGTCTCATAATCACATGTCAAGTCTCGGAGGAATCTGAAGGTCGTGAGTTCGATCCTCACCTGGGGCATAAACTTTTGCTTAATCTTAACGTTTTTTTTTAAACGCAAACGTAGTTGAATGAATAAAATGGGCGCATTTGCATTTGCAAATAAAAATAATATAAACTAAAGCTGAATTAATCGACGTTTACTTCCCTAAAGTGTTTTTCTTTATATACTAAGTAAAATTTATGTGTAACTCTTATTTTGTTATGAAAATCGCTCCAGACAAGGCATGGAACCACACAATGTAAGGAGCTAGCAATAACATAAGATGATTATCACAAGAGATATCTATCGACCTTAGTATTGAAAAGGTAGGAGGAAAACAGTCAGCAGGAAGGGAATTCCACAAGCCTATAGTTGTTAGAAAGAAGCTCCTAAATTAATAAGCTGCAGTACAATAAGCCATCAAAACAGTGACCAAGTTAAACGAAAAAAATAAATCAAACAATTCTAGAGAACACATACCATAATAGTAATAACAGATAAAATTGAGACTAGCAACATCACGTCTGTGTGAGAAAGAGTGAGCAGAGAAGAAAGAGTGAGACTAATCAAATTAGGGATTTATGTCTGCACCTTATTAAAATCCCTAAAATTGGTTAGAGATTCACCAGCCCAAATATGACAACAGTACACCAGTAAAGTTTGAGATTATCTGCAGATAAATCCCTTTGAATGGACACTGTCTAGCTGTTATCTCCTGTGGATATCTTTGAGTAGTCAGCTTCTGGGTGGTCGAATGATAACCACTAACAAAGGCCAGATTTTAAAACTTCTGATCAGGGGTGAAAAGATTCAAGGAAATGGGGCGGAGAGGCAGTTAGAGCTGGCCCTCTGGGTAGAACACAGGAAGTTTGTTATTTTGAGGGCTGACAGTAAATTATTTCAGTGTGCTCTCCAGGCAAGGTGAGCCATTGGGGCTCTTAGCTAAATGAGTATGTTGATTTAACTTATATTCTGGTTTGGTTCGGCAAAAATCTCATTTTGCAAGTCTGCTATTTAACCTAAGAAAACGAGTGCATTACTGACTGAATCGAACAGCATTGAACTGACGCAACAAGTGGACGATCACGGCCTGTGCATGCATATGTAGATATTCATTCTGTTCAATTCCTACAGCTATGTGCCTGGAAAACGGAGCTATTAAACCATAACACAGTGATATGAGCAAGAAACTGTAAAATGCAACCTTAGTAGAAGTTTATGTCCCCAATTATGCTAACGGTCCTAGATATGGCCTTAAACTATATCCGATGGTGAGGCTTTGGGGAATGTGGAGCCACTCTTTAATTGCCATTGCTCCCAGGTCCACTCTGACCCGGAGTGGTAGTACCTGTTAAGGTCCTAACTATAGGTGAAATAGAAACTGACTTAAAAAAAAAAACATATATACTCTATTAAAAAATCGTTCTTCAAAATCACTAGATTCGGCATTAAATAACCTGGAAAGGGTTGATATGCCGTAAAACAAAAAATAACAACTAACTAATTATGCTAGGTTAAAATATAACAGAAAAAAAATGGAAATAAATGATACACCATTCACTATGATTATACAATTCTTACAGCTACGTATCTAGAAAATAGAGCTGTTCAATCTGACATAGTGATATAAGACAAAGAGTGGAAAGAAGCAACCTTAGTAGAAGTTAGTGTTCCCAATGATACTGGACTAAACAGAACTGAGAAGGAAAAGATTAAATAAATACCAAGGTCTTATGTACGACATGAAAAGAGACTGGAATCTGCGATAGACATAGAGAGGAGCTACCTCAGAAACGGGCGAGAATCTGTCTTGGCAGCAGGCTGAAAGACAGAAAAAGAAAAAAAGGCTAAGATGGCGGCTGTTGTCTTTTAAAGTCTCCGGTCACACATAGATCTCGAGAAGTCTTGTGTGGTATTCTTGGCCTTCGGGACAAGATCACAGTGTAGTATCTGTTCCGGCAGATACTGCAAGCTATGACTAGCTAGGACTAGCTATGACTAGCAAAGACCAGATGTGGGGGCAACCCCACATGCCTGACCTTTAACCAGCTCCCATTTCCCACCTCTCGGGAGCTGGTCCCCTTTTTCCCTTCCCCCTCCCTTCACTCCTCACATTAAAAATTGGCTTTGTGCCTAATTTGCTCAGTGGGGGAGCAAATAAATACCATCTGTTCCGGCAGATACTGCAAGCTATGACTAGCAAAGACCAGATGTGGGGGCAACCCCACATGCCTGACCTTTAACCAGCTCCCATTTCCCACCTCTCAGGAGCTGGTCCCCTTTTTCCCTTCCCCCTCCCTTCACTCCTCACATTAAAAATTGACCTTGTGCCTAATTTGCTCGGTGGGGGAGCAAATAAATACCATCTGTTCCGGCAGATACTGCAAGCAAAGACCATATGTGGGGGCGACCCCACATATAAGACCTTGGTCAATGTAGGGGTAACCCTTCATACCAATTGTCACTATCCAGCTCCCCTACTCCCCGGGGAGTTGGTCCCCATTTCCCCTTCACTCCTCACATTAAAAATCGGCCTTGTGTCTAATTTGCTCGGTGGGGGAGCAAATAAATACCATCTGTTCTTCAGATGCTCCACTTCAATTTCTTGTTCTCTGTCAGTGGAGGAGAAATCCTTCACGACTGAGACAATTTTTATTTTTGTTCCTTTTCTCCACGTTAAAAAACGACCCTGGTGTCTAACTCTGTCCCGTGGGGAGGCATTGTAAATAGGAACATTATAAAAGGCGATTCGCTGGGAGGAGTGGGTGAGGCGTTTAAGACATGCGAATAGAGAACGTCGACGCGTATCTCGTGTTGTGAACAACGAACTCTACTCGACTCAACTTGTGACTAGCGAACCTCTGCTTGACGTTTTAACCAAAAAGTTTTGTTGCTTTGCGTTAGACAAAGACTTCTGATATAGAATCTTGGGAAGATCTCCACCATTCCGGTAATCATAGGAGCAATCAGATCCATGAAAAAGAATTTGAAAAACTACCTGGCAAATATATCCGATAACATTTATTTGTTATATATACTTGTTTCTTAATCACCTTTTTCGTCTCGAGAGTGGCACCATTAAAAAGAGCAACCGTTTCTGCTCCAGAATTTATTTTTCTACATAATCATCACCATTCTCAATTTTTTTTGCAAGCGATGACAATGGCTGTGCATGGGCGTCCAGAGTGCAATTTGTCGTACAAGGGTTGTTCCAAAAATAAGGCCTCCTATTTTTTTTTTAAGTTAAAAATTTGAGGAGCTACGAAGATGGGAATGATACCATTAAAATAAGCGACCTTTTGTGTTCCAGAATTTATTTTTCTACATAGTCACCAGCATTCAATGATGCATCTCTACTTCTGATGCACGTTCATGAAAAGGGTTGCTTTTTTTAAGTTTTACACCATCAATATCTGCAAAAGAGAGATGAAACTTTCAGATCATGAATGCATAAGTTCAATCATCATAATGCATTTTGCAATCCCATCTTATCCATTTGGATGAAATAAAAAAAATAAGAGGCATTACTTTTGGACCCCCCCCCTCCCATAATAAGCGTATTGTAGTAGATGGTCTGTAAGAAAAAAAGAAAGCCGATTTTCATCAAACAGAAATGGAATCATGTCGTCTTTTCTAGAGTGACAATTTTTTTCGTTTCACTCTGTATTTGACAAGATTGTTGTCCGCTCTTATGAAGATATGATTGTGTTTGGTCTCGACTCGCTGTTTAATTTAAAGTGCTTTTTTTTTTCCAATTAAAAGTGGTGTACAACACTTGACTGTTACCAAAGGCAAGATAAGTTACTCTTAAATAAACATATGTAGAATCACCGGGCAGTTTTATTTTTAAATAAGAATTAAGGTACTTATATGGAATTCTACTCATATGAAAAAACAAAATCTTATCCGTTCGTTTGGTCGATCATTCGTTAATAATATTGGAAGAAAATTATCATTTACTCAATGAGAAAAGGATCTTGTTTGAAAAAAACTTCTGAATTTAATCCACGTCTTGAAGTAGTAATGTCTAAATAATTCTGTTATTTTTAGGAGGTAGGGATAATGTGTAGACGTGTTTTAACCGACAAAGATCTGTTTGGCAAGGTGTGGGGCTTGTTCTGGGTTACAAGTGTATGTGATCTTTTTGGGGGGTTCCTTGCTTATATAGAAATATTTGACAGGTGCTCGCCTAGAGCGATTGTTTTTGATTGGTTGACCAATCAAAATTTAAGTATTCAACCAATCAAAATTAAGTATTTTACAGGAATCGTTTTTCCTGTTTTTGCTGTTTCTGTTGTTGTTGTTGAGAATCACTTATGATGATTTTGTTGGCATTCGTTTCCTTGATATCTTTCTATTAAGAATTCTTTCTAGAAGGAAAACGGATGCTTACGAGAAGGAACACATGAAAGTTACCAGCGTCATTAAGTGAAAGTGTTTCTGTGAAACGATCTAGATTCGAACTTGGCACACTCAGATTGCCAGTCAGTATCATTAACCACTTAGCCATTGTCATTTTCTCCCTCTTCCTCTTCTTCTTAATAGGATTCTACCAGTTCGGCATTAGAAGAAAAACTTATGATTCTGAATGAGATCTTTTCAATGATCTTAGACTATGTTGTTTTGCATTTTAAACTTTGCTTGAAGCCGCTATACAGGGTGTCCACAAAGTCTCGCTACATAATGTAGCGAGACTTTGTGGACACCCTGTATATAAAAATAATTGTTTAAGATCAACAGTATGTTCTCTACAGTGTAATGTAAACTACATTGTATTGTGGATTACGTCACTGCGGGGAGGCATATGAAGCTTCCTTCCTGATTCTCCTCAGGACCAAAGTATTGTAAGTTTGCAACAACAGATGCCACATACAAATTTATCATATATAGACTATTAGTCACTATCTTATGTAATTTTAGAACAACATTTTAGAAACATTTAGTCGTTATAATAAAATCCTACATTTCATCCTAGGAGCAATATCATCACAATCCCAACCATCTTTAGAGGAAGTAGTTTCTATCTTTCCCTCTAAATAACAAGTACTCCTACCACTCCCAGTCATCACGCTTCAGTAATTAATTATATTTTCTTCTAACATAGTTACGTTTCCTTTTTAGGTTCATCATTTATATATAGTTTACTTAAACCTGCGTGATCTACTGGATTTTCTCACTAAATATATTATTCCCACCTCTCCCTCTCTCTTTCTTTCTCTCTCTCTCTCACTTCGAAGACAAAACAACAAACATTTATTTCTTCTCTCTCTTGATCGCTCACTTTGTATTTTGCTGTTAAACTATTTTTATACTTAACTATATTTTATGTTTATTTTTTTACCACCTTTATAATAAAATATATAAAAATTCGTAACCTTGTTTAACAATTGATTTTATAGTTTTTTTACCGTATATCTTTTCAAAATTTTTAAAAAAAGTTCAAAATAGACTTCGTAGCCTCGTAGGAGATGTCCTTTTCTCTTCCTTGCAACCTCTATCTCACAGAAGAGATGTTGCGAGTTTGTCTCTGATGTATCGTTATTTTCATGGAAAGTGTTCGACTGAGCTTCAATCTATGGTCCCCCCTCGCAAAACTTTCACAAGAAACACTCGTCTAGCTGTAAACACTATTAATAATTCCCCCCACTCTTTATCTGTGCCTAAACCTAAACGTAGATTCCATGAACAAAGCTTTTTTATTAGAACTGCACGCCTGTGGAATTGTCTTCCGTTTTCCTGCTTTCCGGCTGACTACAATATGGTTGTCTTCAAGTCTAACGTAAATAAGTTCTTGATGAGCCGTTCCATATAAGTTATCAAATTTAACAAATTTTCATTACTAATGATTATTATATTGTCCAATTTCTACTGTACACTCTTTAACCCTTATCCTTGAGTGGCCTCTTGGCCTTGATAATGAGTTGATACCTATGAAAAAAAAAAAAAGAAAAAGTCCAATGTGAACAAGTTCTAATTGAATCGTCCCCCTAAGTAATCCAAGTTTCAAAATTCCCACTGTTTACTATGCTAAAATCACAATGACTAATGTATACCTATTAACCCTTATCCTCGAGTGGCCTCTGGGCCTTGATAAGTGGTGAGACCCTTGTAAAAAAATAAAAAATAAAAATAACTATGTTTATTTCAGTTAATATCTTATAGATTTTGTCAGACTCAATTGGCAGACGCGTGTTTGAAAATTAAGGTCTGGTTTTAGTCACAAATTTATACACTGATTACCTACGCTACAGTTTTAATGTAAATTTTATTACATATGGAATTGAATTCGGTGGATATTTTATTTAAATTTCTTTTCTGGACCGATTTTTAAGATTGCGCACACGTTACGTTTTTTTTTTTTTAGGGGGGGGGTAAATTGGTATCTTAGGACCACCTCCACAGTTTTCTTTAGAATGATTATTTTTTTTATAGATTTTCGACTATGCTGATTAAGAAAATCTCATTCAAAATTTGCGGAGAACAGTACTTATAGAGATATAAAGACCTGTGCTATACACTGTAATTCACTGACTGCTAGGTTTTTATGCACGCGTGATAAAGAAATCTACTTCTCTCCTACCGACACTGCCAGCCAACATTTTTTTTTTTTTTTAGCATTTGCGGCTGGGTATGCTGACAACAATTATCATGGTTAAATTTGGGGGAATTATTTTTCCACATCCTCCTCCAGAATAAAAAGGGGCTTGTCTACTCCAGAGGCTGTTCTTAAGGTGGGGAGATTGATGGTGTTTATTCCGAAAGCCGTTCTTAAAATAGTTTGGAATGTCTATTCCAAACGCCGTTCTTAACATGATAATACTCAAAGAAGTGAAGTGAAAAAAGTCGTAATTGTTTTGTTTTACACGTTAAAAAAATGACGACATAAAACTGGAATTTAATTAAATACTATTGGTGTAAGAGTTAAAAAGAACAAAAAGACTTGAACAACAACAGAAATAACTAGAACTACTACCAGTGATTTCGATCACTCTAAACACTTCATATACAGTGAAAATCCCTAACCGCTAAAACTTCTGTTTTTACTTTCCATTATTATTCTAATGGACCATTTTTCGTACTTTTATTAATTCATACTGATTTATACATTCCTTTAATAGTGTAAAAAGATGTTCGAATATGATTGTTCCGAATGAAATGAAACTTTGGTCATAACTAATTTATTATATTCAAAACATCACATCAAAACACTAGGGTCTTTGGCCTTTTTTTCTCCGTTCTACAGCATATGTTCTAGATGGCCTCCATTTAGCTATTTTTTTTTTTGGAGGGGGGGAGGGGGTCACCCTGTGTATGTATATATATATATATATATATATATATATTGTGAGAAGTGGGGGGGTGTCCACCAGGCAACGCCAGTTAACGGGCCGTGCTAGTATATATATATATATATATATATATATATATATATATATATATATATATATTAGGCACCGCCAAAACGGGGGGGGGGCAGATAAGTACTTTTTGACGGACCGTCTTTTTAAAAATCTACCAAAAATCAGGTAATTATCCGATCAATACGAAATTTTCAGCGATTATTAAGAGAAGAATGAACTTTATAACAGTGTACTTATTTTTCATAAACGATATTTATATATATATATTTTTTTGCTTACAACCCCCCCTTGTTTTGAGGGGATACAAGTATGCTTAAAATAATCATCTGAAACTGAACACAACATATTGTGTTGTTGTAAGGGACAGAATTATAGATTAAAAAAAAAAAAAATTGTTTGCATACCTTATTTTGACGTCTGAATATCAGAAACTTCGATTGTGTTTAATCATCCCGCTTTTGAGTTTTGAAGTGTGAAATTCGGTGAATATGTTAAGTAAAATAATTAATTTAAGTTAAGCAAAACAAAAAAAAAAATTTTTTTAATATTTATACGAAAAAAGCCATTTTAAAATCTTTGATAAATAAATTAACAATTTTTTTTTAGCGAGCCGAGTAATGCATGACCATTATTAAACAGGGCATGCTTTGAAAAATCGATACAAAAAAAAAATTCGATAAATATTGTGACCTTTGTGTTAAAAATAGCATCATTTTTTTCGATCCCGTTTGAAAACGTTTGCCGCCTTTCGACTACGGTGGACCAAACGCGCTGAAATAATTTTTTTTATTCTGCTTTAAATTGCCCCCCCCCCATTTTGGGGAGTCTGGCCCCCACACACATACACATTAAAAACCAAACTCATACAAATGGTCACCCATCTGGTACTGGCCAGCCTCAGCGTTAATAATACATTGAAATTTTCGTCACTGAAAAATAAGTTTTTTTGGGCCTGTTTGATCTTCCATAGTTTGCTTTTTATCAAATGCAAACGTAAACATTGTCGATCTAGACTCTAGATCGACGCGAAGTAACTGGTTGCCTATATGAATAAGTGGAATTATTTGAAATCTAGGTACTTATATTATAATATTTTTGCATATTCTCATAGAAAATCATCCTAAATCTTAGTTAGACAACAAATAAATAAATTAATTATTTGAAAAACCTTTCTTTTTTTTTTTTTTTTTTTTTAAATATTTATGTACGTTTTTTGTGCAAGACAAATAATGTCAATTAACATTTTGGGAAAATTTAACATTTAAAATTTAATTAAAAATAGTAGAAAAAGTTTTACATTATTCTGTTTTCTATATGATAAAATTCAAGGTTTTATCTTTCTGGAAAAAAAAAAGTTACTCAGAAATAATGGATTTTAATAAATGTAATTTCGTTTTAAAAAACAACAACAACTTGATTTTTCGGCCATTTTTGGCGGTGCCTGCGCCTGCCTCTAATATATATATGTATATATATATAAAAGAGTGTGACATTGAGAATGTTTTGAAGTTAAAATCAATGTATTAAATACGCAGAAATAGGGCAAAAAAAGATGTTCGAATACGTTTTTTTTTAATCGAACGATTTAATAAATAAATAAATAAATAAATAAAATCGCTATGAGCTGGATCTTTCTACCCTATACGTGGCCTTCGTCACGCACTAGACAGTTTAAACACCCAAAAGCAAATTGTTTTCATTTTAGGAGAGTTCCGTCTGCGCAACGTAAGAGTTTACAAAGTTCCCTTCCCCATGTTAACAATGACTTTTTAAATTTACTTTGGAAATAAACTGCAGAATTACCGATTTCTGCCACATTAAAAAAAAAAAAAATGACCTTTCGTCAAACCGTCGTTGGGAGGCAAATAAATAGAGACACTGGGGAAAGTTTTTCTCAATCGAAACTCGGCCTTCCTTTATTTCACGTAACCTATTTTTAGTATATGAGGTTAAACATGCTTTTAACACATTTTCCTCGTGTGCCTCGGTAGCGCAGTAGGCAGCGCGTCAGTCTCATAATCAATTTACAACTCTCCGAGTTATCTGAAGGTCGTGAGTTCGATCCTCACCTGGGGCATGATCTTTTTTTTTTTTTTTAATAAAATGTCACGTGGTGTAAAACTCACCTAAAGTCTGATCTATAAACAAAACACAGTACAACAAAATGCAAGCATATATGTCGGAATTAGCATACCGACGAGTAGGGGGAAGTGGAAGAAAAGACTTGTAAAAGTAACAAATGGGTAACGATGGTCGAAGTGTAATTTGTCTAAAAGACTACAACAACAACAACTACAACAACAGTAGAGCGGCCACCCCTTTTTATCTACTCCAACTCTCATTCAACGAGATTCACGCGTGACTGGAATCTCTATTTAACTTGTAAGGAATAGGCACTCAGGTTCTTTGATTAACGGACCACCGGCCGTGTTGGTCACAGCTACCAGCACTCCTTTCTTCCCCACCGACCTACCCTCGGCAAGTCAACCAATTAAAAATTCTCACATATATTCATCCTGTACCGATCAGGGCTTCATGCAATCGATCCAGCATTGGCATGATAAGATGGGATATGTGCGAAAATCACTAGGCACCTCCAAAATACACCACAGAATTACCCCTCCCCCCCGCCCACATGTAACACAATGTAACTTTATTATAAGTTAATAGATTTTGGTGTGCTAAAAAAGAATCTGTATCCGTCGCAAATTAATAATTCCGGAGATATTAATATTTTTCTAAGGGATTATTTTCTTTATAAAATCAGCTATAATGGCGTAAGTCGGCTGATTACGCATGCGCACAGACCTAAGAGAAATCACATTTATTTAAAAAAAAAAAGTCAGCATTTTATTAGTTTCCGTAAGTAAAAAATAAATATTACAACGCATCGTTGTATTTGTTCACGTAATTCGGTTCTTGCGTTCACGTGCACACGAGCGTAAAATGACTTGTAACACTGCGGAGGAATTTTTAGCGGGCATTTTCAAAACAAATGTGGTTCATTTTTGTTACGTAGTTTTTAATGCTTTTTAATTGATCTAAAAAATTCAGTTTTCATGAGCAGTTTACAAAAACATAACCGTTTTTCCGTAACGTGCCGAAATTTATCGAGGAGGGAGGCGGGGGCGGCGGTGTTGTGGCCACGGCTCTCTCATAAGCAATAAACTTTAGGAACGTACTCACAAATTGAAGGCATCAGGCATGTGCCTTTTTCTTTTCTTCTCATTTTAAAGTCCTTTAAAAATTTCTCTCCTTCCATTTACATGCAAACCGTAGCCACGTAAAATAAAGTCTTCGGAAGTTCGCTTTCAGCATGTTCAGGTATTCTTGCCGGGCATTCTCCTTGAAAGGAGGCTTGTCAAAATTCCTTATCAGCCCCGGGCAATGAACCCACGTCCAATATCCTCGTTGCCGGAATTCCAAAAGAGCCGAATTTCGCGCTGGGCTCATGACGTCATCAAGGAGCTAGCATTGCTCTTTTCTTCAAATTAAAGGGAGTTTCGTACAAATGCAAAATATACGAAACTAAGAATCATAAGATACGAAATACAGAAAATCAAATATAAGAACCAGAATAAAAATATAAATGTAAACAGCGGTAGCATTCTCCCCCAACAGGAAATGGCAGTCAACCTACAGTTGGATGACACCTGTAAAATTTACAATACAAAAAATTTTTTCTTTATATATACATATACAACAATGTATGGTCAGAAGAACTCCAGGAAACACATATCAGAACAAAAAAGCAGAAAAATTCAAATAAGCTTATTCTATAAAAATTCACATGAAAAGCTTCATGTTTTAGGTTTGAACAGGGGAGTACCTAACCAGATTCATAAATTTAAAACTAATGATCAGATGCAAGGTTGCAACAGAAGTTTGAACGGAGAATATTTCACAAAATAATTAACTATTTGCATATAAAAGAGTATAAAGGCTTGAGAAGTTCACATAATTTACCATCCAACCTCCTCATCCTTATATTATCTCTGGCAAACACCAAAATATCTCAGTTCCCTCGTAACCACAAGAGCCTTGTTAGATCAACACCGGTGCTACAAGAGGGACGAATCCAATCAACTCTATGCTTTGATAAGTTCTTCAACTTGGTGGAATGAAATAAAACTGAAACCCAAATTCTGCACAAATTATGCAAGGCAATTACAGTTTTAAACATTTGTATATATATATATATATATATATATATATATATATATATATATATATATATATATATATACACATATATATATACACATATATATATATATAGCCACACTAAGAATCATAACATACGAAATACAGAAAACTAAATATAAGAACCAGAATAAAAATATAAATGTAAACAGCGGGATGCACTATTGGTACAAAAAAATTCCAACAATACACGTATTTAACAACAATACACGTATTGAACATCAATACACATATTGAACAACAATACACGTATTGAACAACAATACACATATTGAACAACCATACACGTATTGAACAACAATACACATATTGAACAACAATACACATATTGAACAACAATACACGTATTGAACAACAATACACGTATTGAACAACAATAAACATATCAGAACAACAATACACGTATTGAACAACAATACACATATTGAACAACAATACACGTATTGAACAACAATACACATATTGAACAACAATACACATATTGAACAACAATACACATATTGAACAACAATACACGTATTGAACAACAATACACGTATTGACCAACAATACACATATTGAACAACAATACACGTATTGAACAACAATACACCTATTGAACAACAATACACATATTGAACAACAATACACGTATTGAACAACAATACTCGTATTGAACATCAATACACATATTGAACAACAATACACGTATTGAACAACAATACACATATTGAACAACAATACACGTATTGAACAACAATACACGTATTGAACATCAATACACATATTGAACAAAAATACACGTATTGAACAACAATACACGTATTGAACAACAATACACGTATTGAACATCAATACACATATTGAACAACAATACACATATTGAACAACAATACACATATTGAACAACAATACACGTATTAAACTACAATACACATATTGAACAACAATACACATATTGAACAACAATACACGTATTGAACAACAATACACATATTGAACAACAATACACATATTGAACAACAATACACGTATTGAACAACAATACACGTATTGAACATCAATACACATATTGAACAACAATACACATATTGAACAACAATACACATATTGAACAAGAATACACGTATTGAACAACAATACACGTATTGAACATCAATACACATATTGAACAACAATACACGTATTGAACAACAATACACATATTGAACAACAATACACATATTGAACAACAATACACATATTGAACAACAATACACATATTGAACAACAATACACGTATTGAACAACAATACATATATTGAATAACAATACACGTATTGAACAACAATACACATATTGAACAACAATACATATATTGAACAACAATACACATATTGAACAACAATACACGTATTGAACTACAATACACGTATTGAACAACAATACATATATTGAACAACAATACACGTATTGAACAACAATACACGTATTGAACAACAATACATATATTGAACAATAATACACATATTGAACAACAATACACTTATTGAACAACAATACACGTATTGAACAACAATACACGTATTGAACAATATTACACATATTGAACAACAATACACGTATTGAACAACAATACACATATCAGACAACAATACACGTATTGAACAACAATAGACATATTGAACAACAATACATATATTGAACAAAAATACACGTATTGAACAACAATACACGTATTGAACAGCAATACACGTATTGAACAACAATACATATATTGAACAACAATACACGTATTGAACAACAATACACGTATTGAACAACAATACACGTATTGAACAACAATACATATATTGAACAACAATACACATATTGAACAACTATACACGTATTGAAAACAATACACGTATTGTACATCAATACACATATTGAACAACAATACACGTATTGAACAACAATACACGTATCGAACAACAATACACATATTGAACAACAATACACATATTGAACAACAATACACATATCGAACAACAATACACATATTAAACAACAATACATGTATTGAACAACAATACATATATTGAACAACAATACACGTATTGAACAACAATACACATATTGAACAACAATACATATATTGAACAACAATACACGTATTGAACAACAATACACGTATTGAATAACAATACACGTATTGAACAACAATACATATATTGAACAACAATACACATATTGAACAACAATACACGTATTGAACAACCATACATATATTGAACAACAATACACGTATTGAACAACAATACACGTATTGAACAACAATACATATATTGAACAACAATACACATATTGAACAACTATACACGTATTGAAAACAATACACGTATTGAACATCAATACACATATTGAACAACAATACACGTATTGAACAACAATACACGTATCGAACAACAATACACATATTGAACAACAATACACATATTGAACAACAATACACATATCGAACAACAATACACATATTGAACAACAATACATGTATTGAACAACAATACATATATTGAACAACAATACACGTATTGAACAACAATACACATATTGAACAACAATACATATATTGAACAACAATACACGTATTGAACAACAATACACGTATTGAATAACAATACACGTATTGAACAACAATACATATATTGAACAACAATACACATATTGAACAACAATACACGTATTGAACAACAATACATATATTGAACAACAATACACATATTGAACAACTATACACGTATTGAACATCAATACACATATTGAACAACAATACACGTATTGAACAACAATACACGTATTTAACAACAATACATATTGAACAACAATACACATATTGAACAACAATACACATATCGAACAACAATACACGTATTGAACAACAATACACATATTGAACAACAATACATATATTATACAACAATACACGTATTGAACAACAATACACGTATTGAACAACAATACACGTATTGAACAACAATACACGTATTGAACAACAATACACGTATTGAACAACAATACATATATTGAACAACAATACACGTATTTAACAACAATACACGTATTGAACAACAATACACATATTGAACAACAATACATATATTGAATAACAATACACGTATTGAACAACAATACACATATTGAACAACAATACACATATTGAACAACAATACATGTATTGAACATCAATACACATATTGAACAACAATACATGTATTGAACAACAATACATGTATTGAACAACAATACACATATTGAACAACAATACATGTATTGAACAACAATACACATATTGAACAACAATACACATATTGAACAACAATACACATATCGAACAACAATACACGTATTGAAAAACAATACACATAGTGAACAACAATGCATATATTGAACAACAATACACGTATTGAACAACAATACACGTATTGAACAACAATACATATATTGAACAACAATACACGTATTGAACAACAATGCATATATTGAACAACAATACACGTATTGAACAACAATACATATATTGAACAACAATACACGTATTGAACAACAATACACATATCGAACAACAATACACGTATTGAACAACAATACACATATCGAACAACAATACACGTATTGAACAACAATACACATATCGAACAACAATACACGTATTGAACAACAATACACGTATTGAACAACAATACACATATTGAACAACAATACATGTATTGAACAACAATACATATATTGAACAACAATACACATATTGAACAACAATACACGTATTGAACAACAATACACATATTGAACAACAATACACATATTGAACAACAATACATATATTGAACAACAATACACGTATTGAACAACAATACACGTATTGAACAACAATATACATATTGAACAACTATACACGTATTGAACAACAATACACATATTGAACAACAATACATATATTGAACAACAATACACATATTGAACAACAATACACATATTGAGCAACAATACATGTATTGAGCAACAATACACGTATCGAACAACAATACACGTATCGAACAACAATACACATATTGAACAACAATACACGTATTGAACAACAATACACGTATTGAACAACAATACACGTATTGAACAACAATACACGTATTGAACAACAATACACGTATTGAACATCAATACACATATTGAACAACAATACACGTATTGAACAACAATACACGTATTAAACAACAATACACATATTGAACAACAATACACGTATTGAACAACAATACATATATTGAACAACAATACACGTATTGAACAACAATACACATATTGAACAAAAAATACACATATTGAACAACAATACACGTATTAAACAACAATACATATATTGAACAACAATACACGTATTGAACAACAATACACATATTGAATAACAATACACGTATTGAACAACAATACACGTATTAAACAACAATACACATATTGAACAATAATACACGTATTGAACAAAAATACATGTATTGAACAACAATACACATATTGAACAACAATACACGTATTGAACAACAATACATATATTGAACAACAAGACACGTATTGAACAACAATACACATATTGAACAAAAAATACACATATTGAACAACAATACATATATTGAACAACAATAAAAGTATTGAACAACAATACACGTATTGAACAACAATACACATATTGATCAACTCTACACGTATTGAACAACAATACACGTATTGAACATCAATACACATATTGAATAACAATACACATATTGAACAACAATACACGTATTGAACAACAATACACATATTGAACAACAATACACATAGTGAACAACAATACACATATCGAACAACAATACACGTATTGAACAGCAATACACGTATTGAACAACAATACATATATTGAACAACAATACACGTATTGAACAACAATACACGTATTGAACAGCAATACACGTATTGAACAACAATACATATATTGAACAACAATACACATATTGAGCAACTATACACGTATTGAACAACAATACACGTATTGAATATCAATACACATATTGAACAACAATACACGTATTGAACAACAATACACATATTGAACAACAATACACATATTGAACAACAATACACATATCGAACAACAATACACGTATTGAACAACAATATACATATTGAACAACAATACACATATTGAACAACAATACACGTATTGAACAACAATACACGTATTGAACAGCAATACACATATTGAACAACAATACACGTATTGAACAACAATACACGTATTGAACAACAATACTCGTATTGAACAACAATACATATATTGAACAACAATACACGTATTGAACAACAATACACATATTGAGCAACAATACACGTATTGAACAACAATACATAGATTAAATAACAATACACGTATTGAACAACAATACACATATTGAACAACAATACATATATTGAACAACAATACACATATTAAACAACAATACACGTATTGAACTACAATACATATATTGAACAACAATACACGTATTGAACAACAATACACGTATTGAACAACAATACATATATTGAACAATAATACACATATTGAACAACAATACACGTATTGAACAACAATACACGTATTGAACAACAATACACGTATTGAACAACTATACACATATTGAACAACAATACACGTATTGAACAACAATACACATATCAGACAACAATACACGTATTGAACAACAATAGACATATTGAACAATAATACATATATTGAACAAAAATACATGTATTGAACAACAATACACGTATTGAACAGCAATACACGTATTGAACAACAATACATATATTGAACAACAATACACGTATTGAAAAACAATACACGTATTGAACAACAATACACGTATTGAACAACAATACATATATTGAACAACAATACACATATCGAACAACAATACACGTATTGAACAACAATATACATATTGAACAACAATACATATATTGAACAACAATACACGTATTGAACAACAATACACGTATTGAACAACAATACATATATTGAACAACAATACACATATTGAACAACTATACACGTATTGAAAACAATACACGTATTGAACATCAATACACATATTGAACAACAATACACGTATTTAACAACAATACACGTATTAAACAACAATACACATATTGAACAACAATACACGTATTGAACAACAATACATATATTGAACAACAATACACGTATTGAACAACAATACACATATTGAACAAAAAATACACATATTGAACAACAATACACGTATTAAACAACAATACATATATTGAACAACAATACACGTATTGAACAACAATACACATATTGAATAACAATACACGTATTGAACAACAATACACGTATTAAACAACAATACACATATTGAACAATAATACACGTATTGAACAAAAATACATGTATTGAACAACAATACACATATTGAACAACAATACACGTATTGAACAACAATACATATATTGAACAACAAGACACGTATTGAACAACAATACACATATTGAACAAAAAATACACATATTGAACAACAATACATATATTGAACAACAATAAAAGTATTGAACAACAATACACGTATTGAACAACAATACACATATTGATCAACTCTACACGTATTGAACAACAATACACGTATTGAACATCAATACACATATTGAATAACAATACACATATTGAACAACAATACACGTATTGAACAACAATACACATATTGAACAACAATACACATAGTGAACAACAATACACATATCGAACAACAATACACGTATTGAACAGCAATACACGTATTGAACAACAATACATATATTGAACAACAATACACGTATTGAACAACAATACACGTATTGAACAGCAATACACGTATTGAACAACAATACATATATTGAACAACAATACACATATTGAGCAACTATACACGTATTGAACAACAATACACGTATTGAATATCAATACACATATTGAACAACAATACACGTATTGAACAACAATACACATATTGAACAACAATACACATATTGAACAACAATACACATATCGAACAACAATACACGTATTGAACAACAATATACATATTGAACAACAATACACATATTGAACAACAATACACGTATTGAACAACAATACACGTATTGAACAGCAATACACATATTGAACAACAATACACGTATTGAACAACAATACACGTATTGAACAACAATACTCGTATTGAACAACAATACATATATTGAACAACAATACACGTATTGAACAACAATACACATATTGAGCAACAATACACGTATTGAACAACAATACATAGATTAAATAACAATACACGTATTGAACAACAATACACATATTGAACAACAATACATATATTGAACAACAATACACATATTAAACAACAATACACGTATTGAACTACAATACATATATTGAACAACAATACACGTATTGAACAACAATACACGTATTGAACAACAATACATATATTGAACAATAATACACATATTGAACAACAATACACGTATTGAACAACAATACACGTATTGAACAACAATACACGTATTGAACAACTATACACATATTGAACAACAATACACGTATTGAACAACAATACACATATCAGACAACAATACACGTATTGAACAACAATAGACATATTGAACAATAATACATATATTGAACAAAAATACATGTATTGAACAACAATACACGTATTGAACAGCAATACACGTATTGAACAACAATACATATATTGAACAACAATACACGTATTGAAAAACAATACACGTATTGAACAACAATACACGTATTGAACAACAATACATATATTGAACAACAATACACATATCGAACAACAATACACGTATTGAACAACAATATACATATTGAACAACAATACATATATTGAACAACAATACACGTATTGAACAACAATACACGTATTGAACAACAATACATATATTGAACAACAATACACATATTGAACAACTATACACGTATTGAAAACAATACACGTATTGAACATCAATACACATATTGAACAACAATACACGTATTTAACAACAATACACGTATCGAACAACAATACACATATTGAACAACAATACACATATTGAACAACAATACACATATCGAACAACAATACACATATTGAACAACAATACATGTATTGAACAACAATACATATATTGAACAACAATACACGTATTGAACAACAATACACATATTGAACAACAATACATATATTGAACAACAATACACGTATTGAACAACAATACACGTATTGAACAAAAATACACGTATTGAACAACAATACATATATTGAACAACAATACACGTATTGAACAACAATACACGTATTGAACAACAATACATATATTGAACAATAATACACATATCGAACAACAATACACATATTGAACAACAATACATGTATTGAACAACAATACATATATTAAACAACAATACACGTATTGAACAACAATACACATATTGAACAACAATACATATATTGAACAACAATACACGTATTGAACAACAATACACGTATTGAACAACAATACACGTATTGAACAACAATACATATATTGAACAACAATACACGTATTGAACAACAATACACGTATTGAACAACAATACATATATTGAACAATAATACACATATTGAACAACAATACACTTATTGAACAACAATACACGTATTGAACAACAATACACATATTGAACAACTATACACGTATTGAACATCAATACACATATTGAACAACAATACACGTATTGAACAACAATACACGTATTTAACAACAATACACATATTGAACAACAATACACATATTGAACAACAATACACATATCGAACAACAATACACGTATTGAACAACAATACACGTATTGAACAACAATACATATATTGAACAACAATACACGTATTGAACAACAATACACGTATTGAAAACAATACACGTATTGAACAACAATACACGTATTGAACAACAATACACGTATTGAACCACAATACATATATTGAACAACAATACACGTATTGAACAACAATACACATATTGAACAACAATACACGTATTGAACAACAATACATATATTGAATAACAATACACGTATTGAACAACAATACCCATATTGAACAACAATACATATATTGAACAACAATACACATATTGAACAACAATACACGTATTGAACTACAATACACGTATTGAACAACAATACATATATTGAACAACAATACACGTATTGAACAACAATACACGTATTGAACAACAATACACGTATTGAACAATATTACACATATTGAACAACAATACACGTATTGAACAACAATACACATATCAGACAACAATACACGTATTGAACAACAATAGATATATTGAACAACAATACATATATTGAACAACAATACACATATTGAACAACAATACATGTATTGAACAACAATACATATATTGAACAACAATACACGTATTGAACAACAATACACGTATTGAACAGCAATACACGTATTGAACAACAATACATATATTGAACAACAATACACGTATTGAACAACAATACACGTATTGAACAACAATACACGTATTGAACAACAATACATATATTGAACAACAATACACATATTGAACAACTATACACGTATTGAAAACAATACACGTATTGAACATCAATACACATATTGAACAACAATACATGTATTGAACAACAATACACGTATCGAACAACAATACACATATTGAACAACAATACACATATTGAACAACAATACACATATCGAACAACAATACACATATTGAACAACAATACATGTATTGAACAACAATACATATATTGAACAACAATACACGTATTGAACAACAATACACATATTGAACAACAATACATATATTGAACAACAATACACGTATTGAACAACAATACACGTATTGAATAACAATACCCGTATTGAACAACAATACATATATTGAACAACAATACACGTATTGAACAACAATACACGTATTGAACAACAATACATATATTGAACAACAATACACGTATTGAACAACAATACACGTATTGAACACCAATACACGTATTGAACAACAATACATATATTGAACAACAATACACATATTGAACAACTATACACGTATTGAAAACAATACACGTATTGAACATCAATACACATATTGAACAACAATACACGTATTGAACAACAATACACGTATCGAACAACAGTACACATATTGAACAACAATACACATATTGAACAACAATACACATATCTAACAACAATACACATATTGAACAACAATACATGTATTGAACAACAATACATATATTGAACAACAATACACGTATTGAACAACAATACACATATTGAACAACAATACATATATTGAACAACAATACACGTAATGAACAACAATACACGTATTGAATAACAATACATGTATTGAACAACAATACATATATTGAACAACAATACACATATTGAACAACAATACACGTATTGAACAACAATACATATATTGAACAACAATGCACATATTGAACAACTATACACGTATTGAACATCAATACACATATTGAACAACAACACACGTATTGAACAACAATACACGTATTTAACAACAATACATATTGAACAACAATACACATATTGAACAACAATACACACATCGAACAACAATACACGTATTGAACAACAATACACATATTGAACAACAATACATATATTGAACAACAATACACGTATTGAACAACAATACACGTATTGAACAACGATACACGTATTGAACAACAATACACGTATTGAACAACAATACACGTATTGAACAACAATACACGTATTGAACAACAATACATATATTGAACAACAATACACGTATTGAAAAACAATACACATATTGAACAACAATACACGTATTGAACAACAATACATATATGTAATAACAATACACGTATTGAACAACAATACACATATTGAACAACAATACACATATTGAACAACAATACACGTATTGAACATCAATACACATATTGAACAACAATACACGTATTGAACAACAATACATGTATTGAACAACAATACACATATTGAACAACAATACATGTATTGAACAACAATACACATATTGAACAACAATACACATATTGAACAACAATACACATATCGAACAACAATACACGTATTGAAAAACAATACACATAGTGAACAACAATGCATATATTGAACAACAATACACGTATTGAACAACAATACACGTATTGAACAACAATACATATATTGAACAACAATACACGTATTGAACAACAATGCATATATTGAACAACAATACACGTATTGAACAACAATACATATATTGAACAACAATACACGTATTGAACAACAATACACATATCGAACAACAATACACGTATTGAACAACAATACACATATCGAACAACAATACCCGTATTGAACAACAATACACATATCGAACAACAATACACGTATTGAACAACAATACACGTATTGAACAACAATACACATATTGAACAACAATACACGTATTGAACAACAATACATATATTGAACAACAATACACGTATTGAACAACAATACACGTATTGAACAACAATACACATATCGAACAACAATACACGTATTGAACAACAATACACATATTGAACAACAATACACGTATTGAACAACAATACATATATTGAACAACAATACACGTATTGAACAACAATACACGTATTGAACAACAATATACATATTGAACAACTATACACGTATTGAACAACAATACACATATATAACAACAATACATATATTGAACAACAATACACATATTGAACAACAATACACATATTTAGCAACAATACATGTATTGAGCAACAATACACGTATCGAACAACAATACACGTATCGAACAACAATACACATATTGAACAACAATACACGTATTGAACAACAATACACGTATTGAACAACAATACACGTATTGAACAACAATACACATATTGAACAACAATACACATATCGAACAACAATACACGTATTGAACAACAATACACATATCGAACAGCAATACACGTATTGAACAACAATACACGTATTGAACAACAATACACATATTGAACAACAATACACGTATTGAACAACAATACATATATTGAACAACAATACACGTATTGAACAACAATACACGTATTGAACAACAATACATATATTGAACAACAATACACGTATTGAACAACAATACACATATTGAACAACAATACACGTATTGAACAAAAACTTAACTTGCTTTAGGTTGCCTCCACCTGATACTTGCTATTGACCACAAACCCCTTGTATCAATATTTAATGATTGTAGCTTGGACGAAATAAAAAATCCCAGGATTTTAGATATCAGAGAGCAGACCCTGATGTACCAGTTCAGGGCCATATCAATACCAGGCAACGCCAATGGTAGAGCAAATGCCATGTCCCGTATCCCTACACCTACCACGAAAGTCGCAGCAGCTGAATCGGACAGCATGGAAGAAGCTTTGCAAGCTGGAATATAATCCCGATACAACCAAGAAACATCTCCTATCAAGATGGAACGCATACAGCAAGAAGCCATGATGGATCACCAATACCTAAACCTCGTGGAAGCAATAGAAAAGGGATTCCCTGAACACAAGGATCTTCTACAGCCAAATGTTAAAGAATTCTGGAATATGTGAAGCGACCTATACACGGGTCAGACTCTAGTATTCAAGGAAGGCCACATATTAATTCCAAAAAGCTTACGCTGTGAACTCATTGACCAACTCCATGTTGGCCATCTGGAGGTCAACAATATGAGAAGCAATGCCAGACAACGTTTTTTTTGGCCTGGTATGGGAGCACAATTGCAGGAAAAGTGCAATCAGTGCAAGCGCTGTAATGAAATTGCCCCATCAAACGATAAAGAACCCGCAATAGAGCCTGTCCACCCAGACTACCCTTTCCAGTCGACAGTAACAGATATTTTAAACATGGCTGGATGGAAATATATGATATATGATGACAGATATTCAGGTTGGACAACAAGACGCCAGGATCTCCACAGTATGCAATATCTTACGCAGGTATTTCATGAATTATGGTGTGCCGGAGGAAATTGTTTGTGACAGTGGACCCTAATACAACTCTGATGAGTCGAGGATATTTCTCAAAACATGGGGCATATCTCTTCGAGTCTCATCGGCATATTATCCACAAAGCAATGGCAGAGCCGAGGCAGCTGTCAAGCACATGAAGAGGATATTAACAATAAATATTAGCCCCAATGGTTCATTGGATACGGACAAAGTGGCAAAAGCACTGCTACTCCATTGCAACATACCACCACAGACTGTCAATTATAACTTTACCAGACATTTTTAAAGAATTTGCAGTCGTTTCGGCTCTTATAATATAATCAGTAATAGTTTCGGCTTCCATTCGTTTTAGAGAGGTCAGTTCAGTGTATAAAGAAATAATTTTGGGTTTTCCTTTCGATAAATAATGCTCTCTCAATATGTTTAATGCTTTGCAGCCATCGTCCAGGGCTTCTCTCATTACCAGTGATAGACTTCGGTCATCGAAGCACTGTATTAATTCCGCAAAGAGAGTTACGTTCTTTTCAATGAAGTTGGGGTCGTTTCTGTTTTCAGGTTATGTTTGAAGTACTTTGTGTAGCCTTTGGATTCGTAGATATACTAGAAATTTAACTTGCCACAATTCGAATTTTGATTCGGATCCATCAAAATAAAGACGCACGCTGGGCGCATAACCTCTAGAAGTGTAAGCCATGTTTAGTTTCAGAAACGTTTCCGATGATTCATTGTTCTAAACAAGTCTTGAGAGGTGACTGGTTTGCAGTACACAGAACAATTTCCGATGGTTCGTTGTTACACACAAGTCCTGAGAGGTAACTTGTTTGCAATAGACAGTTCCACAGAGCAAAATATTCTTACCGTGTCGAGACGGAAAAAAACATGTGAAATTGCTCCAGAAAAGGTTTAATATTTATGAAGCAATTCTGGTTTCTGATTGGTTGGTAGCAGAACGTGAATTAATTTGATTCGTCAGTTCCTAGCAGCACAGCATCGTTTATAAATAGAATCGTCCGACTGTGTGGGATCATACCCCATTACAAGTCCAAAATATTGCAACAACCCTCAAATACAAATAACACCACCCCCACCTTCTACACCAGGTACTCAAATAAAAAACTAACCCTTGGAAATGACAGATATAATACAGAACGAAAGATCTGAAGCTAGGTCTAGACCTGTCCGTAACAAACGATTACCGTCTAGATTTAAGGACTTCCAGCTTGGATAATAAAAAAAAATAAATAAATAAATAATAAAAAAATAACATGTAAATATAATACCGAGTTATGTCCCTTGACCCGAGCTCTCTAGGAAGGAGAGAGAAAAAGACTGTCATGGCGGACCTAATAAAGGTACACATATATGTCACTTATCGAGATTAACTACCGTGTCTTGTCGTCTTTCCCTTATGAGTGAGGCCCTTCCCTCCTAACAAAATTATAACAAAGATTAATTATTAATTGCAGTTTGCAGAAGATAAACGAAGGTTTTAAAAAATCATTAAGTCGCTTCTCCTTTTCAATAGTTCGTATAGTTAACACAAGTCTGACGTCACAGGATCATGCGTCCTTTTCTTCACATTCGTTTGGCAGTGCCTAAAAATCACATACTCATAATTTTATTCCCAGGCATTACCTTCTCCTTTCGAATCGGATTATTTTGCATACTACTTGTCATTTAATGCTTTGCGATTTCTCCTCAACTCCAAAACGAGCAGAATCTAAGTCATTTTTGAAATAGATTGTTCCCTGTTGCCTGAGGTGTATGGTCCTGTGACCTGAGCAGTTTTCGGAAGTCTACCCTCCCAGTCATTATCTTTTCACCTTTTGAGAAGAGGTTAGTTTCTTGCTAATCATCTGAGACGCCCCTACTAGGGAATACCAACGGAGTTGCTCAAGCATATTTTGCAGCCCAGAATACTCTTCCTCTGAGGTGCTGGCTCTTCAAATCCCATTTTCCCAACCTTGTGTCGCATCTTTCTGCCGTGGGGTGGGGTGGGGGCAAGATAAACACTTGTTGCTTAACACTACCTCGTTTGTGAGGGTGTGCTGACGGGTCTCTACAATTAATCTTTGCTTCCAATCCTTTTTTGAGAGTTTACTTTTTTTCCGAGTCATGTTCATCCCCAAACAATGCATATCGCCACTTGGACATAAGAGTTTTCTATTTGGGATTATGTTTAGGGGAGAGGAGTGAGATGTTCGTTTACATTACACTTAAACCACTGCATGTCAGCACAATTAGGGAAACGGGTAACAGGGAGGGAATTCCAAAGTTTAGCAGGTCGAGAGAAGAAGCTATTAGAGTAGAAGGCTTTTCGACATCCAAGGATCTTTGTTATGAAGAGATGGGATCTTTGTTATGAAGAGATGGGATTTTGCTATTTGCCAGGTTTGTCGGAGATATGTACGTCGAGAGGGTACAAGTGCTATGAGTTCATCAGAACACATTCCGTTATAGTACTTGTAAAACAGGCACAGGGATGAAACACTGTGGCGATGGGACAGAGGTTGGAGCTTAGTTGACAGTGTGGCACTTATTAGATTGGTGACTCTTCTTTAGACCCTGTCCAAAATGGAGAGACTAGTGGTAACAGCATCAGTCTAGTGCCCAACTTTTGACCTTGAGAATATTTTACGGATGACCCAAATAACTTACCATTCTCCTTTTATAAGTAATGAGTCACCATTTATCAAGGCTAAAAACCACCTAAGGATAAGAGTTCATCAACTGGATGGATTGTCAGTTGAATGATGAAGAATATTATACGAAGATTGAAAATGATGAATAGAATCAACAAAATTTATGTATGAGGATGATTTATGGCAAGTATTTGTTTACATTGGATTTGAAGATGACCATGCTGTAGCCTGTAGAAATGTAGTCCCATGCAAATGTGTTCGAATTGAATGATGAATAATGTTATGAGAGGATTGAAAATAATGAATGAAATTGATAAAATTTGAATACTTATGTCAAGTATCTGTTGGCACTGGATTTAAAGACAACCATGTTGTAGCCTGCAGTGAAGTATTCCTGTTGTAATTAATGTGTTCCACAGATGGAATGCTTTTGGAAAGAAACTTAGTTCACGGAAATTCCATTTGGTATTAAACTCTTTCTCACAGCAAATTTGTTGTGAGCCTGTCTCTGCTTTATTGTTATTTCCATGGCAAGCGCTCGTCTGAGCTTCAATCTATGCCCCCCCTCGCCAAACTTTCACGAAAAACACTCGTCTAGCCAAAAAACACTATCAATAGTTTCCCACACTCTTTATCCGTGCCTAAACCTAAATGTAGATTCCACGAACAAAACTTCTTTCTTAGAACTGCACGCCTGTGGAACTCTCTTCCGTTTGCCTGCTTTCCAGCTGACTACAATTTGATTGTATTCAAGTCCAACATAAACAAGTTCTTGATGAACCGTCCCCCTAAGTAATCCAGTTTACAAAATTTCCACTACTTATGATTACTATGCTATAATCACATTGACTAATGTATACTCATTAACCTTTATCCTCGAGTGGCCTCCGGGCCTTGATAAGTGGTGACTCCTTTGTAAAAAAAACCCAAAAAAAAACCATTATGGTAACCAAAAATAATTAAGAAAAATCTGCCTTTAGAATAGGAACTTTGTTTACCAGGAATCCCAAAACATTTTTCATGCTGTCTGAGCTCCGTGAGAGAGATCTGTATTAATCACAAATAAAATAACAATTTATTTCTCTCGTTAATCAATATCCACACTAAGCAATTTAGTCGCATGCTGATCAATCAGTTTGCAGGGCGTATTGATTTCGTCCATTATCTAAGAAACTTCTTTAGCCCTTTTTGAGAATCACAATTGGTCAGTCGAGAGAACTCAGGAAGTGTCAAAGACAGACTCCCCTTTTCTCTCTCGCCTGTCCCCACACATTGGACACAAAAGCATTGACAATCTTCACCTGAATATAATTGCTGGCTGACCTTTCATAGACCAAAGAACTTTCAACTTTTAAACAAAACCTCTTTTAACAAAAGACAGTAACAACATTTCTTTAATAACTTTTGACATCATTACTATATATTGGATAATAATCAATAGACTATATATTGGATAATAACCAATAGAGAATTGGCTTTATAATAATCAATAAGAAATCTGTATGAATTAAAGTAAAATATTTATGCATATTTTATGACCGGGCAATGCCAGGCGTTCTGCTAGTGTGTATATATATATATATATATATATATATATATATATATATATATATATATATATATATATATTAAGATGATTGATAATTTATAATTAAAATTAAAAATCGGTTTCATAAGGAAGAACAAACAAAATCAAATTGTACGATCGTTTCGGAAACAATGTTTTTATTGAGATAGACATTGAGTCTTGGACAATAATTTTATCATATAGTTTTTTTGAAACAAAGTCTCCTCATCAGCAAAAATATTGGGGAGGGGGGGGGGTAAAAACAGCAAAAATAAAACTAGCATTTTTTTAAGTAAGACAGATGTATCTTTTAATGGTTCGCCTTCTAAAAGTCAATGCATTCATTGGGATGGTAAATGTAGTTTATACTCTGCTCTTTAGACTCTTGTTCTAATTCCCTAAGTAGGGTGACCAAAAAAAGAAACGGGCCCCAAGTCTAATTAGCAAAGTGTACACAGGGCCCGTTTTTTTTTGGTCACTCTGTATGTATGTATGTATATATATATATATATATATATATATATATATATATATATATATGTTTCTATAATAGTAATAAGAAATCTGTATGAATTAAAATATAATATTTATGCATATTTTATGACCGGGCAATGCCGTACGACCTACTAGTACGTATATAGAAGTGGATTTTGTATCTCTAAAAGGCCAGAAATTATGAATTTTTAATACGTTTTGGTTCTTTTCTAATGCAATATAATCACGTTGACACACCAGTTCTCGCTGGATCACCGAAGTTAAGCAACGTTAAACCTGGTCAGTACTAAATGAGTGACCATTTGGGACTTCCAGGTGCTGTATGTGCTCTCCGCTTATCTCGGCATTGTTTCCAGTCGTCCTGGACTTCTCCTTGCCACTGGACTGAAACAGTGCCGATTCAGGAGAAGTGTGGTTGGGATTGCGCAACCCTTGCCTCACAATTACATCTGCAGCTGCCTCTACAGGGAGTATCCTTTATCTTTCGAGACTGAATGGAGCATCAGTTCCTTTCAAACACGATTAAAGGGAAACAACTCAACAAACACTTTTTTGATGATCTAATACACCATGCGATTCATACAAACTTCGACATTTTTGTAAAACCTTTTTATTTCTTTTTACATGTATACATTCAAGGATCCATGTTTTGGCATTTCAGATTTATTCAGACGAGACACTGTCTGTCGTGCAAAATTTGCCATTAAATCTTTAACAGCTGAGACGAGACTTCCATGTGATAGACTTCTTATTCTTGGGTTGTAAGCTTTCAGTAAATTCAACACTCGAATACTGGATTTATTCACCTCAGCTAGGACACTTGTATAAGCCGCATTTCCAAGATAATTTGACAAACGTATCATATCCCAAAACTCCTTGACCGCAGGAAAATCAACCTAAAAAGAAAATTTTAATAAACATATAATTATATACAGAACTAGTAGTCCAGTTCAGCAATGTGATAGTATGTAACCGTTACCTCCCCTTAGAAAACTCTCTAATCAACAGAGTTTAAGATATAAAATGCTTCGGTTGGACGGGTTTACAAAAAATAAAAAGTGAGGTCATATCACGACTCCTTGACTATATCAAGCATTTTGTTTTTCTTCCTTCTTTACAATGAGAGATTATTTAATGGTGGCAGCAACAGTTCCCTTGGTTTCTACTAGTGTTGAGACAATTAATCGGAATCAGGAATCAGAAAAATCAGAATATTTGAGGGTATCGGAATCGGTATCAGAATTGGAAAAATTTGTACCAATTTCATGATGCCAAAACGATTCTTTTAATTGTCTTTTTTTTGGGGGGGGGGGAATTTTGTTTAAAGTAAAATCTTCCATTGCTGGTAATATTGATAAAATAATAAATATTTATTGATTTTAAATCATTAGTGAAGCTAAAATCAATAGATCGTTCCCCACAAGTATATTTTTACGTTTAGGAAAATATTTGCACATTTAATATGTGTGTTTTTACACTAATCAAAGAAAAGTACAGCTATATAGTTAAATATTTAGTGATTTATAAAGAATCGGAATCGGAATCAGGAATTTAGTACGGAATCAGTAATTGTATCGGAATCGGGAAAAATATTGGAATCGTCCCATCACTAGTTTCTACGGTTTCGAACTAAAACTAAGCAGATGGGATGCGTTAAATATGCATGGGCGACATTTCAAAATACAAAATAAAACAGCGTGTGACATGCTACGTGGTGCTATAATACACACAATGTCATATTTCAAACCGTGAGTAAACATTGTTTTCGTCATAAATATCTTTCAAATATGAAACTCTTGTCAGAAGATGAAAAAATAACTGACACCGTGGATAAAAAATATATATGTGTGTGTATAAATATATAACAATAATAAATAAATAAATTCACATACAAATAATTTTCTACAGAAAACAAATATACATGTACATTTATTCTTTTGTATTTCAATAAATAATGATAAAAAAAAAAGAAAAAGAAAAAAACCTGTCAATGTAATATCGTCTGGAACTAAATATTACGACACTGGCTACAAACGAACCATCTATGTGTTGGACATCTATAGACCTAACTGAAGCATTCAGATTTTTTTAAGCAGCGTTGTAACCTTTATTTCTCAGTCCAAAATATTCCGTTAGAAAAACAGGTTGACAACATTCTGTTACTGTCAGGAGAAGAAGGCCTTAAAAGAAGAAGACCTTAAAAGAAGAAGGCTTGGGCATTTAAAAATGAAGCCGATAGAAGTAACCCAGAAATCATTTGATAAAAATTTGAAGAAAGATTGCAACTACAATTGGATTTCCATATTTTATCTGCAGCAATATAAATAAAGGGAATCAGAGGATTCCGATGACTTTCTAGCAAGATGTAAATTACAGACATTAAAGCGCAAACTCCGAGATAACCAGGAAACCGAGGAACGACTTATAGAGCAGATCATATTTGAAATGAAGCATCCAGAACTTCAAAAACAACAAAGGGTGATAATATGACACCGCAGGAAGCTATAAACTGAGGCAGGACACATGGAGGTGTCCATAGACCACATGAGACGAACGAAAAGAGCAAGAGATAGATGCAGTGAAATACAAGCATTGTAAATGTTATATTCCTAAATACTTAGGAAATAAAGACAAACGTGAGTTACACCGAGTGGTATGTGTAATGGGGTTTATTTATAATACAGAAACGTAAGGCTGCTCGCCTAAGGTAAATAGAAGTACATAGTAACAAGTATGGGGAAGAAAGTCTGATAATCAACACGTAAGACTATCCGTCTTACTGCGACTGCTTGTCTGCCGCTGTCTGCTGCTGTCTGCCAAACAGTCCAATATATATATACAGTTTGTAACCGGTGTATAGCCAGTTATGTTCCTTCACAACAGTAAACGATGTGGAAGCTCTCATCCAAGTGGAAAATATCCAGCATCGGGTACCATATGTTCAGCTTGTGGACAAAAAAATCATTGAGCCAATGTCTGCACCAACAAAAATGAGAAAGCAGCAAGACATGTGCCAACATGGAAGGAAGCAAATAGTAAACTCCAACGTTGAGAAATACAAAGGAATCAGTACAAGCACCAGAAACACAGCAACCGTGTGCACTCTGTAAATGCCTCTCAGAGGGATAATGAAAGGATATTTAACAAGTTTGCACAAATGTCTTTCGACTCTATCCAAAAACAAAGTCATGAAATTATCAAACCGACAAATCAAATATTTGGAAAATAAGGGATTCCAGAGAGAGAGAGAGAGAGAGAGAGAGAGAGAGAGAGAGAGAGAGAGAGAGAGAGAGAAGGGGGGGGATAAGTGACAATAGTCCATACTTCAATTCCATCTATTTTAAGCAATTCGCAAAAGAATGGGGTTTTGAACATCACATGTTGTTAAGTTTTGAGACATTTGTGTTGAACAAAGATGACGGCTTAGTTCAGATCAGTAACCAAGATGGCAGCGTAGTTCAGATCAGTAACCAAGATGGCGGCGAAGAATTAAATGCGGTCCGTGACGTAGCAAATGGCAAACTGATTGAATCCAAAATTCGACGATTTTTATAATAATTTTGGGACGTTTTGATTGGTTGTTTAGCACAGCCGTTGGTTATAAAAATGATTGGCGAATCCATTCATCTCATACCCCCCCATCACAAGTCAAAAACATTTTACACATGTCCTTACCCAAGTTTCCGCAGTCAAATGGTTTCATGGTACACTGTGTCCAGGCAGTGAAATCTGCATTCAAGAAAGCTGCTTCAAATGGTCATGACGTAGACATGGTATAACTATGCCTGTGTTTTAGATCATACCATTCCATCACAAGGTGAACTTCTATACCAAAAGAAGTCAACTGAGAATACCCGAGTCAAATGCACAAACCAAAACACTACCAAGAAAAAGATAATGACACAACTATATCAGGGGCAAGAAAATCAGAAGATGTACCATAATCAACATACAAATGATCTGACCAGACTGTACATAAGACAAACTTTCACAAGAAACACTCGTCTAGCTGAAAACACTATCAATAATTCCCCCCACTCTTTATCTATGCCTAAACCTAAACGTAGATTCCATGAACAAAGCTTTTTTCTTAGAACTGCACGCCTGTGGAATTGTCTTCCGTTTTCCTGCTTTCCGGCTGACTACAATATGGTTGTCTTCAAGTCTAACGTAAATAAGTTCTTGATGAGCCGTTCCATATAAGTTATCAACTTTACCGAATTTTCATTACTAATGATTACTATGTTGTCCAATTTCTACTGTACACTCTTTAACCCTTATCCTTGAGTGGCCTCTTGGCCTTGATAATGTGGTGATGCCTATGTAAAAAAAAAAAAATTAAAAAAATAAATAAATAAAGGAGCAGGCGAGTGGTTTCCTGCATGTCATACAAATGAGCGGAGAACCAAGGTTGTAAATGATACAGACCCCTTCTGGAAAACTCTTCATTGAAATCGATAGCACCTTAGAGTAACCGCCTCTGGAATCATATCGGGTCCAGAGGTAAACTCAACTGAAATTCCCCAGGAGCCTACCAAAACCTGTTCACCCAATATAGAGACAAACAGCACAGAAAAGCAACAGTCACCTTTTAAACAAACACCCCGTGGAGTACCAGACACGGACACCTACAACAACGCTACAAAAGTTCAAACCAACAGGTCCGGATAAGTCATCAGATCCCCCAAAAGATTTAAAGATTCAGTAAATTAATTTTATTATTAATATTGATACAAGCAAAGTTATTGATGACAAAAATTTGAATAATAAATAAATGTTACTTTATTATGATAGATTAGTCGGATACCTGACATGGGATGGGTATTTGGCTAGTATTTTATAAAAAAGTACAAATTCTCAGATTTAATATGGTAGCGGTTTTCTCATTTTTAAAAACGCGGAATATAAGATTGAATCAGGTTAACGTTTATTTTTATTTATTTTTGAATATGTTCTGCCTATTTACTTGCCTCCCCGTGAGGGCAGAGTTAGACACACGGTCGGTTTTTTAATGTGGGGAAGATCCAGCTCTTCAAAAAGGGGCACTCTGGATAAGAACAAAAATTAAAATTGTCTCAGTCATGAAGGATTTCTGCTCCACTGACCGAGGACAGAAAAGTTGAAGTGTAGCATCAGAACAGATGGTATTTATTTGCTCCCCCACCGAGCAAATTAGGCACAAGGCCAATTTTTAATGTGAGGAGTGAAGGGAGGGGAAAGGGAAAAAGGGGACCAGCTCCCGAGAGGTGGGAAATGGGAGCTGGTTAAAGGTCAGGCATGTGGGGTTGCCCCCACATCTGGTCTTTGCTTGCAGTATCTGTCGGAACAGATGGTATTTATTTGCTCCCCCACTGAGCAAATTAGGCACAAGGCCGTTTTTAATGTGAGGTAAAAACCAGCTCCCCTAAAAGTAGGCAAAAAGGGGCACTCTGGTTACCAAAAATAATAATTGTCCCAGTATAGAGGGTTTCCCCTCCATTGACTGGTACAAATTATCTTAAGTGCAGCATCTGAAGAACAGATACTACACTTTGATCTTGTCCCGAAGGCCAAGTATGTTATCGTGAAACCGATTGTTTATAATTAATCCTGACAATAATTTAAATAAGGATAAAAAAAATTAAAATACGGACACGTGAAGAGAAAACATTGCTTGTTCCTACACGCCATTCCCTCATCTCCATTTCGGGTCGAGGGTTTCAACCGTACGTTACATAATACAGGAGAAAGAATGGCTTAAATGAAAAATACACAAAACAAAGTAATCGAAGAGTTCTCCCCCTTGCAAGGCTTGTATTTTCTTTTGGTTAATAGTTTAAAACAAAAAGAAATCATTTTGTATTTTTTTTTAAATATTTTTTAACAATCGATTAATATTGAACCATCTAGAAAATTCCTGTTTAAAATACTCAAAATGGCTGCAATAAAAAATATTTTTAATGAGTTATGTTTAACCAAAAACAAAAAAAAATTATCATCATCATCATCATGGTGATGAGGGTATGTGTTGGGTGGCTTTAAGAAGTTGAATCCCAAAGTAACTTATCTCTGGTCTAATTTTTATTCATCCCTCTTTCCGTTGAGTCCATTTTTATCACTCCCCCCCCCCATGTTTTCCTTGGCTTTCCACTGCTAACTGACCTTATTATCTCAACTGGGCTACATCCACTAACCCAAGAGCTTTCATCAATTATTTTAACTCTAGCCTGGGTGCCCGGCATTCCCCGGGGTTTTTGGAGGTGTGTGTCGAGCAAAAAAAAAATATTTTTTTTCAAAGTGGTAGTAGGCAGGCAGGCAGGCAGGCAGGCAGGCTCAAATCCGTACGGCGAAGGAGGAAAAGAATGTGAAAAAAAAAAGTGATGCCTTTGCTGTTGCACCTATCGCTAAACCGGAAGTGACATAGGTTTAAATTAAGGCTAAACAATCGAAAAGAGGTGATGACTTTTGAAAATATCGGCGAAAAAAAGCAAAACCTCCTTGTAGAAAAGTGCCATGTTGAGAATGAAGGAATCAATGTTTTTTTTGCCAATTTTTCGATATTTGTTGTCTGAAGGGCCGAGTTGGAAAATGATACCAATCTCATGAAAATCTGTCGAAAGTTTTAAACAAACATACATACATACATACATACATACATATATGATGATTGCAACGTCTTGTCAGACGAGTGCCACTCCCTCAGACACTTAAAAGTCCATGAGCCCAAAAATGACTTCCATCGCCACAGGACCATTTTAATAGACAAATGCTTGAGGGAGTATCTATACACAGATGATGTTACAGAGTCTTAGCTTTGTACTACAGCTAAGTCTCTCTCTCGGTTCAAAATGTTGAGATCCAGCAACAAGCAAGAGCAAGATAGCCAGCAACAAGTTAAACTGCAGACCAGCTTAATGCGGGTACTGGTCTCCCGCTTTATGGTTTTTTAAATCAGAGATTTACTTCTCCTAGAAAGGTTGCCTTCACCATGGCTTACGGGAGCCCTCTCCACCCCAACACACACATACATACACACAAACACACACGGTGCTAGTTGGCCGTTGACCCGGAAAAAGGGTTCATTCGCCCTTTGGAAGGTCTTGTTTTTAATCCTTCAGGGAGACTAGCCATCCTCCTCACCAAACAAGTCTGGTGGGGGAACCAGTTTAGTCGCCGGTGATCCGACCATGAGGCAGGTAGTACTGGGTTACATGGTACCAGTAGCATATGACATGACCTGACATAAAATACATGCATACATACATACATACATTTAAACAAACAGGTGAGATTTATATTATAGAAGATAACATAAATAATTACATGTTATGACATAAACATAAATAATCATTTTATCAATAAAATAAATTTAATGAAGAAAATGTTTTTCTCGACTGCCACTCCAGACTTAGGGTTAGTGCTAAGGTTAATAAAAGACATATTTTTATTATGTTATTATTTTGTCGCATAAATGTATTTATTATAAATAGCAGTATTAGAAATATGTGCAAAATAAATAAATAAATACAGGACACTGATTGGCTTTCCTCAGGCTAGGATCAAAGTTCATTACCTGTTCTGTCATTAGTCAGAGGAGAAGAGATCCTCCTAGACTGAGGCAATTTTTATTTTTGTCACAATCCAGAGTACCCCTTTATTTTGTTAGTGATTTAAATTATTTTCAAATCATATTCCAAATAAAAATATACTCAAAAGATATTGATGGTGTTTACAGCTGCTGTAACACTGCAGGAACAGACAAACAAAAGAAGGAAATAAAAAATCCTATTTAGCATTTTTTAAACGCAAATAAAATGCATTTATTTGTGGTTCTTTCAAAACAATGCATTTCATTATGTTGCAAAAGTCTTTTTGCACACACATGTGCTTTTTAAAAGTCTCTGTCTACGCCACCTCATGCTGACACTAGCCAGCACTTTCTCACTCTTTTACTTACACATCTATCTTACCTGGCATGCAACTTTGCTTCTCTCCTTGACCATGTGGTGTATTTTTCTTTCCTTTTCTTGTGACGCAAGCTTGTGCACATTTACTAATTTGCATATGTGCTTTAATGGTTGCTGCTGCAAATATTTCTGCTAGTCAGTTACCCTTCAGCTGTTGCTGATATTTTCACACGTGCCCGTATGCACTTTGTGACATTGTTTACAGACGATTTTTATTTTTAGTCCTGGATTACTAAATATTAATTTTGGGACGATCAATCGAAATCGGAAAAATTAGTACCTACTTTCCGATGCCAATATAAACGATTTAAAAAATTTTTTAATTTAATTCTGTTCAAAGCAAAATCTTCCACAGCTGGTAGTAATAATAAAATAAGAAATATTTATTGATTTTTAACTAATAGTAAAACTAAAATCTATAGATCATCACTTACAAATGTATTTTTTTACACATGGGAAAAATATCTGCACAAAATTCATACTTCATCTAAAAATCTATAGATAATCACTTACAAATGTATTTTTTTACACATGGGAAAAATATCTGCACAAAATTCATACTTCATCTAAAAATCTATAGATAATCACTTACAAATGTATTTTTTTACACATGGGAAAAATATCTGCACAAAATTCATACTTCATCTAAAAATCTATAGATAATCACTTACAAATGTATTTTTTTACACATGGGAAAAATATCTGCACAAAATTCATACTTCAGCTAAAAATCTATAGATAATCACTTACAAATGTATTTTTTACACAGGGAAAAATATCTGCACAAAATTCATACTTCATCTAAAAATCTATAGATAATCACTTACAAATGTATTTTTTTACACATGGGAAAAATATCTGCACAAAATTCATACTTCAGCTAAAAATCTATAGATCATCACTTACAAATGTATTTTTTTTACACATGGGAAAAATAGCTGCACAAAATTCATACTTCATCTAAAAATCTATAGATAATCACTTACAAATGTATTTTTTTACACATGGGAAAAATATCTGCACAAAATTCATACTTCATCTAAAAATCTATAGATAATCACTTACAAATGTATTTTTTTACACAGGGAAAAATATCTGCACAAAATTCATACTTCATCTAAAAATCTATAGATAATCACTTACAAATGTATTTTTTTACACATGGGAAAAATATCTGAACAAAATTCATATTTAATCTAAAAATCTATAGATAATCACTTACAAATGTATTTTTTTTACACATGGGAAAAATATCTGAACAAAATTCATACTTCAGCTAAAAATCTATAGATAATCACTTACAAATGTACTTTTTACACACAGGGAAAAATATCTGTACAAAATTCATAGCCCATCTAAAAATTCAGAATTGTAACTTTGATACTTTTGAGTATATTGTTTTTTTTGGGGGGGGGGGATACCGTAAAGTTGTCATATATATATTTTATAGACACTTAATGTATATATTCTGATGACCACAGTTTTTGTGATCAACAACTTGTAAAATCAACAAAGTTTTATTTATTTTACAAATGATAATCTGACAGGTGTAAAAGTTCAGGTCAGTATGGGTGGGGGTGGATGGCAGAAGTGTGTTGCTCTCCTCTTTTCATATTTACATCACGTTACATTTCTTGATCAGAATTTAACTTGTTCTTTTATTTTGACCTTCGTTTTGAAATACAGTGTGGGACGATAAAATTGTTACCCTAGAAAATATGACATTATTCCATTTCCCTTTGATGAAAGCTGGTTTTCTTTTTTTCTACTAGTTGGGCAGTTGTGTACAAATTCCAAAAGCAATAGAAGCCTTCTGTCATGTCTGAAGGTGACACAATGTTTAACGCGCGAGATCAGAGATGCGCCGCTGCGCAACTCATGCTCTCTACTGATCCAAGTTATAACAACAGGACCATTGCCAGCACCTTCATAATGCATCGCTCGACTGTTATGAATAACACGGATGTGCCCAGGGTGATGAAAACAAAGTTTCCAGCTATGGTTATAGTCATGCAAATGAGGGCCATATCATGCCACCTCACATCTTCAAAGTCGGCTTGAAAGTCAACACAAAATTATACCTGGATATGCTGAAGAGTTTGGTGATCTCCTGGAGCAATCAGGTGGCCACTGGCAGATACTGGGTGTGGTAGCAGGACACGGCACCTGCCCACAAGTCCAAAAAGACCTTCAGAAGGAGTTCTACGACGTTGTACCCTTCTCTCATTGGCCCTCTTCCTCCCCCGACTTGAACCTGCTGGACTACTTTGGCATGCTCCCAGTTCCAGACCCATATGAAGGCGGTGATTGAGGCTAAAGGCGGCTACATTGAATAGATATCAGCTCTCCTACATAATAAAGTTACCTGAATTGATTTTTTCAATAAAAGTTTTAAAATAGAGCTATAGTGTTGTTTTTTTTAGGGCGGCAGATTTATAGTCCACCCTCCAGTCCAAAGTTAAATATTTCTCTCACTGTTTCCCGATCTCGATTCTTTGATCGGAATGTAGGGTTGACATCATCATCATCAATCTGATTGGTTTTGTCCGGATCCGATATTTTCCGGCGTTTCCGTCATCTCTGCAACAATAAAAGATGAAAATAATTTAATGTTACTGTGTTTCACTTACGTCTGCTTTAAGGTTCTTTTCTAGAATGTGGAGATTTTTTTTCACTTCCTGGATCAATTGTTCTTCCGTCTGTGGATAACTCGATTGGAAACTGGAAACAAATTAAAAAAATTTTAAATGATAAACATACAATTTTGAAATTGTTACGTTTGTCGGAGAGATTTGCTTGGTTTGTCGTAGGGACGTCTCTGGAACTTTGTTGTTATGTCCTGAGAACAGCAACCATCTCCCCAGGTGTTAGGCACGATTAAACCACAGAAACATCCTCTTCTATCATATTGATATGGCGTTCGTTATAATCAGTGAGCAGGTCTGGGTCTAGTCGTTTCTGTTTCGTTACGGGCAGTGTATTCATCATTGGAATTCTTCATGACACGGATCACTTCTCTGAAAATTGAACGCTTCACAAAAAAAAAGCAAACAAAGACATTTTTTATAAAAATAAAATTATTTTATTATTAACTCTTAAGGAGCATTTTAACTTGGAAATTTATACTCAACCATGGCCCAAACAGCTAAAATGTCTAGGTACGTTAGCTATCCCGATTTAACTGTTTAAAACAATACAATTCTTTTCTTTTCAAGAGAGAGAAAGAAAGTGATGAAAAGATAGATAGATAGATAGATAGATAGAGAGATAGATAGATAGATAGATAGAGAGAGAGAAAGAGAGAGAGAGAGAGAGAGAAATATGCATACATTTTAAAACAAGACAAGTCGAATGCTATTGTGATTTTCAATTCTAAAGAAAACAGCCAGGTTTGGCCTTTAACTGTGCACCCAATTATGTAAACAATTTCGGATCGCACACGTCACTTGTCAAACTGTTGAGTTGGCAGGACGGACATTTTGCATATCTGCATCAGCCTGTATTTGTGTATTTGCCCATGGGTACAAAACAAGTTTGGCACAAGGTTGACTCTCTGCGAAGCCCCCATGTCCCCCACAAGGTAGCTTCCTCATTGTGTCACATATGGATGTAACAGATTGGTGACCTATGATTAGCTAACGAGCACGTTAACTAGATAAATATGCAAGTTTTCGCAACTAAGCCTAACAGAATGGAATTTGTAGACAATAGCAATCGGTCTGAATTAAACAATAAAAAATAGTGGTGATTGGCATTATTTGATGAAGATGTTATATTCGCATATCTCTCCACATTTCCATGAATAAACCGGAAATCAGCAAGGCAATGACGGCAGCAACAATGGCGACCCTAAGACAAATCTGTTCGCCGTTACAACGTAGTCAAACACAATAAATACACAGGACAATTTCAAATCCCATCTCTTTAAACACACACATCATTAAAATAACTCGCACCTTACTTCAACATAGAAAACCTCCAGAGAAAGTTGCACAGCAAAAGAAAAAACCTAAATAAAAAATCACAGACACTACCGTAAACGCAACTCAGATAGCATAAAAACGCAAATAATGATTCCACAAAACACCCCAACAATACGACACCGACTAGGTTACATTCACAACTTTCTCAGCTTTAAATCGATATAACACATGCATACACACACCAAACAGATAATTCTCTACAATCCATTAAAGCACGAGAAACAAACACAAATAAAAAATACGACGGCCATTTTGACGCCGGAGCCGATGTGCCTTTTACTACGTCCGCACGTGCCGTATAAATAAGCCGGCCGTCAGAGAAAAAGTCAGTCTTCCAGCAGATCGCCAGCCAGAGCAGGTCGCCTCGCTACCAGTAGAAGCGGACACAGCTGTTCCCCTCAACTCTTTGCAGCAGCTCAGCGACAGCCGTTCCCCTCAACCTTCCAACAGCAGCAGCAGCAACAGCCGTTCCCCTCAACTTTCTAGCAGCAGCAGCGGCAGCAGCAGTAGCCGTTCCATTCAACTCCATCTAGCAGCAGCTCAGCGACAGCCGTTCCCCTCAACCTTCCAACAGCAGCAGCAGCAACAGCCGTCCCCTCAACCTCTAGCAGCAGCAGCAACAGCCGTTCCCCTCAACTTTCTAGCAACAGCAGCGACAGCAGCAATAGCCGTCTCCTTCAGCTCCATCCAGCAGTAGCAGCGGCAGCTCAGCGACAGCAGTTTGATTCAAAGCGCCTAGTCACCATATCACCGCTTGTTCCAGTCCCGGACGTCATCCCTAGACCGTTCCAGCATCTAGGCCCCTGTACCTGCCCGAACCTGATCAGGCCAGGATCCCTACCTCTCTAATCCTTATTCCGGCCTTCCTGACGCCCAGCTGACCGTTCCGGCTTTGATTGAGAATATATATGCTTATTCACTTTGACCCTCAATAAAAGTTGAAACCAAATTACTTCGTTTGTTCTCCTTGCTTCCATACGCTCGTGTTATTTTATAACAACTGGTGTCAGAGCGTTCAGCAAGATGAGTACAGACAGCTACGAGGGTTTCACGCGGTCAGAACTATTCACACTGATCAAAGAACAGAAGCATCTGCTGTTCAACTTGAGGACAAGCTCAACACAACCATCGGAAGAGGCACTTCAGGAGATCCGAAATGACATAGATGCCATGACAACCGCCCTGAGATCAACAGCAATAACAACAGCCACCAACCCCCACACAAGCAGCGACTACAGTATGCTAATGCGCCAGCAAACAATTCGGGACGCCATGAGACAACAGAAGCCCTTCCGCCCTGGACAGGACGTAAACCAGTTCTTATCAGCGCTCACCAAAATATACGCAATACACGTCTTACCGGAGGGAGCAACATACCCAAGCCTGGAGGGCGAATTTGTCAAGGCCGCGAAAGACATGCTGGACCAGGGTATATTTCAGCAAATGCTGGATTCTGCACAAGATACATCCACCTTCAACAACCTGAAGGAGTATCTACTGACAACACACGGCAGCCAAATGACCACCTTCCAACATCTAAGCAAGGCCTGGGACTTAGAACGACATGACGGCGAAAAACTAACCGATTTTGCCGGTCGACTCGAAACCACACTCAGGGAAGCGGCCGTCCACATCAAGGCAAAACACAGAAAGGACAGAAACAATGAACTATCCGTTGACGGACTCATAGCAATAATAGGCGCAATGCTTATGAGTGAAAAGGTGAAAGCATGGAACACAAATATCTACCCGCACCTCGTCAGAACAATGGACAACCACTATACGGCAACTGGTATAGCGGCTGAAGCACAGAGATACCTGGATCGCGGCATAAAATCCGATGTCACCAATTCCCAAGACTCAGCACTCCTCTCTCAAGAGCACCACTTGAGACAAAGAAAACCTTACCATATAACAAACATGCACACCCACTCTAGTGGACGCAAGCGCTCGAACTTGACAGACACACACAAGAAAACTGATCAACGTCAACATCAGCAGCAAGAAGCTCGCAGGCAAACAGTAAGTTTCCCTGTATGCCAGAGATACCTCAGAGGCCTATCCTGCTTTAGGCAAAATTGCAGATACCGTCACCCACCCCGCACCCAAACACAAGCCCTTGTCGCAACAACAGGCAACAACATGCCGGAGACAGAGGACCAGGATTTTCACTTCGGTCAGGACGAGATGTGATGCCCCGCCCGACCCGCTCCAATATCAGCCATCACGTCTTCAACTTTCAAGAGCAATCTAACTATTCACCACTTGTCTACTCCACCTTTTGCATTGGCGACACAAAGTTCTCAGACATCGCGATGCTCGACTCAGGATGCTCGACCTGCATCATACCAGCATCACAACTACCAGACGAAGCCAAGAAGCACATAAAACGCTCGGACGTCAAAGTGAGGGGCATCAATGGCAGCATTACCGCGCTTGGCCAACTAACATGCGACATTGTAATCGGCAACCAGAACACACCCGCATTCTGTGGCATAAACGCCCTAATAACGGCACAATCTACACCAATCCTGATCGGCCAAAACATCCTATGCCATGATACCCTCATCTCGTACACGGTCGACAACAAAAAAGCGAAAGTGGAGTTCAAACGCACACTTGCCCAAGGAGGCTCCACACACACAGCTAACATCGTACGGCAAACGTCGTCACCAAACAGTCCCACAGACGACTCCCAGACCAAGGTCATCCAGGACTACCTAGCTATCGGACCCCATCCCGAACTCCACACCTTGGATGAAAAGCTTACATGGCTAAAACACAACACAGGACTCACACTACCAAACCATCCCAACCGTGATGAACTTGAGGCCACCACCAACCTACTAATCCGCTATGCCGACATCATCGGTACTGAGAATGGCGACAAGGGCACATTCATCCGTCCCATTCGGATACCAACCAACGGCCAATCACGCAGCCAAAAACAACATCCGATTGCTCAAGCCCTGGAAGAGGAGGTCAATGCCGAGATTGGCCGCATGGCAAGCAAAGGCATCATTGAAGCCTGCAGCGACCCCAAAGGTTTCAACAGTCCAGTATTCGCCGTACGTAAGAAAAATGGGTCAATTCGCGTCGTTGCAAACTTTAAAAGAACACTAAACAAAGTGCTAGTCGATCTGGACCCCTACCCAATACCCAGGATGGATCACCTGCTCAACAAAATCGGCAAGGGCAACAGGTATTTTGCATCCCTGGATCTGCGTAGTGGATATTGGCAGATTGAAATAGATGAGCAGGACCGGCACAAAACAGCCTTCACATGGAAGGACAAATGCTACCAGTACACACGCCTGGCCTTTGGTCTCACTTCGGCCGGACAAATCTTTTCCCGTTGCGTAGCAGAGGCCTTAGCCACGGTCACATCTCGCAGCAACATATCATCTTACATCGACGACAACCTGGTGCATGCTAAGACATTCAAGGAGTACATCATCGCGCTAGAACAACTGTTCATGGCCCTCCAAAAGTTTGGACTTAAGCTGAACCCAGACAAATGCTCCTTCCTCGCACCTGAGGCCAAATTTCTCGGCCGCATAATAAACAGCGAAGGGTTCAAGGCCGACCCCGAATATGTTCGTGCCATAGGAGAAATGAAACCCCCAACCTCAAGAAAGGAACTCCAAAGTCTCATCGGCCGCTTGGTCTGGATCAGACAATTCCTTGAGACGCGCCTTCATGAACAGATCAGATCAAGCATGTTCTCAAAACTCATGGCCCCTATACACGAACTCAACAAGGTCAACAAGCCATTCCACTGGACCGAGAATGCAGACAGAGCATTCAGGAAGATCAAGGACCGATTATCCTCCCCGCCGGTTATCTCGTTTCCAGACTTCTCCATGCCCTTCACGCTCACTACTGATGCCAGTGATGTCGCATGCGGAGCAATCCTGATGCAAGAGTCCAGCAACGGGAAGAAGAACATTGTCGGAGTCGCGTCCCACTCCTTCAATACAACAGAGCAAAACTGGTCTACAACGGAACGCGAGGCATATGCAGTGAAGTGGGCGATACTGAAATTTGACTACTTTCTACGTAACCGTCCCTTCGTGGTGTTCACTGACCACAAATCTCTGACATATCTTGACCAACGGGAATTCAACAATGCAAAAATACGAAGATGGCAGGATGAGATATCGTGCTACAAATTCGTATTAGAATACGTGGAGGGCGAATCTAACGTTTGGGCTGATATGCTCAGCAGAGGCTGTGGACAGAAGAAGATCAAGACTCCCAGCGACCCCAATCCAGCAGGAAGGACATTCACACTGGATGGCTCAAGCTTACGCATCTACGTCCCATCATGGTGCATCAATGACATCGACAGTCTGAAACTTATTCCCAAGACGCACACACCACGGAACGCCCACACGCAAAGACGCATCAGCGACGCGTTTTTCGCATACCACACCAACTCCTCCATTCCTGCTGAACAAATCTGTGAACACCTGGATATTTCAACCGAACAACAGAAGGATGACACCCTGGCCGGAATCATACACGCACTCCAAACATCATACCCGGACGGCCCACAAATTGACCCCGATGACCACCGAGCTAAGTTATTCAAGAGAAAGCTACATCAATTCTTCTTAGAACCAGGAACCACGGTCCTAATGATAAGAGACCACAAACATACCCCTAGGCTGGTCGTACCATACAAGCTCAGACCCAAATACCTGCATCAAGCACACGACGCCAACAACCACTCAGGCATAACACGGATGCAGGAACTCCTCTCCGGTTACTGGTGGGAGTCCAAGAACAACGACATCAAGGCTTATGCTGATTCCTGCATCACATGTGCAAAATGCAAGGGAAATTATGGCAGACGCACCCGCTGGCCCATGGGCCACTGCAAGCGGGGTAAGAGACCATTTGAACTCGTCTTTGTTGACTTTGTCACAATGTCCAACTCAAAGGGGAAAAGATATATACTTACGATACTGGACAGCTTCAGCCGGCATCTCACAGCTATACCATGTGCAAGAGACCGTGCCATCGACGCCGCCCGTGGTTTATACCAGTTCTTCCTCCGACACAGAGAAATCCCACGCATAGTGTCCTCCGACCGAGGTACACACTTCACAGGGGAAGTCTATCGACAGTTCTGCGAACAAATGGCCATCACACAGGAACTGCATTGCCCGTGGCGCCCACAAAGCTCAGGGAACATAGAGAGACAACATCGAACAATGAAGAACGCCATCTACATGCTGTGTGAAGACAGGAATTGCGAGTGGACAGATGTTCTCGAATCTGTTGTGTCTTCCATGAACGCCACAATCAACAACGCCACCGGTGTCTCCCCGCATTTCACAGTCACGGGCCGCCACCCTAGCATCGGCTTGCCAACACCCCACAGAAGGGAAGCCAGGAGCGATGACCCAGGTGCATATGGCATGCAAATCAACGCCCTGCTAAGACAGGTTCATCACCGTGTCGCCCTGGCCAATGATGAAGCAGATCATAAAATGGAGAACCGCGAAAAGCACTTCTCCAACAAGAACCCGCTACAAGTAGGAGACAAGGTCCTACTTCACCGTCCTCAATCAGCCACGGCCAAATCAACACACATGCAATGGATAGGAAGCTTCACTATCACCAAAACCAACAGCTTGATGTACCAAGTACAAGATGAGAGTGGCATCACAACCTGGGTACACCGGGCGCACATCCGACGAATAGCACCACGCCCGCCGCACCTGTCTATCACAAACCTCCCACCCCCACCCAGCATCACCGACGAACAGCATTCCACGAACGGCCCCACATGCAATCCGGACGAGAAGCGGACGCCATCCTCACAAGCCGGCCAACCCAGGAGATTACCAGCCAGAACAACAAGAGGACAACTCCCTACACGCTTCAGAGACTTTATCATGTAAATATGATCGAGATCTGGGGGAGCATTGTTATATTCGCATATCTCTCCACATTTCCATGAATAAACCGGAAATCAGCAAGGCAATGACGGCAGCAACAATGGCGACCCTAAGACAAATCTGTTCGCCGTTACAACGTAGTCAAACACAATAAATACACAGGACAATTTCAAATCCCATCTCTTTAAACACACACATCATTAAAATAACTCGCACCTTACTTCAACATAGAAAACCTCCAGAGAAAGTTGCACAGCAAAAGAAAAAACCTAAATAAAAAATCACAGACACTACCGTAAACGCAACTCAGATAGCATAAAAACGCAAATAATGATTCCACAAAACACCCCAACAATACGACACCGACTAGGTTACATTCACAACTTTCTCAGCTTTAAATCGATATAACACATGCATACACACACCAAACAGATAATTCTCTACAATCCATTAAAGCACGAGAAACAAACACAAATAAAAAATACGACGGCCATTTTGACGCCGGAGCCGATGTGCCTTTTACTACGTCCGCACGTGCCGTATAAATAAGCCGGCCGTCAGAGAAAAAGTCAGTCTTCCAGCAGATCGCCAGCCAGAGCAGGTCGCCTCGCTACCAGTAGAAGCGGACACAGCTGTTCCCCTCAACTCTTTGCAGCAGCTCAGCGACAGCCGTTCCCCTCAACCTTCCAACAGCAGCAGCAGCAACAGCCGTTCCCCTCAACTTTCTAGCAGCAGCAGCGGCAGCAGCAGTAGCCGTTCCATTCAACTCCATCTAGCAGCAGCTCAGCGACAGCCGTTCCCCTCAACCTTCCAACAGCAGCAGCAGCAACAGCCGTCCCCTCAACCTCTAGCAGCAGCAGCAACAGCCGTTCCCCTCAACTTTCTAGCAACAGCAGCGACAGCAGCAATAGCCGTCTCCTTCAGCTCCATCCAGCAGTAGCAGCGGCAGCTCAGCGACAGCAGTTTGATTCAAAGCGCCTAGTCACCATATCACCGCTTGTTCCAGTCCCGGACGTCATCCCTAGACCGTTCCAGCATCTAGGCCCCTGTACCTGCCCGAACCTGATCAGGCCAGGATCCCTACCTCTCTAATCCTTATTCCGGCCTTCCTGACGCCCAGCTGACCGTTCCGGCTTTGATTGAGGATATATATGCTTATTCACTTTGACCCTCAATAAAAGTTGAAACCAAATTACTTCGTTTGTTCTCCTTGCTTCCATACGCTCGTGTTATTTTATAACAAAGATGAAAGATGAATTTGAGTTTTAGGGCAAAGAAGTATTTTATGATATTAGATTAACGAAATATCGAGCCAGAGAGTTTTGTTTTAGTTTTTGAGTAATTTGCTTGCTGATAGCCATTGTCATTTACATCTGGGAAGCTAAACAATTGTAACGAATATGAAAATATACAATATGATGCTCTCATTTTTTAAATTGTTATTGTCTTGATTTTGTGAAAATATTATATATATATATTAGTGTTGGGACGATTAATTGGAATCAGAATCGGGAATCAGAAAAACCGGAAGATTTGGGAGTATCGGAATCGGTATCAGAATCGGAAAAATTGATGCTGTTTTCCGATGCCAAAACGATTCTTTTAATTGTCTTTTTTATTTGATTTTGTTTAAAGTAAAATCTTACCTTGCCAGTAATAATGATTAAATAATAAATATTTATTCATTTTAAAATACAAATAAAGCGAAAATCGATAGATCATCCTCCACAAGTGTGTTTTGATGTTTATGAAAATATCTGCATACTTAACATGTGTTTTTACGAAAATCGGGGAAAATAATAATTTTATAGTTAAATAATTAGAGATTTATAAAAATTGGAATTGGAATCGGTAATTGTATCGGGAAAAATATTGGAATCGTCCCATCACTAATATATATATATATATATATATATATATATATATATATATATATATATATATATATATATATATATAGAGAGAGAGAGAGAGAGAGAGAGAGAGAGAGAGAGAAATAAAAAGGAACAAACCATATTATGTGTTCATCAACGTTTCGTCTTTATTTCGAGACTTCCTATTATATAGGAAGTTTTCTAACCTTTAAAACTATATAAAAAAACTTATTTAATTTTATATTCTTTATCATTCATGATTTCATTATCATTTTATTATTAGTTGGAAAATTTTAGTCATTTAATCCCCTGCATTCGCTGTATCAACTTGCTTTCTCGAATTCACAATAGTCCTAATGTTATTTCAGGGATCATCAGTTGTTTACCATGAAACGCTGTTTCGGGAATATATATATATATATATATATATATATATATATATATATATGTATATATATGAATTTACTTGATTTTTCCGGCCTTGGCAGACGTGTTTTAAATATTCTCTTCAGTGCTTTTTCTGTGCACATTTGAACTTTTCTTTTAATGATTTTGAACTCATTCCATTAATGATTTTTTCCAAGGAATTCTGCCTTTTGGATCATTTTGGACCATCTTCCAGTTATGCGACTCCTTTGGAATTTACCTGTTGGATTGGAAGTTTTTAATTCGCCCGTGTTTGGATTTTACCATTCTTGGATTTTTCACCGGACTATCCATTCATGTGAAATCTTTTTATCATTTTTCTTTTACCTCCTATTCCCCTTACCTCACCCTTTTTCTTTAACCAAGTAAGATCTGTGACTTACTTGTGGTTTCATCAAATACTTTTACATGCAAAATCCGATCCCGCGTTTTGCTAATTCCTGCCCTCTGATGAGAAGGAGAGTATTTCTTCGAAACTCCGTGGATTAAGGACTATCCACTTATCTTGTGCTTCCTTTTTAAAATTAAATATGTTTTTAACTCTTTTTCAAGATGTCTTTTAACATGTTTTATTAATCATTTGTTTATATATATATATATATATATATATATATATATATATATATATATATATATATATATTCTAGGTTAAAAAGTAAAAACACATTGAATTTCAAGGAGGTATATATATATATATATATATATGATGATTGCAACGTCTTGTCAGACGAGTGCCACTCCCTCAAACATCTAAAATCCATGAGCCCAAATGTCTGAGGGAGTATCTATACAAATATGATGTTACAGAGTCTTAGCTTTGTACGACAGCTAAGTCTCTCTCTCGGTTCAAAATGTTGAGATCCAGCAACAAGCAAGAGCAAGATAGCCAGCAACAAGTTAAACTGCAGACCAGCTTAATGCGGGTACTGGTCTTCCGCTTTATGGTTTTTTAAATCAGAGATTCGCTTCTCCTAGAAAGGTTGCCTTCACCACGGCTTACGGGAACCCTCTCTACCCCAATACACATATACACACACACAAATATACACGGTGCTAGTCGGCCGTTGACCCAGAAAAAGAGTTCATTCGCCCTTTGGAAGGTCTTGTTTTTAATCCTTCAGGGAGACTAGCCGCCCTCCTCACCAAACAAGTCTGGTGGGGGAACCAGTTTAGTCGCCGGTGACCCGACCATGAGGCAGGTAGTACTGGGTTACATGGTACCAGTAGCATATGACATGACCTGACATATATATATATATAGTCATTCACATATAGTACAAGAGAGAGAAAGCGAGAGAGAGAGAGAGAGAGAGAGAGAGAGAGAGAGAGAGAGAGAGAGAGTGTGTGGATGTGTTAGAGAGTATCAATGAAGTAAGAAAATAACAATACAAAAATGTATATAGATTTATTCAATTATTTAATAAAGGTGATGAATCAATTAGGGGTGTAGGGTAAGTAAGAACTCTTTACATCTATACAGTAGAACCCCGGGATACGGCCCCTGGTTACAGTATTTGCCCCCGCCTTACGGTGTTATTTATAAATGTAATTTGATTACATGTGTATTATATACTGTGCTGTATTTTGTTACTAGTTTGCTGTATCCCGGGGTTCTACTGTATAGATGAGTATATATTTTTATATTGTCTTACCCCACAACCCTAATTAATGTATCACCCTTATTGAATAATTGAATAAACCTATATACATTAGTATGTTTTTATATTGTTCTTTTCTTACTTTATTTATATTCAATTTGTTGAGCTTTGCATTATTCCAATAAGTCTCCTCTTAAAGAATCGATCTTTTTCTTTTAACTCCACCCTATATATGTGTGTGTGTGTGTGTGTGTGTATGTGTGTGTGTGTGTGAAAATTAGTGAATCCAAAGATGTCTATTATCTTTAATAAAGCAAACCAATCAAGATAGTAAGAGCTCTACCCGATTAAGAGGAGCAATTGATAAATTAAATTAAAAAAAGATGGGGAATAAGAGTTACATAGAACTTTATTAAAACATCAGATCAATCAGGACTAAAATGAGAAGAAAAGGGAAAAGAACCTCTTTAGGCCATGGAATTTCGAAGCTAAATGCTTCTCATCAGAAGAGTAGAAAGGCGGGTATTATAAGAGTATACAAATAAAACCGGCTTCAAAAACATTTAGATTAAAAACAAAAAATGTAAAGAGTGACAAATAATGGGGACTATTAAGTTGAAATGTAGAGGGAGAGGGAAAGGACAAAAAAAAAAGGATTAAAATAGAGAAATGTATATAATATATGTGTTGGAGTGGCACCCCTACAGATTCTGACGATGGACTATTCCTGACGTCACTTCCGGTAACCAGTTTCTGCTATCGAGCAGTCTGAACTTGAGACTCAGAGAGAGTGGGTCGTAACCTTACTTTGTCCTTCCAGTTGAGCGGAGTCTCACTCAACCAATATGCGTTTCTGTATTTTCTGTTAATATATACTTCATTTCACTGTTTCTAAGCCTTCTTTTTCTTTCAAAATTCAAACCATAACAAACTGGCGACAGAGGAATTGAAACTCAAAAAAATTTATACATGGAAAATCATAAGCTGGTGTTAATTTGGAAGAAAAAAAAGAGGGAAAAAAAAAGACATGTAAAAGTCATAATGCAGAAACGAACGTATAAAAAGGGGGGAAAACACAACTGTCCCCTTTGAAGAACAAAGAAACTGTCCATCTATAAAGGTTGACCTAATTTTGTGCACGTGTGTTTACTGATTTAATTAATCGCAAGCTGGAAACTTTTTTTAGGTGCGTGAGTTAGGCAAATTGTTTTGCTATTGTCAAAAAAACAACAATGAGGAATTTGAAATATAACATTTTTAATTTGTCAAGATTTTTTTCTCCTCGAGTTTTTGAATATTTTTTTCCTACTTGTCGCTGGAAGTGAACATTTTATTTTATGAAACAAGAAAAAGAAAGGATTGGGGGGGAGGGCGGTAGAAAGCAAAGACATCATTTTTGTTCCCTGTTAAATTTTTGGAAAAAGTTTTTTGCTCCATTTTTATTTTGGCTTTCAATGTTTTAGACATGAAAACCCCAAGTGATAAGTGAAAAAAAAATTACACACACACACACACACACACACACACACACACACACACACACACACACACACACACACACACACACACACACACACACACACACACACAAAAAAAAAACAAGCTAGAACATTTTTTTCTTTTTTTTTTTGTTTCCTCCAAAATTTTTTTTTTTTGAAAAGGTAAGGTTTTTATCATTTGCTCAAAGTAGATATCCAAGATGGAGGACTGAAAGACCATTATCACACAGTTGCTCAAGGTGCAGTCCGACCAGCAACAAAAAACAGAGGAAAATTTTAAAGAACAAAAATAAACAACTCCAGTTGCAATTTCAACAGCCGTTTCGGCAACAGCACGACTTTTCTTGCAGTTCCATAAGGAGCCGGAAGAAATGTGACAAAACTGTCAGAACAAAAAGAGACAAAAGGAACTTTTCTTAAAAATGTTGAACAGAACAGAACACAATGATAAGAGCATAGCTTTTTCCCAAAACACCATATATCTCACTACTGATGCAATTCTCTATCTATATAAAAGCCAAGTACGTCCAAGAATGAAATACTGCTGCCATATCTGGGCAGGAGCTCCTAAAAATAGCCTATCCTGCTTTGACAGCGTACAAAATAGACTTTGTGGCTTAGTGGGGGATGCCCTTTTCTCTACCCTGCAACCTCTCTCCCACAGAAGAGACGTTGCGAGCCTATCCTTGTTTTATCGTTATTTCCATGGCAGGTGCTCGTCTGAACTCCAATCTCTGGTCCCCCCTCGCCAATCTTTCACGAAAAACACCCGTCTAGCTGAATCCACTGTGAAAAATTTCCCCCACTCTATATCTGTGCCTAAATCAAAACGCGGATTCCATGAACAAAGCTTCTTTCTTAGAACTGCATGCCTGTGGAACTCTGTTCCGTCTGCCTGCTTCCCTCCTGACTACAACTTGGATGTCTTCAAGTCCAATGTTAACAAATTCCTAATGGACCGCCCCCTTAATTAAACACTTCATCAAATCTCCACACTATCGTAATGTACTTGCAATAACCCTTATCCCTGAGTGGCTTCCGGGCCTTGATAAGTGGTGATCACTGTGTAAAAAAAAAAAAAAAAAAACCATATAGAATTCAATTGAAACGTTCACCTATGTACTGGAGCAGGATAAGACATTTGTCGCTTTTTATAGGTGATATGAAGATTTATTCACTGTTGATTGCTAAGAGTGGAGCAACGCCAGAAAAGGTCTGCTTACTTTTAGGGATATATATATATATATATATATATATATATATATATATATATATATATATATATATATATATACTTTCTTGAAGTTATATACTTGGATTTTACCGTCACTGGATTATTTATCTTCCACCAGACTATCCATTCACGTGTAATCACCTTTTTCTTCACCATATTTCCTCTGCTTCACTTTTTTTCTTTTCAAGTAAGATCTTTGACTTACTTGTTGTTTCATCAAATACTTTTGCATGCAAAATCCGATCCCGCATTTTTC